>NC_086444.1:246666126-247273626 GCF_028390025.1 Pseudophryne corroboree | reverse complement strand
CTTTGGCCATTAAGTGGGCACTAGATACCTTGAGATATTACCTCTTGGGTAGACAATTCAGACTAGTGACAGACCATGCCCCTTTAAAATGGATGTATGTAAATAGAGGCAAGAATGCTCGTGTAACTAGATGGTTTCTAGCGTTGCAGGACTTTAAGTTTACTGTCGAACATAGACCGGGAACACAATTGGCCAACGCAGATGCATTGTCTCGCATCTTCTGTTTGGGGGCTACAAGTGTTCCGGCCCCTAGGTCGAAACAGGGGAGGGGGATATGTGACAAGAACACTGGGATAGTGTTTGAGGGCAGGTATATTTGTCCCAGGTTCTTGTCTTACATGTTTTAGAAAATGTTAACTTCTAGGAAAAATGCTTTTTGTTTTGTCTGAACCTTTTCAGTTTGCTGTAAAAGCTGGGTAAAGGCTCTGAGAGAGAGATAAGGCGAGTTCTAGACATTGGGCCCAGTTCGGGTCTTTGGCCTCACAGAGGGCTAATCAGGGTTTCAGCTGTGTAAGTGTGTTATAGTGCTGCTAACCTGATTAGTATGGGCAGACTGCCTGGGAAGGCTGAGGGATCTGTGTGTGAGAGACACGCTTTCTGATGCAAGTAAGCTATACAGTATGTACTGAAGAACTCTGTGTTTTGTTTAGTGACAGTTAGGAATATCTTATGTTTAGTTAGTGCCGGACAGGCAAGGTATTTTTATTTTGGGGTTTGTTTTATTTTCTGTTTCAATAAAACTGGCCGGGGTCAGTTGTACCAGAAACTGGACTTGTGTTGTTCCTCAGCTGCTGCGTGCTACCATATTCCCCAGGAAAAGGCGCCTTGCACCCCTACAGTGTTACACTACATAAACCTTCAAAGCCCTGACCACATCAAGTAACTCGGAATCCTCCAAATCAGTAGTAGCCACAGGCACCACAATAGGTTGGTTTATATGAAAGGATGAAACCACTTTCGGCAGAAATTGTGGACGGGTCCGCAATTCTGCTCTATCCGCATGGAAAACCAGATAGGGGCTTTTATGTGACAAAGCCGCCAATTCTGACACACGCCTAGCCGAAGCCAAGGCTAATAGCATGACCACCTTCCACGTGAGATATTTCAACTCCATCGTTTTGAGTGGTTCAAACCAGTGGGATTTCAGGAAACTCAACACCACGTTAAGATCCCAAGGTGCCACTGGAGACACAAAAGGGGGGCTGAATATGCAGCACTCCCTTTACAAACGTCTGAACTTCAGGTAGAGAAGTTAACTCCTTTTGAAAGAAAATGGATAGGGCCGAAATCTGGACCTTAATGGAACCCAATTTTAGGCCCAAATTCACTCCTGACTGTAGGAAGTGAAGGAAACGGCCCAGCTGGAATTCCTCCGTAGGGGCATTCCTGGCCTCACACCAAGCAACATATTTTCGCCATATACGGTGATAATGTTGAGCTGTCACGTCCTTCCTAGCCTTTATCAACGTAGGAATGACCTCATCCGGAATGCCTTTCTCTGCTAGGATCCGGCGTTCAACCGCCATGCTGTCAAACGCAGCCGCGGTAAGTTTTGGAACAGACAGGGCCCCTGTTGCAACAAGTCCTGTCTTAGAGGAAGAGGCCACGGGTCCTTGGTGAGCATTTCTTGCAGATCTGGATACCAAGTCCTTCGTGGCCAATTTGGAACAATGAGTATTGTTCTCACTCCTCTTTTTCTAATTATTCTCAGCACCTTGGGTATGAGAGGAAGAGGAGGAAATACATAGACCGACTGGAACACCCACGGTGTCACCAGGGCGTCTACAGCTATCGCCTGAGGGTCTCTGCAATACCTCTGTAGTTTTTTGTTGAGGCGGGATGCCATCATGTCCACCTGTGGCAGTTCCCACCGACTTGCAATCTGTGCGAAGACTTCCTGATGAAGTCCCCACTCTCCCGGGTGGAGGTCGTGTCTGCTGAGGAAGTCTGCTTCCCAGTTGTCCACACCCGGGATGAACACTGCTGACAGTGCGCTTACGTGATTTTCCGCTCAGCGAAGAATTCTGGTGGCTTCCGCCATCGCCACCCTGCTCCTTGTGCCGCCTTGTCGGTTTACATGAGCCACTGCGGTGATGTTGTCTGACTGAATCAGAACCGGTTGGTCGCGGAGCAGGGTCTCCGCTTGATGTAGGGCGTTGTATATGGCCCTTAGTTCCAGGATGTTGATGTGAAGGCAAGTCTCCTGACTTGACCACAGACCTTGGAAATTTCTTCCCTGTGTGACTGCTCCTCACCCTCGGAGGCTTGCATCCGTGGTCACCAGGACCCAGTCCTGAATGCCGAATCTGCGGCCCTCGAGAAGGTGAGCACTCTGCAGCCACCACAGGAGAGACACCCTGGCCCTGGGGGATAGGGTGATTAACCGATGCATCTGAAGATGTGATCCGGACCACTTGTCCAGTAAGTCCCATTGAAAGGTCCTCGCATGGAACCTGCCGAAGGGAATGGCCTCGTATGATGCCACCATCTTTCCCAGGACTCGAGTGTAGTGATGCACTGACACCTGTTTTGGTTTTAATAGGTTCCTGACCAGTGTCATGAGTTCCTGAGCTTTCTCTATCGGGAGATAAACCCTTTTCTGGTCTGTGTCTAGAATCATGCCTAGGAAAGGCAGACGAGTCTTAGGAACCAACTGCGACTTCGGAATATTTAGAATCCAGCCGTGTTGCCGTAACACTTCCAGAGAAAGTGCTACGCTGATCAGCAACTGCTCTCTTGATCTCGCTTTTATGAGGAGATTGTCCAAGAATGGGATAATTGTGACCCCTTGCTTCCGCAGGAGCACCATCATTTCCGCCTTTACCTTGGTAAATATTCTCGACGCGATCGCCGGCCTCAGCAAGGTACCCGAATGTGTATAAATGGACTTCAGGGTAACCTCCTGTTTGCGATCCGCAGCATCTTTGAGGGCAGCCGCATCCTGTGACGGCAGGGCTACCTTCTTGGATAAGTGTGTTAAAGCTTTGTCCACCTTAGGGGAGGATTCCCAGCGTAACCTGTCCATTGGCGGGAAAGGATACGCCATAAGAATCCTTTTGGAGAGCTGCAGTTTTTTATCTAGAGATTCCCAAGCCTTTTCACATAACTCATTTAGTTGGTGTGAGGGGGGAAAGGATACCTCCGGCTTCTTTTCCCCATACATATGTACCCTCTTGTCAGGGACTGGGGTTTCCTCTGTGATGTGTAACACACTGTTAGGGTCTCCTGCTCTGTGCTGCCACGTCGTCATGGCAACCGGGAGATAAGTGCTAGCGGAGTAACCTGAGCGTAGCTGATACTCCGGTTCGGGTCTTTTGCTGTGCAGTGGTTACAGGCTCTGTGCACGGCAGGGGATCCGGTGCTGGTTTTTGTGCTCACAGTCTGTGAGGTCTGAGTGGGGCGTGGACAGCACCTGCTATATAAACCCTCTTCTCAGGTTAGGCAGATGCTGCTGAATCTTTGTTGGTTAGTCAGTTCCTGAAAGCTAGCTAGTACTGTGTAAACTTTGTATTTGTTTGTTGCTTACTGCATATAGGCCTTGGGATTTGGTATTACACTCTGCCAATCCAGACCTAGCAGTAAGACTGGAGTCAGTCGTTTAACCTGCTGGGGTTCTTTTGCTACTCTGTGAACCTAGCAAGTTTGCGGCTGTATTCTCAGACTTGCCTGCCAAAATCCTTTCTCACTGTGCAAGGTGTTCAGGTGTCAGTTTAGTGGCAGTAAGCTGAACCAGTGCACTGCAAGTGAGGACTAGGATTGTGGAGACTCTCCTTGTGTCTATTATTCCATCTCTGACCAAGGAGTTTACTGCCACACCCGTTGGTAACCCTTTAGGGTTTTGCTGTTGCCCTTAGCAACAGCATTTCGGGTTCTCTACGTATTAAATCACAACATCTCGCTTCTTTCCATCTGAGCATTCCTAATACTAGGGAGACACCCAGTTTCTTAGCCTTTGGGCTTCTCTGTTCACTTTGTGTTTATTTTGTTACCCTATCACCTTCTATGTATGTAATGTCATATTCCCCAGTCTGTCTGTGAGTTCATTTGTTTTGCATCCCTCTCCGTTCAGACACCAGTACATTCCTGCTGGCACTGGTGTGCATAACACACATCCTTAATTGCTATAATCATATAACGGATGGATTTAGCCAATTTAGGCTGTAACTTTTCATCATCGTAATCGACACTGGAGTCAGAATCCATGTCGGTATCTGTGTCAACAATTTGGGATAGTGGGCGCTTCTGAGACCCTGACAGCCTCTGCGACATAGGATCAGGCACGGGTTGAGACCCTGACTGTCCTGAGGCTTCAGCTTTTTCTAACCTTTTATGCAAGGAATTAACATTATCATTTAAAACCTTCCACATATCCATCCAATCAGGTGTCGGCGCCGTCGGCGGAGACACCACATTCATTTCCTCCCGCTCTGCTTCCACATAGCCTTCCTCATCAAACATGTCGACACAAGCGTACCGACACACCACACACACAGGGAATGCCCTTTTTGAAGACAGTTCCCCACAAGGCCCTTTGGAGAGACAGAGAGAGAGTATGCCAGCACACACCCCAGCGCTATAAACCCAGGAATAACACAGTAACTTAATGTTAACCCAGTAGCTGCTGTTTATACTGATATTTGCGCCTAATTATGTGCCCCCCCTCTCTTTTTACCCTCTTCTACCGTGTATCTGCAGGGGAGAGCCTGGGGAGCTTCCTCTCAGCAGAGCTGTGGAGAAAAAATGGCGCTTGTGAGTGCTGAGGAAGAAGCCCCGCCCCCTCAACGGCGGGCTTCTGTCCCGCTTAAATATGCATTTTCTTGGCGTGGGCTCATACATATATACAGTGCCCAACTGTATATATGTTTACTTTTGCCAAAAAGAGGTCCAAATGCTGCCCAGGGCGCCCCCCCCCCCTGCGCCCTGCACCCTTACAGTGACTGGAGCATGTGAGGTGTGTGGGAGCAATGGCGCACAGCTGCAGTGCTGTGCGTTACCTCTGTGAAGAACAGAGTCTTCTGCCGCCGATTTGAAGTCTTCTTGCTTCTCATACTCACCCGGCTTCTGTCTTCCGGCTCTGCGAGAGGGAGGGCGGCTCTGGAATCGGACGGCGAGGGTGAGATCCTGCGTACGATCCCTCTGGAGCTAATGGTGTCCAGTAGCCTAAGAAGCAGGACCTAGCTTCAGAGAGTAGGGCTGCTTCTCTCCCCTCTGTCCCACGATGCAGGGAGTCTGTTGCCAGCAGAGCTCCCTGAAAATAAAAAACCTAACAAAATACTTTCTCTCAGCAAACTCAGGAGAGCTCACTGAATAGCACCCAGCTCGTCTGGGTACAGTATCAAACTGAGGTCTGGAGGAGGGGCATAGAGGGAGGAGCCAGTGCACACCAGAACCTAAATTCTTTCTTAAAGTGCCCATGTCTCCTGCGGAGCCCGTCTATCCCCATGGTCCTTACAGAGTCCCCAGCATCCACTAGGACGTTAGAGAAATTAGATAATTACCTTTCACCCTTTCCAGTGAAGCCCACCAGGGAGATTTCCCGAAGTTATCAAAGAAAAAACCCTTTGTCTATACAATCACGTCTGCGTATGCTCTTCCACAATGCATATGACTCAATAATATCACGTTGCTCTGTGCAGAACGGACATGTGATGCAATAGCACAGCCTATAGATACTAGCTATCTATATGCCCTACGATTGCTGTAGACCACCTAGCAGACCACCTAGCGTTGTATGGGATACCACTCAGTCCACCAAGACCACCTAGTTAATAACGCAGGGTTGCGAACCTTACGCCACCGGGCCTCTACTAACCCAGTGTGTCCACCTAGACCACCTAGCTTCGACCACCTAGACCACCTAGTTATTGGGTTCAGTATCCACTCAGTCCTGCATTCGCTCACTCAAATACACTTTATTTTTCTTTTCTGTACAGAAAATTAGGATTCATTCAAGTTGGCAGCTTTACCCCCAGAGGCAATTTAAAAAAATTATTTATACTAAATTTTGTTTTTACACTAAATTTCTTTAGAAACCGGGTAGTTTGGTGCTATTGTAGCGTGGCTACTGTCCCACCATTAAACTAAACGAACTATTGTGTAATTTGTACTTAGCGAGCGTACTTCTTACGCAATTTGCGTAAACACGCGATCGTGCGTGTCTCTTACGCTGCATACGCAGTCTTGTACTTTGTCCGAGACACGTGTACAAAACCGTACGTCTGCAATAGCACAAATCACACAATTCTATCAATGTGAGCAATATTAACTATAATCGCTCACTTAACACAACACACAGTTTCTTCTGTATAAACCTCTACAACTAGGCCAGGCTGCGTGTGTGTCTTACACTTACTTCCTTAAATATTTATTTTATTTTTAACTATATAGCACCAAATATCTCCGGTTTTCACATAGTTCTAAATGAATCTAGCAATAATCAATAATTCAAATGGTATGATTCAGATTGGATAGCTATCTTGCAGAACATACACTGATATAAATAAACACATAATTATAATAATATTATATATGTACCATTCACTGGTCTCCTATGAGACTCATTAACCTATTCAGTGCTTCTAATTTGCATATCAAAGCTATGTGCTTTTGTCTGCCTGTAAAAGTGGGGTGTTTTTTTCACTGCTAAGAAAAAGCAGTTACACAGGTTAATTTGCATTTCAATGGCTATCCTAAACTAGCAAGCAGAGTTAACTGAATCCTAGAGGTAGAAGGAAAAAAAAACTTTGTTTTTTATCTGTGTGTAGTTCTTACATCAAGTATTCATCTCACTATTAACTTTCACTAGGCCCCATTGAAACTGTTTGTAATTGACTATGGCATGGGTTAAATAAATGCATTGGTAACTCATAAATCGTGTTTCATGTGACCAAGGAAAGCTGATTATTCTGTGCAGTGAAAATCAGCTATTTAGAAAAATGACCTTCCCAAAATGGCCGCTGCTCCTCCCCCTTCCACATCCATGAGGGTTACACAAAATGGTGGACAAGCCATGTGGTTAGTCCAAAATGGAGGACAGACCATGCGGCTTCCTTTGTCACAAAGAAATCAAACATTATACAAGCACCTGAAGTTATTTTAGGCCTGAATTAAAAAAAAAAACTATACCAAGGCTATGCAGCAATTATTTTTTTTTGAACCTACTTAACAGATAAACAATCCAAACTGAATCAAACACAATATGACTGATTTGAACTTTGTTTTGCAACAATGTGAGAGGGTATGCAAAGAGTATGGGTGCTGTGTACGGTTTTGGCGCCAAAAAAAACTTTCACAGATTTTAAATAGCTTTTTTCCTGTTTACCTTACGAGTTCTACCAGCATCTCTACAAACCATACAGAGCAGACACCATCTAATCAGCAATTAAGTAGGGTTTTCAGTGCATCCACCGACCAAGAAAAGGATACGTAGGATACTTTCTGCCCACCCTTATGCTGATAGATAAAGTCTGCTGTGACCTGTTAGGCAGTAAGAATGTAGCAGACCGGAGAGCCCCCAATTGATAATGTTGATTATCTTACAGGAATGTAAGCTATACCTTACACACACTTAGATACACTTTACCATGGAGCCGCTGCGGCCGCTTAACTTAGTACACACGCTACGTACTTTAAACACTGTTTGCGTACGGAGTCCCGTATCACTGTACGGACTTTACGTACAAACGCCGCGCTGGGGGTACAAAGTACACACAGCGCGCGCACACCCAGAGATACACTTTAACCCTTTACAGTAATGCAATGCAATGATAAAACACTTTAAACCTTAGCAGTAATGTAATGCAATGATAAAACACTTTAAACCTTAGCAAGGCAATGAGGACATGACACCAATTGTGATTTTACCGCTGGGTTCCGACACCACAGTGGATTATTGCTGAAAGGGGGTTTACACTACAAATAATATACTACAATATAACAGAGTAAATGGCTACAGTCAATGTACATACGTGAGTGAACAAGCCTGCGCAACCCGGCCGGTCCCCGGTCATCTGATAGATAACTTTGTGAGTCTTGTGCCAGGCCAGGCTGCAGCAGGCTTTATTTATACAATTCTTCCAAAAGCAATATAATGGATACTGTAATCCCTTTGTCCATTGGACACAGGAATGCACTTTTACAGTACAGGAGAGGTCATAGGTCGATTTGAAAAGGTAGGCGATGTCTTTCCCAACTGCACTTGTGGGTGGTCTCCTCTGGATTCCCGCCGCATACATAATATACAGTAAATACAGTTTCTATCTATATTCTGCTTCTGCACATAACTATGCGCAGGAACATGCGATCTTCCGCAGACCAACATCGGAATGTTACCCTTAAAATACCCTACAGCTGGATACCAAACACCACCTTATAACCTTATTCTGTCCCCTCTTATCCTGTAAAGGTGAATCCCTTTGTTCTGGAATCATTTAAACTGTTGTTACTTTCTGGTGTGGTGCAGGGGGACTATGTGTACATTGTGCACTATTTGGATTAAAATAAGAATTTACTTACCGATAATTCTATTTCTCGGAGTCCGTAGTGGATGCTGGGGTTCCTGAAAGGACCATGGGGAATAGCGGCTCCGCAGGAGACAGGGCACAAAAAGTAAAGCTTTATGATCAGGTGGTGTGTACTGGCTCCTCCCCCTATGACCCTCCTCCAAGCCTCAGTTAGGATACTGTGCCCGGACGAGCGTACACAATAAGGAAGGATTTATGAATCCTGGGTAAGACTCATACCAGCCACACCAATCACACCGTACAACCTGTGATCTAAACCCAGTTAACAGTATGATAACAGAGGAGCCTCTGAAAGATGGCTCCCTACAACAATAACCCGATTTAGGTAACAATAACTATGTACAATTATTGCAGATAATCCGCACTTGGGATGGGCGCCCAGCATCCACTACGGACTCCGAGAAATAGAATTATCGGTAAGTAAATTCTTATTTTCTCTATCGTCCTAGTGGATGCTGGGGTTCCTGAAAGGACCATGGGGATTATACCAAAGCTCCCAAACGGGCGGGAGAGTGCGGATGACTCTGCAGCACCGAATGAGAGAACTCCAGGTCCTCCTTAGCCAGGGTATCAAATTTGTAGAATTTTACAAACGTGTTCTCCCCCGACCACGTAGCCGCTCGGCAGAGTTGTAATGCCGAGACCCCTCGGGCAGCCGCCCAAGAAGAACCCACCTTCCTTGTGGAGTGGGCTTTTACAGATTTTGGCTGTGGCAGGCCTGCCACAGAATGTGCAAGCTGAATCGTACTACAAATCCAGCGAGCAATAGTCTGCTTAGACGCAGGAGCGCCCAACTTGTTGGGAGCATATAGTATAAACAGTGAGTCAGATTTCCTGACTCCAGCTGTCCTTGAAATGTATATTTTTAAAGCTCTGACAACGTCCAACAACTTGGAGTCCTCCAAGTCGCTTGTAGCCGCAGGCACTACAATAGGCTGGTTCAGATGAAATGCTGACACCACCTTAGGGAGAAAATGCGGACGAGTCCGCAGTTCTGCCCTGTCCGAATGGAAAATCAGATATGGGCTTTTGTAAGATAAAGCTGCCAGTTCTGACACTCTCCTGGCCGAAGCCAGGGCTAGTAGCATGGTCACTTTCCATGTGAGATATTTCAAATCCACATTTTTTAGTGGTTCAAACCAATGAGATTTGAGAAAGTCCAAAACAACATTGAGATCCCACGGTGCCACTGGAGGCACCACAGGGGGCTGTATATGCAGTACTCCCTTAACAAAGGTCTGGACTTCAGGAACTGAAGCCAATTCTTTCTGGAAGAAAATCGACAGGGCCGAAATTTGAACCTTAATAGATCCCAATTTGAGACCCATAGACAATCCTGATTGCAGGAAATGTAGGAATCGACCCAGTTGAAATTCCTCCGTCGGAGCACTCCGATCCTCGCACCACGCAACATATTTTCGCCAAATGCGGTGATAATGTTGCGCGGTTACTTCCTTCCTTGCTTTAATCAAGGTAGGAATGACTTCTTCCGGAATGCCTTTTTCCTTTAGGATCCGGCGTTCAACCGCCATGCCGTCAAACGCAGCCGCGGTAAGTCTTGAAACAGACAGGGACCCTGCTGAAGCAGGTCCCTTCTCAGAGGTAGAGGCCATGGATCCTCCGTGATCATCTCTTGAAGTTCCGGGTACCAAGTCCTTCTTGGCCAATCCGGAGCCACTAGTATCGTTCTTACGCCTCTTTGCCGTATAATTCTCAATATTTTTGGTATGAGAGGCAGAGGAGGAAACACATACACCGACTGGTACACCCAAGGCGTTACCAGCGCGTCCACAGCTATTGCCTGCGGATCTCTTGACCTGGCGCAATACCTGTCCAGTTTTTTGTTGAGGCGAGACGCCATCATGTCCACCATTGGTCTTTCCCAACGGGTTACAAGCATGTGGAAAACTTCTGGATGAAGTCCCCACTCTCCCGGGTGAAGGTCGTGTCTGCTGAGGAAGTCTGCTTCCCAGTTGTCCACTCCCGGGATGAACACTGCTGACAGTGCTATCACATGATTCTCTGCCCAGCGAAGAATCCTTGCAGCTTCTGCCATTGCACTCCTGCTTCTTGTGCCGCCCTGTCTGTTTACATGGGCGACTGCCGTGATGTTGTCCGACTGGATCAACACCGGTTTTCCTTGAAGCAGAGGTTCTGCCTGGCTTAGAGCATTGTAGATTGCTCTTAGTTCCAGAATGTTTATGTGAAGAGACGTTTCCAGGCTCGACCACACGCCCTGGAAGTTTCTTCCTTGTGTGACTGCTCCCCAGCCTCTCAGGCTGGCGTCCGTGGTCACCAGGATCCAATCCTGTATGCCGAATCTGCGGCCCTCCATAGATGAGCACTCTGCAACCACCACAGAAGAGATATCCTTGTCCTTGGAGACAGGGTTATCCGCTGGTGCATCTGAAGATGCGACCCTGACCATTTGTCCAGCAGATCCCTCTGGAAAACTCTTGCGTGGAATCTGCCGAATGGAATTGCTTCGTAAGAAGCCACCATTTTTCCCAGGACTCTTGTGCATTGATGTACAGACACCTTTCCTGGTTTTAGGAGGTTCCTGACAAGTTCGGATAACTCCTTGGCTTTTTCCTCCGGGAGAAAAACCTTTTTCTGAACCGTGTCCAGAATCATCCCTAGGAACAGCAGACGTGTTGTCGGAATTAACTGGGATTTCGGAATATTCAGAATCCACCCGTGCTGCTTTAGCACTTCTTGAGACAGTGCTAGTCCCATCTCTAGCTGTTCTCTGGACCTTGCCCTTATTAGGAGATCGTCCAAGTATGGGATAATTAATACGCCTTTTCTTCGAAGAAGAATCATCATCTCGGCCATTACCTTGGTAAAGACCCGAGGTGCCGTGGACAATCCAAACGGCAGCGTCTGAAACTGATAGTGACAGTTCTGTACGACGAACCTGAGGTACCCCTGGTGTGAGGGGTAAATTGGAACGTGGAGATACGCATCCTTGATGTCCAAGGATACCATAAAGTCCCCTTCTTCCAGGTTCGCTATCACCGCTCTGAGTGACTCCATCTTGAACTTGAACTTTTTTATGTACAGGTTCAAGGATTTCAGATTTAGAATAGGTCTTACCGAGCCATCCGGCTTCGGTACCACAAATAGAGTGGAATAATACCCCTTTCCTTGTTGTAAAAGAGGTACCTTGACTATCACCTGCTGAGAGTACAGCTTGTGAATGGCTTCCAAGACCGTCACCCTGTCGGAGGGGGACGTTGGTAAAGCAGACTTCAGGAAACGGCGAGGTGGAGACGTCTCTAGTTCCAACCTGTAACCCTGAGATATTATCTGCAGGATCCAGGGATCCACCTGCGAGTGAGCCCACTGCGCGCTGAAATTCTTGAGACGACCCCCCACCGCCCCCGAGTCCGCTTGAGAAGCCCCAGCGTCATGCTGAGGCTTTTGTAGAAGCGGGGGAGGGCTTCTGTTCCTGGGAAGGAGCTGCCTGTTGCAGTCTCTTCCCCCTTCCTCTGCCTCGTGGCAGATATGAATATCCCTTTGCTCTCTTGTTTTTAAAGGAACGAAAGGGCTGCGGTTGAAAAGTCGGTGTCTTTTTCTGTTGGGGAGTGACTTGAGGTAAAAAGGTGGATTTCCCGGCTGTAGCCGTGGCCACCAAATCCGATAGACCAACACCAAATAACTCCTCCCCTTTATACGGCAAAACTTCCATATGCCGTTTTGAGTCCGCATCACCTGACCACTGTCGCGTCCATAAACTTCTTCTGGCCGAAATGGACATAGCACTTACCCGTGATGCCAGTGTGCAAATATCCCTCTGTGCATCACGCATATAAAGAAACGCATCCTTTATTTGCTCTAAAGACAGTAAAACATTGTCCCTATCCAGGGTATCAATATTTTCAATCAGGGACTCTGACCAAGCTACCCCAGCACTGCACATCCAGGCTGTCGCTATAGCTGGTCGTAGTATAACACCTGTATGTGTGTATATACTTTTTTGGATATTTTCCATCCTCCTATCTGCTGGATCTTTAAGTGCGGCCGTCTCAGGAGAGGGTAACGCCACTTGTTTTGATAAGCGGGTGAGCGCCTTGTCCACCCTAGGAGGTGTTTCCCAGCGCGCCCTAACCTCTGGCGGGAAAGGGTATAAAGCCAATAACTTCTTTGAAATTAGCAGTTTTTTATCGGGGGCAACCCACGCTTCATCACACACCTCATTTAATTCATCTGATTCAGGAAAAACTATAGGTAGTTTTTTCACACCCCACATAATACCCTGTTTTGTGGTACCTGTAGTATCAGCAATATGTAACGCCTCCTTCATTGCCAAAATCATATAACGTGTGGCCCTACTGGAAAATACGGTTGATTCGTCACCGTCGCCACTGGAATCAGTGCCTGTGTCTGGGTCCGTGTCGACCGACTGAGGTAACGGGCGTTTTACAGCCCCTGACGGTGTTTGAGGCGCCTGGACAGGTGCTGATTGATTGTCCGGCCGTCTCATGTCGTCAAACGACTGCTTTAGCGTGTTGACACTATCCCGTAATTCCATAAATAAAGCCATCCATTCTGGTGTCGACTCCCTAGGGGGTGACATCCCCATATTTGGCAATTGCTCCGCCTCCACACCAATATCGTCCTCATACATGTCGACACACACGTACCGACACACAGCAGACACACAGGGAATGCTCTTAAAGAAGACAGGACCCCACTAGCCCTTTGGGGAGACAGAGGGAGAGTTTGCCAGCACACACCAAAAGCGCTATATATGACAGGGATAGCCTTATAATAAGTGCTCCCTATATAGCTGCTTTAATATATATATAATTTTGCCACAATTTTGCCCCCCCTCTCTTGTTTTACCCTGTTTCTGTAGTGCAGTGCAGGGGAGAGCCTGGGAGCCTTCCTGACCAGCGGAGCTGTGTGAGGAAAATGGCGCTGTGTGCTGAGGAGATAGGCCCCGCCCCTTTTTCGGCGGGCTCGTCTCCCGCTCATTAACGGATTCTGGCAGGGGTTAAATATCTCCATATAGCCCCCGGAGGCTATATGTGAGGTATTTTTTGCCAAAAAATAGGTTTACATTGCCTCCCAGGGCGCCCCCCTCCCAGCGCCCTGCACCCTCAGTGACTGCCGTGTGAAGTGTGCTGAGAGCAATGGCGCACAGCTGCAGTGCTGTGCGCTACCTTAAGAAGACTGAGGAGTCTTCTGCCGCCGATTCTGGACCTTCTTCTCTTTTCAGCATCTGCAAGGGGGCCGGCGGCGAGGCTCCGGTGACCATCCAGGCTGTACCTGTGATCGTCCCTCTGGAGCTAATGTCCAGTAGCCAAAGAAGCCAATCCATCCTGCACGCAGGTGAGTTCACTTCTTCTCCCCTAAGTCCCTCGTTGCAGTGATCCTGTTGCCAGCAGGACTCACTGTAAAATAAAAAACCTAAGCTAAACTTTTCTAAGCAGCTCTTTAGGAGAGCCACCTAGATTGCACCCTTCTCGGCCGGGCACAAAAACCTAACTGAGGCTTGGAGGAGGGTCATAGGGGGAGGAGCCAGTACACACCACCTGATCATAAAGCTTTACTTTTTGTGCCCTGTCTCCTGCGGAGCCGCTATTCCCCATGGTCCTTTCAGGAACCCCAGCATCCACTAGGACGATAGAGAAATATGTAATGTGTTTTGATAGCTCTCCATGCGTTCACAAACTCTACCGTAAATACCCATACCACGCGCTGATGCGCACGACCGTGGGAGCGAGCATACGCAAATTGCGAATATGTGCACGCACAGCAGAACAAGTGCACGCGCGGAGGCCATCTGTGTGTTGTTTGTACGTGATGTGTGTACTGCAATATTTTTCGACTTTGACATTGGTGACTTAGGCCCTCATTCCGAGTTGTTCGCTCGCTAGCTACTTTTAGCAGAAATGCAAACACAAAGCCGCCGCCCTCTGGGAGTGTATCTTAGCATAGCAGAATTGCTAACGAAAGATTAGCAATTCTGCTATTAAGTATTTCCTTGCAGTTTCTGAGTAGCTCCAGACCTACTCCTAGATTGCGATCACCTCGGTCCGTTTAGTTCCTGGTTTGACGTCACAAACACGCCCAGCGTCCGGCCAGCCACTCCTCCGTTTCTCCAGCCTCTCCTGCGTTTTTAACTGGCACGCCTGTGTTTTTTAGCACACTCCCTGAAAACGGCCAGGTTCCACCCAGAAACACCCACTTCCTGTCAATCACACTATGATCAGCAGAGCGATTGAAAAGCTTTGTTCGCCCGTGAGTAAAATAGCATAGTTTTGTGTAAAATTGCTTAGCGCGTGCACCCTGCTGTGCATACGCATGCGCAGAACTGCCGGATTTTAGCCAATTAGAAATTCTGCTAAAAATAGCAGTGAGCGAACAACTCAGAATGACCACCTTAGTCAGAATCAACAGAATAATGGATCAAAAGGTGTACCACAACATATTAGTGCATCATGCGATTCCCTCTGGAAGGCGACTTGTGGGTCAGAACTTCGTTTTCCAACAAGATAACGATCCAAAACATATGTCCAAATTGTGTACTAATCATTTGCACAAGAAAGAAGACGTTCAAGTCGTAACAATAATGGAATGGCCACCTCAATCACCAGATGTTTCACCCATCAAGCTTTGTGGGAAGAACTAGACAGGGAAGTCCGAAAACAAATGCCTACCAACACTGAGGGCCTCTGGGAGGCTCTTCAAAGCTGCTGGAGTCGAATGGATAGCCAAAAGCTGGAAAAATTAGTAAATAGGATGCCATGGATATGCAAAGCGCTTATCAAAGCTAAGGGTCATCACTCAGATGAAAGCAGACTGCCTAAATAAAGTTGCCTAAAAGTCAAAACAAGTATTTCTTTTTCCTTATTGTTCAGTTGTTTATTTTGTAAACAAAACCAATAAAACAGGTTTTATTTCGTTACTGTGCAGTTAAATTGAAAATTCCATAAAATATACTGGTGTGCTCAGACTTTTGACAAGTACTGTATGTTACAGCCTTATTCCAAAATGGAATACATTCATTTTTTCCCCTCAAAATTCTACACACAATACCCTATAATGACAAAGCGAAAAAAGTTTTTTGAGATTTTTGCAAATATATTAAAAATAAAAAATAAAGAAAGAAATCACATGTACATAAGTATTCACAGCCTTTGCTCAATACTTTGTTGATGCACCTTTGGCAGCAATTATAGCCTCAAGTATTTTTGAATATGATGTCACAAGCTTGGCACATCTATCTTTGGGAAGTTTTTGCCCATTCCTCTTGCAGCACCTCTCAAGCTCCATCAGGTTGGATGGGAAGCATCGGTGCACAGCCATTTTCAGATCTCTCCAGAGACGTTCAATCTGATTCAAGTCTGGGCTCTGGCTGGGCCACTCAAGGACATTCACAGAGTTGTCCTGAAGCCACTCTTTTGATATCTTGGCTGTGTGCTTAGGGTCGTTGTCCTGCTGAAAGATGAACAGTCACCTCAGTCTGAGGTCAAGAGCGCTCTGGAGCAGGTTTTCATCCAGGATGTCTCTGTACATTGATGCATTCATCTTTCCCTCTAACCTGACAAGTCTCCCAGTTCCTGCCGCTGAAAAACATCTCCACAGCATGATGCTGCCACCACCATGCTTCACTGTAGGGATGGTAGTGGCCTGGTGATGAGCGGTGGCTAGTTTCTTACAAACATGACGCCTGGCATTCACGCCAAAGATTTAAATCTTTGTCGCATCAGACCAGAGAATGTTGTTTCTCATGGTCTGAGAGTCCTTCAGGTGCATTTTGGCAAACTCCAGGTGGGCTGCCATGTGCTTTTTACTAAGGAGTGGCTTCCATCTGGCCACTCTACCATACAGGCCTGATTGATGGATTGCTGCAGAGATGGTTGTCCTTCTGGAAGGTTCTCTTCTCTCCCCAGAGGAATGCTGTAGCTCTGACAGAGTGACCATTGGGTTCTTGGTCACCTCCCTGACTAGCGCCCTTCTCCCCTGATCGCTCAGTTTAGATGGACGGCCAGCTCTAGGTAGAGTCTTGGTGGTTCCGAACTTCTTCCATTTACGGATGATGGAGGCCACTGTGCTCATTGAGACCTTCAAAGCAGCAGATATTTTTGTGTACCCGTCCCCAGATTTGTGCCTCGAGAAATTCCTGTCTCGGAGGTCTGCAGACAATTCCTTTGACTTCATGCTTGGTTTGTGCTCAGACATGCACTGTCAAGTGTGGGACCTTATATAGACAGGTATGTGCCTTTCCAAATCATGTCCAATCAACTGAATTTACCACAGGTGGACTCCAAGTGAGCTGTAGGAACATCTCAAGGATGATCACTGGAAACAGGATGCACCTGAGCTCAATTTTGAGCTTCATGGCAAAGGCTGTGAATACTTATGTACATGTGATTTCTTAGTTTCTTTTATTTTTAATACATTTACAAAAATCAAAAAAAAAAAAATTCACGTCATTATGGGGTATTGGCCCTCATTCCGAGTTGTTCACTCGCCAGCTGCTTTTAGCAGCATTGCAAACGCTAGTCCGCCGCCCTCTGGGAGTGTATCTTAGCTTAGCAGAATAGCGAACGAAAGAATAGCAGAATTGCTACTAAATATTTTTTTGCAGTTTCTGATTAGCTCCAGACCTACTCCTAGATTGCGATCAGCTCGGTCCGTTTAGTTCCTGGTTTGACGTCACAAACACGCCCTGCGTTCGGCCAGCCACTCCCCCGTTTCTCCAGACACTCCCGCATTTTTCCCTGACACACCTGCGTTTTTTAGCACACTCCCGTAAAACGCTCAGTTACCACCCAGAAACGCCCCTTTCCTGTCAATCACTCACGGATCAGCAGTGCGACTGAAAAGCGCCGCAAAGACAACAGCAAAACTGCTACGTTTTTAGTTAAATAACTAAGCGCATACGCGCTGCGTATCATGCGCATGCGCATTTAGCAACAAATCACAGCATAGCGAAAATAGGCAACGAGCGAACAACTCGGAATGACCACCATTGTGTGTAGAATTTTGAGGGAAAAAATCAATGTATTCTATTTTGGAATAAGGCTTTAACATAACAAAATGTGGAAAAAGTGAAGCGCTGTGAATACTTTCCGGATGCACTGCATCTTCTAGCACACCTTCTCTTGGTAATTATAGTTTATTTACGAGGAGAAAATGTTACATGTGTTACAAAAAAAGACCCTGCTATCCAATACCATATCACTCAATGGGGGTAATTCCAAGTTGATCGCAGCAGGAAATTTTTTAGCAATTGGGCAACACCATGTGCACTGCAGGTGTGGCAGATATAACATGTGCAGAGAGAGTTAGATTTGGGTGGGTTATATTATTTCTGTGCAGGGTAAATACTGGCTGCTTTATTTTTACACTGCAAATAAGATTGCAGATTGAACACACCCCACCCAAATCTAACTCTCTCTGCACATGTTATATCTGTCCCCCCTGCAGTGCACATGGTTTTGCCCAATTGCTAACAAAATTCCTGCTGCGATCAACTTGGAATTACCCCCAATGTTTGGGTGCTCAGAATCTGAATGGGTGTGTGTGACTGTGCCACACTGTGGGGCCTGTCGGTAAATCAAAGTAGAAAATAGGAGAATATGTCAATGGATGGTTGGAAGGTTGGCTGATTGAGGCTTCACTTATTTTTCACATTAGTGAAAGAAAGAAGAGAGGTATTTAAAGATGGAGAAGATGGCCTTGGGAGAAAAAAAAATTAGAAAGTAGGAGAGAACTGGGATTGTGGTAAAACGACAAAGGGGGACGGAGAGAGAGGGGAGGGAGAGAGAAGGTCTGTGATGTGGTGGAGACAGTAGGTGGGGTAAAGGTAGTAAGAGGTTGGGGGAAGGTGATGCGGTTGTTAAGCTACTCTCTGTGATGTTGGTGGTTGCGAGTTGCTGGAGCAATAGTCAAAACATCCAAGAAAGGAGGGTCACACGTCGCAAGCGCGTCGAGCACCTCCCAAATTATGGCACGGGGGCTCAAACCCTTGTTAAATATGCCTTTAGAAAATATATTGGGAATGTTATATTGTCCAGATCATCTGGGAGAATCCCGAATCTTGGGTGGCTCTCTGGGACGCCCATAAAAGTGTACAAGCAGCCACCAATCCCGAGTGAGGTGGAAGGGTCCTGGTGGCTTGATGACCCAATTTATGTTCAATTGCATCCTTGTGGCCCTGCCCACTGCTTTACAAAGTCGGTACTCGGGATAACGCATAAAGGGAGATGGGGTTTACAATGTGAGAACTGCGTCATTTACCTGCACCACCCACTCGACTGCACCATGCCCCCATGCATCATCAACCTGGCTGCTACCTCCTGAAGGCGGCAAAAAGCCAAATCGCATCAAACAATACGTTATCTACTTTCACCAAAAGAGGATAAATTATGGCAATCAGGAGGCAGCTTAACAGATGTTTCGGGGGTTGCACCCCTTTTTCAAGACATACCAGGTATGTCTTGAAAAAGGGGTGCAACCCCCAAAATATCGATAACAAGAGCAGTTTTTGCATCTGTTAAGCTGCCTCCTGAATGCCATCATTTATCCTCTTTTGGTGACGTGTGTGTGTGTATATATATATATATATATATATATAAACACACACACACACACACTACCGTTCAAAAGTTTGGGGTCATTTAGAAATTTCTTTTTTTTTTTAAAGAAAAGCACTTTTTTTTCCACTGGAGATAACATTAAAATAAACAGAAATACACTCTGTACATTGGGGGTAATTCCAAGTTGATCGCAGCAGGAAATTTTTTAGCAGTTGGGCAAAACCATGTGCACTGCAGGGGGGGCAGATATAACATTTGCAGAGAGAGTTAGATTTGGATGGGTTATTTTGTTTCTGTGCAGGGTAAATACTGGCTGCTTTACTTTTACACTGCAATTTAGATTGCAGATTGAACTCACCACACCCAAATCTATCTCTCTCTGCAAATGTTATATCTGCCCCCCCTGCAGTGCACATGGTTTTGCCCAACTGCTAAAAAATTTCCTGCTGCGATCAACTTGGAATTACCCCCATTGTTAATGTGGTAAATGACTATGGGGGTAATTCCAAGTTGATCGCAGCAAGAATTTTTTTAGCAGTTGGACAAAACCATGTGCACTGCAGGGGAGGCAGATATAACATGTGCAGAGAGAGTTAGATTTGGGTGTGGTGTGTTCAATCTGCAATCTAATTTGCAGTGTAAAAATAAAGCAGCCAGTATTTACCCTGCACAGAAACAAAATAACCCACCCAAATCTAACTCTTTCTGCACGTTATATCTGCCTTCCCTGCAGTGCACATGGTTTTGCCCAACTGCTAAAAAACTTCCTGCTGCGATCAACTTGGAATTACCACCTATACTAGCTGCAAATGTCTGGTTTTTAATGGAATATCTACATAGGTATATAGAGGCCCATTTCCAGCAACCATCACTCCTGTGTTCTAATGGTACATTGTGTTTGCTATTTGCGGTAGAAGACTAATGGATGATTAGAAAACCCTTGAAAACCCTTGTGCAATTATGCTGAAAACGGGTTTGCTCTTTAGAGAAGCTATAAAACTGGCCTTCCTTTGAGCTAGTTGAGTATCTGAAGCATCACATTTGTGGGTTCGATTATACTCTCAAAATGCGAAGAAAAAGAGAACTTTCATGTGAAACTCGACAGTCTATTGGGGGTCATTCCGAGTTGTTCGCTCTGTAATTTTTTTCGCATCGCAGCGATTTTCCGCTTAGTGCGCATGCGCAATGTTCGCACTGCGACTGCGCCAAGTAAATTTGCTATACAGTTAGGTATTTTACTCACGGCTTTTTCTTCGTTCAGGCGATCGGAGTGTGATTGACAGGAAGTGGGTGTTTCTGGGCGGAAACTGGCCGTTTTATGGGTGTGTGTGAAAAAACGCTACCGTTTCTGGGAAAAACGCGGGAGTGGCTGGAGAAACGGAGGAGTGTCTGGGCGAACGCTGGGTGTGTTTGTGACATCAAACCAGGAACGACAAGCACTGAACTGATCGCAGATGCCGAGTAAGGTTGAAGTTACTCAGAAACTGCTAAGAGGTGTGTAGTCGCAATTTTGAGAATCTTTCGTTCGCAATTTTACTATGCTAAGATTCACTCCCAGTAGGCGGCGGCTTAGCGTGTGTAAAGCTGCTAAAAGCAGCTTGCGAGCGAACAACTCGGAATGAGGGCCATTGTTCTTAGAAATGAAGGCTATTCCATGCGAGAAATTGCCAAGAAACTGAACATTTCCTACAACGGTGGGTACTACTCCCTTCAGAAAACAGCACAAACAGGCTCTAACCTGAGTAGAAAGAGAAGTGGGATGCCCTGGTGTACAACTGAGCAAGAAGACAAGTACATTAGTCTCCAGATTGAGAAACAGACGCCTCACAGGTCCTCAACTGGCAGCTTCATTAAATGGTACCCGCGAAACGCCAATGTCAACGTCTACTGTGAAGAGGCGACTGCGGGATTCTGGCCTTCTAGGCAGAGTGCCAAAGAAAAAGCCATATCTGAGACTGGGCAATAAAAGGAAAATATTAATATGGGCAAAAGAACACAGACAGTGGACAGAGGAAGATTGGAATAAAGTGTTATGGACAGATGAATCGAAACTTGAGGTGTTTGGATCACACAGAAGAACATTTGTGAGACGCAGAACAAGTGAAAAGATGCTGTCAAGCATGGTGGAGGTAATGTGATGGTCTGGGTCTGCTTTGGTGCTGGTAAAGTGGGAGATTTGTACAAGGTAAAGGGGATTTTGAATAAGGAAGGCTATCACTCCATTTTGCAACGCCATACCATACCCTGTGGACAGAGCTTGATTGGAGCCAATTTCCTCCTACAACAGGACAATAACCCAAAGCACACCTCCAAATTATGCAAGAACTATTTAGGGAAGAAGCAGGCAGCTGGTATTCGGTCTGTAATGGAGTGGCCAGCGCAGTCACCAGATCTCAACCCCATTGAGCTGTTGTGGGAGCAGCTTGACCATATGGTATGCAAGAAGTGCCCATCAAGCCATTCCAATTTATGGGAGGTGCTTCAGGAAGCGTGGGGTCAAATTTCTTCAGATTACCTCAACAAATTAACAGCTAGAATGCCAAAGGTCTGCAATGCTATAATTGCTGCAAAGTGAGCATTCTTTGACGAAAATAAGAATTTACTCACCGGTAATTCTATTTCTCGTAGTCCGTAGTGGATGCTGGGACTCCGTAAGGACCATGGGGAATAGCGGCTCCGCAGGAGACTGGGCACAACTATAAAGAAAGCTTTAGACTACTGGTGTGCACTGGCTCCTCCCACTATGACCCTCCTCCAGACTTCAGTTAGGATACTGTGCCCGGAAGAGCTGACACAATAAGGAAGGATTTTGAATCCCGGGTAAGACTCATACCAGCCACACCAAATAACTCGTGATACTATACCCAGTTAACAGTATGATAACAACTGAGCCTCTCAACAGATGGCTCAACAATAACCCTTTAGTTAAACAATAACTATATACAAGTATTGCAGACAATCCGCACTTGGGATGGGCGCCCAGCATCCACTACGGACTACGAGAAATAGAATTACCGGTGAGTAAATTCTTATTTTCTCTGACGTCCTAAGTGGATGCTGGGACTCCGTAAGGACCATGGGGATTATATCAAAGCTCCCAAACGGGCGGGAGAGTGCGGATGACTGCAGCACCGAATGGGCAAACTCTAGGTCCTCCTCAGCCAGGGTGTCAAACTTGTAGAATTTAGCAAACGTGATTGACCCCGACCAAGTAGCTGCTCGGCAAAGTTGTAGAGCCGAGACCCCTCGGGCAGCCGCCCAAGAAGAGCCCACCTTCCTCGTGGAATGGGCTTTCACTGATTTAGGATGCGGCAGTCCAGCCGCAGAATGTGCAAGCTGAATCGTACTACAGATCCAGCGAGCAATAGTCTGCTTTGAAGCAGGTGCACCCAACTTGTTGGGCGCGTACAGGATAAATAGCGAGTCAGTCTTCCTGACTCCAGCTGTCCTGGAAACATAAATTTTCAGGGCCCTGACTACGTCCAATAACTTGGAAGCCTCCAAGTCTTTAGTAGCCGCAGGCACCACGATAGGTTGGTTCAGATGAAAAGCTGATACCACCTTAGGGAGAAATTGGGGACGAGTCCTCAATTCTGCCCTATCCATATGGAAAATCAGATAAGGGCTTTTACATGACAAAGCCGCCAATTCTGATACACGCCTGGCCGAAGCCAAGGCCAACCACATGACCACTTTCCACGTGAGATATTTCAATTCCACGGTCTTAAGTGGCTCAAACCAATGTGACTTTAGGAAATCCAACACCACGTTGAGATCCCAAGGTGCCACTGGAGGCACAAAAGGGGGCTGAATATGCAGCACTCCCTTAACAAAAGTTTGAACTTCAGGTAGTGAAGCCAGTTCTCTCTGGAAGAAAATCGATAGAGCCGAAATCTGGACCTTAATGGAACCCAATTTTAGGCCCATAGTCACCCCTGACTGTAGAAAGTGCAGGAAACGGCCCAGCTGAAATTCTTCCGTTGGGGCATTCCTGGCCTCGCACCACGCAACATATTTACGCCATATGCGGTGATAATGGTTTGCCGTTACTTCTTTCCTAGCTTTAATCAGCGTAGGAATGACTTCCTCCGGAATGCCCTTTTCCTTCAGGATCCGGTGTTCAACCGCCATGCCGTCAAACGCAGCCGCGGTAAGTCTTGGAACAGACAGGGCCCCTGCTGCAGCAGGTCCTGTCTGAGCGGCAGAGGCCATGGGTCCTCTGTGATCATTTCTTGAAGTTCCGGGTACCAAGCTCTTCTTGGCCAATCCGGAACAATGAGTATAGTTCTTACTCCTCTTCTCCTTATTATCCTCAGTACCTTTGGTATGAGAGGAAGAGGAGGGAGCACATAAACCGACCGGTACATCCACGGTGTCACTAGAGCGTCCACAGCTATCGCCTGCGGGTCTCTTGACCTGGCGCAATACTTTTCTAGCTTTTTGTTGAGGCGGGACGCCATCATGTCCACCTGTGGCCTTTCCCAACGGTTTACAATCATTTGGAAGACTTCTGGATGAAGTCCCCACTCTCCCGGGTGGAGGTCGTGCCTGCTGAGGAAGTCTGCCTCCCAGTTGTCCACTCCCGGAATGAACACTGCTGACAGTGCTAACACGTGATTTTCCGCCCATCGGAGAATCCTTGTGGCTTCTGCCATCGCCGTCCTGCTTCTCGTGCCGCCCTGTCGGTTTACATGGGCGACCGCCGTGATGTTGTCTGACTGGATCAGTACCGGCTGGTTTTGAAGCAGGGGTTTTGCCTGACTTAGGGCATTGTAAATGGCCCTTAGTTCCAGAATATTTATGTGCAGGGAAGTCTCCTGACTTGACCATAGTCCTTGGAAGTTTCTTCCCTGTGTGACTGCCCCCCAGCCTCGAAGGCTGGCATCCGTGGTCACCAGGACCCTGTCCTGTATGCCGAATCTGCGGCCCTCTTGAAGATGAGCACTCTGCAGCCACCACAGCAGAGACACCCTTGTCCTTGGAGACAGGGTTATCAGCCGATGCATCTGAAGATGCGATCCAGACCACTTGTCCAACAGGTCCCACTGAAAGGTCCTTGCATGGAACCTGCCGAATGGAATTGCTTCGTAGGAAGCTACCATCTTTCCCAGGATCCGCGTGCAGTGATGCACCGACACCTGTTTTGGTTTTAGGAGGCCTCTGACTAGAGATGACAGCTCCTTGGCCTTCTCCTCCGGGAGAAACACTTTTTTCTGTTCTGTGTCCAGAACCATCCCCAGGAACAGCAGACGTGTCGTAGGTACCAGCTGTGACTTCGGAATATTTAGAATCCAGCCGTGCTGTTGTAGCACCTCCCGAGATAGTGCTACCCCGACCAACAACTGCTCCCTGGACCTCGCCTTTATCAGGAGATTGTCCAAGTACGGGATAATTAAAACTCCCTTCTTTCGAAGGAGTATCATCATTTCGGCCATTACCTTGGTAAAGACCCTCGGAGCCGTGGATAGACCGAACGGCAACGTCTGGAATTGGTAATGACAATCCTGTACCACAAATCTGGGGTACTCCTGGTGAGGATGGTAAATGGGGACATGCAGGTAAGCATCCTTGATGTCCAGTGATACCATGTAATCCCCCTCGTCCAGGCTTGCAATAACCGCCCTGAGCGATTCCATCTTGAACTTGAATTTTTTTATATATGTGTTCAAGGATTTCAAATTTAAAATGGGTCTCACCGAACCGTCCGGTTTCGGTACCACAAACATTGTGGAATAGTAACCCCGTCCTTGTTGAAGTAGGGGCACCTTTACTATCACCTGTTGTGAATACAGCTTGTGAATTGCCTGTAACACTGCCTCCCTGCCTGAGGGAGTGGTTGGCAAGGCAGATTTGAGGAAACGGCGGGGGGAGACGTCTCGAATTCCAGCTTGTACCCCTGAGATACTACTTGAAAGATCCAGGGATCCACCCGTGAGCGAGCCCACTGATTGCTGAAATATTTGAGACGGGCCCCCACCGTACCTGGCTCCGCCTGTGGAGCCCCAGCGTCATGCTGTGGACTTAGAGGAAGCGGGGGAGGACTTTTGCTCCTGGAAACTGGCTGTATGCTGCAGCTTTTCCCCCCTACTTCTGCCTCTGGGCAGAAAGGACGCGCCCTTAACCCGCTTGCCCCTATTGGGCCGAAAGGACTGTACCTGATAATACGGTGCTTTCTTTGGCTGTGAGGGTACATGGGGTAAAAATGTTGACTTCCCAGCTGTTGCTGTGGAAACGAGGTCCGAGAGACCATCCCCGAACAACTCCTCACCCTTATAAGGCAGAACTTCCATGTGTCTTTTGGAATCTGCATCTCCTGTCCACTGCCGAGTCCATAACCCTCTTCTGGCAGAAATGGACATTGCACTAATTTTAGATGCCAGCCGGCAAATATCCCTCTGTGCATCCCTCATGTATAAAAGTGCGTCTTTAACTTGCTCTACGGTTAGCAATATAGTGTCCCTATATCAATATTTTCTGACAGGGAATCTGACCACGCAGCTGCAGCACTGCACATCCATGCTGAAGCAATAGCTGGTCTCAGTATAACACCTGTGTGTGTATATATAGACTTCAGGATAGCCTCCTGCTTTCTATCAGCAGATTCCTTCAGGGCGGCCGTATCCGGAGACGGTAGTGCCACCTTCTTTGACAAGCGTGTGAGCGCTTTATCCACCCTAGGGGATGTTTCCCAACGTGCCCTATCCTCTGGCGGGAAAGGGTACGCCATTAGTAACCTCTTAGAAATTACCAGTTTCTTATGAGGGGAAGCCCACGCTTCTTCACACACTTCATTTAACTCCTCAGATGGAGGAAAAGCTACTGGTAGTTTTTTCTCTCCAAACATAATACCCTTTTTTGTGGTACCGGGGGTAACATTAGAAATGTGCAACACATTTTTCATTGCCTCAATCATGTAACGTGTGGCCCTACTGGAAGTTACATTAGTCTCATCGTCGTCGACACTGGAGTCAGTATCCGTGTCGACATCTGTGTCTGCCATCTGAGGTAGCGGGCGTTTTAGAGCCCCTGATGGCTTTTGAGACGCCTGGGCAGGCACAGGCTGAGAAGCCGGCTGTCCCACATTTGGTATGTCGTCAAACCTTTTATGCAAGGAGTCGACACTGTCGCGTAATTCCTTCCACAGCACCATCCACTCAGGTGTCGACCCCGCAGGGGGTGACATCACATTTATAGGCATCTGCTCCGCCTCCACATAAGCCTCATCAAACATGTCGACACAGCCGTACCGACACACCGCACACACACAGGGAATGCTCTGACAGAGGACAGGACCCCACAAAGCCCTTTGGGGAGACAGAGAGAGAGTATGCCAGCACACACCAGAGCGCTATATAACACAGGGATCCCACTATAAATGAGTGTTTTCCCTTATAGCTACTTTATATATATATATATATATATATATATATATATATATATATATATACTGCGCCTAAATTTAGTGCCCCCCCTCTCTTTTTTACCCTTCTGTAGCTTGTAGACTGCAGGGGAGAGCCAGGGAGCTTCCTTCCAGCGGAGCTGTGAGGGAAAAATGGCGCCAGTGTGCTGAGGGAGATGGCGCCGCCCCTTTTCCGGCGGACTTCTCCCGCTTTTTCTGGAATTCTGGCAGGGGTATTTTTACACCTATATAGCCTCTAGGACTATATATGGTGTAGATTTGCCAGCCAAGGTGTCTTATATTGCCCTCAGGGCGCCCCCCCCCCCAGCGCCCTGCACCCATCAGTGACCGGAGTGTGAGGTGTGCATGAGGAGCAATGGCGCACAGCTGCAGTGCTGTGCGCTACCTTGTTGAAGACTGAAGTCTTCTGCCGCCGATTTTCCGGAACACTTCTTGCTTCTGGCTCTGTAAGGAGGCCGGCGGCGCGGCTCCGGGAACGAACACCAAGGTCGGGTCCTGCGGTCGATCCCTCTGGAGCTAATGGTGTCCAGTAGCCTAAGAAGCCCAAACTACCACCAGTTAGGTAGGTTCGCTTCTTCTCCCCTTAGTCTCTCGCTGCAGTGAGTCTGTTGCCAGCAGATCTCACTGTAAAATAAAAAAACTAAATATACTTTCTTTCTAGGAGCTCAGGAGAGCCCCTAGTGTGCATCCAGCTCAGCCGGGCACAAGATTCTAACTGAAGTCTGGAGGAGGGTCATGGTGGGAGGAGCCAGTGCACACCAGTAGTCTAAAGCTTTCTTTATAGTTGTGCCCAGTCTCCTGCGGAGCCGCTATTCCCCATGGTCCTTACGGAGTCCCAGCATCCACTTAGGACGTCAGAGAAAGAAAGTTTGAAAGGACAAAATTATTATTTCAAATAAAAATCAGTACTTCTAACCTTGGCAATGTCTTGACTATATGTTCTATACATTTTGCAACTCATTTGATAAATAAAAGTGAGTTTCCATGGAAAACCCGAAATTGTCTGGGTGACCCCAAACTTTTGAACGGTAGTGTGTGTGTATATATATATCTATATATAAAATATATATATACACTTATATAAGACATTGGGGTCGATTCAATTCACCGACAGTTGAATAGCGCCGGGAATTAGCTCCCGGCGCTATTCAATTCAGCTCAAGTTAAATTGGCTAATACCCGTTCTCCCGGACTTAACAGGTTGATTTGTCGGGAGAACGGGCATTCTCCGACTTAACTCCCCGCCGCGATGCTGATTCCCGACAGAATCAGCATCGCGCCGGCCGCACAGCAGCACTTTTGCCGGATTTCCTCTCTCATCCCCCGGGGGTGAGAGAAGAATTCCTGACAGGCGCTGTATTGAATAGCGCTGGGAGCTAATTACCGGCGCTATTCAACTGTCGGTGAATTGAATTGACCCCATTGTGGGTTTGGAGCCAACTTGTGCCTTTACACATGCAAATATATGCTATTATCTTCAAATCTAACACTCTGTTCCAGTGCGCTATCTTGTAATACTTTTTCATCCCAACTGCGATATCCTCATCGTAGACAAGTGTGAAAATCTGCTGAAGGCTTCTGCTCAACTGAGAAACAGTTACGTACAGTAGGTCACAGAGAAGTGTCAGTTTGATGGAAAGGTATGCCCGCCGGCGCCGAGTTAATTAACGGAAGAAAACGGAGCCAATAAATATCGGATTTGACCTGATTTAAGTCATTTTGAGGAAATTTGTCCCCGCTGCCTTCCTGTAGCTGACGAGGTCACATGACCGGAAGCCTGGAACGCACGAACGAGCCTGGCACTGGCAGAGCTTGTAGTGGGAGAGAGGAGGGACAGGACTGTGCAGTATGCGGAGTGTGCGTTTACCTCAGTATACAGCAGCCTATGTGAGTGTGTGCAGGGGCAGCTCACTACTGTCTGTCTGTATAATGGTTATTATAGTAGGTGCATGTACAGTGAGACCAAAATGTTATACCCCTCATCACCGCCAGACTCCCCAGCATGGCCTCTTACCACAGGTGCTGTGCTCCCAGCTTCCCAGTCAGGTTATAGTCGCGTTTACAGTGGTACCTTGTGCTGGGCTCCTGCTAACTGTAATACTGTATTGTGTAGTGGTATGATTGTGATGGGAAGAGAGAGAGATTCATATTTAACAGGATTGGTTATACTTTATAGAAAGTAAAGCATCCCTGTGGCACTCTAGCATTTGAAGAACTACAAATGCCAGCATCAGGCGTGCTAATTCAACTGGTTTCTTGAGTGATACCTTTTGTGCGGATAGGGATTTCCTATATCCTATTACATTTTCTCTAACGTCCTAGTGGATGCTGGGGACTCCGTCAGGACCATGGGGATTAGCGGCTCCGCAGGAGACAGGGCACAAAAATAAAGCTTTAGGATCAGGTGGTGTGCACTGGCTCCTCCCCCTATGACCCTCCTCCAAGCCTCAGTTAGGTTTTTGTGCCCGTCCGAGCAGGGTGCAATCTAGGTGGCTCTCCTAAAGAGTTGCTTAGAAAAAGTTTTTTAGGTTTTTTATTTTCAGTGAGTCCTGCTGGCAACAGGCTCACTGCATCGAGGGACTTAGGGGAGAGAAGTGAACTCACCTGCGTGCAGGATGGATTGGCTTCTTAGGCTACTGGACACCATTAGCTCCAGAGGGAGTCGGAACACAGGTCTCACCCTGGGGTTCGTCCCGGAGCCGCGCCGCCGACCCCCCTTGCAGATGCCGAAGATGGAAGAGGTCCAGAAGCAGGCGGCAGAAGACTTTTCAGTCTTCCTGAGGTAGCGCACAGCACTGCAGCTGTGCGCCATTGTTGTCAGCACACTTCACACAGCGGTCACGGAGGGTGCAGGGCGTTGGGGGGGGCACCCTGGGCAGCAATGTATTATACCTTTTTATGGCTAAAAATACATCACATATAGCCCTTTGAGGCTATATGGATGTATTTAACCCCTGCCAGATCTCACAGATTCCGGAGAAGAGCCCGCCGAAATAGGGGGCGGGGCTTATTCTCCTCAGCACACAGCGCCATTTTCCTGCTCAGCTCCGCTGTGAGGAAGGCTCCCAGGACTCTCCCCTGCACTGCACTACAGAAACAGGGTAAAACAGAGAGGGGGGGCACTTTTTTTGGCGATATTAATATATTTAAGCTGCTATAAGGATACAACACTTATATAGGGTTGTTCCCATATATATTATAGCGCTTGGGTGTGTGCTGGCAAACTCTCCCTCTGTCTCCCCAAAGGGCTAGTGGGGTCCTGTCTTCAATAGAGCATTCCCGGTGTGTCTGCTGTGTGTCGGTACGTGTGTGTCGACATGTATGAGGACGATGTTGGTGTGGAGGCGGAGCAATTGCCGGTAATGGTGATGTCACCCCATAGGGAGTCGACACCGGAATGGATGGCTTTGTTTATGGAATTACGTGATAATGTCAGCACATTACAAAAATCAGTTGACGACATGAGACGGCCGTCAAACCAGTTGGTACCTGCCCAGGCGTCTCAGACACCGTCAGGGGCTGTAAAACGCCCTTTACCTCAGTCGGTCGATACAGACCCAGACACGGACACTGAATCTAGTGTCGACGGTGAAGAAACAAACGTATTTTCCAGTAGGGCCACACGTTATATGATCACGGCAATGAAGGAGACATTGCATATCTCTGATACTACAAGTACCACAAAAAGGGGTATTATGTGGGGGGTGAAAAAACTACCTGTAGTTTTTCCTGAATCAGAGGAATTGAATGATGTATGTGATGAAGCGTGGGTTAACCCAGATAGAAAAGGGCTAATTTCTAAAAAGTTATTGGCATTATACCCTTTCCCGCCAGAGGTTAGGGCGCGCTGGGAAACACCCCCTAAGGTGGATAAGGCGCTCACACGCTTATCAAAACAAGTGGCGTTACCGTCTCCTGATACGGCCGCCCTCAAGGATCCAGCTGATAGGAGGCTGGAAACTACTCTAAAAAGTATATACACACATACTGGTGTTATACTACGACCAGCCATCGCTTCAGCCTGGATGTGCAGTGCTGGAGTGGTCTGGTCGGATTCCCTGACTGAAAATATTGATACCCTGGATAGGGACAGTATTTTACAGACTTTAGAGCAATTAAAGGATGCTTTTCTTTATATGCGAGATGCTCAGAGGGATATTTGCACTCTGGCATCGAGAGTAAGTGCGATGTCCATATCTGCCAGAAGAAGTTTATGGACACGACAGTGGTCAGGTGATGCGGATTCCAAACGGCATATGGAAGTATTGCCGTATAAAGGGGAGGAATTATTTGGCGTCGGTCTATCGGATTTGGTGGCCACGGCAACTGCCGGGAAATCCACCTTTTTACCTCAGACCCCCTCCCAACAGAAAAAGACACCGTCTTTTCAGCCGCAGTCCTTTCGGTCCTATAAGAACAAGCGGGCAAAAGGACAGTCATATCTGCCCCGAGGCAGAGGAAAGGGTAAGAGAGGGCAGCAAGCAGCTCCTTCCCAGGAACAGAAGCCCTCCGCGGGTTCTGCAAAGCCCTCAGCATGACGCTGGGGCTTTACAAGCGGACTCAGGAGCGGTGGGGGGTCGACTCAAGAATTTCAGCGCGCAGTGGGCTTGCTCACAGGTGGACCCCTGGATCCTGCAGGTAGTATCTCAGGGTTACAGGTTGGAATTCGAGAAGTCTCCCCCTCGCCGGTTCCTAAAGTCTGCTTTGCCAACGTCTCCCTCAGACAGGGCGACGGTATTGGAAGCCATTCACAAGCTGTTTTCTCAGCAGGTGATAGTCAAGGTACCCCTCCTACAACAGGGAAAGGGGTATTACTCCACGCTATTTGTGGTACCGAAGCCGGACGGCTCGGTAAGACCTATTCTAAATCTGAAATCTTTGAACCTGTACATACAAAAATTCAAGTTCAAGATGGAATCACTCAGAGCAGTGATAGCGAATCTGGAAGAAGGGGACTTTATGGTGTCCCTGGACATAAAAGATGCTTACCTGCATGTCCCAATTTGCCCTTCACATCAAGGGTACCTCAGGTTCGTGGTGCAAAACTGTCATTATCAGTTTCAGACGCTGCCGTTTGGATTGTCCACGGCACCTCGGGTCTTTACCAAGGTAATGGCCGAAATGATGATTCTTCTGCGAAGAAGAGGCGTATTAATTATCCCTTACTTGGACGATCTCCTGATAAGGGCAAGGTCCAGAGAACAGCTGGAGGACGGAGTAGCACTAACCCAAGTAGTGCTGCAACAACACGGGTGGATTCTGAATTTCCCAAAATCTCAGTTGACCCCGACAACACGTCTGCTGTTCCTGGGAATGATTCTGGACACGGTTCAGAAAAAGGTGTTTCTTCCGGAGGAGAAAGCCAAGGAGTTATCCGAACTTGTCAGGAACCTCCTAAAACCAGGAAAAGTGTCTGTGCATCAATGCACAAGAGTCCTGGGAAAGATGGTGGCTTCTTACGAAGCAATCCCATTCGGCAGATTCCACGCACGAACTTTTCAGTGGGATCTGCTGGACAAATGGTCCGGATCGCATCTGCAGATGCATCAGCGGATAACCTTATCGCCACGGACAAGGGTGTCTCTTCTGTGGTGGTTACATAGTGCTCATCTGTTAGAAGGCCGCAGATTCGGCATACAGGACTGGGTCCTGGTGACCACGGATGCCAGTCTGAGAGGCTGGGGAGCGGTCACACAGGGAAGAAACTTCCAGGGAGTATGGTCAAGCCTGGAGATGTCTCTTCACATAAATATACTGGAGCTAAGAGCGATTTACAATGCTCTAAGCCTGGCAAAACCCCTGCTTCAGGGTCAGCCGGTGTTGATCCAGTCGGACAACATCACGGCAGTCGCCCACGTAAACAGACAGGGCGGCACAAGAAGCAGGAGAGCAATGGCAGAAGCTGCAAGGATTCTTCGCTGGGCGGAAGATCATGTGATAGCACTGTCAGCAGTGTTCATTCCGGGAGTGGACTACTGGGAAGCAGACTTCCCCAGCAGACACGATCTACACCCTGGAGAGTGGGGACTTCATCCAGAAGTCTTCCACATGATTGTGAACCATTGGGAAAAACCAAAGGTGGATATGATGGCGTCTCGCCTCAACAAAAAACTGAACAGGTATTGCGCCAGGTCAAGAGACCCTCAGGCAATAGCTGTGGACGCTCTGGTAACACCGTGGGTGTTCCAGTCAGTGTATGTGTTTCCTCCTCTGCCTCTCATACACAAAGTACTGAGAATTATACGGCAAAGGGGAGTAAGAACGATACTCGTGGCTCCGGATTGGCCAAGAAGAACTTGGTACCCGGAACTTCAGGAGATGCTCACGGAAAATCCGTGGCCTCTACCTCTAAGACGGGACCTGATTCAGCAGGGACCGTGTCTATTCCAAGACTTACCGCGGCTGCGTTTGACGGCGTGGCGGTTGAACGCCGAATTCTAAGAGAAAAAGGCATTCCGGAAGAGGTCATCCCTACACTGGTTAAAGCCAGGAAGGAGGTGACTGCACAACATTATCACCGCATTTGGAGAAAATATGTTGCGTGGTGCGAGGCCAGGAAGGCCCCCACGGAGGAATTTCAATTGGGTCGATTCCTACATTTCCTGCAAACAGGATTGTTTATGGGCCTCAAGTTGGGGTCCATTAAGGTTCAAATTTCGGCCCTGTCGATTTTCTTCCAGAAAGAATTGGCTTCAGTTCCTGAAGTCCAGACTTTTGTAAAAGGAGTACTACATATACAGCCCCCGGTTGTGCCCCCAGTGGCTCCGTGGGACCTTAATGTAGTTTTGGATTTTCTCAAATCCCATTGGTTTGAGCCACTCAAATCGGCGGATTTGAAATATCTTACATGGAAAGTAACCATGCTACTGGCCCTGGCTTCAGCCAGGAGAGTGTCAGAATTGGCGGCTTTATCGTATAAAAGCCCATATCTGATTTTCCATTCGGACAGGGCAGAACTGCGGACGCGTCCTCATTTTCTGCCTAAGGTGGTGTCAGCGTTTCACCTGAACCAGCCTATTGTGGTGCCTGCGGCTACTAGCGATTTGGAGGATTCCAAGTTGCTGGACGTTGTCAGGGCATTGAAAATATATATTTCAAGGACGGCTGGAGTCAGAAAATCTGACTCGCTGTTTATACTGTATGCACCCAACAAGCTGGGTGCTCCTGCTTCTAAGCAGACGATTGCTCGTTGGATTTGTAGCACAATTCAACTTGCACATTCTGTGGCAGGCCTGCCACAGCCTAAATCTGTCAAGGCCCATTCCACAAGGAAGGTGGGCTCATCCTGGGCGGCTGCCCGAGGGGTCTCGGCATTACAACTCTGCCGAGCAGCTACGTGGTCGGGGGAGAACACGTTTGTAAAATTCTACAAATTTGATACCCTGGCTAAAGAGGACCTGGAATTCTCTCATTCGGTGCTGCAGAGTCATCCGCACTCTCCCGCCCGTTTGGGAGCTTTGGTATAATCCCCATGGTCCTGACGGAGTCCCCAGCATCCACTAGGACGTTAGAGAAAATAAGATTTTACTTACCGATAAATCTATTTCTCGTAGTCCGTAGTGGATGCTGGGCGCCCATCCCAAGTGCGGATTGTCTGCAATACTTGTACATAGTTATTGTTACAAAAAAATCGGGTTGTTCTTGTTGTGAGCCGTCTGTTCAGAGGCTCCTACGTTGTCATACTGTTAACTGGGTTCAGATCACAAGTTGTACGGTGTGATTGGTGTGGCTGGTATGAGTCTTACCCGGGATTCAAAATCCTTCCTTATTGTGTACGCTCGTCCGGGCACAGTATCCTAACTGAGGCTTGGAGGAGGGTCATAGGGGGAGGAGCCAGTGCACACCACCTGATCCTAAAGCTTTATTTTTGTGCCCTGTCTCCTGCGGAGCCGCTAATCCCCATGGTCCTGACGGAGTCCCCAGCATCCACTACGGACTACGAGAAATAGATTTATCGGTAAGTAAAATCTTATTTTTACCTGAATTAACTTGATGCCATAAAGAATGAGTGCAGGTCTCTATGCCCGACACAGCACCATGTGATTTACTGTTGTATATGTAGATTATATCATAACCTTGTATTTTTATATAGATTTTAATTTCTCAGAAATGTTTATATGTTAGGGTTCTAGTATGTTACTCTTTATTGCAAAACACAGCTGTGTGTACAGGTTCTTTATTTATTACCAGTTATTTTTATATAGCGCACACATATTCCGCAGCGCTTTACAGAGAATATTTGCTCATTCACATCAGCCTGCCCCAGTGGAGCTTACAATCTATATTCCCTATCACATGTACACACATACACGCTAGGGTTAATTTTGTTGGGAGCCAATTAACCTACCAGTATATTTTGGATTGTGGGAGGAAACCCACGCCAGTACAGGGAGAATATACAAACTACACACAGTTAGGGCCATTGTGGGAATCGAACCCATAACCTCAGTGCTGTTAGGCAGTAATGCTAACCATTACACCATCTGTACTTTCAATCCATCCTTAAAACTCAAATCGGTGCATCCAGTTGTTGGGAAATGAATGCAGAGAAAGTTATTTTCTTTTTATGTGGTTTGGAACGAACCGGGCACCAAACATCAAACCGTTTTGTTTTGGTGTCGGCAGCAGCTGGATGCACCTTTTTTACAGGAGACTGCTGTTGCATCCTCAAGCTTGTTTTATGTACCAGAGCTGACTGCGTCTGATGGCCGATGGACAACGGTGCTGCAACTCCATCACAATGTCCAGTGTTTCAGCGGGCACCGGTAAAGCATATGCTAGCTATCGCTTTTATGTGCCCAGGCCGGCAGCCGGACAACAGGGGAAGTAGCGGTTCAAGGCCTCCAGAGCTGGAGATGCTCTGGATGTGCTGATTGTGGAAACCGGGCCGCTCGCGTCTTCCGCTAGACCACCAGGACATATCCACTGCTCAAAAAAATAAAGGGAACACTAAAATAACACATCCTAGATCTGAATGAATGAAATATTCTTATTGAATACTTTGTTCTTTACATAGTTGAATGTGCTGACAACAAAATCACACACAAATTATCAATGGAAATCAAATTTATTAACCCATGGAGGTCTGGATTTGGAGTCACCCTCAAAATTAAAGTGGAAAAACACACTACAGGCTGATCCAACTTTGATGTAATGTCCTTAAAACAAGTCAAAATGAGGCTCAGTAGTGTGTGTGGCCTCCACTTGCCTGGATGACCTCCCTACAACGCCTGGGCATGCTCCTGATGAGGTGGCGGATGGTCTCCTGAGGGATCTCCTCCCAGACCTGGACTAAAGCATCCGCCAACTCCTGGACAGTCTCTGGGGCAACGTGGCGTTGGTGGATGGAGCGAGACATGATGTCCCAGATGTGCTCAATTGGATTCAGGTCTGGGGAACGGGCGGGCCAGTCCATAGCATCAATGCCTTCGTCTTGCAGGAACTGCTGACACACTCCAGCCACATGACGTCTAGCATTTTCTTGCATTAGGAGGAACCCAGGGCCAACCGCACCAGCATATGGTCTCACAAGGGGTCTGAGGATCTCATCTCTGTACCTAATGGCAGTCAGGCTACCTCTAGCGAGCACATGGAGGGCTGTGCGGCCCCCCAAAAAATGCCACCCCACACCATTACTGACCCACTGTAAACCGGTCATGCTGGAGGATGTTGCAGGCAGCAGAACGTTCTCCTTGGCGTCTCCAGACTCTGTCACGTCTGTCACATGTGCTCAGTGAGAACCTGCTTTTATCTGTGAAGAGCACAGGGCGCCAGTGGCGATTTTGCCAATCTTGGTGTTCTCTGGCAAATGCCAAACGTTCTGCATGGTGTTGGACTGTAAGCACAACCCTCGCCTGTGGACGTCGGGCCCTCATACCACCCTCATGGAGTCTGTTTCTGATCGTTTGAGTAGACACATGCACATTTGTGGCTTGCTGGAGGTCATTTTGCAGGGCTCTGGCAGTGCTCCTCCTGTTCCTCCTTGCACAAAGGCGGAGGTAGCGGTCCTTCTGCTGGGTTGTTGCCCTCCTACGGCCTCCTCCACGTCTCCTGATGTACTGGCCTGTCTCCTGGTAACGCCTCCATGCTCTGGACACTACGCTGACAGACACAGCAAACCTTCTTGCCACAGCTCGCATTGATGTGCCATCCTGGATGAGCTGCACTACCTGAGCCACTTGTGTGGGTTGTAGACTCCGTCTCATGCTACCACTAGAGTGAAAGCACTGCCAGCTTTCAAAAGTGACCAAAACATCAGCCAGAAAGCATAGGAGCTGAAAAGTGGTCTGTGGTCACCACCTGCAGAACAACTCCTTTATTGGGGGTGTCTTGCTAATTGCCTATAATTTCCACCTGTTGTCTATTCCATTTGCACACCAGCATGTGAAATTGATTGTCAATCAGTGTTGCTTCCTAAGTGGACAGTTTGATTTCACAGAAGTGTGATTGACTTGGAGTTACATTGTGTTGTTTAAGTGTTCCCTTTATTTTTTTGAGCAGTGTATATACTAGCGCAGGGGCGCTTGTAAGATGGTATACCTGGGGGGGGGGGGGGGGGGGGGGGATTGGTTCGGAAACGCCTCTAAAATGGCTGTAAAATGGATATATCTGGCTGAATGCCTGAATTGGGCTAAAATGGGGCATCATCCTTTAGGTCTTTTTGGCCGCAGGGAAAAGCCAAAGGGCAGGCTTTTCCCAATCGACCATAAGGGAAAGTCAAGAACAAAGCAATCTTGGGCTACCAGATGTACGACTTCAGGACCGGATGACAAACCCTCTGCTTGAAAGAACGGGTGGGAGTGGGAGGCTGATTTGTTCACTTTGCAGAGGCCTGGTGTCAGACTACCACAGTCACCTGGGTGAAGGAAGTGGTCTAACACAAATACATTCTCACCTTTCAGAGATGTCCTCCGCAGCACTTTTATTGTACGTTGCCTCCAGCTGATCCTCTCAGTGCTTTGGCTCTGCAACAGGCTGTTCATGCCCTTCTAAAGTCATGGGTTATAATGCCAGTTCTGTCACTTCAATGACGGACAGGGTTTTATGCCACACTATTCCTGGTGCGCAAACCAAATGGCTTTTTTATACACATTCAACCTCAAGGCTCTCGACCTGTCCTAGTGCCCATGTTTCACATGGAATCCCTCCGTTCCATTGTCCTGGCATTGGAACCTGGGGATTTTATGGCTTCCCTGGACATTCAGGACACATACCTGCATGTACCGATCAATGCCATCCCTCAGATTTGCTATTCTACACCAGCATTATTCGTTTCGGGAGCTGCCCTTCTGACTCTTTTTTTTTTTTTTTTTCCACAGATGTTTGTGCATTAACTCTAATAAATACAGTACACGTTTCAGGTACTCTTAAGATATAATAGGGGCAGATGTATTAACCTGGAGAAGTGATAAAACAGTGATAAGCGCAAGTTAGGAGCTGACTGGCTGGTGCGTTATCACCTTGCACTTATCACTGCTTTATCACTTCTTTATCCCTTCTCCAGGTTAATATATCTGCCTTCTAGTGTAATGAGCAATACTGGTGGATATCAGTATTGCCGTTAAAGCTGTTGGTTTAGGGGGTTATTCAGGTTTGTTAGCAAACCAAAAAAGCAAGCAAAAGCTAGGGGTTTAGTGGGTTATATTGTTTCTGTGCAGGGTAAATACTGGCTGCTTTATTTCTACACTGCAATTTAGATTTCAGTTTGAACACATCCCACCCAAATCTAACTGTCTCTGCACATGTTACATCTGCCCCACCTGCAGAGGAACATGGTTTTGGCCAGTTGCTTGCATTTTTGGTTTGCTACCAATCCTGAATAAGGCCCTCAGTTTTGGACTTTGTATGATAACCATATTCCTAGATAATGGCATTTATAGCATATGTAGATAATGACTAATATGAAGATATTGTCCTATTTACAGGGTACATATTCAGTTGTCCATGATCAAAAATCTCAATTTGTATGCAGAGAATATAATTTATACCCCTTTTACACCTAGAAACGCGGTTCGCAGCCGGGAGCCTGACATGGGTGCTACCCGGCTGTGACCCGCGTCAGCCCCCTTTCCTGCTGCAATCACCGACCCTGGCATATTGCTGGGTTGGTGACGGTGGTGAAGTGGTGGGGTCGGCGCTGGGAGATCACATGATCTCCCAGCGCTGCCCTTCCATACACTGTGAACGGGAGTCGGGGCGCGTCGACCCGGCTTCTGTTTACACAGCACAGTTTGCCAGGTTAAGCCCGTGTTCAAACCTGCAAGCTACCCGAGTTGGAATACCAGGTCACTCGACCCGGATTATTCCAACTAGACCCTTTTACACCAGCCAGCAACACGGGCTATGCGCGTTCACGTGCAATAACCCGTGTTATATGCTGGTTATAAGCTGGTTGGTATAAAAGGGGTTATTACACACATAAAACATTAGTTTTATGTGTGTATTGTCATATTTGGAGTATACTGGTATTAGGCTTGTCTTGATACACATCCTTATACGGATAATTCCGATTTTACACTTTTATTGTATATTAAATCTTTTCTTTTTATGTGTATACTTTTAATGCATACAATACTTTTTTCTACATAGAAGCACTCATTATATTATTTTGCCTCATAGAGCAAGGAAAATAGCGCAGTGTAACACCCATTCTTTTTGTCTATATATAACTAGAGGGAGTGTGGATTCCTCTTACTGTTTATCACCGTTGCTACCCTCCTTAGCTTGTGATTAAGCGCAACACCTCTAAACCTTCCTCCACCTGGATTATCTGCCTATGCATTTAAAGACGCACATCTAACTTCCACTCTCAGAGCACGCATTCACTACTTATTTAGATTTAAAAGGAATTATGAGAGGACATTGGGATTGTCTTTATTACGTGTGGTTATATTGTGCGTAGCTCTTTATAACAGTGTTTGGTGAGTGCTTCTGTGCCATGGTGCAAATGGGATCCCAATAAAACTATAGGTTGAGACCCAAAGACCTCCAGCTCTGAGTGCAGAGTTGAAATGGCTGTGTGGCCAACTATATGCTGAAAAATAACCCAAAGAATCCCACCCTCTCCAGACATTTATCTTATTTCAATAATATCAATGTACAACATGAAATGTCCTCCCTGCTTTGCCCACAGATTGATGTCTGCTCTATAATTTGCTAAAAATGCCCAACTTTTCCTATCTGACTGCAAATGCCTGTACGTCTGCAAAGAGCTCAGTCTCGATCATTAAAACCTGCGCTGCTCTGCAGAAGTCTAGGGGCACATGTAGAAATCAGTGCTGATGTTTTGCTCTTTGTAATCAAGTAATTACAGATTTATGGACTATCACCATACAGAGCATTAATGAAATATAATTTTTTACCCAGTGCTACTTGATTGGTACTTATTCAGGTAATCTTCAAGCTCCATGTAAAAATAAACCTACATCTATTTGTAAAGTGACTAATGATATTTTCTAATTCCTCCTTGCAGGAAGCAGGCTGTTTAACTTCAGTGTCTAAATGATGGCATCAGATGCAGCACAAGGCAGTGTATCCAATGAATGTGAAACTGTTCTTCAAGATCCAGCTCCTCCCCATTGTGACTCTTTGATTCACGATGCACATGGCAGCTCTCACTTGCTTGTTTCCATCCAGGATCCAGAATACCAGGAACAGTTAGTGGAACAGCCAAGCAAGGTTCCTATGACAAGGGAAGATGCTTTCAGGGACTCGTACAGCACAGATGAGGCTAGTGGAGCTTTATCAGATGAGGAAGGAGCATTTCGGGGTCTATCTGCCCTTCCTGTGGAGAACAGCATATCCCGGAGGGTCTTGTGTTCACGTTGCAGGTGAGACCATTATTTGATAATAAGTAGTTGTTAGATGTCGTGCATCACATCAGTACAGTGTATGATGATTGAAAGGTGGGTAAAAGCACAGCACAATTGCTAGGCATACAGGAAAGCTGTAATTGCACTTTTTTTTTATTTATTTTTTTACAGTGGATCAGTCATTGGGTGGTATTCAATTCTTTTCTTTTCACCCCCTTTCACACTCATTCTATTCCTGTTGACAGGAGTGGTATAATCATTTTCAGCTCGCTACTCCTGGGGTAACGAGGTGCCCTAACCCTTTCCGCAGCTAAACCTGATTACTATGGATGCAATATGCGCGATAACGGGGATCACTTTAGAAAGGAGATTGGGCGTGAGATATCATTTGAATACCGCCCATTGTGTTTGTGTCTGTAGTTTTTCATGATCAGATGTATTTTGCACATTTATTACTGGACTTGCTCTCAGATTTTTATTTTGTAATGTACTATACAGTACATTTTATATGTATTCTTGTCTTTTGGCAGTATGGCAAACCTGCATCCTTGCTTGTGATTATAGAAATGCTTTACATGGGATAGCTGATTCAATTAGCCCTGTGTTCACATTGATGTAATAGTAACTGGTCTTGTAGTTATTAATATATCCAGCTTATAAAATATCACAACTCATTGTAATCTCTGTATTGCACCCCTAGACAGAGCTGGCCCTAGCCAATATGATGCCCTAGGCAAGATTTTGGCTGGTGCCCCCTAGCACCACCGCTGGTTCCGCCTCTGACCTTGCACCTCTTACCCAGCACCATCACCCCTCATCCATAGCAGTCCTTAGTTTGGGGTTTGTACCCCCTATATTTTAAATAGGAACGGTTTGCACATTTGGCGCACAGCCCAAAAAGGGGTGTTTTTTTTGCTGGCAAGGGGCATGGCCACACAATAGTAACCCCAATTCCAATTACGCCACACAGTACTGCAACTTTATTCACATTTGATCATGCGATAGTGTCCATAATTCATATTACATCCCACAGTAGGATCACTATAACTTATAAACGTTACTCCTCACAATAGAGCCCCTTATTCACATTACATCACACTGAATTGCTCCTTATCCATATTACACCATACCTTATTGCTCTTTATTCACATTAGACGACACAGTAGTGCCATTTCTATACGCAACGCCACATAGTAGAGCACCTTATACACATAATACCACACAGTAATGCCCCTTACACATATGAGACACATTATTAATGTCCTTATAAACATAATGCACCTTACACATTAGGACAACCTTTATTAATGCCCTTTTACACGTAATGTCCCTTACACATATGCCGCACATTATTAATGCCCTTGTACACATAATGACACACATAGTGCCCCCTACACATTTGCTGCACATTATTAGTGCCCCTACACATAATGACACATATACAGTAGTACCCTGTTACACATTTGCCGCACATTATTAATGCCCTTATACACATTATGACACACACAGTGCCCCTTACACATATGTTGTACATTATTAATGCATTTTTACATGAGACACATAATGCTCCTTACACATATTCCGTACACTACTGCACAACCAACCCACTCACATGCACACAGCACTCACCCTGCCACTGTGACCTCTACCTCTGCTTGGATACAGATGTGTCCTCACAAATCTTTCATCAATGCTAACGTCAGGCACCTTTTTTAATGAAAATTAAACTTATTTGCATTGCTATGTGGCTAGGATGCACAAGCAGCTTCTGCTGATTAAAATGATATGCAGCATGCCTATATACTGTGTGAGATTGTGGCTGTATCTGCATATGAAATGCTACACACAGAATATAGGCATGCCGCATATCATTTTAATCAGCAGAAGCTGCTGATGCCCCTAGGCATATCAAATGCCCTAGGCAATTGCCTAGTTTGCCTATGCCTATGGCCGGCTCTGCCCCTAGACAACTGCCTTGCATGGTAATTAATTTAGAATTAACAATCCACAATTCTGTGTATGTCCTGTAGTTCATATATTGTATGTTATACATTGTCTCCCCAAAGTGTAATCGCATCTCCACTTATTGCTCACCTCACCCACCGAACCTAGAAGTGCACCCAAAATGCAGTCTCACCTGGTACGTGTGAACAATCTTCTACACGTTAAATATGTATAGTAGGTACCAGTGACGTGCTGTGAGGACACTGGCTGGGGAGGCACTGGCAGCTAACACCCCCCAGAAGGGGAACCCCCCCAAAAAAACAACAACAACCAAACAAAAAACAAGTGTAGTCCCCCACACATCGCTAAAACCAGCACCAGGGGGGGGGGGGGGGGGGGTAATGCCATAGCAGGGGAGACACTCAGTGTGGGGTCCCCCTGCCATAACATTAATCAGCCCCCCAAGCCAGTCAGCCCAGGGCTGGAATTCCTCGGAAAGTGGGGACCCCAAAAAATAAAAATGGGGTCCTCCCTCCCGAACAACAACCAGTACTGGGCTGATAGCCCAGTGCTATGCCCCGCACCCCTGGTGGCAGTGGGTGCAGGGTTTATTGTATGTTAATATTATTCTTTACAGGTGGCCTACAGGTCCCAGCAAGCCTGTCCAAGCATTCTGGCACTTGGAGAACCACAAGTGCCAGTATGCCCTGACATAAAGGGCCTGCTGGCACCTGTAGTCCGCCTGTAAAGAAAATATTAAAATAAAACACCAAACTGTAAAAAAAAAAAAAAAAAAGTTTTATTAGACTGGGTCTTCACCTGGGGGCGGCGGCCTTTAAGCTCTTTTGCATGGCCGCCGCCTTCCCAGGGTTTCCGGCATCTTCACCTTGGGGGGCGCCACCTTCCCAGGGCTTCCAGCGTCTTCACCTGGGGGGGCGCCACCTTCCCAGGGCTTCTGACGCCTTCACCTGGGAGGCGGCAGCCTTTAAGCTCTTTTGCATGGCCGCTGCCATCCCCAGGGCTTCCGGAGTCTTCACCTGGTGGGCGGCGGCTGCTATGCTCTTTTGCATAGCCGCCGCCGCCCATCCAGGACTTCCGCAGTCTTCTTTCTTCAGGAGCTCTTCACAGCTCCTCCTCCGCCGTCGGACTGACGCGCCGCTGCCTCGCGCTGACTTATATAAGTCAGCCGGAGGGGGCAGGGCGATGACGCGGCGAGCCGTGATTGGCTCGCTGTGGCCATCTTGAATTTAAAAAATTACGCTGAGGCGTCATTTTTGAAACTGGTACCGCTCCGCTGGCAATCTCTGCAGGATACAGGTAAACTTCCACCGCCGCAACTCGCCGCCCGCACCACCGCCACAACCCGCTGCCCGCACCACCGCCACATCCCGTTGCCCGAACCTACCCCGCCACCGTTGCCCACACAATGATTGACAGCGGATCCAGTGACGGATCCGCTGGCCAATCACTGTGTCCTCACTGACAGGGGCGTGCTTTCATAGGTTGAAAGCACGTCCCTGTATGAAAGCGGCACCTCTAATGGTGCCGCTTTCCCATATATTTTCAATGGGCTTTACCTGCCCATGGCTAGGCTCCGCCCCCCGCTCCCATAGCTTTCCCCATTGACAACGGGAGGCACCACGATCTGTGCCTCCCAAACTCATTTAAACAGGGAATGTGATTAGATTAATATAAAGCAGATACTTATGACACAGAATATGTGTCATAAGTATCTTCTTTGTATTATTTTAATCTTTAATGACAGGGAGGCACTGCCTCCCCTAACTGCACGTCCCTGGTAGGTACTAGAATCCCTAACTGCTCAGACAAGAGGAGTCCAGCTTCACAGCAATAATAAATGTTAGAGTGCTCTAGGTATATTATTGCTACACTTGTAGTCCATAATTGTAGTTTCATTTATGTTATGGCATGCTTTTAGCCACTCTATTACACAGAGATAGACTATTCATTGTCGGAATTCACATAAATAAAATACCTGGCACGCTCTTAATATTTATTTATCTTCTACACATTTTATTCACCCACTGTTACTATTGTAGTGTGCTCAAGATGTCTGCCTTCTGTGTAATATGTTTTTTTTTTTTTTTTTCTGATAATGTAAAGTGCTTTGGAGAAAAGTACTATATAAATTATCATTCACTTGCGTTAATTCCACCTAAGGCATTTATTTTGGTCACCTGTTCACATAGATTTGCATCTTTATGTACCTTTACTATAGTATGTTATTTATGCATCTAGCTTCTCTTCATTCCAATCTTTCCTGAATGCTGCTGCCTAGCTCATCTTCCTCTCTAAAGGTACTATGGGGGTAATTCAGAGTTTTACACTGCAATTTAGATTTCCGTTTGAACACACCCCACCCAAATCTAACACTCTCGGCACATGTTATATCTGCAGTGCACATGGTTTTGCCCAACTGCTAACAAATTTACTGCTGCGATCAACTCTGAATTAGGCCCTATGTCCGCCTCCCGTCTCTTGCAAGTCCTACACTGGCCCCCCTTCCCCTGCTGAATCCAATTATGGGGTACATTTGATTGTGGTTGGATCCATTCCGACATGCATTTGTCGGAATTGATCCGACAAGGGCTATTCAATGCCCATCTCAATTTGACATTAAAAAAGTCAAATTGAGATGAGGGACCGAGCAGACGGGGGACAGCAGCGCTGCAGGAGGATGTGGCACAGCTACCAGACCTCACGGCAGGGTCCAGCAAGCGGGCCCTCACTTGCTGGAGCCGGGTGGACGCTGCCGTAAGCGACGACTATGACACATCCTCCTGCAGCACTGTGCTGCAGCGCTGCTGTCCCCCGTCTCCCCGCTGCTCTCCCCCTTCTGCCCACGGCTCTCCCCCCTCTCCTCCTCTCAGGTCCCTCATCTCAGTTCGACTTTTTTTTAAGTCGAACTGAGATGGTCGAAAACGGGGCCAAAACCTGTCGAATTTGGTCCCGTTTCCCTCAGAAGCATGTGAATCGGCAGCTATACCGCCAATTCACGCACTATTCGACAAGTCGAATTCCCCGACTTGTCGAATAAAAATGCTGGGGACTGAATAGGTCGGAACCCCTTCCGACCTGAAAGTCGAAAACTGACAACTTTTTGTCGAAGTCGAAAATATTATACCCACATCCAACACGTGCAAACACCACACAGAGTGGCGTCTGTGCGTGCACGTGTTCTGCCGTGTGTGCGCGTACCTGCACCCTACGTACATTGGCTCGCGCAGCCCTGCGTATTAGCGCGTGGTATGAGTAAATACGGTAGCATACGCATTCACATAGAAAAACCACAAAGACATATCTGATATTTTATCCACATAGTGCATAATTTACACATAGTTTACACACAAAACACCAGCAAGTTACATTTACTTAGGAAATAGAGCAATAGAGATACCCAGCTTTACAGGATGTGAGGAGACAGAATTAGGTTGGACATAGTATTTGGTATCCAGATGTACAGTATTTCAAGGGCTACATTCCGATCGTAGTTTGCGGATTATAGCATGCTCCTGCGCATACATATGCGCAGGAATACAATATTCATAACTTACTGTAATTCGTGTAGTCGTGATATTTGGCGGGAACCCAGTGGAGGACATCTGCAAGTACACCTGGACCAAGCATCGCCCACCTAGTCAAACCAACCTATGACCCCTCATATACTGTAAATGACCTGCCCCTTGACCTATGGAAGAAGAGCTTACAGTTTCCTTTGTATTGTGTTTTGTACTATATAAAAGCAAGGCCTCCTGGCCGGCCTCAGTCTATTCTCTGAAGGTCATCTTGCTAAGACTGACCGAGGACCGGATCCGGGAGGCGCAGGCGAACAAACGTATGTACTATTGGTTGGAGCTCTTCTCTTGTGATATTGTTGTATTTCTGTGTATATCACCTTTTTTGTAAATATTTGTTGCAGCGTTGGACCACAACATAACATATACAACTGGTGTCGCATTCCATTCTTGTTTGGGTATAGAGGTGTATCCCGCCACGCGTGTCGCTGTATAGTGCGCATAGCGTGTCGGCGTGTATACGCAACGTGCATTCACGTTGTAGGGATATTATCTGCATTCAGCAGTCGCAGCTGACTGAACCAGTGTATTGTATGGTATAGCATTTCCCTGTAAGTTAAAGGAACTTAACAGTTTCGACAAGACGGCAGTTTCGACCTTAATTGAATATACCCCTCAATCTTCTCACTCTCTTACAAAGCCCTCACCCATTTCTCTCCCATTTACATATCTTACTTTATCTCCCTTTACACTCCCATCTGCCCTCTACACTCCACAGATGCATACTGCTCCTCCTGCACACTAATTACTTACTCCCATTCCTGCCTCCAAGATTTTGGCTATGGTGCTCCCTACCTCTGGAATTCTCTACCTTTCCCCATCAGACTCCCCATCTGTCTATAAAACTTCAAACGGGCTCTCAAGTCCCACTTATTCATCAGACCCAGCCATCTCTCATCCTAACCCTCTGCTACATGGCTCACTTCTACCCCATCTCTGTCACCCCTGTCTGTCTGCCCTTCCCCTTTAGAATGTAAGCTCTCACGAGCAGGGTCCCCTTTACTTGTGTGCCTTTTCCTTCCTTCTACTCCATACTTCTACAATAGCACCTAACCCTCGTTTTTCTTATTTGTTTATGCACTTTGTTAGGTGCTGTGGAAAACTTATGGTGCCATATAAACAAATGGTAATAATGATAATCTGTGTTACAAAAAACCAGGAGCCATTTTTTTATTTCTTTAATATGCAATATTTGTTTGAAGCCTATTTGCCATCCTAAAGTGAATATTTTATATATACCCACGGATATACAAATGTTGCATATCAAATTAATGAGCGCAGTCTTTTGATTAATTCTAGTTACATTATATTGTGACTGAGACTCTAGGGAAAGGGGGCCCTAGACTGCACACCCTAACTGCCTGTAATGCAGGTGCTACCAGCTGAGACCTGTAGTGATACACACGGAGAGAGTGTGCTGGTGCACTATACAAACATTACATAATATTATTATTATTTCTCTAACGTCCTAGTGGATGCTGGGGACTCCGTAAGGACCATGGGAATAGACGGGCTCCGCAGAAGACTGGGCACTCTAAAGAAAGATTAGGTACCATCTGGTGTGCACTGGCTCCTCCCTCTATGCCCCTCCTCCAGACCTCAGTTAGAATCTGTGCCCGGCCAGAGCTGGGTGCTCCTAGTGGGCTCTCCTGAGCCTGCTAGTAAAAGAAAGTACTTGTTAGGTTTTTTATTTTCAGTGAGCTTCTGCTGGCAACAGACTCACTGCTACGAGGGACTGAGGGGAGAGAAGCAAACCTACCTGTCTACAGCTAGGTTGCGCTTCTTAGGCTACTGGACACCATTGCTCCAGAGGGTTCGAACACAGGCATCTGTCCTCGATCGTCCGTTCCCGGAGCCGCGCCGCCGTCCCCCTCGCAGAGCCAGAAGAACAGAAGCTTGAAGACAGCGAAAACGGCGGCTGAAGACTCCTGTCTTCATTTAAAGTAGCGCACAGCACCGCAGCTGTGCGCCATTGCTCCCAGCACACTTTCACACTCCGGTCACTGTAGGGTGCAGGGCGCTGGGGGGGGGGGAGGGGGGCGCCCTGGGCAGCAATTGAAGTACCTTTTTGGCATAACATACATATATACAGTCAGGCACTGTATATATGTAAAAAACCCCGCCATTTTTTTCACACAGAAGCCCGCCGCTGAGGGGGCGGGGCCTTCTTCCACAGCACACCAGCGCCATTTTCTCTTCACAGCTCCGCTGGAAGGACGCTCCCCAGGCTCTCCCCTGCAGTATCCAGGTACAAGAAGGGTAAAAAAGAGGGGGGGCACATAAATTTAGGCGCAAAAGACATAAAATCGGCAGCTATTGGGTAATCACTTATTATAGTGAATATCCCTGGGTTATATAGCGCTGTGGTGTGTGCTGGCATACTCTCTCTCTGTCTCCCCAAAGGCCTTTGTGGGGTCCTGTCCTCAGTCAGAGCATTCCCTGTGTGTGTGCTGTGTGTCGGTACGGCTGTGTCGACATGTTTGATGAGGAGGGTTACGTGGAGGCGGAGCAAGTGCGGATAAATGTGGTGTCGGGGCCGACACCTGATTGGATGGATATGTGGAAGGTCTTAAATGATAATGTAAGCTCCTTGCATAAAAGGTTTGACGCTGCAGCCTTGGGACAGCCGGGGTCTCAACCCGGGCCTGCCCAGGCGACTCAGAGGCCATCAGGGTCTCATAAACGCCCACTATCTCAGATGGTTGACACAGATGCCGACACGGAGTCCGACTCCAGTGTCGACGATGATGAGGCACAATTACAGCCTAAGATGACCAAGGCCATCCGCTACATGATTATTGCAATGAAAGATGTATTGCACATTTCAGAGGTTAACCCTGTCCCTGACAAGAGGGTGTATATGTTTGGGGAGAAAAAGCAGGCAGTGACTTTTCCCCCGTCACATGTATTAAATGAGTTATGTGAAGAAGCGTGGAGTTCCCCTGATGATAAAGTGGTGATTTCCAAAAAATTACTGCTGGCGTACCCTTTCCCGCCAACGGACAGGTTACGTTGGGAATCCTCCCCTAGGGTAGACAAGGCGCTGACACGCTTATCTAAGAAGGTGGCCCTGCCGTCTCAGGATACGGCCGCCCTAAAGGATCCTGCGGATAGGAAGCAGGAAGCTATCTTGAAGTCAGTGTATACACACTCTGGTACTCTACTGAGACCAGCTATTGCTTCAGCCTGGATGTGTAGCGCTGTAGCAGCATGGACAGATACTCTGTCAGAGGACATAGATGCCCTGGACAGGTATACTGTCTTGCTAACCCTGGGCCATATAAAGGACGCCGTCTTATATATGCGGGATGCCCAGAGGGACATTTGCCTGCTGGGCTCTAGAATTAATGCAATGTCCATTTCTGCCAGGAGGGTCATATGGACTCGGCAATGGACAGGGGATGCCGATTCTAAAAAACACATGGAGGTTTTGCCTTATAAGGGTGAGGAATTGTTTGGGGACGGCCTCTCGGGCCTCGTGTCCACAGCGACAGCTGGAAAGTCGACTTTCTTGCCTCAGGTTTCCTCACAGCCTAAGAAAGCACCGTATTATCAACTGCAGTCCTTTCGTTCTCAGAGAAGCAAGAAGGTCAGAGGTGCATCCTTTCTTGCCAGAGGCAGGGGTAGAGGAAAGAAGCTGCACCATGCAGCTAGTTCCCAGGAACAAAAGTCCTCCCCGGCTTCCACTAAGTCCACCGCATGACGCTGGGGCTCCACAGGCGGAGCCAGGAGCGGTGGGGGCGCGTCTCCGAAAATTCAGCAACCAGTGGGTTCGCTCACAGGTGGATCCTTGGGCTATACAAATTGTATCTCAGGGATACAAGCTGGAGTTCGAAGTGACTCCCCCTCACCGTTACCTAAAATCAGCCTTGCCAGCTTCCCCCACGGAAAGGGAGGTAGTCCTGGCGGCAATTCACAAGCTGTACCTCCAGCAAGTGATAATAATGGTCCCCCTCCTTCAACAGGGAAGGGGTTACTATTCCACACTGTTTGTGGTACCGAAACCGGACGGTTCGGTAAGACCCATTCTGAATTTAAAATCCTTGAACATTTATATGAAAAAATTCAAGTTCAAAAAGGAATCGCTCAGAGCGGTCATTGCAAGCCTGGAAGAGGGGGATTTTATGGTATCTCTGGACATCAAGGATGCTTACTTGCATGTCTCCATTTATCCACCTCACCAGGAGTACCTCAGGTTTGTGGTACAGGACTGTAATTACCAATTCCAGATGTTGCCGTTTGGTCTGTCCACGGCACCGAGAGTATTTACCAAGGTAATGGCCGAAATGATGGTACTCCTTCGGAAGCAAGGAGTTACGGTTATCCCGTACTTGGACGATCTCCTCATAAGGGCGAGGTCCAGGGAGCAGTTGTTGATCAGCGTAGCACACTCTCAGGAAGTGTTGCAACAGCACGGCTGGATTCTGAATATTCCAAAGTCGCAGCTGATTCCTACGACGCGTCTGCCCTTCCTGGGTATGATTCTGGACACAGAACAGAAGAAGGTGTTTCTCCCGGAGTAGAAGGCCCAGGAGTTAGTGACTCTGGTCAGGGACCTCCTAAAACCAAAACAGGTGTCGGTGCATCACTGCACGCGAGTCCTGGGAAAGATGGTGGCCTCATATGAAGCCATTCCCTTCGGCAGGTTCCATGCGAGGATCTTTCAGTGGGATCTGTTGGACAAGTGGTCCGGATCGCATCTTCAGATGCATCGGCTGATCACCCTGTCCCCGAGGGCCAGGGTGTCTCTTCTGTGGTGGCTGCAGAGTGCTCATCTTCTCGAGGGCCGCAGGTTCGGCATACAGGACTGGGTCCTGGTGACCACGGATGCAAGCCTCCGCGGATGGGGGGCAGTCACTCAGGGAAGAAACTTCCAAGGGCTGTGGTCAAGTCAGGAGACTTGTCTGCACATAAATATACTGGAACTAAGGGCCATATACAACGCCCTGAGTCAAGCGGAGCCCCTGCTTCGAGACCAACCAGTGCTGATTCAGTCAGACAACATCACGGCGGTCGCCCATGTAAACCGCCAGGGCAGCACAAGAAGCAGGGTGGCGATGGCAGAAGCCACAAGATTCTTCGTTGGGCGGAGATTCACGTACAAGCACTGTCAGCAGTGTTCATTCCGGAAGTGGACAACTGGGAAGCAGACTTCCTCAGCAGACACGACCTCCATCCGGGAGAGTGGGGACTTCATCAAGAAGTCTTCACACAGATTGCAAATCGATGGGAACTGCCACAGGTGGACATGATGGCGTCCCGCCTCAACAAAAAGCTAAAAAGATATTGCGCCAGGTCAAGGGACCCTCAGGCGATAGCTGTGGACGCGCTAGTGACACCCTGGGTGTTCCAGTCGGTATATGTGTTCCCTCCTCTTCCTCTCATACCCAAGGTACTGAGAATAGTAAGAAAAAGAGGAGTGAGAACAATACTCATCGTTCCGGATTGGCCAAGATGGACTTGGTACCCAGAACTACAAGAGATGATCACAGAGGACCCAGGGGCCCTGTCTGTTCCAAGACTTACCGCAGCTGCGTTTGACGGCATGGCGGTTGAACGCCGGATCCTAACGGAAAAGGGCATCCCGGATGAAGTGATTCCTACGCTGATAAAAGCTAGGAAGGATGTAACAGCTAAGCATTATCACCGTATATGGCGAAGATATGTTGCTTGGTGTGAGGCCAGGATGGCCCCTACAGAGGAATTCCAGCTGGGTCGATTTCTGCACTTCCTACAGTCAGGTGTGACTATGGGCCTGAAATTAGGGTCCATAAAGGTCCAGATTTCGGCCCTATCCATTTTCTTTCAAAAAGAACTGGCTTCACTGCCTGAGGTTCAGACGTTTGTAAAGGGAGTGCTGCATATTCAACCCCCTTTTGTGCCACCAGTGGCACCTTGGGATCTTAACATTGGGTTGGATTTCCTGAAATCCCACTGGTTTGAACCACTTAAGACCGTGGAACTAAAGTATCTCACGTGGAAAGTGGTCATGCTGTTGGCCTTAGCATCGGCGAGGCGTGTATCTGAATTGGCGGCTTTGTCATGTAAAAGCCCTTATTTGATCTTCCATATGGACAAGGCAGAATTGCGGAGCCGTCCCCAATTTCTCCCAAAGGTGGTATCATCGTTTCATTTGAACCAACCTATTGTGGTGCCTGCGGCTACTCGGGACTTGGAGGACTCCAAGTTGCTGGACGTAGTCCGGGCTTTGAAAATATGTTTCCACAACGGCTGGAGTCAGGAAGACTGACTCGCTGTTTATTCTGTATGCACCCAATAAGCTGGGTGCTCCTGCTTCAAAGCAAACTATTGCTCGCTGGATCTGTAGCACGATTCAGCTGGCTCATTCTGCGGCTGGATTTCCGCATCCAAAATCAGTGAAAGCCCATTCCACAAGGAAGGTGGGCTCTTCTTGGGTGGCTGCCCGAGGGGTCTCGGCTTTACAGCTTTGCCGAGCGGCTACTTGGTCGGGTTCAAACACTTTTGCAAAGTTCTACAAGTTTGATACCCTGGCTGAGGAGGACCTTGTGTTTGCTCATTCGGTGCTGCAGAGTCATCCGCATTCTCCCGCCCGTTTGGGAGCTTTGGTATAATCCCCATGGTCCTTACGGAGTCCCCAGCATCCACTAGGACGTTAGAGAAAATAAGAATTTACTCACCGGTAATTCTATTTCTCGTAGTCCGTAGTGGATGCTGGGCGCCCGTCCCAAGTGCGGACTTTCTGCAATACGTGTATATAGTTATTGCTCAATAAAGGGTTCTTGTTATGAGCCATCCGTTGAGTGATGATCAGTTGTTGTTCATACTGTTAACTGGGTAAGGTTATCACGAGTTGTACGGTGTGATTGGTGTGGCTGGTATGAGTCTTACCCTGGATTCCAAAATCCTTTCCTTGTAATGTCAGCTCTTCCGGGCACAGTTTCCCTAACTGAGGTCTGGAGGAGGGGCATAGAGAGAGGAGCCAGTGCACACCAGATAGTACCTAATCTTTCTTTAGAGTGCCCAGTCTCCTGCGGAGCCCGTCTATTCCCATGGTCCTTACGGAGTCCCCAGCATCCACTGCGGACTACGAGAAATAGAATTACCGGTGAGTAAATTCTTATTTATTATTACTATTTATTAATCAATTTGGTATATGTGGCTTTTTGCATAACAATAACCAGTGTAGTTTCAGTTCATGTATTGATCAATGCATCTAAGCCTGCAGCCCCCATCACGGGACCACACTATTCTGCTGGTCCCTAACAATCTCAGGGTTCATGTTCAGGGAGCAGGACCCCCCCCCCCCCCCCCCCCCCCTCCCGCCCAAAAAAACCCCCAAAACCCCAGCCAGAGCTACCCCAAGGTATCACACCAGTGAAGAAAGTGAAATGTAAGTGAGCATAGGATAAGTAAGAGCAGATACTGCATGTATTTGTGTTATGAGGGTAAAAAAATAAATGTATTGAAATTGTTACATATATAAAACAACAATTCAAGTGTTGGAGAGTGCTAAGGTAGGTATAATGGTGATGTCCTGGAGAAGCCCAGCAAAAGAGCCATTCAGGGGGACCCACCGCCCCAGTAACTCACCCCACAACTGGCATATAAATTTATAGGTCTTACCTTCATGGTGCCTTAGGGTGTGCAGTCTGTGGCCCCCTTTCCCTAGATACTGTGTTGTGTATTTTTATACACTTGAATGTGTTGAGACTACCTTTAGCCTAGATTAGCACCCCTGCCCCAACTGTTGCCAATTGATTTTAAATAGGGAACTTAGCTTGTTACTTATCCTATGCTCCCTCACATTTTACTTTCTTGCCTTGGGGTAGCTCTGGCTGGAGGTTTCTTTTTTTTTTTTTTTAAGGCGTCCCGCACCCTAGACTTGAACCCCGAGATTGTTAGGGACCTGCAGAATAGTGGGGTCCTGTGACAGGGGCTGCAGGCTTAGATGCATTGATCAATACATGAACTGAAACTCCGCTGGTTATTATGCAAAAAGCCGCATATTGCAAATTGTATTTATTATTATATTATTATTATTATGATGTAATGTTTGTATAGTGCACCAGCACACTCTCATTGTGACTGAGACACGAGATGCCCAGCACTAGTAGTCTCCCGGAATCTGGCATACTGAGAGGGGCTGTTTGGTGTAACTGCTACAATAGTTTGAGGCCACATCTGTAGTATAAATATGAGCAAAGTTGTGCAGTTAATAATGGCCTTGATTTGTAAAGGGTAATATTACCAGAAGGTAGCCAGGGGGAGTCCCAAGTGCTGAGATAGCCTTTGTTTGCTGGAGTGGCTCTTAGGTTATCCTGGAAGACCTGGCAGATTTGCCAACGGCTAGACAGACCGAATAGGGTCCAGATGTGGAACGTACATTTTACACAATTATTGATTCATTTCTAACCATCACCTGGACATCAGATTGTTGAGATGTTTTTTATGTACAGGATCGGACCGAACTCTGTACACACTGCAAATTTTAAACATGACCGCTAAAGATTGTGCTTCTGTCATATTATCTTGTTCAGAGATCCGATGTGTTATCGACTGCCTGTTGGGTCCTGGTTCACTATACACACTAAAAAATTCTTGGAATAATGACCCAATATCCGACAGGTCCCCCCCAGAATTCTATAGTGTGCACCCAGCTTCCGACAAGCCACAGGAAACTATCTCAAATATTTTATATTGATGAAAGTCCCATAAAGAGATCTCTTTCAGACATACCGTACTCTTTACTTTTGTTTGCTGGTAAACTAGAGAGTTTACCCTGGAGTTCAGTAATTGTGTTTAAGCCCCATTGTGTTCCTCCCTGCAGTGTATGATTGGGCTATTATTCGACTGGCCCTCCAGCTTGTTTATGAGGAAACAGAACTGAGCAGCCACAGGTATAACCCAGGCTTCACAATGTATATTTGAGTGTTTTTGCAATATTTTACTTGGTGTTCTGGTGCATCTATTCAGTCTCTCTTCACCGTACACCCCATAAAAGATGCACAAAAGGCAGCATCGAGAATGGAACTTGATAATGGCCAGTGGTGCCTCTGCTGAAGTGAAAATAAAACTGGGTAATGATGTGTTTAACAAGATACAGCCTATATATATATATTTTTTAACTTCCTATAAAACAAACGGGACAGATGTTTGTTCCCAATTGAATTTGCCTGTCTATCACTTGTTATGAAAATCTCAATTGAACAGGACAGTTCTTTATAGCAGCATACAATAAGACAAGCCCTGGAAAGCTTACAGCAGTCTACTTTATCACTTTAAAGGTTGTTTCACATAACGTATAGATTCATTAGCTTTTACAGACTTGGTGAGGTAAACCAGCAATTGTATATTAATATGAATGAAAAATGCATTCATCCAGTAAACAGTGTGCCTCAGAACAAATGCTTTTATTCTTATATTTGTGATTGTCCCATTTATCTCATAGATACACCATAGACTTGAACCATAATTTAATTTACTGTAAATACTTTACGGAGGTAAAGTCTTTTATTTATTTTAAGATATTTACATATCTTTTATTTATTAATTTAATGTTCTAAACTAAATAATATCATGAAGTATATATAAAAAAATATTCAAAATACTATAAAAATGTTTTAAACAAAAACGAACTGAAAATTTACCCTATTTTACTGCATATGGGTAAGTTCATATGTTTGTTTAGAGCTGACTGTTCAGCATTGATTTTTAAACGTTGCAGTATATGTGTAGCTTGACCTTTCTTTATGTACTAACACTAAGGGCTATATTCAATAACTGTCGGAAGCTGCCGTCTTGTCGGAAAGACGTCCGCTTCCGACAGAAATAGATCGGAAGGGGTTCTGACCTATTCAATAGGGGCTGATTTTTTCCGGCGGGGGGAGCTGGCTGCAGGGGGAGGCGCTGCAGGGAGAGAGATGCCTGGCCGTCCCCGGCCAGCGCACCTCTCTTCCTGCAGCGCCTCCCCCCCGCCGTCGCAGACATTTTAACCCCTGCCAGCACCTCCCGCCAGCCGCCGATAAATGCTCCCCCCACCGCCGCAGCACCTCTCTTCCTGCTGCCAGCTCCTCCTGCGGCTCCACACATATCCCCCACAGCCAGCCCCTCCCGCTCACGGCCGCCGCTCTCTGCTTCCCTGGCCGCTGCTGTCAGCGCAGCGCTGACAGCAGCGGCCTGACAGGACGGACAAATCTGACAGTCGGATTTGGCCGTCAATTGAATAGGGGTTGTCGGACCCATTCCGACAACTGCATGTCGGAATGGATCCGACTCCTATTGAATATACCCCTAATATTGTATATACCAGAACTGTCTGCTTGAGTCATCATTTATCTATAACAGCATCACCTTCTTTTACTACAGCACAAATAATAATTGCCGGATGTTCTATAGGGATACTTTCAGGATGCCAGCAGTGAAAATGCCGGCGCCAGAATACTCGCACCGTAATTCTGACGTCAGTGGAAATGCTGACACCGGAATCCCGCTGTCACGATCCGGGTATCTGGACGCCATTACTTACCCTTCAGATGCCTCCTAAGGCTGGCTCAGCGTTCCAGGACCGGATCCCGCTGTTCCTGAGTTTCCACATGCAGAATGTCAGAGTGGTGATTTCATCAGCCGCGGCCTCCGCTGTGCCCGCGTGGTTAAATGTGCGCTTGTCAGTCTGGCGTCTCCTGTGGCCGGCGTCGCCATTACTGTTTCAATTCTCACATGGATTACAAACCAAACTTCCCTCCAAGTGTCTGCATGGGCGCAGCCATCTTGGATTTTGTCATCTGATTATTTCCACCAATCTGCTGTCTGTATTGTTGATTTGCAAAATTGCCTAGCCAACCCCTTCCTTGCTGCAGGTATAAGTATGCTGTGCCTGAGCAAGGAAGGCGTCAGTGCTTTGGTTGTCTAACCTAGTTCCAGTTTGTCTCTCTCCTGTGGTTGTCTTCCAGGTTCCAGCTCCTGTCTCCAGACTTCTGCTATAGAGACCCGCACCAGCATTCCATCTGCGGTGTAGCCTGACTCTCCGATCCATTCTGGACTCACCTGTTTCCAGCTACAACTATCACCTGCTTCCAGCCCAGCTTCCAGCAGTGTATAGCTTCTCTTAAAGGGCCGGTGTCCTTTTCTGCAGTTTACCACTCTCCACCGGTATTATTATTTCACCGCTCTCAAACAATCACCTGCTTCCAGCCCAGCTTCCAGCAGTGTATAGCTTCTCTTAAAGGGCCGGTGTCCTTTTCTGCAGTTTACCACTCTCCACTGGTATTATTATTTCACCGCTCTCAAACTCCAAACTTCATTATTATTTCATCGCTCTCAAGTTCGTTTATTATTTAACTGGTTCCAGCCAGTATCCACTCCGTACCAACAACAGTCTGGTTCCAGCCAGTATCCACAGCAGCCGTTTTACCTTCAGCAGCCCAGCCTTTCCTGGAACATCAGCTGGTACGATCCTGGGTTCTCTCCATTGCTACAGTCAGGCCTGGTAAGGACTTTCCAACTAGAAGATTATAAGAACTGTCTCACACTACCAGTGCCTGTGGCCCTTGCCACCCTGTAGTACCCAGGAATTGTATTTATCCACTGTTGACTTTTATGTTTCCTTTTACTGCTGCTGTGTTACGGAGTTTGTCATAATAAACATCATTGACTTTTATCCTGGTTGTCGTGGTCACGCCTTCGGGCAGTTATTCTACATGTTACTTACATGTCTAGGGGTCTGATACAACCTCCCAGGTTCCGTTACATCTCAGCCCCTACAACTGAGGCTGCCTCCCGTCAGCTCAGGCCCTCAGTTGTGACAGTAAGCACTGACCTAATGAATCCAGCCGGAGACCAGGATCAAGCGGCCAGGCCGATGCAAGAACTGGCAGCCCGACTTGAACATCAGGAGGCTGCACAGGGCCACATCATCCGCTGTCTCCAGGATCTCTCTACACGGCTGGATGGGATTCAAACGACCCTCCGTGGACCTGGCACGTCCGGTGCGTCCACTACAGTAACACCAGCTGTAACCCCACCCACCTTACCCATTTCCAGTCCACATCTTCATCTTCCAACGCCAGCAAAATTTGATGGATCTCCAAGGTTCTGCAGGGGATTTCTCAATCAATGTGAAATCCACTTTGAGCTTCTACCTGGCAATTTCTTCAGTGACCGTACCAAAATTGCCTATATCATCTCCCTTCTCAGTGGCTCAGCCCTTGACTGGGCATCACCTTTATGGGAGAAGTCTGATCCCCTGCTATCCTCCTATACTGACTTTGTAGCTACATTCAGGCGCATCTTCGACGAGCCAGGCCGGATAACATCTGCTTCATCTGAGATTCTCCGTTTACGCCAGGGAACACGTACTGTGGGACAGTGTCTTATACAGTTTAAAATCCTGGCATCCGAACTGGCATGGATGACGAGGCCCTGTATGCTGCATTCTGGCATGGCTTATCAGAACGCATCAAGGATGAGTTAGCTACCAGAGACTTGCCCTCTAAGTTGGATGAGCTAATTTCTCTTTGCACGAAGGTTGATCTACGTTTCAGAGAGAGAGCAACCGAGCGAGGAAGATCATCTACTCCTAAATCTTCTGCTCCTCCTCCTCGTCAACCATCTCCATCCAAGGATGAGCCTATGCAAATTAGTCGTTCCCGTCTATCTCCCGCTGAGCGCCGAAGACGTCTCTCTGAGTCTCTCTGAGTCTCTCTGTCTCTACTGTGCAGCTCCGTCGCACACTATCAATGCCTGTCCCAAACGTCCGGGAAACTCCAGATCCTAGCTCGCCAAGGAGAGGGCCGGCTAGGAGTAATGATCTCCTCTCCATCTCCTCATGACTGTAACCTCCCAGTGTCGCTCCAAATTGCTCAACGTTACAGGAACGTCATTGCCCTCCTTGATTCCGGAGCAGCTGGGAATTTCATAACCGTAGCTTATGTTAAACGGTGGTCCCTACCCACCGAGAGACTGTCCTCGTCCATCTCTTTGACTGCCGTGGATGGCAGCAAGATTTTTGACGCAGTCATTTCCTTAAGGACTCTTCCAGTTCGTCTGAGAGTGGGAGTTCTTCATTCTGAGTATATTTCTTTTTTAGTGATTCCAAGAGCCACACATCCAGTGGTTTTAGGCCTTCCATGGCTCCGTCTCCACAACCCATCAATTGACTGGACGACTACGCAAATACTGGCATGGGGTCCCTCCTGTGCTGAGACTTGTTTAGCCAAAGTTCTTCCTGTTTGTTCTTCCTTCCCCAGGTCATCTGATGTTCCGCCTCCTCCATATCAAGACTTCACGGACGTGTTCAGTAAAGCCTCTGCTGATATCCTTCCTCCTCATAGAGAATGGGACTGCCCAATCGACCTCATTCCAGGGAAGGTTCCACCGCGAGGCCGAACTTATCCGTTGTCTCTGCCTGAGACACACTCCATGGAAGAGTACATCAAAGAGAACCTGGCGAAGGGTTTCATCCGACCATCTTCTTCTCCAGCCGGCGCAGGCTTCTTCGTTAAGAAGAAAGACGGTGGTCTGCGTCCGTGCATCGACTACAGAGGTCTGAACGACATTACCGTCAAGAACCGATACCCTTTACCCCTGATTACCGAGCTCTTTGATAGAGTTAGTGGTGCAACTATTTTCACAAAGCTGGACTTGAGGGGTGCCTACAATCTCATCCGAATCCGTGAGGGTGACAAGTGGAAGACCGCCTTTAACACCCGTGACGGACATTATGAGTACCTCGTCATGCCCTTCGGATTGAGCAACGCTCCAGCAGTCTTCCAGCACTTCGTGAATGAGATTTTTTAAGGGACATCTTGTACCGCCATGTCGTGGTTTATCTAGACGACATCCTCATCTTTGCTAATAATCTCGAAGATCATCGTTTCTGGGTAAAAGAGGTTCTTTTCCCGTCTCCGTGTCAATCACCTCTATTGTAAATTGGAGAAGTGTGTGTTTGAAGTTAAAACCATTCCGTTTCTAGGTTACATTGTGTCCGGTTCCGGACTAGAGATGGATCCTGAGAAACTCCAAGCAATCCAGAATTGGCCTATACCCTTAAGCCTCAAAGGGGTCCAGAGGTTCTTAGGGTTCGCCAATTATTATAGAAAATTTATACGAGACTTTTCCACCATCGTGGCGCCTATCACTGCATTAACCAAGAAAGGTGCTAATCCGTCCAAGTGGTCCGAGGAAGCTACACAGGCCTTTCACCTTCTGAAGCAACGGTTCATCTCTGCACCAGTTCTGAAACAGCCCGACACCGACTCTCCTTTTATCTTAGAGGTAGATGCCTCCTCCGTTGGAGTAGGAGCAGTGTTATCCCAGAGGGCCAAAGATGGACATCTACATCCTTGCAGTTTCTTCTCCCGGAAGTTCTCCCCAGCTGAGCGCAACTATGCCATTGGCGATCAGGAGTTGCTAGCCATCAAGCTCGCTCTGGAGGAGTGGAGATACCTGTTGGAGGGAGCTTCCCACTCAATCACCATACTTACCGACCACAAAAATCTTTTATATCTCAAAGGCGCACAATGTCTGAATCCTCGTCAGGCCAGATGGGCACTTTTCTTCTCTAGGTTTGACTTTAAACTCCAGTTCTGTCCGGGTTCTCAGAATCGTAAGGCCGATGCCCTTTCCCGCTCATGGGAGCAAGAAAATGAGTCCGAGTCTGCAGACAAGCATCCTATTATTAATCCGTTGGCATTCTCCACGGTAGGGATGGACTCTACGCCTCCACCAGGGAAAAGTTTTGTTAAGCCAGTTCTAAGGAAGAAGCTCATGCATTGGGCCCATGCTTCCCGTTTTGCTGGACATACAGGCATTCAGAAAACCCTTGAATTTATTTCTAGGTCCTACTGGTGGCCAACTCTGAAGAAGGACGTTATGGAATTTATTGCCTCCTGCCCAAAGTGTGCCCAACACAAAGTCTCCCGCCAGTCGCCTGCGGGGCAACTGGTTCCATTATCTGTTCCCCGTCGACCTTGGACCCATTTGTCGATGGACTTTGTTTCCGATCTACCTATCTGCAACAAGTTTAATACCATCTGGGTGGTAGTTGACCGGTTCACCAAGATGGCACATTTCATCCCTCTCACCGGTCTTCCGTCAGCTTCCAAGTTGGCTCAAGTGTTTATACAAGAGATCTTCCGACTTCACGGTCTTCCTGAAGAGATCATCTCGGATCGTGGAGTACAATTTGTAGCAAAATTTTGGCGAAGTTTGTGTCAAGCCCTCCAAGTCAAGTTAAAGTTTTCCACGGCTTACCATCCTCAGACCAATGGTCAAACCGAGAGGGTGAATCAGGACTTGGAGGCCTTCCTCCGTATATATGTGTCTTCCTCTCAAGATGACTGGGTTCAACTCCTTCCTTGGGCCGAGTTCAGCCACAACAATCAATACCATTCCTCATCTTCTTCTACACCATTCTTCATTAATTATGGATTCCACCCTAAAGTCCCAGAATTCCAATCGCTTTCCGCAACTTCTGTTCCAGCAGTGGATGTCACCTTGCGTCAGTTTTCAAATAACTGGAGGAACGTCCGCGCAGCCCTGCTTTAAAGCCTCATTCAGGTATAAGAAGTTTGCCGATAGGAAGCGTAGAGCGGTTCCTGCTCTCAAGGTGGGTGATCGTGTGTGGCTGTCCACGAAGAATTTGAGGTTGAGAGTTCCCAGCATGAAATTTGCACCTCGCTACATCGGACCCTTCAAGATTGAACAAGTCATCAATCCTGTTGCCTACAGGTTACAGTTACCATCCTTCTTGAAAATACCCAGGACATTTCATGTTTCTTTGTTGAAACCGCTGATCCTGAATCGGTTTCATTCCGCACTTCCTCCAGCTCCCAAAGTTCAGACTCAACGGGGAGTCGAGTACGAGGTGGCCAAGATTTTGGACTCACGTTTCCTTTACGGTCAGTTACAATACCTCATTGACTGGAAGGGCTATGGTCCTGAAGAACGCTCTTGGACCAATGCCTCAGACGTCCATGCTCCTGCCTTGGTCCGAAATTTCCACGCAAAGTTTCCTTTAAAGCCTAAGAAGTGTCCTGGGGCCACTCCTAAAGGGGGGGGTGCTGTCACGATCCGGGTATCTGGACGCCATTACTTACCCTTCAGATGCCTCCTAAGGCTGGCTCAGCGTTCCAGGACCGGATCCCGCTGTTCCTGAGTTTCCACATGCAGAATGTCAGAGTGGTGATTTCATCAGCCGCGGCCTCCGCTGTGCCCGCGTGGTTAAATGTGCGCTTGTCAGTCTGGCGTCTCCTGTCTCCTGTGGCCGGCGTCGCCATTACTGTTTCAATTCTCACATGGATTACAAACCAAACTTCCCTCCAAGTGTCTGCATGGGCGCAGCCATCTTGGATTTTGTCATCTGATTATTTCCACCAATCTGCTGTCTGTATTGTTGATTTGCATAATTGCCTAGCCAACCCCTTCCTTGCTGCAGGTATAAGTATGCTGTGCCTGAGCAAGGAAGGCGTCAGTGCTTTGGTTGTCTAACCTAGTTCCAGTTTGTCTCTCTCCTGTGGTTGTCTTCCAGGTTCCAGCTCCTGTCTCCAGACTTCTGCTATAGAGACCCGCACCAGCATTCCATCTGCGGTGTAGCCTGACTCTCCGATCCATTCTGGACTCACCTGTTTCCAGCTACAACAATCACCTGCTTCCAGCCCAGCTTCCAGCAGTGTATAGCTTCTCTTAAAGGGCCGGTGTCCTTTTCTGCAGTTTACCACTCTCCACCGGTATTATTATTTCACCGCTCTCAAACAATCACCTGCTTCCAGCCCAGCTTCCAGCAGTGTATAGCTTCTCTTAAAGGGCCGGTGTCCTTTTCTGCAGTTTACCACTCTCCACCGGTATTATTATTTCACCGCTCTCAAACTCCAAACTTCATTATTATTTCATCGCTCTCAAGTTCGTTTATTATTTAACTGGTTCCAGCCAGTATCCTCTCCGTACCAACAACAGTCTGGTTCCAGCCAGTATCCACAGCAGCCGTTTTACCTTCAGCAGCCCAGCCTTTCCTGGAACATCAGCTGGTACGATCCTGGGTTCTCTCCATTGCTACAGTCAGGCCTGGTAAGGACTTTCCAACTAGAAGATTATAAGAACTGTCTCACACTACCAGTGCCTGTGGCCCTTGCCACCCTGTAGTACCCAGGAATTGTATTTATCCACTGTTGACTTTTATGTTTCCTTTTACTGCTGCTGTGTTACGGAGTTTGTCATAATAAACATCATTGACTTTTATCCTGGTTGTCGTGGTCACGCCTTCGGGCAGTTATTCTACATGTTACTTACATGTCTAGGGGTCTGATACAACCTCCCAGGTTCCGTTACATCTCAGCCCCTACAACTGAGGCTGCCTCCCGTCAGCTCAGGCCCTCAGTTGTGACACCCGCCATGAATGTAATAAACATTGTTTATTACATTCATGTGATGTAGTATTTTTTTTATTGCACGCTTTGGTTTATTCTGTAGTCACGGCAACGGGTGATGGTGTTTTTACGTCATTTCTGGGCGTCTTTCCATCGCCTTGAATCAAATAGGTGTAGTTGTTGTCAACCCCTTTCCTAGTTGTAAGTGCTATGATACTGAAGACTCATGCAGTGTGTTATCTGTAAATGGCTGCGTAACGCAAAATGCTTAATTAGTACATTATTAAATCGCTTAACATTTTCAAATTCTAGCTTGCTTTCTTGTTTGACCTTTCTAATATGGTAAATAATAATGCACAGTTTTCAAACAGACAGGCAATTTTTAAAAAAGATATAAGCCTGTGGCTATCTTTGTGCTTCCTTGGAAATGTTTTGCGTATCCCGTCTGTCTGCTCTCATCCCTTTTAACTTAGCCATAGACACGCTGTTCCGCATTTTGGAGGAATGTATAGCTTTAAAAGGTATTTCAATCGGCTCCAGGAAAATCAAGTTAACTGCGTTCGCCGATATGTCTCTCTAGAACCTACACCTACAGTATACCTACAGTATCTAACAGATATTGCATCACTTTGAGGAGGTGACAGGGTTTCTCTAACGTCCTAGTGGATGCTGGGGACTCCGTCAGGACCATGGGGATTAGCGGCTCCGCAGGAGACAGGGCACAAAAATAAAGCTTTAGGATCAGGTGGTGTGCACTGGCTCCTCCCCCTATGACCCTCCTCCAAGCCTCAGTTAGGTTTTTGTGCCCATCCGAGCAGGGTGCAATCTAGGTGGCTCTCCTAAAGAGCTGCTTAGAAAAAGTTTTTTTTAGGTTTTTTATTTTCAGTGAGTCCTGCTGGCAACAGACTCACTGCATCGAGGGACTTAGGGGAGAGAAGTGAACTCACCTGCGTGCAGGATGGATTGGCTTCTTAGGCTACTGGACACCATTAGCTCCAGAGGGAGTCGGAACACAGGTCTCACCCTGGGGTTCGTCCCGGAGCCGCGCCGCCGACCCCCCTTGCAGATGCCGAAGATGGAAGAGGTCCAGAAGCAGGCGGCAGAAGACTTTTCAGTCTTCCTGAGGTAGCGCACAGCACTGCAGCTGTGCGCCATTGTTGTCAGCACACTTCACACAGCGGTCACGGAGGGTGCAGGGCGTTGGGGGGGCGCCCTGGGCAGCAATGTATAATACCTTTTTATGGCTAAAAATACATCACATATAGCCCTTGAGGCTATATGGATGTATTTAACCCCTGCCAGATCTCACAGACTCCGGAGAAGAACCCGCCGAAATAGGAGGCGGGGCTTATTCTCCTCAGCACACAGCGCCATTTTCCTGCTCCGCTCCGCTGTGAGGAAGGCTCCCAGGACTCTCCCCTGCACTGCACTACAGAAACAGGGTAAAACAGAGAGGGGGGGCACTTTTTTTTGGCGATATTACTATATTTAAGCTGCTATAAGGATACAACACTTATATAGGGTTGTTCCCATATATATTATAGCGCTTGGGTGTGTGCTGGCAAACTCTCCCTCTGTCTCCCCAAAGGGCTAGTGGGGTCCTGTGTTCAATAGAGCATTCCCTGTGTGTCTGCTGTGTGTCGGTACGTGTGTGTCGACATGTATGAGGACGATGTTGGTGTGGAGGCAGAGCAATTGCCGGTAATGGTGATGTCACCCCCTAGGGAGTCGACACCGGAATGGATGGCTTTGTTTATGGAACTACGTGATAATGTCAGCACATTACAAAAATCAGTTGACGACATGAGACGGCCGTCAAACCAGTTGGTACCTGCCCAGGCGTCTCAGACACCGTCAGGGGCTGTAAAACGCCCTTTACCTCAGTCGGTCGATACAGACCCAGACACGGACACTGAATCTAGTGTCGACGGTGAAGAAACAAACGTATTTTCCAGTAGGGCCACACGTTATATGATCACGGCAATGAAGGAGACTTTGCATATCTCTGATACTACAAGTACCACAAAAAGGAGTATTATGTGGGGGGTGAAAAAACTACCTGTAGTTTTTCCTGAATCAGAGGAATTGAATGATGTATGTGATGAAGCGTGGGTTAACCCAGATAGAAAAGGGCTAATTTCTAAAAAGTTATTGGCATTATACCCTTTCCCGCCAGAGGTTAGGGCGCGCTGGGAAACACCCCCTAAGGTGTATAAGGCGCTCACACGCTTATCAAAACAAGTGGCGTTACCGTCTCCTGATACGGCCGCCCTCAAGGATCCAGCTGATAGGAGGCTGGAAACTACTCTAAAAAGTATATACACACATACTGGTGTTATACTGCGACCAGCCATCGCCTCAGCCTGGATGTGCAGTGCTAGAGTGGTCTGGTCGGATTCCCTGACTGAAAATATTGATACCCTGGATAGGGACAGTATTTTACAGACTTTAGAGCAATTAAAGGATGCTTTTCTTTATATGCGAGATGCTCAGAGGGATATTTGCACTCTGGCATCGAGAGTAAGTGCGATGTCCATATCTGCCAGAAGAAGTTTATGGACACGACAGTGGTCAGGTGATACGGATTCCAAACGGCATATGGAAGTATTGCCGTATAAAGGGGAGGAATTATTTGGCGTCGGTCTATCGGATTTGGTGGCCACGGCAACTGCCGGGAAATCCACCTTTTTACCTCAGACCCCCTCCCAACAGAAAAAGACACCGTCTTTTCAGCCGCAGTCCTTTCGGTCCTATAAGAACAAGCGGGCAAAAGGACAGTCATATCTGCCCCGAGGCAGAGGAAAGGGGAAGAGAGGGCAGCAAGCAGCTCCTTCCCAGGAACAGAAGCCCTCCGCGGGTTCTGCAAAGCCCTCAGCATGACGCTGGGGCTTTACAAGCGGACTCAGGAGCGGTGGGGGGTCGACTCAAGAATTTCAGCGCGCAGTGGGCTTGCTCACAGGTGGACCCCTGGATCCTGCAGGTAGTATCTCAGGGTTACAGGTTGGAATTCGAGAAGTCTCCCCCTCGCCGGTTCCTAAAGTCTGCTTTGCCAACGTCTCCCTCAGACAGGGCGACGGTATTGGAAGCCATTCACAAGCTGTTTTCTCAGCAGGTGATAGTCAAGGTACCCCTCCTACAACAGGGAAAGGGGTATTACTCCACGCTATTTGTGGTACCGAAGCCGGACGGCTCGGTAAGACCTATTCTAAATCTGAAATCTTTGAACCTGTACATACAAAAATTCAAGTTCAAGATGGAATCACTCAGAGCAGTGATAGCGAATCTGGAAGAAGGGGACTTTATGGTGTCCCTGGACATAAAAGATGCTTACCTGCATGTCCCAATTTGCCCTTCACATCAAGGGTACCTCAGGTTCGTGGTGCAAAACTGTCATTATCAGTTTCAGACGCTGCCGTTTGGATTGTCCACGGCACCTCGGGTCTTTACCAAGGTAATGGCCGAAATGATGATTCTTCTGCGAAGAAGAGGCTTATTAATTATCCCTTACTTGGACGATCTCCTGATAAGGGCAAGGTCCAGAGAACAGCTGGAGGACGGAGTAGCACTAACCCAAGTAGTGCTGCAACAACACGGGTGGATTCTGAATTTTCCAAAATCTCAGTTGACCCCGACAACACGTCTGCTGTTCCTGGGAATGATTCTGGACACGGTTTAGAAAAAGGTGTTTCTTCCGGAGGAGAAAGCCAAAGGAGTTATCCGAACTTGTCAGGAACCTCCTAAAACCAGGAAAAGTGTCTGTGCATCAATGCACAAGAGTCCTGGGAAAGATGGTGGCTTCTTACGAAGCAATCCCATTCGGCAGATTCCACGCACGAACTTTTCAGTGGGATCTGCTGGACAAATGGTCCGGATCGCATCTGCAGATGCATCAGCGGATAACCTTATCGCCACGGACAAGGGTGTCTCTTCTGTGGTGGTTGCAGAGTGCTCATCTGTTAGAAGGCCGCAGATTCGGCATACAGGACTGGGTCCTGGTGACCACGGATGCCAGTCTGAGAGGCTGGGGAGCGGTCACACAGGGAAGAAACTTCCAGGGAGTATGGTCAAGCCTGGAGATGTCTCTTCACATGAATATACTGGAGCTAAGAGCGATTTACAATGCTCTAAGCCTGGCAAAACCCCTGCTTCAGGGTCAGCCGGTGTTGATCCAGTCGGACAACATCACGGCAGTCGCCCACGTAAACAGACAGGGCGGCACAAGAAGCAGGAGAGCAATGGCAGAAGCTGCAAGGATTCTTCGCTGGGCGGAAGATCATGTGATAGCACTGTCAGAAGTGTTCATTCCGGGAGTGGACAACTGGGAAGCAGACTTCCTCAGCAGACACGATCTACACCCGGGAGAGTGGGGACTTCATCCAGAAGTCTTCCACATGATTGTGAACCGTTGGGAAAAACCAAAGGTGGATATGATGGCGTCTCGCCTCAACAAAAAACTGGACAGGTATTGCGCCAGGTCAAGAGACCCTCAGGCAATAGCTGTGGACGCTCTGGTAACACCGTGGGTGTTCCAGTCAGTGTATGTGTTTCCTCCTCTGCCTCTCATACCCAAAGTACTGAGAATTATACGGCAAAGGGGAGTAAGAACGATACTCGTGGCTCCGGATTGGCCAAGAAGAACTTGGTACCCGGAACTTCAGGAGATGCTCACGGAAAATCCGTGGCCTCTACCTCTAAGACGGGACCTGATTCAGCAGGGACCGTGTCTATTCCAAGACTTACCGCGGCTGCGTTTGACAGCGTGGCGGTTGAACGCCGAATTCTAAGGGAAAAAGGCATTCCGGAAGAGGTCATTCCTACACTGGTTAAAGCCAAGAAGGAGGTGACTGCACAACATTATCACCGCATTTGGAGAAAATATGTTGCGTGGTGCGAGGCCAGGAAGGCGCCCACGGAGGAATTTCAATTGGGTCGATTCCTACATTTCCTGCAAACAGGATTGTCTATGGGCCTCAAGTTGGGGTCCATTAAGGTTCAAATTTCGGCCCTGTCGATTTTCTTCCAGAAAGAATTGGCTTCAGTTCCTGAAGTCCAGACTTTTGTAAAAGGAGTACTACATATACAGCCCCCGGTTGTGCCCCCAGTGGCTCCGTGGGACCTTAATGTAGTTTTGGATTTTCTCAAATCCCATTGGTTTGAGCCACTCAAATCGGCGGATTTGAAATATCTTACATGGAAAGTAACCATGCTACTGGCCCTGGCTTCAGCCAGGAGAGTGTCAGAATTGGCGGCTTTATCGTATAAAAGCCCATATCTGATTTTCCATTCGGACAGGGCAGAACTGCGGACGCGTCCTCATTTTCTGCCTAAGGTGGTGTCAGCGTTTCACCTGAACCAGCCTATTGTGGTGCCTGCGGCTACTAGCGATTTGGAGGATTCCAAGTTGCTGGACGTTGTCAGGGCATTGAAAATATATATTTCAAGGACGGCTGGAGTCAGAAAATCTGACTCGCTGTTTATACTGTATGCACCCAACAAGCTGGGTGCTCCTGCTTCTAAGCAGACGATTGCTCGTTGGATTTGTAGCACAATTCAACTTGCACATTCTGTGGCAGGCCTGCCACAGCCTAAATCTGTCAAGGCCCATTCCACAAGGAAGGTGGGCTCATCCTGGGCGGCTGCCCGGGGGGTTTCGGCATTACAACTCTGCCGAGCAGCTACGTGGTCGGGGGAGAACACGTTTGTAAAATTCTACAAATTTGATACCCTGGCTAAAGAGGACCTGGAGTTCTCTCATTCGGTGCTGCAGAGTCATCCGCACTCTCCCGCCCGTTTGGGAGCTTTGGTATAATCCCCATGGTCCTGACGGAGTCCCCAGCATCCACTAGGACGTTAGAGAAAATAAGATTTTACTTACCGATAAATCTATTTCTCGTAGTCCGTAGTGGATGCTGGGCGCCCATCCCAAGTGCGGATTGTCTGCAATACTTGTACATAGTTATTGTTACAAAAAAATCGGGTTGTTCTTGTTGTGAGCCGTCTGTTCAGAGGCTCCTACGTTGTCATACTGTTAACTGGGTTCAGATCACAAGTTGTACGGTGTGATTGGTGTGGCTGGTATGAGTCTTACCCGGGATTCAAAATCCTTCCTTATTGTGTACGCTCGTCCGGGCACAGTATCCTAACTGAGGCTTGGAGGAGGGTCATAGGGGGAGGAGCCAGTGCACACCACCTGATCCTAAAGCTTTATTTTTGTGCCCTGTCTCCTGCGGAGCCGCTAATCCCCATGGTCCTGACGGAGTCCCCAGCATCCACTACGGACTACGAGAAATAGATTTATCGGTAAGTAAAATCTTATTTTTCTAAATATTGAAAAATCAGTAGCACACTGCTTGTGCCTACGTACTACACAGTTCCTAATAGTAGGAGATACCCCAATTAAGTGGACCAGAGACCATTTTGCCTGTCTTGGGGTTTGTAGACCTTGTCTGGAATTTAATTGAATTGAATTTGAATTTATTATCATTAAATATTCACGTATGAACTGGAGATGTAGTTATAATGCCGGCTGTCAGGATCCTGGCATTCAGGAGCAGTACACCGCAATCCCGACAGCCGACATACTGCCGGCATTCGGAATGCTGACACGCCAACCCTTCCTGTTGGTGGGTCCACACCACCAACCGAGTGAGAATAGATCCTGTGGCCCGAAGCGTGGCGAGTGGACTCATTGCCGGTATATATAGACGGGATACCGCTGTCTGTATACTGACAGCCGGCATCCTGTTCGCCGGTGTATCTTCCCCATTCCCTTGTCTAGGTAGTCTGTCTTCTTTGAATTACACTTATATTATAAAAGTGATCACAGATGAGCTGGAGGGTTGGAGGGATCTTACCTTATCCTCTTTGGGATGGATCATCTTAATTAAAATGATCTCTTTCCCAAGGCTTATATATCTTCTCCAAGCTTTTTACCTATTTCTTATTGTTAAGGAGGTTAAAATATTTATTTATTAATTTTATTTGGAAGGTAAGAGGCTGGCTGCACTGAATGTTTCCTGTAAGACATTCCCATCGGTAATGTTTTTGTTTTTGAATATTTTCCAATGTGTGTTTCTTTCTCCACGTAGGAGTTTCCTCATGGGATGTTCCTCCACTCACTTGTGCTATAGGTGTGGAGAAGACAATGCGGATTCTGTCCATTGCTTTAAAGACCCTAGCTCCAGGTCAAGCGTTGCGCTGGAGACCACCTGATTAATTATCTCCCTTTTACTGCGGAATGGGTGGTGGTTGGTCTACTACTGCTCGGATGAGTAAAGGGGTCAGTTGATTGCTCCTGGCCAGTAGCGCAGCTGCCTGCAAAACAATACTACAGGACTGGATTTTCCTGGTTTAGGTCAAAGCTTTTCCATTTGTTTCACATGGACTAGGTAGAATTGACCTTGAAAAAGAAAGGAGTCTTAGGGCTGTTACACACGCGGTGGTTTCTCCCTGATGGCAAAAAGCCGGACAAACTTTGTCCGGCTTTTTGCCATCCGGCAGAGACCTTCACACACAACGGCTTTAAGCCGTGTGTGACGCTGTGCGCATGCGTAGCAGCAGGCGCGGCTTGGGGAATAACCGTGGAGTGTGAAAGCACCTCTTCACACACACTGTCCACTGCCTTCAAAGACGATACGGCCCCGGCCCGGCAGCCGGACCTTCCAGTGGATATTTCCGCCTGCAATCTGGCAGCCGGGCCGGTTCCGTGCAGTGTGAAAGGCCCCTACCCCTCACACTGTTAACTACAATACCAGCACCCCTTAGGGTGTGTTCACATGGTGAGATCCTTGCTATGCCCGATTTTCACTTGCGACTTCCCTTGAACTCCCCGGAGCCCAGATAGCACAGATTTTGACTAACTTTTCTTGAGATATGGACTATGTGTGCTTACGATTTTGGCTTATGTGAGATTTTGGCTTATGTGAGATTTTGGCTTATGTGAGATGTCATTGACATGTGAGGTGAACTAGATAGTACACCGATCTAGCAAGGATTGACTTGCCTGCACAGTCTATCTTTTCTTGCGATGCCGACCTGGCGGGACCACGCATCGGGATCGCAAGGTGACTTTCACCTTGCGATCTGCACTAACTTTTCTTGCGATTTTGACTATATAGTCAAAATCGAAAGAAAAAATCTCACCGTGTGTACACACCCTAAAGGTGGAACAATTGTTTAATGGGAGAGTTATATATCTACACTGTCCATTGATATGAGACTCCAAATTCACCACTGTCTACGTAATGTATCCTGGTACATACAGTATAACGCATGATAGATAATGATCCTCCTATTGCTCTTTACTCAAGTGCCACCTGGACGGCGGGTGTTGTGGAGGGTGGGGGGGGTAGAGTTTGGTTTTAACAGGTTTGAATTCTTGGCGCTACCATTTCATTTAATAATTTGTTTAAACATTTTGGTATCCTTGCACAATAACTATTTAGGGGTATATTCAATAAGAGTCTGATCCATTCCAACATGCAGTTGTCGGACTGGATCCGACAACCCCTATTCAATGGACGGCCAAATTCGACTGTCGGATTTGGCCATAAACAGGGTCCTGTCCTGTCACTGCTGTCGGGGGATGCGCTGACAGCAGCGTCCAGGGGTGCAGATGGCGGCGGGCGTGAGCTGTCTGGGGCAGCGGGGGGAAGCGCTGCAGGGAGAGAGGTATCTGCGGGGGGTGGGTGGAAGATCGGCGGTCGTTGGGAATTCCCGACTTGTCGGAAAAAATCAGCCCCTATTGAATAGGTCGGAACCCCTTCCGACCTATTTCTGTCGGAAGCTGCCGTCATTATCTACAATGCTTCAATAAAAATATTTTGGACCTCTTCCCAAATCAATAAAAACAAAACGCACAAATCCTGTGTGGAATAGAAGATGAAATATCAGAGTTATAGAAATGTTAGTGGTCTGTGAATAAATAATTGATAAAACTGGCGTGTAATTATATATTTTTTGCACCATTATTGTTCAATCAGTGACCTTGCACTGTGTTGGTCAAGAGTTCATTAGGGGATTATAAGTGAGTGAGCAAAGCAATCTAATTTGTTGTGATCAGAGTTGTTATAAACCTATTAGCTGGAAAATCAGATTGACAACCATTGTGCAATGCACAACAAACAAGAGTTACGCATCATCATACTTCAAAACAAACAGCCATCTAGGCATAAAGCCAGGGTGAAAGAAATAGCAGAATTGAATTATAAAAGGGAACATTTCAATGGATTCTGGATTGTCTCGCTGTTTTAGATGTGTGCCTGGGTAATTTAACTAACAAAGAGATCACATCATTCTAAACCTACTCACTAGCTCTACTATCAGAATAGCTGGCATTCTTTTGTATGGATAATGAACTCTGAGGGCATAGTGTAATTTCATAATCCAACTTGCTTTCTCAGAACATTTAAGCAACTACATAGTTCCTGTAAACCAGGAAAATATTGTAGTTTCCAAGATATTTACTGTGTGTTCTGGTTTTATGATCATTACCAATTGCAGTAGGCAAAAGCAATGTCAATTTTAAGCTGTCGCAAAAGTGGGAATCCAAATACCTGACATTGGCAAAATGTGTCATTGTATACCGGTATGTTCCACCAATCGGTATTGCAAATTGTTGCTGTCAGTAGTCTGCACTACTGTGTCTGATATGTGTGCATCCGGGTATTATGGCAATGCACAGCAGCAACTTTCTGCTGAATTTAATTCCTTTCACTGAGTGGAATGTTCTAGTTGAGGCAAACATAGGTGATCAATTAGATAAGCAGCTTATGTATACCAATGATAAACTGAAGCAGGATAACTAGTATAACTAAAGCCAGGTTAAGTAAGAATAACACAATATTATATTTTAAAGGTAGTAAAACCATATAATACGTCACTTTAAATATTTAAACTAGTGATAACCATCGACCATTGATGGCTAGTCACTGATTGTCGATGGTTTTGCTCCAATTGGTAGAGATCAGATGACTTTCTGCCATCAATGTCAGAGAGTTGCAGCAATGTTTTTGCTCCCATGGTGACCTGCAAAGCCACACTTCTTCTGATTGGCCCACCACGTCCATCCTTCAGCTGCTACACTGTTGGCCATCAGTGGTGTAAATCATTGATTATTTTCCATCATTGCTGTAAACCAATATACAATAGTCAATATCCAGCAGAGACTTAAAACCGCCTGGCTTTCCGTTCACTGTAGAATCCAGTAACACCACAACCTGGCAGGAGACAAAATTCCGCTCTCCATTATTTCCTGGTAGTAGCTTAAGTCCACCCCAGAAGATCCACAGCACTCACCACCCAACCCACCTCCTGTCCTTTCACTCACATTTAAATTCCCATGATACTGGTATAAACCCCTAAGTAGGTATTATACAGTCCAGGAATTTGACACAGATCCAGGAATACTGATATTTTTTCAGCATGTCAGAAAACCGATTTATACCTTTTCACACCTTTGCTGCAACCCAAGTTATTGCCATGAACTATGGACACGGCTAGATGTGAAAGGACCCCCGAAAAAAAAAAAACAATCTGGATAGTGACCTTGGTTGACATGGGAATGACCCGGGTCCTGTTTACAGTATAGGAAGAACCGGATCCCCAGCACCTTGAGATGTCATCTCCAAGCGCAGTCAGAACAGTTAACAACACTGTACCCGCAATGTGAACGGGGTCTGTTTCGGGAATTACTCTGATTGGAACAGTGTTCTAAATCCTGGGTTGGATCTGGGATTTTGGTGTGAATAAATTGTCAGATTTCTTACCAAGATCTGCCATGTAAAGCAGTCTTATTACTTGCAGATAATGGCACTGGAGAAATAATCACGACACACTGTTGCAGAACAGGTAATGGTAGCTCATCAGAGTATCTCAGGTGCACTCAGCAGCAGAACAGAGACTGTAGAACAAGCTGCAATAGCGGCACCACAGGTGAAGTTTGGAACTATAAAAAAGACAAAAAGGAAATTGAGCTGTGCATTTAGTGGTCACTGGTACTGCAGCCAGTGCACATTGCAACAGTAACCAGAAGGTCCTTCAGCAGCCATTGATATGTTGGATTGAATTTTTGTATTCTAAAAGTATGATTATAGCATAGTATAGGATCTTTGGATTCAAAAACAGAATTTGCCCATTCAGGTGCTACCCTTCTAAAGGCGAGCAGCATATTGCCCATCATACGATCAAGGGTGTCAAGGAATTGTGGTGCAGCCTGAAAACCATCAAAATAGACAGAAGAAAAACCAGAGGATTTAGGTATGGGAAATATGGAAATATTGAAGACCCCAGGGCATGAAGTTGTGACTGGTTCTTTTAAGACTGGTATCGCGTGCTGTAATCATAGAGGTTTTTAACGCTTACTGGAACCTTGGTAAAAGATTTCGGGATCCTCAGATGAAGCAGACAAATCGGAAACTTGGGTGAAAGAGCAAGTTGAACAAGTTGGCCTGGAGCCCAAAGTGCGTTAGCAACAGGCTGTTAGGGGCCGGACGTCACACACCCTCCCTGAAAATGCTTGGGAACACCTGCATTTTTTCCTTACACTCCCAGAAAATGGCCAGTTACCACCCCCCAAATGGCCGCTTCCTGTCAATCACTGAATTATTTAGCAGTTTGGCCTCATGAGTGCGCATTTCGATCCATACGTATGCACAGTCAACAGATAATCACCCACCCTGTGAAAACGCACAACAGCGATCAGGTGTGAATCAGGCAAAAAGTAAGAAGGAACAATTAACTGTGCACCTGGACAAACCTTGTTGTAATGCAAAGGGTGCAAATATTTTTATTTTTATTGTTTTTACATTCAGAGTAAATATTGACTGTAGGGCAACATGGTTTACCAAGGTGCACAGTTACTTGCTCCTTTTTGCTTTACTCCCAATCAGGCCAGTTGTTTCCAAGAGATATAGGGGTATATGCAATTGCGGTCGAATTCCCAAAATTGTTGAAAAACGGGACTTTTTCGCCCCAAATTTTTTTTCGACAATGCAATTCAGTACTTTCCGTCAAAAAAAACGGACTTTCAAAATTCGACTTTTTGAAATTCGACATTTGTCAAATTCGACTTTTCTGCAATGGTACAAATGCGGCAATTCGACAAAAGTATATTCAATTGAAGTTTGGAAATTCGACAACAGTGCTTTTAGACAGTAAATTCGTCATTTTCAATCCGCCACACTTTGGTGGGTGAATCTAATAAAAAAAATTTTAAAACATGTTTTTTTGGTGTTTTTTTTTTATTGGTAATAGCATATCTATTTATATTAGAAGGGATTAGGTACTTGGTTTGTCTTTTTGGGAGGCACAAGTATTATTTATATATTTTTAAAAATATTATTATTATTTTTTTTTTAGATGGAATGGTAAAATCCCGGTAAAAAATGGCGTGGGGTCCCCCCTCCAAAGCATAACCAGCCTCGGGCTCTTCGAGCCGGTCCTGGTTCTAAAAATCCGGGGGGAAAATGGACAGGGGATCCCCCGTATTTTTAAAACCAGCACCGGGCTCCACTAGCTGGACAGATAATGCCACAGCCGGGGGTCACTTTTGTACAGCGCCCTGCGGCCGTGGCATTAAATATCCAACTAGTCACCCCTGGCCGGGGTACCCTGGGGGAGTGGGGACCCCTTCAATCAAGGGGTCCCCACCCCAGCCACCCAAGGGCCAGAGATGAAGCCCGATGCTGTCCCCCCCCCCCCCCCCCCCATCCAAGGGCTGCGGATGGGGGGCTGATAGCCTTGAGCAAATGACAAGAATATTGTTTTTTCCTGTAGTACTACAAGTCCCAGCAAGCCTCCCCCGCAAGCTGGTACTTGGAGAACCACAAGTACCAGCATGCGGGAGAAAAACGGGCCCGCTGGTACCTGTAGTACTACTGGAAAAAAAATACCCAAATAAAAACAGGAGACACACACCTTGAGAGTAAAACTTTATTTCACACCTGCCGACACACACATACTTACCTATGTTGACCCGCCGACTGCCACGTCTCCTGATCCGACGATCCGGGGTACCTGTGAATAAAATTATACTCACCTCAATCCAGTGTCCAGATATAAATCCTCGTACTTGGCAAAACAAATAAACGAACACCCGGACCAGCGGACTGAAAGGGGTCCCATGTTTTCACATGGGACCCCTTTCCCCGAATGCAGAGACCCCCCCCCCCGTGACTGCTGTCACAGAAAGGTCTCTTAAGCCAATCAGCGAGCGCAGCGTCCTGGCACTCTGCTGATTTGGCTGCACGTCTGAGCTGTCAGACAGCGCATCGCAAAGCCTCTCCATTATACTCAATGGTGGGAACTTTGCGTCAGCGGTGAGGTCACCCGCGGTCAGCGGCTGACTGCGGGTAACCCCACCGCTGACGGCAAAGTTCCCACCATTGAAAGTAATGGAGGGAGCTGTGCGATGCGCTGTCTGAGGTCACACGCGCATACAGCCAATCAGGTGAGTGCAATGAAGTAGCGCTTCCTGATTGGCTGAAGGGACCTCTGTGACAGGAGTCACGTGGGGTCCCGGCATTCGGGGAAAGGGGTCCCATGTGAAAACATGGGACCCCTTTCAGTCCGCTGGTCCGGGTGTTCGTTTATTTGTTTTGCCAAGTACGAGGATTTATACCTGGACACTGGATTGAGGTGAGTATAATTTTATTCACAGGTACCCCGGATCGTCGGATCAGGAGACGTGGCAGTCGGCGGGTCAACATAGTGGCAGTGCAGTGTCAGGCAGGATGGCACTTCAAAAAAATAGTCCCCAAACAGCACATGATGCAAAGAAAAATGAAAGAAAAAAGAGGTGCAAGATGGAATTGTCCTTGGGCCCTCCCACCCACCCTGGGCCCTCCCACCCACCCTTATGTTGTATAAACAGGACATGCACACTTTAACGAACCCATCATTTCAGCGACAGGGTCTGCCACACGACTGTGACTGAAATGACTGGTTGGTTTGGGCCCCCAACAAAAAAAGAAGCAATCAATCTCTCCTTGCACAAACTGGCTCTACAGAGGCAAGATGTCCACCTCATCATCATCCTCCGATTCCTCACCCCTTTCACTGTGTACATCCCCCTCCTCACAGATTATTAATTCGTCCCCACTGGAATCCACCATCTCAGGTCCCTGTGTACTTTCTGGAGGCAATTGCTGCTGGTGAATGTCTCCACGGAGGAATTGATTATAATTAATTTTGATGAACATCATCTTCTCCACATTTTCTGGAAGTAACCTCGTACACCGATTGCTGACAAGGTGAGCGGCTGCACTAAACACTCTTTCGGAGTACACACTGGAGGGAGGGCAACTTAGGTAGAATAAAGCCAGTTTGTGCAAGGGCCTCCAAATTGCCTTTTTTTCCTGCCAGTATACGTACGGACTGCGTGCGGTCACTCATATAATCACTCATATAATCCTCCACCATTCTTTCAATGGTGAGAGAATCATATGAAGTGACAGTAGACGACATGTCAGTAATCGTTGGCAGGTCCTTCAGTCCGGACCAGATGTCAGCACTCGCTCCAGACTGCCCTGCATCACCGGCAGCGGGTGGGCTCGGAATTCTTAGCCGTTTCCTCGCACCCCCAGTTGCGGGAGAATGTGAAGGAGGAGATGTTGACGGGTCACGTTCCGCTTGACTTGACAATTTTCTCACCAGCAGGTCTTTGAACCTCTGCAGACTTGTGTCTGCCGGAAAGAGAGATACAACGTAGGTTTTAAATCTAGGATCGAGCACGGTGGCCAAAATGTAGTGCTCTGATTTCAACAGATTGACCACCCGTGAATCCTGGTTAAGCGAATTAAGGGCTCCATCCACAAGTCCCACATGCCTAGCGGAATCGCTCTGTTTTAGCTCCTCCTTCAATGTCTCCAGCTTCTTCTGCAAAAGCCTGATGAGGGGAATAACCTGATTCAGGCTGGCAGTATAGTATGTGTGTGTCGGCAGGTGTGAAATAAAGTTTTACTCTCAAGGTGTGTGTCTCCTGTTTTTATTTGGGTATTTTTTTTCCAGTAGTACTACAGGTACCAGCGGGCCCGTTTTTCTCCCGCATGCTGGTACTTGTGGTTCTCCAAGTACCAGCTTGCGGGGGAGGCTTGCTGGGACTTGTAGTACTACAGGAAAAAACAATATTCTTGTCATTTTCTCAAGGCTATCAGCCCCCCATCCGCAGCCCTTGGATGGGGGGGACAGCCTCGGGCTTCACCCCTGGCCCTTGGGTGGCTGGGGGGGACACCCCTTGATTGAAGGGGTCCCCACTCCCCCAGGGTACCCCGGCCAGGGGTGACTAGTTGGATATTTAATGCCACGGCCGCAGGGCGCTGTATAAAAGTGACCCCCGGCTGTGGCATTATCTGTCCAGCTAGTGGAGCCCGATGCTGGTGTAAAAAATACGGGGGACCCCTACTCTTTTTGTCCCCCGTATTTTTTGCACCAGCACCAGGCGCAGAGCCCGGTGCTGGTTTTAAAAATACGGGGGATCCCCTGTCCATTTTTCCTCCGGATTTTTAGAACCAGGACCAGCTTGAAGAGCCCGAGGCTGGTTATGCTTTGGAGGGGGGACCCCACGCCATTTTTTTTCGTGTTTTTTCCCGTTTTTTAAAAATCGGAACAAAATCCGTCAAATCGGCCGTTTTTCGTCAGCGGGACTGTCGAATCCGTTTTTTATTGAATATGGTCAATTTCGGCACCCACTTGCCGAAATTAGACGGTCGAATTGTGTCGAATTAAAAAACGGCCGAAAAATTGCAGCGATTCGCCGCTAATTGCATATACCCCTTACTGTGTGTGCTGGTTTTAATGATGAGGACGTTTACTAATGTGAAAGCAAGGTAACTGTTATGAAGCTGTCACACACAGTGTAGTTTACGTGAGGCAGACACAGGTGAGCAGAATCAGTACAGCCACGGCTGCTGGTAAAATGAAAAGAACTAGTACTAATGAAGACCGTGTATTGACAGAAATACAAGAATACAGATATAGGGGCTAATTCAGGCTGGATCACAGTGTGCGATCCAACCGGAATTTTTACTGAAAAGATGCGAGCGCAGGCGCAGCGCCCGTCCTGCGCATGCGCCCACATTTTCTGTGGGAGGTCAGCAGAAAATGTGATCACCTCTGTCTGTCAATCATGCAGAGGCGGACGCTGGGCGGGAACGCTCAGTTTCCAGGGAAGAGATGAAGCGTTGCGGGGGTGGGGCAACCCGAACAGTGGGCGGTGCGGCGCAAACGGGGCGTGGTCGCGGCGGCTGTGTGACATCCCAATCAGCCGCCGTGACATGTAAGATGGTGCTGGGACTCCTGTGCCGGCTGGAGTCATCTTTAGTTTCTGCTGACAAGCAGAAATTGCGAAGCAATCACAATTTTTGCGTGAAGGGGGGGAGGCACCGGTCAGCATGCTGTGCGGCCCACAGCATGCGACCCAAAAGGATAGCAAATTCTGCTGATTAGCAGAATTTGTTATCTTTACTGAATTAGCCCCGTTATATCCAATAGTGTGTTACAGATTGTCTTACCAAGATGTACCTTGTAAAGCATGAGTATTACTTGTAGACAATGGTAATGGAGATAATGAGCACAGACAGAGTTTTGCAGAGCAGGTGAGGGCAGGTAGCCAGCGAGCAGTATAAAGTTCATTAAGCAAACTTGGCATCAGTGCCGGGGGCAATCCAAAAGTATGGTCAGACACTTGCAAATGAGGTAAAAGTATAGCAGGGGTGCACAGGGAAAGCTGCGGTACACTGGAGCACTGCCAGGTAATTGTATAGTGTATGCCCATTTTAAGTTATTGGTACTGCAGCCAGTACAGCTTATGAAGAACTGTAATGCAGCATAGAGATCCATTGACCTCTTTTCCATACCACCATTGTTGTTCACACTAAAAGCAGTGATATAGGCTGATGACACAAAATGTTAGCAAGAGTAAATGTTATGTACAATACAGATGTGTTTTCATACATCTTGCCCCAATATGGCACATAGCGGTAGATGCCTGACTTGAGTAAGTTCAGGGCTCAATTAATAATGGGTCTGATAAAGCTCCAGCTCCAGGCCCACACTCTAAAATAGGCCCACAGCTTCTGCGGCAAGTCTCTCTGCTGTAAATAGGAATAAAAATCATTTTACAGCAGCCTCCTAGGCCCTCCTGCTAGTCCGCCTGCACCCTACAGCATCATCAGCCCCCATTCTCTGGCTGCTGCACCAGTGGAACAACAGCTGCTGTGGCCGCTGGCATAAATGTTTATGATGGCGTGACAGCAGAAGGCTTTCATAGCCCTCCCTTTGCTGCATACTCATTGGGACCTGGCGCCTCCCCTATGTGCTTGACATCACAAAGGTGCCTCCCCAACACTGGTGCCCAGATTCCACATCACAGCACCTGGGCTGCCGCCTGGATGCCGAGATGGGGAATGTGACGCGCAGAGTGGGTGACGCTACCAGAGGGTAATGTTTGGATGTGGCACAGATTTTAAAGGGGAGCGTGTGTTGATGTGCTGTGTCCGCTGCAAGCTGAGGTCCAAGAGAGAGCGCTGCTGTGGACACACATAAGACCCCCCACCCCGGTGATGTGCTTGGGGAGAGGTTGTCACCACTTCCGCCTCTGGTCACATCCACCAGGCCCTCCCCATAGTAAAAGGGTTCCCGCGGGATCAGGAACAGACTCGGCGCACTGCCCTATCTAGGCAGTGCAGTATGAGTTCCTCTGCTCTGTTCACTATGTCTCCGCCTCCAGAGTCCACCCCTTTCACTACTTTTCATTCTTTCCTCCCACAGCTTCCTCACTGGAGACTTTTGTCAGGTATCTCTAAATCTCTCTATGCCCTCCATCCTGTCCTGCGTCTCTATATTCCCTCCCTACATCTCTTTATTTCCTACTGCCTTGCATCTCTAAATTCCCATCCTACCTTCCTGCATCTCTATATTCCCTGCCTACTGCACGGTATCTCTATACTCCCTACCACCCTGCGTGTCTGTCCCTGTCTCTACACTATGTAGTTTAGTGTATGTGCCTCTGCCTACCACTCCACACCCCATGTGTGTCTCTGTCCTTCCTCCACTTCTCACATGTCTCCCTCCTTCACTCCACATGAATGTCTCTGCCCCCTGTCACTTTCTTCTTTGGGTCACATCCCATCTTTCTCCCCATCCCATCTGTTCCCCAACCTTCATCTCCTATGTGCCAGAACCATTCACTTTGCTCTTAAGCCACATTCCCCCCCAGCGTAACACTGTGTACACACAAAGATGCTGTTATAGTTGAGATGCCTGGTATCAGAAATGTCTTGGAAAAGTGCTAAGTGTTTCTGAGAAGTGATTGGGAGGTTGCTATTAATGTGTACAAAAAAGTCGTCTTTCTGACGTGCTTGTTATAGGAGTGTCATGGGAGCAGTGGCATCACAAGGGGGGTGCGGGGGGTGCGGCCCGCTCCCGGGTGTCACCTGCCGAGGGGTGACACCAAAATGGCAGCTCCTGCTTAGAGACAGGAGCTGGGTGCTGCACTGTTACATTATGTGCAGCACTCTGCTCCTGTCACTCTGTAGGAGCCAGCACTGCAAGCACAGCACTCCCCGGGAGTGAGCCTACACCTCCTAAACCCCCCAAGTGACAAAAAAAACGGGTGTTGGGACGCGAAGCTCCGCCCCTTCTCAGAAAGCACCGCCCCTTTCCAGTCATTCAAGCAGTGAAAACGGATGCCAGCCCGTGAAGCCCCGCCCCTTCTCGCGAAGCCCCGCCCCCTCTTTTGCCGCCGCACCGGGTGTCCAAGAGGTGAGTGACGCCTCTGCATGGGAGTGATGCTAAAGTGTTTTCCTACACAGACACTTCATCATTCATATAGTAGGCCATATGCAGATGGGAAATCTGCAACTGCCATAGGGCTGGTGAAAGTTTCCAATGGTGTTACTGACTGTGGCATCCTAAGCCCGATACTGGCTGATCGTCCAGATAATTGTAGCGTGCATACGACTGACCGATCCGAAAATATCAATCAGTTGGGCGTGCCAAAAGACGAAGCCGTGACTATTGCGGAATCTGCTTCTATGTGTGCTCTCCTGTTCTGTTTGTTGTACCATGGAATATATATTTTCAGTTTATGTCTTTGTTTGTTACAATAATTGATTTGTTAGAGGGGCTTCCTAAATGCTGAGTTTTTTTCTATTTTTTTAAACGCGTGCATACATAGAAGCAAACACACGTGCGCACATAAAATATTTATACAGCACTGATCACACCCCCATATCAGTATCCACACCCCTCCTGCAGTGACACATAATAGGCTCTGCAGAAGTTTCAGCTCCAGACCCATGAGGACCTCATTCTGGTACTGGGTGAGCTGACAGGTCTCTGGCAACTCCATTAGCATTGGGTCTGTATTTTTTTGCCAAAAATGCGTCTTATTCGCATAGTTACTCTGATGATTAAAATGATCTGTATCTGCATACAAAATGCTATGTTACAGTGTTTTCTAGGAAAACACCTGTAATGTACCATTTTTGTATGCAGATACAGTCGCATACAAAATAGAGGCATGCTGCATATCGTTTGAATCAGATTATGATACTTTTTTGTTTGTTTGTTTTTTTGTGGAAAATGGTGCATGTAAAGACACTTGGCGCTACCAAGTGGTGTGACTAGAAGAGCTGATTAACGTGCAGGGAGGCTAGATGTAATTGGACACATCTGTACATCCTCTGGACAGAATATGCACATGACATACAGTTCAATCCACTCAACAGCAATTACTTAAAAGCTACTATATTGAAAACTGTCTTTCAGCAGCTTTTGACACGGTTGTCTGACCACCTTGTTCTTAATACTGAGCTCACTTGACCTCTGTATTTCAGCTTTAGTAGCTTTCTTCCTACCATATGAATTGCACTGTGGCTGGGTACCGGTCTCGAAATCAACTACCTCTGCTCTCCCATGTGTCCAAGATGGAAGCCATGGCAACGAAGGGGTTGACCCTTCTGCTGCAGCTCCATCTTAAAATGGACCCAACTGCTCTAGGCGTCAATTTTTAAATGTATTACTGGTGCTAGTCTCTGGGTATTTAAACCACTGTTTGTGTTCTTTGTTATGGGCTGCAGCTGTGGGTCAGCTCTGGCGGCTGTGGCAGTATACTGCACCAGGGATAGTGTCAAGTGCAGAGGTGCTGGAGCCCAGACTGGCTACAAGCGTGCATAGAGCCATACTGGGGGACCGGGAGAGTTGTCTCCCAGTACCCTAGTGTGGGGAAGGGGAAAGCAGATGAACATTGCAGCCTGGACTGATGGCCTAATTCAGAGTTGATCGCAGCAGCAAATTTGTTAGCAGTTGGGCAAAACCATGGGGGTAATTATGACCCGATCGCATCGTGCTTTCGCTCACACAGCTGCGACCGGGTCACTACGGGGGCCATGCAACGATGAATGGAACGAAGAAAGTGATCGCAGTGGCGATCGCTTGAATATTGACTGGAGGTGGGCATTCCTGGGCGGCAACACAGCGTTCGGAGCCGTTCTCTGGGAGTGGTAAGAAAAACGCAGGAGTGTCCAGGGCGGGTGTTTGACATCAGAGCCAGGACCGAACAGGCTGAAAATGTTGCAGCTGGTAAGTATGTCTAGACCTACTTAGAAACTGCACAGATTATTTTCCCATAGCAGGGCTGCACAAGCGATTGCAGCCTTGCTATGGGAAAAAACCCACCCCTATAGGCGGAGTATAGTTGATCGCACGGGCTGCAAAAAGCAGCTTCGTGTGATCAACTTGTAATCAGGCCCCATGTGCACTGCAGGGGGGGGGGGGCATATATAACGTGCAGAGAGAGTTAGATTTGGGTGGGGTGTGTTCAAACTAGAGATGTGCACCGGAAATTTTTCGGGTTTTGGTTTTGGATTCGGACGCATTTTGGCAAAACCTCCCTGAATTTTTTTTTTGTCGGATTCGGGTTTTTTTTCAAAAATCCCTCAAAAACCGCTTAAATCACAGAATTTTGGGGTAATTTTGATCCTATAGTACACAGGTTCTCAAACTCGGTCCTCAGGACCCCACAAAGTGCATGTTTTGCAGGTCTCCTCACAGAATCGCAAGTGAAATAATTAGCTCCACCTGTGGACCTTTTAAAATGTGTCAGTGAGTAATTAATACACCTGTGCACTTGCCGGGTTACCTGCAAAACATGCACTGTGTGGGGTCCCGAGGACCGAGTTTGAGAACCACTGCTATAGTATCATTAACCTCAATAACCACAATCTCCACTCATTTCCAGTCTATTCTGAACACCTCACATCTCACAATACTATTTTTAGTCCTAAAATTTGCACCAAGGTCGCTGGATGACTAAGCAAAGCGACCCAAGAGGGCGGCACAAACACCTGGTCCATCTAGGAGTGGCACTGCAGTGTCACAGGATGGCACTTACAAAAATTGGCCCCAAACAGCACATGATGCAAAGAAAAGAGAAAAAGAGGTGCACTGTGGTCGCTGGACGGCTAAGCTAAGCGACACAAACACCTCAATATCACAGGAATTATTTGTTCTAATCAATGGTATTATTGGTCCAAATCACTGGAAGAAAATGACAAAATCACAGGAATTATTCATTCTAATCAATGGTATTATTGGTCCAAATCACTGGAAGAAAATGACAAAATCACTGTAATTATTCGTAAACATTTGTAGAAAGTCGCTGCTTTCTGATTACAGAAATGCTCAAATATTCCTGCGAATCCACAATCCCTTCCCAGAGGAAAAAGAAATTGAGAAACCGTTGTTTGAGAACGTTTGTTCTCTTTCCCTTACAAAGGAACAAACCACTTTCCAAGAAGACTGACGTTTTTGGGATTATGGAGACATAACGTTTTTGAATATAAATTCTAAAGCAGGTGGTGTATTAGAGCAAAAGAGTGCAAGAGACCAGCCATGCAGTTTCTGAAATATTATGACAAAATGTTACTGTATTTCATAAGCACTCATTCCTAACTCTGCTAAGTACTGTTTGGTATACTGTATCTGGCTTCCATGAGGTAGTTGTCCATTATTTCAGCTTCCATTGACCTTTTTGAAAGCGGTAGAAGTTATCGAATTTTTTTTAATTTTGATTTTCCCCTATTTTTAATTTTCTCCTGCATAGCCCAGTAAAATGTTGCAATGTTAAGTACTGACTTGAGCCTTCTGGGGGTCCACTTCTTCACCAAACCCAGCCAAATCTCATCCTAACCCTCTGTTCCACATTCTCTATGTACCCCATCTGTGTCACCCATGTCTGTCTACCCCTCCCCTTTAGATTGTAAGCTCTCACGAGCAGGGCCCTCTTCCCTCATGTGCTTATCCTTTGTCTTACTTTAATAATCTTCAACTGTACCACATCCAGCAGTCTTCTGCCACCTGATACTTATTACAGTGTCATCTGCTCATGTAACTATGTTTATTTACCCTGTACTTGTCCTATACTGTCATCAAATGTAAGTTGCTGTTTTCCTGTTTGATTATTTATGTACTCTGTAATTGGGCGCTGCGGAACCCTTATGGTGCCATATAAATAAAGGAGGAGGAGGAGGAGGAGGAGGAGGAGGATGATGATGATGATAATAATAATACAGGTTGAGTATCCCTTATCCAAAATTCAAAATCACACATTTTTGGTTCCCCTACTGAGATTATGACACATACATCTATATAATATATCTATATATACACATAATATATAATATATATGTCATTATCTCACTAGGAGACCCAAAAATGTGGGATTTTGGATAAGGGATACTCAACCTGTAATATAGGGTGTATAATCCCCAGGTGTATCTCACACAGTACAGTATATAAGGTGTATAATCCCCAGGTGTATCTCACACATCGCTCAGTACAGATTACAGGATGTATAATCATCAGGTGTATAACACACATCGCACAGTACAGTATATAGGGTGTATAATCCCCAGGTGTATCTCACACATCGCTCAGTACAGTATACAGGGTGTATAATCACCAAGTGTATCACAAACGTTGCACAGTACAGTATACAGGGTGTATAATCCCCAGGTGTATCTCGCACATCGCTCAGTACAGATTACAGGATGTATAAAATCACCAGGTGTATAACACACGTCGCACAGTACAGTATACATACTGGTCACAACAATGCAGCAGATATTGAGCACTGATCAGGATACTAGAAGTGACCCAGAGCTGCAAGATACAGCAATGGCCTACTGTACTGTACTGTACTATATTTATACTGCTGGTCACCAAAATGCTGCACTGTCCTACTATATACTGCTCACAATAATGCAGCACAGAGATAGTATACTTGACACAGAGCTGCAAGATACAGCAATGGCCTACTGTACTGCACTATATGTATACTGCTGGTCACCAAAATGCTGCACTGTCCTACTATATACTGCTCACAATAATGCAGCACAGAGCTAGTATACTTGACACAGAGCTGCAAGATACAGCAATGGCCTACTGTACTGTACTACTATAATTATATGCTGGTGGTCCCCAGTCCCCACAGTGCAGCACACTGAGCACAGATATGTTCAGCACACTGAGCACAGATATGGAGTGTTTTCAGGCAGAGAACGTAGATATTTTCAGCACACTGAGCACAGATATTTGCAGCACACTGAGCACAGATTACGGAGCTTTTCAGGGAGAGAACGCAGCCACGTCCTCTCCGTTCAATCTCCAATGCACGAGTAAAAATGGCGGCAACGCGCGGCTCTTTAGAATACGAATTTCGCAAGAATCCGATAGTGGGATGATGACGTTCTGGTTAACCGAGCAAGGCGGGAAGATCCGAGGCTGCCTCGGAACCGTGTAAAATAGGTGAAGTTCGGGGGGGTTCGGATCTCGGAGAACCGAACCCGCTCATCTCTAGTTCAAACTGAAATCTAAATTGCAGTGTAAAAATAAAGCAGCCAGTATTTATCCTGCACAGAAAACAAAATAACCCACCCAAATGTAACTGTCTGCAAATATTATATCTGCCCCACCTGCAGTGCACATGGGTTTGCCCAAGTGCTAATAAATTTGCTGCTGTAATCAACACTGAATTACCCCCTGAGCCCAGTGGCTGTGGCAATTTGGGTAATTAACCTTTGCTCTGCTGCACCGTAGGGGGACCAGCACTTCCCAGGCTGCAGGAAAGCAAAGCCTGGTATAAAGTAGGACACTGCTGCTGTCCGGGGAAGCGGTACTAACAGCAGTAACTCTGAGAGCTGGGACTAGTGCTATACATGCACACTTATAAACACTACAAATGTGTACATAAAATGCATTTAAATAAATTACTTTCTGTAAAGCTGTAGTGCGTTGGTATAGAAGAGCTTTGTGCTGAAGAGCACAATGCACAGACTGTATAAATGCTGCAGTGTATTTAAGATTTTATATAAATGTATTTTAATGAGTATATGCACATGCTTTTTTTCTGAAGGCCCAGTGGGATACAGAAACCACTGTTGACTCGCTGGGTCCCCCAGCCCCCCTTCTGTCATGACTTGTGAGTTAGGCTTACCTGCGGATAGCTTTGGCACGGGATTTGTGGACACCGGAACTAGAATGAAGCGAGGCGGCTGATTATAGCTCTTTTACATGAGTGAGTGGTAGCAGAGAAAACTACCTTTAATGTTTAAACTCGAGGAATCTCTGGAAAGCAATTGCAATTGGGATATTAGAGATGCTGGATCACTTGTGAAGAGGTTCAGAGCTGAACTGGATTAATACCGGACTGGAGTGCTGACTGTGCGGCTACTGAGATCATGACACTTGGGATGAGACTCTGGTAATTCCGGACTGGAACTGGGGAAGCTTGGAGAACTGGTGAGGCTTGGAGAACCGGAATGGAAGCGGCGAGGCTTGGAGAACCGGACTGGAAGCGGCGAGGCTTGGAGAACCGGACTAGAATTGGTAGGAGACTGGTGCATAAATGGTGAATGCTGTAACTCGGGAAGCAGGACTTCTGTAGTCACAGTAGGGCTGTGACTGAGTTGCTCAGGCCCAGAATGCTGCTGCTGGACTTCATTTAAACCCCTTCTGCCGGACTGTGATTGGCTGCAGGGAAACTGGCTGGCCGGACTGAGGCTTAGGTTGGTGAAGTGAAGTTCAGCTGGAAATCATGGAATTCAGCAATGTCAGAGAATATCACAGCGCTGCACACAGGAGCTTGAATAAACCTCAGGCACACAAATAAGTTACCAGCTGGTCTGAGAACACTGCTGCAATCTGCAGTCTGTGCACCTGTGCAACCAGCCTGGGAAGGCACTGCAGCTTGGAAACTAGTATGCACAGCAGACACTGGAGTCAGAGAATGAAGCAAGGCTGAGTAAAGTTTGGGATACTGCAGGAAATCCTGACCTATATGACGGGATAATGGAAATTTAACCCTGCGACGCTTAGGACAGGAGGCTGAAGTAAGACACAAGGCTGGATGAAACAACATAGGAAATTTAAAGTCCGGTTCATGACGACCTCCCTGGGCAAACGGAATACCTTCTGCTACAGCCTCATGCCTGAAAGTGGTATGAGGAACAGAGAGAGCAGGCCAACACAGCCAGCTTATTATGTTACTGGAGTCCCAAAGAGCTTCCACTCTGGGTCCAGGAGACTGCTGGCTGGGGATCTTGTCTACGTGTTTCTGGAGACCAGATTCAGCCAGAGAAGGATGTTTCCCCTAACAGAATCCTGAAAGTAAGTTTTGGAGGGAATTATCCCTCCTCCTCCACACACACGCACTGTAGACATGTTGGCACCTTGGTGCCGATTGTTTCTTCATGTGGTCTCAGGCACAGAAGAGTGACCACTCGCCACTGTCCATTACAGACAATGTTAAAGGTTTTCATGCCCAGTGCATGTGCTTAGCTTGATTTGGTTAAAAAACCTGGTGGACTTACCCTCTATGGTATTGTGTGTAAGAACAGGATAAAAAAAACAGACCTGCGCTCCTTTGTACGTCTAGAAGGATTGTGCTTCTGTGACCTCTGTATGCTGTGTATTGCCCCAAGCAATGCCTTTTTAAGATGAATCATCTGCTGTATCCTGTCACCACCTGAAGAGTGTAATATGCTGTTCCGTTCCACCGGCTGTTCAGGATTGAGTCAAGTGTCTCTAAGCAGAACCCTCAGCCAGCTAACAGTGCAGATTGACACTAACCAGGAGGTGTTGCACTACCTTGTTTACACATACCCAAAAGTAGACTGTTCCAAGTGCTGATGGTAGTAGCATGTTAGATGCAATTTGAGGTGCCATATAGGAGCCTGGTGGTGGCAGTGAGTTACACATCCACTGTACGGTGGGAGTTATCAGTAACAGGTGGTTACTGATGGTATGAGGAAATCCCTAATATTCCAAACAAATCAGTGGATCAAATATCTGTATTCACCTGGCATAGCGAGATTATCTAGACACATATACCGTTTTTTTGTTTGTTTTTTTTTAGTTTTTTTCCATAAGGATTACATTGTCTTCATTGGTAAACTTAAGTTCCTCTGACTTACAGTACAACCATTATGAGGCTGATGATCAAATTTTCGCACTCTTATTTCCCCAACTCACTTTCTTGACACCTTCTGATTTCTGACTTTTTCGTGCCATTTAATTTTATTTCCCAAAACTGTCTTAAACTGTACTTAGAAAAAAACTGCACCCATATCCTACATTTGACAGCCTTGAATCCAAACTCTCCATAACTATTAACACAGTGATCACACCTACGTCCCATGCTAGAGTACTGAGGATGCTATTTGATTGATAGTGACATATTCAAGCCTCATATCCAATTACTGTCCAAGTCCTACCACTTTTTCTTATGCCAGATCTAATATCTGCCTCTTTATCAACCATGATAACATTATGGTAAAGTATCCGTTTATTTCCTCCGGTTTCTGATTGAATAATCCTTTTTTGTTTTGTTTTGTTATTTATGTCCCACCTATTATAAGTGCAAATGCAAACTACTATATTCTCCTCTTTGTTGGTAACCCAGTTGGTCACAGACACAGATTTCATGTTCTATTTCCCCCACCCTCTTGGTACTCTTGACTAGGGGCATGAAGAAGAGATTGTGTGCTTTGAGTAAGCAGCCTCACAAACAGATGTGTTCTCATACATCATTGCTGCAGTTACAGATGTAGCCGTGGTCATTGTGGCTAGACGCCATGTGCATTCCAAGTATGGCTAGGCGTGCCTACGACTGGCTTTGCCGGGCTGCATCTTAGTCGTGCCTGTACCCCATGGAAATTATATTGGAAGTCAAAAACCATACTTCAGTTATGCAAAATTTAGCACTGAACCTAGTGATCATTTAACATCCGAACGGTAGTTGGAAAGAAACTGTTCGACATACGATTTGTGTGAGCACAGACACTCCTAAAACGTTTAAGAGATGGCAATCTTTCAAAAACCGTACAATTCGGGTGACTTTCATCAGCCAGAATACACCTACAGTAGCTTTCCTTGTACTGAATTTTGGATGGGTAGAAATTCATTTTGAAGTACAGTACAATTAAACTTTCAAACTTACTGTGCAGCCTTTCCTCTTCCTGAGCAACTTCATCCCATTGGTAATTCCATTGATTCTGCTGCTTCTAAACTTGTCTTCCTCCTTTCCTTCCTGTACCTTTTTAATGGCTCTCCTCTCCTTCTCATACTATTTAATGAATCGCTTCCTCTAAAGATGTTCCTGCACTGCGGTTCACCCCTTTTCTATTCCTATGCTCTTACAGCTATGCTATTTCAATCTCTGAATAAACCTATTTCAAATATCTGATCTCCTCCTATTCCTTCTGTCTCTGCCCCCTCTTTGCCACCTTCAGATCTGCCCTCCCCACTTCCCTCATGGCCCTTGACTTAGCTACTTACTTTTCCTACATATCGCTACGACCTGTCAGCATATATATTTTTTTTAAATCAAATTCCTCCTTCACCTACTAATTCTGGCCAAGCCGCCTTCCCTTATGCCCTCTCACCACGGGTGATGAAGTCTGTGTCGGGAATCTGTATTTTGCATCACGTCACTTACCAATGTTCTGATGTACTGGCCTCCGGAGGTCACATCCTCAGCCTGGCAGCGTAAAAATTTTTGCAAATGAGAAACCTTGGATGAATGCAGAAGTTCCCTCTCTGCTAAAGTCTAGGGATAGGACTTTTAAAACGGGGGATAAGGACGCTTATTCAGCTGGAAGAGCGGAACTGAGGAGGGGGATAAAAAAGGCAAAAATTGAGTTTTCAGATAGGATGGAGGATAGGTATAGGCAGTGTAATGATTCCAAGAGTATGTGGAGGAGTCTGCAAGATATTACCGACTATAAACCTAGGAAATTGACGTCTAGCGTATCAAGTAGTACGATGGTAGAAGATCTTAATGTTTTTTATTCTAGATTTGATAAAAACAACTCAACTACTGCTAAAATTGTTGAGATTAGATCTGGTGAGGCCCTGGTAGTATTGGAGGAACAGGATGTTCTGAAGTGTCTTAGAGGTGTTAGTATGGGTAAATCTACTGGGCCGGATGGGATTCAAGGTAAAATCCTTAGGAAATGTAGTAATCAATTGGCTGGGATTTTTACGGTAATCTTTAATATCTCTTTACAGGTCTGTAGAATACCAAACTGTTTTAAGGTCACAGAAATCATTCCTATACCAAAAAAGGGAACGCCCAAATGTCTTGATGATTATCGGCCTATTGCGTTAACATCATTGGTCATGAAATGTTTTGAGCGATTGATGTTAAAACATATCAAATCTCATTTTCCGCAAAATGTTGATCTTTTTCAATTTGCTTATCGTCAGAATCAGTCTACGGAAGATGCAGCTCTGACTGTTTTACATCAGGCACAGAACCATTTAGATAAGATTCTCACACAAATCCCTTTCTTATTTGTGGATTTTAGTTCTGCGTTTAATACTATTGTTCCGGCATCTTTGGTTTTTAAGCTTTTTAATTTGGGCTTAAATGGTTTTATGTGTAATTGGATTTTACATTTTTTGACTGATAGGCCACAATTTGTTAGGCTAGGTAAATCTGTGTCTGGTGAGGTCCGTATAGGTACGGGGGTTCAGCAAGGGTGTGTTTTGAGCCCGTTATTATATTCTTTATTCACATGATTGTTTTTCAGATTCTGTTAAAGTGGTGAAACTTGCAGACGATCTAGCGGTTATTGGTCTGATAAGTGGAAATGATGAGATATTTTATAGACTTTAAATTTTACGTTCACAGGAATGGAGTAAACTGTTTGATTTTAAACACATCAAAAACTAAGGAAATGGTAGTTGATTTTAGACGTGGTAGCAATAGACCATTACTTCCTGTATTTTTGGATGGTAAACCAATTGAGGAGGTGGCTTCATTTACATTTTTGGGCATGCATATTGCAAATGATTTAACTTGGTCCTTAAATTTTAATTTTTTGAATAAGAAGGCACAGCAGCGCCTTTTCTTCTTAAGGAGACTCAGGGCTGTCTGAGTACGAGCACCCTAGTTAAGTTTTATCAAAGTATTATAGAGAGCATTTTGACATACGGGATTATAGTATGGTTTGGGAACTGCACTGTAGTTGAACGTGTGGTCAAAACTGCTAGTAAGATTATTGGAGTGTCTTTGTCCTGTTTGAAGGACTCTTATGGGAAAAGAGTGTTAAGGAAAGCTACTGTAGGTGTATTCTGGCTGATGAAAGTCACCCGAATTGTACGGTTTTTGAAAGATTGCCATCCCATAAACGTTTTAGGAGTGTCTGTGCTCACACAAATCGTATGTCGAACAGTTTCTTTCCAACTACCGTTCGGATGTTAAATGATCACTAGGTTCAGTGCTAAATTTTGCATAACTGAAGTATGGTTTTTACTGTTTATTTCTCTATCGTCCTAGTGGATGCTGGGGTTCCTGAAAGGACCATGGGGAATAGCGGCTCCGCAGGAGACAGGGCACAAAAAGTAAAGCTTTAGGATCAGGTGGTGTGCACTGGCTCCTCCCCCTATGACCCTCCTCCAAGCCTCAGTTAGATTTTTGTGCCCGGCCGAGAAGGGTGCAATCTAGGTGGCTCTCCTAAAGAGCTGCTTAGAAAAGTTTAGCTTAGGTTTTTTATTTTACAGTGAGTCCTGCTGGCAACAGGATCACTGCAACGAGGGACTTAGGGGAGAAGAAGTGAACTCACCTGCGTGCAGGATGGATTGGCTTCTTTGGCTACTGGACATTAGCTCCAGAGGGACGATCACAGGTACAGCCTGGATGGTCACCGGAGCCTCGCCGCCGGCCCCCTTGCAGATGCTGAAACGAGAAGAGGTCCAGAATCGGCGGCAGAAGACTCCTCAGTCTTCTTAAGGTAGCGCACAGCACTGCAGCTGTGCGCCATTTTCCTCTCAGCACACTTCACACGGCAGTCACTGAGGGTGCAGGGCGCTGGGAGGGGGGCGCCCTGGGAGGCAAATGAAAACCTTTTTTGGCTAAAAATACCTCACATATAGCCTCCGGGGGCTATATGGAGATATTTAACCCCTGCCAGAATCCGTTAAGAGCGGGAGACGAGGCCGCCGAAAAAGGGGCGGGGCCTATCTCCTCAGCACACAGCGCCATTTTCCCTCACAGAAAGGCTGGAGGGAAGGCTCCCAAGCTCTCCCCTGCACTGCACTACAGAAACAGGGTTAAAACAGAGAGGGGGGGCACTAATTTGGCGTTAGAAATATATAAAAAAGATGCTATAAGGGAAAACACTTATATAAGGTTGTCCCTATATAATTATAGCGTTTTTGGTGTGTGCTGGCAAACTCTCCCTCTGTCTCTCCAAAGGGCTAGTGGGTCCTGTCCTCTATCAGAGCATTCCCTGTGTGTGTGCTGTGTGTCGGTACGTGTGTGTCGACATGTATGAGGACGATGTTGGTGAGGAGGCGGAGCAATTGCCTGTAATGGTGATGTCACTCTCTAGGGAGTCGACACCGGAATGGATGGCTTATTTAGGGAATTACGTGATAATGTCAACACGCGCCAAGGTCGGTTGACGACATGAGACGGCCGACAAACAATTAGTACCGGTCCAGACGTCTCAAAAACACCGTCAGGGGTTTTAAAACGCCCGTTTACTTTAGTCGGTCGACACAGACACAGACAGGGACACTGAATCCAGTGTCGACGGTGAATAAACAAACGTATTCCTTATTAGGGCCACACGTTAAGGGCAATGAAGGAGGTGTTACATATTTCTGATACTACAAGTACCACAAAAGAGGGTATTATGTGGGATGTGAAAAAACTACCGTAGTTTTTCCTGAATCAGATAAATTAAATGAAGTGTGTGATGATGCGTGGGTTCCCCCCGATAGAAAATATGGGCGGTATACCCTTTCCCGCCAGAAGTTAGGGCGCGTTGGGAAACACCCCTTAGGGTGGATAAGGCGCTCACACGCTTATCAGAACAAGTGGCGGTACCGTCTATAGATAGGGCCGTCCTCAAGGAGCCAGCTGACAGGAGGCTGGAAAAATATCATAAAAAGTATATACACACATACTGGTGTTATACTGCGACCAGCGATCGCCTCAGCCTGGATGTGCAGAGCTGGGGTGGCTTGGTCGGATTCCCTGACTAAAAATATTGATACCCTTGACAGGGACAGTATTTTATTGACTATAGAGCATTTAAAGGATGTATTTCTATATATGCGAGATGCACAGAGGGATATTTGCACTCTGGCATCAAGAGTAAGTGCGATGTCCATATCTGCCAGAAGATGTTTATGGACACGACAGTGGTCAGGTGATGCAGATTCCAAACGGCACAAAGGTGTATTGCCGTATAAAGGAAGAGGAGTTATTTGGGGTCGGTCCATCGGACCTGGTGGCCACGGCAACTGCTGGAAAATCCACCGTTTTTACCCTAAGTCACATCTCTGCAGAAAAAGACACCGTCTTTTCAGCTTCAGTCCTTTCGTCCCTATAAGAGTCATATCTGCCCAGGGATAGAGGAAAGGGAAGAAGACTGCAGCAGGCAGCCCATTTCCAGGAACAGAAGCGTTCCACCGCTTCTGACAAGCTCTCAGCATGACGCTGAGACCGTACAGGAACCCTGGATCCTACAAGTAGTATCCCAGGGGTACAGTTTGGAATGTCGAGACGTTTCCCCTGCGCAGGCTCCTGAAGTCTGCTTTACCAAGGTCTCCCTCCGACAAGGAGGCAGTATGGGGAAAAATTCACGAGCTGTATTCCCAGCAGGTGATAATTAAATTACCCCTCCTACAACAAGAAAAGGGGTATTATTCCACACTATATTGTGGTACTGAAGCCAGAAGGCTAGGTGAGACCTATTCTAAATCTAAAAAAATTTGAACACTTACAAAGGTTCAAATCAAGATGGAGTCACTCAGAGCAGTGATAACGAACCGGGAAGAAGGGGACTATCTGGTGTCCCGAGACATCAGGGATGCTTACCTCCATGTCCCAAATTTGCTCTTATCACTAAGGGTACCTCAGGTTCGTGGTACAGAACTGTCACTATCAGTTTCAGACGCTGCCGTTTGGATTGTCTACGGCACCCCGGGTCTTTACCAAGGTAATGGCCGAAATGATGGTTCTTCTTCGAAGAAAAGGCGTCTTAATTATCCCTTACTTGGACGATCTCCTGATAAGGGCAAAGTCCAGGGAACAGTTGGAGGTCGGAGTAGCACTATCTCGGATACTGTTACAACAGCAGGGGTGGATTCTAAATATTCCAAAATCGCAGCTGATCCCGACAACAAGTCTCCTGTGCTTAGGGATGATTCTGGACACAGTCCAGAAAAAGGTGTTTCTCCCGGAAGAGAAAGCCAGGGAGTTATCCGAGCTAGTCAGGAACCTCCTAAAATCAGTGCATCATTGCACAAGGGCCATGGTAAAAAAATGGTGACTTCCTTCGAAGCAATTCCAGTCGGCAGATTTCATGCAAGAACTTTTCAGTGGGATCTGCTGGACAAATGGTCCGGATCGCATCTTCAGATGCATCAGCGGATAACCCTATATCCAAGGACAAGGGTGTCTCTCCTGTGGTGGTTACAGAGTGCTCATCTTCTAGAGGGCCGCAGATTCGGCATTCAGTTTTGGATGTTGGTGACCACGGAGGCCAGCCGAGAGGCTGGGGAGCAGTCACACAAGGAAAAAATTTCCAGGGAGTGTGATCAAGTCTGGAGATTTTTCTCCACATAAATATAGCTAAGGGTAAAATTATAATGCTCTAAGCTTAGCAAGACCTCTGCTTCAAGGTCAGCCGGTATTGATCCAGTGGGATAAAACATCACGGCAGTCGCCCACGTAAATAGACAGGGCGGCACAAGAAGCAGGAGGGCAGTGGCAAAAACTGCAAGGACTTTTCGCTGGGCGGAAAATCATGTGATAGCACTGTCAGCAGTGTTTCATTCCGGGAATGGAAACTGGGAAGCAGACTTCCTCAGTAGGCACGACCTCCACCCGGCAGAGTGGGAACTTCATGGGGAAGTTTTCCACATAATTGTAAACCGTTGGGAATTACCAAAGGTGGACATGATGGCGTCCCGTCTGAACAAAAAACGGGACAGGTATTGCGCCAGGTTAAGAGACCCTCAGGCAATAGCTGTGGACGTTCTGGTAACACCGTGGGTGTACCAGTCGGTGTATGTGTTCCATCCTCTGCTTTTCATACCTAAGGTACTGAGAATTATAAGACGTAGAGGAGTAAGAACTATACTCATGGCTCCGGATTGGCCAAGAAGGACTTGGTACCCGGAACTTCAAGAGATGCTCACAGAGGACTTATGGCCTCTGCCGCTAAGAAGGGACTTGTTTCAGCAAGTACCATGTCTGTTCCAAGACTTACCGCAGCTGCGTTTGACGGCATGGCGGTGGAACGCCGGATCCTAAGGGAAAAGGCATTCAGGAAGAGGTCATTCCTACCCTGGTCAAAGCCAGAAAGGAGGTGACCGCACAACATTATCACCACATGTGGCGAAAATATGTTGCGTGGTGTGAGGCCAGGAAGGCCCCACGAAGAAATTTCAACTCGGTCGATTCCTGCATTTCTTGCAAACAGGAGTGTCTATGGGCCTCAAATTGGGGTCCATTAAGGTTCAAATTTCGGCCCTGTCGATTTTTCTTCCAGAAAGAATTGGCTTCAGTTCCTGAAGTCCAGAAGTTTGTCAAGGGAGTATTGCATATACAACCCCCTTTTGTGCCTCCAGTGGCACTGTGGGATCTCAATGTAGTTCTGGGATTCCTCAAAACACATTGGTTTAAAACCAGTCAAATCTGTGGATTTGAAGCATCTCACATGAAAAGTGAACATGCTCTTGGACCTGGCCTGGACCAGGCGAGTGTCAAATTGGTGGTTTTTTTCTCAAAAAAGCCCATATCTGTTTGTCCATTCGGACAGGGCAGAGCTGCGGACTCGTCCCCAGTTCTCTCCCTAAGGTGGTGTCAGTGTTTCACCTGAACCAGCTTATTGGGGTGTCTTGCGCCTACTAGGGACTTGGAGGACTCCAAGTTGCTAGATGTGGTCAGGGCCCTGAAAATATAGGTTCCAGGACGGCTGGAGTCAGGAAAACTGACTTGCTGTTATCCTGTATGCACCCAACAAACTGGGTGCTCTTGCTTTTAAGCAGACTTTTGCTAGTTGGATGTGTAATACAATTCAGCATGCACATTCTGTGGCAGGCCTGCCACAGCCAAAATATGTAAATGCCCATTCCACAAGGAAGGTGGGCTCATCTTGGGCGGCTGCCCGAGGGGTCTCGGCTTTACAACTTTGCCGAGCGGCTATTTAGTCAGGGGCAAACACGTTTGTAAAATCCTACAAATTTGATACCCTGGCTAAGGAGGACCTGGAGTTCTCTCATTCGGTGCTGCAGAGTCATCCGCACTCTCCCGCCCGTTTGGGAGCTTTGGTATAATCCCCATGGTCCTTTCAGGAACCCCAGCATCCACTAGGACGATAGAGAAAATAAGAATTTACTTACCGATAATTCTATTTCTCGGAGTCCGTAGTGGATGCTGGGCGCCCATCCCAAGTGCGGATTATCTGCATTACTTGTACATAGTTACAAAAATCGGGTTATTATTGTTGTGAGCCATCCTTTCAGAGGCTCCGCTGTTATCATACTGTTAACTGGGTTCAGATCACAGGTTGTACAGTGTGATTGGTGTGGCTGGTATGAGTCTTACCCGGGATTCATAAATCCTTCCTTATTGTGTACGCTCGTCCGGGCACAGTACCTAACTGAGGCTTGGAGGAGGGTCATAGGGGGAGGAGCCAGTGCACACCACCTGATCCTAAAGCTTTACTTTTTGTGCCCTGTCTCCTGCGGAGCCGCTATTCCCCATGGTCCTTTCAGGAACCCCAGCATCCACTACGGACTCCGAGAAATAGAATTATCGGTAAGTAAATTCTTATTTTCTTTACACAAACTGGTTCCATTGTATTTCATTGACATCACGTTGCTGTCTTGTAAATGACAAAGTATATATTATTATATTATATTATATTCTATGATTTCCTGCAATGCGCGGAGACTCTCTCCAGTGTGTACCCCGCTTGCCATACAGCATGTACCCCGATGTATTCCCACCATCTCCAGAGTATGGGCGCAGCGCCCATGACACCTGCAGTCAGCTGACTTGGTGCTATCCACTCCTGAGCATTGGGCGCTCACATTACTTGATTCTCCAATCCCTGCTGACCAGGGGGTATATACTCAGAGTTCCTGCTCGGTATCATTGCCTTGAACAACGCATCACATCCTGTGAACAAGCGTCTCCTGGCTACAATCTTCTGTCTTCAGAGATTCCCCTATGTATTTGTCCTGTGGAACTACAGGTCCCAGCAGTTTCCAGTCTCCAGTTTCCAGTTCCAGTCTCCAGTCTTCATTCTCCTGTATCCAGCGATCTCCTATTTCTGGCATCACCAAGGGATTTCCTGGTTCCTGGTTCCCAGCAGTTTCCAGTCTCCAATCTTCAGTCTTTCAGCTTGCTTCGAACTCCAGCCACAGTCAGCCACTAAACAACTTGCAGTAAGAGACTTTCTCCAGGTGTTTCTGCATTACTCAGCCTGTGCATCTAATTACCAGCATTCAGCATTGTGCAATGCATTTAGAACTTAATATTACAACTTGCTGTGTTAGAGTCGTCTCCTGCTTGGGCCTTGCTTGGCTTTATGAACGTGTGCTTCTACAGACACTGTGTGCTTTTATTGCTCTTCACTGTATACCGGAGTTTCGTTTGCTTCATTTGATTTCAATATTATCATTACCGTTTATATGAATCTTCAAGTTCATCATCATTTCTCATTTGTTATCAGTGACTTTTGAATACTCCTTTCATCGGATTAAGTTATTACTCATTATTCCTGTCATCAGTTGTACCAGTTTATCATTTATACATCATTCCTGTTGGTGCTGACTTCCAAGTCTATCATTTGTTTTCAATCATCAGTTTACCAGTTTGTTCAGTTGCTGTGTTATCCCTGTGTGATAATAAATATCAAGCTCACATGCGCAGGACTTTTCTTCAGCCTCCTCGTTTCCTCTATCACACCTACACTGACCCACTAGTGCCCCCTACGTGGACGGACAAAACTACAGACCTGACAGTCTGCTCTCCAGCCCGATTCCCTCCCTCCTCAACACTTTTTCTCTCTTGACGCTTATTCCACCCTTGCCCACTTATTTAACCTTTCTCTTTCAGCTGGCATTTCTCCTTTTAACATGCTGCCTTCTCTCCCATTCAAAAAATTTAAACAATTAAACCCTCAGTCCTGTCTCCCTCTAACTACTGCCACATCTTTCTTCTCCCCTTTGCCTCCAAACTCTAGGATTTACTTATCTCCCTCAAGTAGTTGGCCTTGTCCATGACTTAATCCTTTGTCCTCATTTGAGCTCTCTCTACACCTCTTCCCTTTTGAATTAGCTTTTTCAGTTTACAATATCACCTTTTATCCTGATAATACTCAGATATTCCTCTCCTCCACTGACCTTTCCCTCTCCATCCTCTAACATCTTCAACTGTCTCTTCCATCTCTTCCAGGATGTAACAATTCTTTTTTAAGATGGTGGATCAGACTGACATATCACTCACAACTGTGCATATCGGCAATGGTTATACCCAATATGCTGGAGCCCACGCTTGTTAGTGACATCGTCAGGTTTGATGTGTTTGCTAATGAAGGGTGGAACACAATCGTTCTTCCATTCTTCATTATCGCTCTGTGTACCCACGTTCTGTTATGTCAAAGTCATTTCTCCACAAAACCTCCTCTAGGTCATATATACTCTCACTCCGTTTATACTGTTGTCAACACAGTCTGCTCTCTTGTCCCTCTAATCTGTTACCTGGGGGGGGTCATCTTTCACTTCTTATTATCCTTCACCTCTCATATTTATGCTAATCTCCTAATCCTGCAAGGCACTTCATTGCGCCTCTCCTGGAGAATGTTGTATGTATAGCATACCTGCCCACTGCGCAGAAATGGAGGTCAGCCATTCTCTCCTGCTTCAGTGGGTGGTGTATGGACGGTGTAATGGTTAGCATTTGCGCTGAGGTCATGGGTTCGATTCCTACCAAGGCCCTAACTGTGCAGAGTTTGTTTAGTCTCCTTGTGCTTGAGTGGGTTTCCGCCGCGGACTCCGGTTTCTTCCCACAATCCAAAAATATACTGGTAGGTAAATTGTCTCCCAACAAAAATTAAGCTTTGCTTAAATGTATGTGTGTGTGTATACATTTTGTAGGGAATATGGGGCCTAATTCAGAGTTGATCGCAGCAGCAAATTTCTTAGCAGTTGTGCAAGACCGTGTGTGCTGCAGATATAACATGTGCAGAGAGTTGGATTTGGGTGGGGTGTGTTCAAAGTGAAATCTCAATTGCAGTGTAAAAATAAAGCAGCCAGTATTTACCCTGCACAGAAACAAATTAACCCAGCCAAATCGAACTCTCTGTAAATGTTATATCTGCCCCCCCCCCCCCCCCTCCCCGCGGTACACATGGTTTTGCCCAACTACTAACAAATTTGCTGCTGCGATCAACTCTGAATTACCTCCATAGGTTGTAAGCTCCACTGAGGCAGGGACTGATGTATAGGTGCAAGAAAAAGTATGTGAACCCTTTGGTATTTCCTGGCTTTGTGCATAAATTGGTCATAAAATGTGTTCTGTTCTTCATCTAAGTCACAACAATAGACAAACACAGTCTGCTGAAACTAATACCACACAAACAATTATACGTTCTCATGTTTTTATTAAACACACCATGTAAACATTCACAGTGCATGGTGAACAAAGTATGTGAACCCTTGGATTTAATATTTGAATTTTTATTGAAATTGATCAACAACCATTGCATTGAAATACACACATTCAAGTACAGGTCATGACAACGAACTTGTTAAAAACTTGCTTTGACAGCATTATATTTTTGCAATGTAGAGGAACAATCAAATATTAGAATGGGATCAGTACGTAATCACGCTGGACGGGATCCCGGCGGTCGAAATATCGACGCCGGAATCCGGACCACACAATCCTGACAGGGGTGGCGAGCGGAACGCAGCCCCTTGCGGGCTCGCTTCGCTCGCCACGCTGCGGGCACGGTGCCTCGCTACGCTCGGCACACTATTATATTCTCCCTCTATGGGTGTCGTGGACACCCACGGAGGGAGAATATGTCGGGATTGTGGCGGTCGGGATTCCGGCGTCGGTATATCGACCGCCGGGATCCCGTCCAGCGGGATATTGACCTCATCCCATTAGAATAAGGTAACATATAGTCCTGTGAAACTGTAAGGTATCTGAGGACATCAACATACAACCTGTTTAGATATGATCCATTGGGTGATCAATCTAATTTTTTTTTTTTTTCATTTATATTATATAATCTATACAAAGACAGAAACCAGTAAAGGTAAAAATTAAAATGAAAGAAAAAAAAAAAGTGTAAGGATGGGGAGAGGAAAATAAGAAACTTAAAGATGCGTAAATAGGAGATTGGTTGTAAACATGAACAAGGAAATCAGCAGGGTCCAGGTATGGATAAAGAGCACGCAAGGTACCACGGGGACCAAATATTATGGAACTGTGCCACCGTATTATTCCGTAATCTAGTAATATATTCCATGTTAGCAATATAGTTAATCTTAGCCACAAGTGATAACAAGGAGGGTGCTTTTTGATCCTTCCAGTGTTTAGCAATCATAGATTTAGTCGCCATGCAGATTTGCATAACAAGTGTATCTTGAGTTTTGGGTAGTACCAGTACGGGGGCATGAGCAAAGCTGTTGCAGGAGAGAGGTCAATGCTATACCCAGAAGATAGAGCGATGAGCGCCCTAACTATATTCCAGAAGGGGCGAATAGAGGGACAGGTCCACCATATGTGGAAAAAGGTACCCTCCTCTCCACAAAGTCTCCAGCATTGATTCGAAGTCGCGGGGAAAATAGAGTAAAGTCTGGAGGGGACTTGATACCATCGGGTATAGACTTTATAACAGGTCTCCCTAAGCGCCACGCTAAGGGAAGCCTTAGCAGTGCGTATTCTAATTTCGTCCCATTGATCGTCCTCTAAAGGATGAGAAAGGTCTGATTCCCAGGCTAATTCGTGGGGTTCACGAGAAGGAGGATCTGGGGCTAAAATAGATTTGTAAATTGTTGAAATATTCCCCTTTCTGCCAACTGAAAGTAGACACATATGCTCAAAGGAGTTAGGCGGTCTCATAGGTGTAGCTTTAAATTGTAAGCTGAGAAAGCTAAAACTTTGGACATAATGGTAATGACACGAGGAGGGAACATCAAGGCGTTCTTGAAGATCTCCAAAGGAGTTCGGTAGCAGAATGGCCTTTATCATGGATAAATCTCGTAATACCTCGAGATTGCCATGGATCTGCCATGCGGCGGTCGCAGCCTGGGGGAAAGGCAGGGTGTCCCCAGATAGGGGACAGAGGTGAAGGGTATGAAGAGAGGTTATGGGTGGTGCAGAGTTTGTCCCACAGCCTGAGGGTGAATTTGATCGTGGGGATTGAATAAGCTGAGGCTGGTCTGCATGACTTGGGGAGCCATAGAAGGGAGTCCAGGGGAGTACCCTGAAATATAGAGTTCTCAATATCAAACCATTTCCTGAGTCCTCGGGGAGAATGCAAGGACACTATGTGGTTAAGTTGGCATGCGTTACAATATGCTTGTAGATTAGGGTAACGCAAACCACCTGAGGTTACATTCTTAGTCAGTATGGTACATCTTAGACGAGATTTATGGTTAGCCCAAATAAATTTGTGGCACATTTTTTGCAAGGAGAACAATGTCACTCTGGGCACTAGTATTGGGATAGGTTGGAACAGATAAAGAATGCAAGGAAGAGGAAGGAAGTTAATTTTAAGGGCGTTAGTCCGTCCTATCTATGAAATATATAACCGATCCCATTTATCTAAATCTTGCGTAAGTGTTTTAATCATAGGGACATAATTAGCCTGATAGAGGTTGGAATAGGATTTGGTAATATAAATGGCAAGATATTTGATAGTTGAGGGTCTCCAAAGAAAGGGGAAAGTAGAGGTTAATGTTGAATTAGAATGAGATGAAACATTAAACACGAGGGCCTCTGATTTGGTATGATTTACTTTATAACAAGATAGGAAACCATATAAAAGTAGTTATTTTTGTAAGTTAGGAAGAGAAATCAAGGGGTTAGAGAGAGAGTCACAAGCACGTTGTCTGCAAACAAAGGTATTTTATAGGAATCGTGACCCACAGTAACACTCCCGATATCATTACTGAGTCGTATACGGGCTGCAAGAGGTTCTGTACAAAGGGCGAAGAGTAGGGGCGAGAGAGGGCAGCCTTGACTAGTGCCATTTCTTAAATTAAACTGGGGTGAGCTTAATCCATTAGTCATAACCGTAGATGAGGGGTTAGAATAGAGGGCTGCAACAGCAGTGACAGTGACCATGAAGGCCAAATGAGGATAATGTAGAAAACAAAAAGGGCCAGGAGATGTGATCAAACGCCTTTTTTGGCATCAAGCGCCAAAGCGATCGCGGGTGTTTGAGATGAGTGTATAAGGTGAATCAGGTTAACGATACGTCTGGTGTTGTCTGAGGCCTGTCGACCTGGGATAAATCCTACTTGATCAGGGTCTATCAGTGATGTCAGCACAATATTCAGACGAGATGCTAAGACCTTAGCAAAAAGCTTGAGATCGGTGTTGATTAATGAAATGGGTCTATAGTTTGAACAATATGAGGGGTCTTTTCCGGGTTTCGAAATAACAATAATGCGGGAGGTCGTGGAATCATTGTGAAAAGGGGTGCTCTGCAGTATCTTATTAAACAAAAAGACCATATGTGGGATAAGCTGAGGAGCAAAAGTTTTATAATACACCATCGGATAGCCATCCGGGCCAGCGGCCTTAGACGGTTTTTGAGTTTTTAATGCAGCTTCGATTTCCTCGGCAGAGATATCAGCATTTAGAGCAGAGTTAACTGCATCATCCAACCGAGGGAGAGCGCAAGAGTCAAGGTATTGTTGGGTCTTACAGGGATGTGCCGAGGGGTCGATCGGGGGGTCCAAATTGTATAGCACCCTATAATAATCAGAAAAGATACCATTAATTTTTTTGGGATCATAGGTAACGCTGCCTGAAGGGTCCTTAATAGTATGAATGGCTTGATTTGCTTTCTTGGCGCGTAACCTATTAGCTAGTAGCGTATGAGCCTTGTTGCTTTTGTCGAAAAACGATTGATTAGCCCATCGAAGTGAACGCGCAACCTTTTCAGCCAAAAGAGATTGTAGATCATCACGGGCCTTATAAAGTTCGACTAGTATTTTCCTAGAATGTGTGTGTTTGTGTTCTCAATCTAATTTTGCAATGGTGTCGGTTAATAAAGTAATACGATTTTCTTGGTCTCTCTTTCGGCGGGAAGCATATTGAATAATGGACCCTCTGATAACGGCCTTATGGGCTTCCCATACAGTGGACATACGTCACCCTGCACATTGACATCAAAATATTCCTGAAGTTTAGTTTTAATTAAGTCTTGAAACTGAGGGATCTTCAGCAGGGTTTCGTTAAGTCTCCACGATGGTCTACCATCAGGAATATCAAATATGTTAAAGGACGCAACTAAAGCAGAATGATTAGTCCAAGTAAGTGGGATTATCGAGGAAGAATGAGCCGTTTGGGAGAGAGGCGCACAACTCAAAAACATATCTATGCGAGAATATACATAATGCGGATAGGAGTAAAAAGTGTAGTCCCTAGTGGTCGGGTTAAGAAATCGCCAAACATCAAACAGACCAGCCTCGGCCATGCTCCTGTGTAATACAGAAGAATTTGGGGTCTGGCCATTGCGTAAGGGGCCGGACTTATCCATATATGTGAGGGCCATATTGAAATCACCTCCAACAAGTCTTTCCCCGTCTATTCGAATAGAGTTCTTGGAAGAACTTGCGAAAAAAATTGGTTTCAGCTGCATTAGGAGCGTAAAGATTGGCCAATGTAACCTCCTCGTGTCCAATTTTTCCTCTTACCATTACATAGCGACCTTCATTGTCGCATTTACAGTCTACGAACTGGAAAAGAATGGAACCTCTGACTAAGATAGCTACACCATTTCGTTTCGTTATGTTATTGGAGTACCAGGCCATGGGAAAGAGTTTAGACGTCAGTGAGGGATGAGAGGTTGATTTCTAATGTGTCTCCTGTAGAAAGATTACGTCTCCCTTTAAAGTTTTAAGAGACCTATGGAGGTGGGAGCGTAGGGGTGTTGGACAGATACGTTACTGGCATGATAGAAGAGGGAAAGGGGATAACCCGTAGAATATCAAGGGGTCCCAAACTCTGCTAAAATAATAGTAAAAAAAAAACCCAAAAGGATAGAAATATATAAACCTATACACAAACACCAATATAGGATATATAGATAGATAGATAGATAGATATCTACAAACACATGTACAGCTTCGTACACACACAAACTGCAACAGTAACCTAAAAAAAAGTTAAAGGAAAAATAAGTAGACAAAGTACCCGAAAGGCAGGATACTCGACCACTAAGATTGAGCTCTACAGCAAAAAGAGCTCACTGGTGGGATACAAATGCAATAAAGCAGAAGAGGGTACCATCCCAATATAGTTGCACATATCTCTAATCCCTATAGACTGGGGGAAGAAGTGGCAAGCAAGAGCGCTGACACCCCCATCCAAAACTAAGTATATATAATATATATATATATATATATATATATAAATATATATATATATATATATATATATATATATATATATATATATATAAAGAGAGAGAGAGAGAGAGAGAATGGACCTTCGAGTATAAAATAATAACCTAAAGCGGAGGCATTACAGTCCAAGACATAGAAAATAGAATTAATAATATTCAGGCATTAAACCGCAGTAAAATAGTAACAAAAACAGAACCACGGTAAAGTCACAGAGTTGACCGGTAGCCAGAGACAAGCCATAGACTGTTGGATCAGGGTTCAATCATAAGGCCCTAGTTTATAGGCAGTGCATCTAGGCCACCGGTCAGGGCCGCAAGATAAAAATACAGCGAAACAAAAAGTACATAGAGCCGGCTAATAACAGGTTGGCAATATAATATAGAAACAATCAAATGTGAGACATTACCAGCAATAAATTCAACACAACAAATGAACAATAATAAAAATCAAAAACAAATTAATCTATGTGTTATTCAAACCCAGACTTGAACAGGATGAGCTTCACATCTGGGAAGAAGCATCAGGTCCAACCTGACTTGATCCGGAGGCGGATGACCGTTGTAGTTTGCGGAGCAGTCTGTTGCCATCCTCAGGAGAGCGGATGATATGAACTTTGCCATCAACCTCCACAATAAGACGAAAGGGAAATCCCCAACGATATTTGTAGCCATTATCGCGTAATGCGGAGGTGACAGAACGTAGGTCACGACGTTTATCAATAGTTACTGGCGATAAATCTTGGTAAATCTGGATCCGAGATTCCTCGAATAATATTGAAGTTGAGTTCCTACTTGCCATGGTGATACTGTTTTTAATCTTGAAAGACAGAAACCGAAGAATAACATACGGGGAGGTTCAGAGTCCCTCGGCTTGGGTCTCAGAGCGCGTTGAGCTCTCTCGATCAGGATAGCAGGTTCCGATAGTGACGGGACCAAGTAAAGAAACAGACGTTTGAGGTATGGTTCCAGTTCGGAGGCCGATACGGATTCTGGAACATTTTGAATGCGTAGATTATTCTGTCTCTCGCAATTTTCACTATCCTCAACATTATCTTTAAGGTATTCCAATTTGCCTGAAAGATAACTCATATCCTCTCCCACTTGTTTTTGGAATTCCTGCTGTGTCTCCATCTGTGATTCCAATGAACAGGTGCGAGAGTCCAGAGCCGCCAGGTCAGATTTCAGTTCACCAATCGCTGACTGAAGAGCGGTGGTGAAAGAATTTTTGAGGTCCAGTATCATATTCTGAAGAAATTGGATATCCTCTTTGGTTGAGGGAGAAGTTTTCGGATCCATCTTTGGGATGGACAGTACAAATGACGAAGATGAAATTTTAGCTGACTTTTCCAGACGCGAAAAGTGTTGTGAAATATTTTGTGATGCTCCTTTTTGTTTTGCCCATGTGTTCGCTCTGCTCATAATATCTGGTAAGATAGCGGTGCCAGCTTATGGACAGATTACAATGAAGGTCCACCAGACTGTTACAGTCACATCAATTATTTTGGGTAGAAGGGAAGTCAGGCAACTGGGAATTCACATCATTTGAGGGACCCAGGTCCCAGTAAGCTGTGAGAACCAGGAAAAGGGTCTACAGGAGAGGGTCCAAAATCACCACATAATGTGCTAAAAGTGAGGGATATGTTGTATAAGAACCAATAGCAGGGGGTCTAGATAATCGGTGCAGTGAGTGAGTGCTAGACAATGATCGGAGAATACTGGGTAACAGTGATAGGTATCTGATGCCAGTGGTCAGTATGTATTAAGCTATGCTCCACAGTGTTACTCTGAGCTCCAGTCTCCCTCTTCACTTCACAGTAATTATCGAGCTTTGGCTGTGCAGATCTATAGCTCTATTCCACCAGCCCACTTATTCTGTGACCCTGCTGTCCGCTTATCTTTGCAGAGGCACCGCAATGTGTGCGAGCTCACTCTGCCATCTCAAAGATGGCCGCCGTCTGCAAACTTCAGCGGGCCCCACCGCTGTCTGCCGCTGCCTATGTACCGCCGCTCCAGGGGCTCTACATCCACTCCGGTGCCCCCAGCAAGGTACTGCCGGCGAGGGGTGTGCAACAAATTGGGGCCTCCTGTGTGAGCACGGCGCCCGAACTCCACTCACTGCCGCCTCCAAGATGGCCACTGTCACCGGAGCCCCGCGAGTACTACCGCGGCTCATTGCGGCACAGGGCTCGCAGTTCCAGGGGCTCAACCTCACCGCCGCAGCTCCCGGTATGGTTCCACATATGGGAGGTGTGCAGGAGACACAGGCCGCTTGTAAGGACGCGGCACCCGGATCTCACAGGAGCCCGGCCGAAAGTCCCTGAAATATAGGTTCAGGCTTCACCATGGGAGGGAGGCCGCAGCCTGTAAGTGTAGGCTGAACTTGTACTCCGGCCCCGCAGCTCACCACCAGTAGGTACAGAGTATCAAGGGCAGCTGAAGGGTGCTCTGGGGATATTTTAGACGATGGTAACCTGGCATAGAAGGGGTTATTAGGGCTAAAGTGTATAGGAGCTCTCCTGGGACACGTCTGTTCAGTCAGACTGCAAGCCACGCCACCCAACCCTTGGATTTAATAACTGGTTGACCTGTCTTTGGCAGCAATAACCTCAACCAAACGTTTCCTATAGTTGAATATCAGACCTGCACAACGGTCAGGGGGAATTTTGGACCATTCCTCTTTACAAAACTGTTTCAGTTCAGCAATATTCTTGGATTGTCTGGTGTGAATCGCTCTCTTGAGGTCATGCCACAGCATCTCAATCGGGTTGAGGTCAGGACTCTGACTGGCCACTCCAGAAGGCGTATTTTCTTCTGTTAAAGCCATTCTGTTGTTAATCTACTTCTGTGCTTTGGGTCGTTGTCCTGTTGCATCACCCATCTTCTGTTGAGCTTCAATTGGTGGACAGATGGCCTTAACTTCTCCTGCAAAATGTCTTGATAAACTTGGGAATTCATTTTTCCGTCAATGATAGCAATCTGTCTAGGCCCTGAGGCAGCAAAGCAGCCCCAAACCATGATGCCCCCTCCACCATACTTCACAGTTGGGACGAAGTTTTGATGTTGGTGTGCTGTGTCTTTTTTCCCCCCTCCTGTTGTGTTTTCCTTGCAAACAAATCAACTTTGGTTTCATCTGTCCACAGAATATTTTGCCAGTAGTGCCGTGGAACATTCAGGTGCTCTTTTGCAAACTTCAAACGTGCAGCAGTGGTTTTTTCTGCACAGCAGTGGCTTCCTCCGTGGTATCCTCCCATGAACTTCATTCTTGTTCAGTGTTATACATATGGTAGGTTCGTCAATAGAGATGTTAGTATGTGCCAGATATTTCTGTAAGTCTTTAGCTGACACTCTAGGATTCTTCTTCAGCTCATTGAGCATTCTGCACTGTGTTCTTGTAGTCATCTTTACAGGACGCCCACTCCTAGGGAGAGTAGCAACAGTGCTGAACTTTCTCCATTTATAGACGATTTGTCTTACCATGGACTGATCAACATCAAGGCTTTTTGAGATACTTTTGTAACCCTTTCCAGCTTTATGCAAGTCAACAGTTCTTAATCGTAGGTCTTCTGAGAGCTCTTTTCTGCGAGGCATGGTTCACATCAGGCAATTCTTCTTGAGAATTGCAAACTCAAAACTGGTGTGTGTTTTTTATAGGGCTGGGCAGCTTTAACCAACACCTCCAATCTCGTCTCATTGATTGGACTCCAGGTTGGCTGACTCCTGACTCAAATTAGCTCTTGGAGAAGTCATTAGCCTAGGGTTTCACATACTTTGTCCACCCTGCACTGTGAATGTTTACATGGTGTGTTCAATAAAAACATGAGAACATATAGTTGTGTGGTATTAGTTTCAGCAGACTGTGTTTTGTCTATTGTTGTGACTTATACCCCTTTTCCACCTACGAGCACGTGTCGCAGCCGGGGGCCTGACACGGGAGCTGCCCGGCTGCGACCCGTGCTCAGCCCCTTTCTCATCAGTAGTCACCAACCCGGCATATTGCTGGGATTGTGACGTTGCTAGTGACACGGCAGGGTCGGTGCTGGGAGATCACATAATCTCCCAGCGCCGCCCTTCCATACAGTGTATTTGGGAGCCGTGTCGCATTGACACGGCTCCCATTTACATTACAACCCTACCCGGATCATTTCCGTGTCCTACCCAGGTAGATACCCGGGTAGGATTCACGGGTCACTTGATCCGGGTTTTTGCGGGGGGGACCCTTTTCCACTTGCAAAAAACACGGGTAAATGCGCGCCCCGTGCATTTACCCGTGTTTTTTGAGCTAGTGGAAAAGGAGTATAGAATGAAGATCAGAACACATTTTGTGACCAGTTTATGCACAAATCCAGGAAATTCCAAAGGGTTCACATACTTTTTCTTGTAACTGTAAATGTAAAAACATTGCGGTATATGTGTGCACTATATAAATAACTGGAAATAAATAAATAGTAATAATAAATAATGATGCAGTGGTCAGCAGACCTTAATGAATGTAACCACACCTTGCACACCCTGACTTGACAACGACAACAAATATTTTTTAAAGTACAGAAATTTCCTAGACATTGCAATGTGGTGCACAAACTGGTACACTGTACAACTCTGGCAGCTAAAGGTTTTAATAGATGGCAAATGTGGGGAATCTAAATGAAAGAAACTGGATCATATATGGGATACATACTGAACTAGAGGAATGTCTTTGGCGCCCAACCCGATCTGGATTGGTCATGTTTTCTGCAGTGATATTGATGTCACAAATATGACATACTAGCCAATTATTTTTCATAATCTTTATGGTACAATATCTTTATTGTCCTCTTCATGAAACTTTTCTTTAGAAATTACTTTTAGTGACAACTCACTTTTTGCCCTGCAATTTCATTAACTGCGTACTTACAATTTTTAAATAGAATGTATGCATTCTGTAGATGTATTGCAGCTTGTGGACAACGCATTGCAAATAATATTGAAAATAAGATTTTATAAAAGTAGCTGCAGAAGCATCTGGTGGTTTTTAAAATCAGATTAGTGGGTGGTCTGCTTCAGGCTCGAGTGGCACGCACACATCTGAGTTCCAGGCTGTCAAGACTATATTATGCATACAAATCATTTGCATATAGAGAACCACTGCATCATGCGGTCTCAAACAGGTTTTGCATAGCATATGCATATTTTAAAAGAGTCCAGAACACTTGTGCAGAACTCCCGGCTGTAGAATATCATGTAGCTTGTCCAGTTGCTGCAGAGCTAGAAATGGATTTTCTCTTCAGCTGAGCATTGCTCATGAATCACATAAATTGCTTTTCATTTCATAGCATTACCTGTTAATCTCCTGTATATGGGGTTTTTCTAGCCCCTGTCTACAATAATATATATTTGCAGATGGTATTGTTTTTTTATTTTAATACTGCTAAACACAACACATTTCATGTGTCTATTGTGGATATACTGTAGATTAAAGTACTGTGTCAACATTATATAACACCCCAGACAATACAAGTGTACTTATTACACGTTATGGAAAATTACCTTGATTTAACCTGACTGATGGCGTTTGTGTTTTAAAATGAAAGAATGTTAACGATAAAGGACATTATGTTTTTGTATGTTAAAGTACTTTTACCTAATATTTTTAATTTAGCATTATTAATACAAACATTAATTAGTGGCATGAAAGTAATGTTCTATTTGGTTTTGGCCGCCAAGTGCCAGTGTGCAATTACATTGATGCCCCAAGTATCATTGTGCCATTATACTGATGCCCCAAATCTCAATGTGCCATAATGGTGATGCCCCAAGTATCAGTGTGCCAATATGCTAATGCACTGACTGTCAGTGTGCCAACTCGTTGATGCCCCAAGTGTCAGTGTGCCATTATGCTGATGCCCCAAGTATCAGTGTGCCATTATGCTGATGCCCCAAGTATCAGTGTGCCATTAATCTGATGCCCAGGGGAGGAACCCATACGTTTTGCTTCATAGAGGTGAATTAAAACCGAAAATCACAAGAGACACAAAAAAGCTCTATGTCAGATAGCCTTAGGTTTAATTCTATATGATATTGAGAAAGTGGACATGCTTTTGGCATTAGGAATAAATAACATGAAAAAAGCCTCTCGCAAATTGGGGAATGTTTTATTCTGCCTTAAAGCACCATTTCTACCACTGCATGCCATTCTCCCCCACTCTTATTCCTTTTTTTTTTTTTTTTTAAATTGTTCAAACCCAAGCTATAATGTGTTTGTAACATACAGTACATTGATATCATGTAGTCCAAAACATGACTACAATTTAATGTATTAAATATTCAGAATGTATATAATAGTATATTTTCCAATTAAGGTCCTAAATGTAGATACAGGGTGAATTTCTGGCGCCCTAAACCCAGATCGGTGTGGCTTTTTCACAAAGCGCAAGTGATTTGTGCGTCTTAATCTCAATGTAGTGTGATAAAATCGCTTCGCATGACTCTGTTGATTAATTACAAAAAGATATAGACACATCACTTATCAAATTAATCTTTGCAGTCTCGTGAAGTGACTGTCGCATCACAATGTGATTAAGGCGCATATTTGCACAAGAAGATGCTCTGTGGAACATGAGTCACATGGGACCTGGCGCGCTGAGAAGGGATGTTTGGCGCAACTGCAGCAATAGTGTATGAAGACACAGCTGTATCTATTATGTGATGTTAAGGTCTTGATATGTTTATGAAAAACAATATTCTCCGATTGCTGTTGCAAATTTTTTATAAAGAATATGTGAATATGACTTCATACACCATGATTAAAAACGAATGAAATCATATAAACTATTGCAAAGCATAACATTTATTAAATTTGAAAATTAAAAGAAAAATAAATAGCTAATTTGCAATTACAGTTGTCAAGTCCACTAGGTGGTAGCATTGTACTAGCCAGTAATAACAGATGCTCATTCATTCTCTCTCTCTGTCTATAATATAGAAATGTCCATGATATAAACTATCAAACTCCACCAGGGGCTCGGGCACAGACAAGACCAGCACACTTTGTTTAAATGCATAAATATTTGTAATCAAGCCATGTCAGCAGCAGCACAATAAGCAGTACAGGATGCGATTCAGCACATCATACTTTACATGCCATCATCGAAAACAGAAATCGTCAGCTCATCCCAGGTTACAAACTTTATTCTAAGCAGCACATTGAAGTTTGAGCCTCATGCAGCTGAGTGCGATCTTTCCAGATTTTATACATCAGAGCCTATATAAATCACTGCTTATTTCATCATACTTTTTCAGTTTGTTTCTGGAGATGATTAATGAATTTTAAGTTAGAAAACAGCAATGTTGAATATAAATGTTACATTTTAATGGCTGTCTATGTCCATATTTATTTCATTCTACTAAAATCAAATGTAGAGTTTCTTGGAATACTCACAAGAGCTGTGTGATAGGAGAGCCCCCAGTGGCTTAGGCAGGAGTGTTCAGGGCTAGCCTCTCAAATGGCTGCTTAAAATTGTCAAAAGGAAAGTTTAACATTTTCATGATGGTGTAACTCCTGACCTCGGAATCTTGATGCTGAGAATGCCGCTGGATCCCTGTGATGAGTATAAGAGTTTGGGTTAGGCACTAGGGGGAATGTTAGTGTTATGCTGCAGGGGTGGGGGAGGGTTGGGTTAGGCTGCAGGAGGGGTGGGTTGGGGTAGGGGATAAAATACCCAGGAGTCCTCAGGATTCCACGGTTGGGATCCAATACCCAACCCATTTAGCAACTACATCAGTGATTTTCGACCTTTTTCAATTCAATTCGCTGCACACCGCACATGATTTGAAAATTGCCAAGGCACTCCATCAGTACCGCACGGAAAAAAACAAAAGGCACTGGTTCCCACAGTAATTCCACACATTGCCTGCCATAGTAATGCCACCACACATTTCCCCTCATAGTAGTGCCACCACACATTGCCCCTCATAGTAATGCCACCACACATTGCCCCTGATAGTAATGCCACCACACATTGCCCCTCATAGTAATGCCACCACACACTGGGGCAGATGTATTAAGCCTGGAGAAGTGATAAAGTAGTGATAAGTGCAAGGTGATAACGCAACAGCCAGTCAGCTCCTAACTATCAGTTTTACATATTTGAGCTGATTGGCTGGTGCATTATCACCTTGCATGTATCACTACTTATCACTTCTCCATGCCTAATACATCTGCCCCACAGTTCCCCATAGTAATGCACCACACAGCTCCCACAATAATGTCACCACACTGTCCCACATAGTAATGCCACACTAACCTGTGACCAGGCCCGGTGCCACCCACTCAGCAAAGGGATGCAGAGCAGGTAGGCGCCAGGCAGGAGAGGCGCTCTCCCTCCCTGCTGTTGCGCAGCGCAGTCCTCCGGCTGTTGCTGCCGGCTGCTGTGCCTGTCACACTGTATGACAGGCAGCAACACCAGCAGCATGAAGTCTACTCCCCTCCCCTTGGTGACAACTGCCGTGGTGGACATTGAAAAGGGGGCAGAGCCACACTGCTGGAGGGGGTGGAGCCACACTGCCGAAGTGGGCGGAGCTACACAGGACCTGCAGCAGACCTCTACACAGAGAGGAGGAAGTGCTGCTCCAGATCGGGCCAGCCAAACTGTAATAGGTAAGTGGAGAGAAAGTGTGTGTGTGTGTGTGTGTGTATATGCATGTATGTATGTATGTATGTGGGAGTCGGGATGGGGGTGGGCAAAATGTGAATAAGTTCCACTTTAGCGGCGCTACTACTGGGGCGTTATGCGCAAGCGGCTCTACTACTGGGGCATTGTGTCAGTTGCGCTACTGGGGCGTTCTGTTTAAGTGGCGCTACCACTGTGGGTGTTGTGTTAGCGGCGCTACTACAGTGGACGTTATGCATAAGCAGCGCTACTACTGTGGGAGTTATGCGTAAGCAGCGCTACTACTGTGGACGTTATGCATATGCAGCGCTACTACTGTGGGCGTTATGCGTAAGCGGCGCTACTACTGGGTGAGTTATGAGTATGCAGCGCTACTAATGGGGCGTTATATGTAAGCGGCGCTACTACTGGGGTGTTATGTATAAGTGGCGTTACTACTGGGGGCGTTATGCGTAAGCTGCGCTACTAGAGTGTTATGTGTAAGCAGCGCTAGTACTGGGGGCGTTATGTGTAAGGTGCACTTCTGTGAGTGTTACGTATAAGCTGCGCTACTACTGGGGCATTATGTATAAGCAGCACTACTACTGGGGCATTATGTGTAAGCGGCGCTACTACTGGGGGAGTTATGTGTATAAGCAGCACCACTACTGGAGGCATTATGTGTGTAAGCGGTGCCACTACTCGGGGCATTATGTGTAAGTAGTGCCACTACTGGGGGCGTTGTGTTAGTGGCACCATGACTGGCGGCACTACTACAGGGGGCATTATGTGTATAAAGAGCACTATTACATCCAGTGTAATGTGAATAAGATTGTGCTACTGTGTGGTACAATTTGAAATGGGGGTACTATTGTGAGACCACACCCATTTTTAGATGAGCGCTGTCTTTTTGTAAAGTAAGGGAGGGCGCAAATTTATAGTTTGCAGGGGGGCTCCGAACACCCTAGCACTGGCCCTGCCTGTGACTGTAAACATTTTTCACTCTCTGTTGTGGGAGCAGTGTGGAGCATTGAGAGCAAATGGAGGCAGCACGGATCAGCATTGGGTGGGCGGGCTCTCCAGGCGGGCAAAGCGACGTGGTGTTTGCATGACCTATGAGTCACGCCGTATCTGCATAGGTCACTGGCTGGGCCGCAGAAGTGCCCAGCGATGACTGATCTTGTTAGAACTGTGGCAACTAGGCAGCAGGTATCTCTGGTGGCTGTGCGGCACACTTGAGAACTGCTGGCGGCACAGCGGTTGGGAGTCACTGAACTACATGATTTGAGAAACTTAGTAGAAATTACTTTTTACAGATGGAGCCACGCTACTCGTGGCTCCGTCTGCAACTAGGTGCACCCCGTCGGGCACGAATGCCCCATTAAATTTGAATGGGAGCGTCTGTGTACGCACGGCGGCGGACTGAAGCGCAGGCGCACCTAAGCACGCAGCTCGCCCCTGCCTGTGATGCAGTCACCCTCAATGAGCGTGGCTCCATCTGTAAGTTAGTTTTTTTTGTGTTCTATTGCCTTTGCAATTTCATTTGAAAACCAACAACTGGACACCCCATAGTGTTGAGTTAATAAACAGGGATATGCTTCAATTAATTGGCAGGAAGAATAATGATGGATATCATAGCTTCAGGTGCTGTAATACACTATGAAGAATTGTATATATTTAGTTCTTGCCATTTTTATCTATGCCTGTAACATACTAAACACAAAATCCTGTTTTGAACTGAACTATCACTGCGTGGGACCCTTTCTTCAAAGATCCACTTGAACAAATACAAAATGGATTTCATAGGTGACATGGATTCACCTTTAACAAGGGTAAGCAAAGTAAGAGAAAACTTATATACAGAATTGTATAGGCATAACGAGTATATTCCAATAGGCTGAGTTAGTGGACCCTAAGGAGATGGTATCCGGTTAATATTTAGTAAAAAGATAGTCAACAGGTCGACCCCATATGGTCGACATGCAAAAGGTAGACTGTGCTCAAATTCTACATGTTTGAAAGGGTGACACGCATATTGTCGACACAAGTTTATATTTTTCTTGTGTTTTATTTTTTACTTATTCATCATTTCCCGTCCACGTGTACTACAGTTGAGAATAGTAACCTGTGCCGAGCACAGTGTTGGCAGAGTGAGGCACCCTGCCTGAAGCGTGCCCGCAAATGCACACACTTCCACTAATTTGGCTCAGATATGATGAAACATACCAAATGACACCAAAAAAACTTGACTTTTTTACCCTGTTGACCTTTTGTTTATCATGTCGCCGTTCATGGCTACCCAGATGATATATTGACATGATGAACTGTTGACAATCAGTCCCTGGCAGTTTAGTTATCTCTTACCTTCTCCCGGCAGCAGTGTCGTCTTCCAGGTTCCGGCAGTTCTGTGACAGCGACTTCCGGCGTGGAATTGTTATGCGTTCTGGTTTTTTTTTCTCCCCATACCCCTAACCCTCTCCTTAGTGCCTAACCCTAATCCTCCCGGCGATATCCTCAGATTGTCGACAATACATGGTGACAATTCAGAAGTTAACATTGTGAACCTGGCAACAGTTTGAGGATGTCAACCTGGTGCTTGTTGTCCGTTTAAACCAAGTTGGCATTTTGGTGTAAACATTATAAACCTCGACATGGTTTTTGTTGGGGGTGTGGTATTGAAGGTCGACAGTAACTAGGTCGACAATGTCTAGGTCGACCACTATTGGTCGACAGTAACTAGGTCGACAGGGTCTTTAGGTCGACATGTTCTAGGTCGACAGGTCAAAAGGTCAACATGAGTTTTTGATGTTATTTTGGTGTCGTTTTCTTCGTAGAGTGACCGGGAACCCCAATTAGTGCACCGCGTCCCCTAGCATGGCTCGCTTCGCTCGCCATGCTTCGGGCATGGTGCCTTCGCTTCGCTCGGCACAGATTACCGTTCCAATCGTGCTCCACGTGGATCATTAACTATGAAAAGGTTCAAAAAAAGAAAAAAATTGTGAAAAACTCATGTCGACCTAGACACCCTGTCGACCTAGACACCCTGACGACCTAGTTACTGTCGACCAATAGTGGTCGACCTAGACATTGTCGACCTAGTTACTGTCGACTTAGAAACCGGATCCCTTTTGTTGGCCATGACACCAGATATCAGGAGAGGGCAGAGGGCTCTGCTTTGTGAGAACTTACATATAAGGAAAGGGGCTGTGGGATTTATAGGCTTGCTGTAAGTCCCCTCAAGTATTGATATAAACTTGTGTTTCTTTATATTGATGACAAATAGGTGAAGATTATCCTATTGTAAACAGGAGGGACGAGTGGAGGCTGTGCAGAAGAGGTGTAGCCAGTCAGCTGTGTTACTAATCAGGAAATATGTCATTTTAGAGCTCGCAGCACCTAGTCACTTAGGGAATAGTGAACCCAAGTAGAAAGACATAGGCCCTCATTCCGAGTTGATCGCTTGCTAGCTACTTTTTGTAGCACTGCGATCAGGTAGTCGCCGCCTATGGGGGGAGTGTATTTTCGCTTTGCAGGAGTGTGAACGCTTGTGCAGCAGAGCGGCTGCAAACACATTTTGTGCAGAACAAGACCTGCCCTGTAGTTACTTATTCTGTGCGATGATTGCTGCGACGAATGATACGGTAATGACGTCAGATACCCGCCCAGCAAACGCCCGGCCACGCCTGCTTTTTTTTCAAAACACGCCCAGAAAACGGTCAGTTTACACCCAGAAACTCCCACCTCCTGTCAGTCTCCTTGCAGTCGGCTGTGCGACTGAAAGCGTCGCTAGAACCTGTGCAAAACCACAATGCTCTTTGTACCCGTACGCCGTGCGTGCACATTGCGGTGCATGCGCAGTTTTGCCAATTTTTTAACTGATCGATATGCAGCAAACAACGGCAGCTAGCGATCAACTCGGAATGAGGGCCTTTGCCCTGTCCAATCACAGTTTCTGTTGTTCGGCACTGATGGGAGGTGTAGATGAACTCCATGATTTCTGGCTGGTAGGAGTCAACAATGCAAGCTGGTGGTAGCAGTGTTGTAGTGTAGGGTGAATGTTTATATCACACACATATATACACTGCTCCAAAAAATAAAGGGAACACTAAAATAACACATCCTAGATCTGAATGAATGAAATATTTTTATTAAATACTTTGTTCTTTACATAGTTGAATGTGCTGACAACAAAATCACACAAAAATTATCAATGGAAAGCAAATTTATTAACCCATGGAGGTCTGGATTTGGAGTCGCACTCAAATTTAAAGTGGAAAAACACACTACAGGCTGATCCAACTTTGATGTAATGTCCTTAAAACAAGTCAAAATGAGGCTCAGTAGTGTGTGTGGCCTCCACGCGCCTGTATGACCTCCCTACAACCCACACAAGTGGCTCAGGTAGTGCTGCTCATCCAGGATGGCACATCAATGCGAGCTGTGGCAAAAAGGTTTGCTGTGTCTGTCAGCTGTCAGCGTAGTGTCCAGAGCATGCTGCACCCAACTGCACCCAACAGCATAAATATATATATATATATATATATATATATATATATATATATATATACACCCTAGAGAGACCTTCCCACCATAGTATATGTAAATAGTGCACCTGATCATGTGCATTTCTTCATGGCCGTTGTTAGGGAGCTTTTTCAAAACGGTAATGCTGCGTGCCCCAAAATAATGATGGCTCTGGACTTGTCCTAATCAATCAATTAAGCATCTGTTGGGTACAGCAAAAGTAGAAAACCCACCACCTAGTAAGATGATTTATATGCCATTGAGCTGCATGGCTGTGCTTAAACTGGTTCTGTGTCTGACCAAATTAAGGCTGTTAAGTGTTTGACTAAGTGACGCGCTAAACGGTAGAGTTAATCAAATAAAGTGGCCACTCATTGTAACTTAGAGTGCAGTAATTAGAAAATTCAAGATGTAGTGTTGAGATTTTAAGGGGTATATTCAATTAGGGTCGAAAACTGCCGTCTGTCGAAATGATGTCAGTTTTCGACTTTTTAAGGTCTAATAGTGAATCGACCTATTCAGTCCCATCAATTTCTATTCGACAAGTCGTGGAATTCGACTTGTCGAGTACTACGTGAATCGGCAGTATAGCTGACGATTCACATACTTTTGAGTGAAACGGGGCCAAATTCGACAGGATTTGGCCCCGTTTCCGACCATCTCAGTCCGACATAAAAAAAATGTCGGACTGAGATGTGGGACCCAGAGGAGGAGAGGGGGGGGGGGGGGGAGCCGCAGACATACAGGGGAGAGAAGCGCTACAGCACAGCGCTGCAGCAGGATGTCTCACAGCCGCGCCGCTCACGACAGCGTCCACCCGGCTCCAGCAAGTGAGGTCACGCTTGCTGGAGCCGGGTGGACACTGCCGTGAGGTCGGGTGGCTGTGAGACAACCTCCTGCAGCGCTTCTGTAACGCTGCTCTCCTCAGTCTGCCCGCGGCTGTCCCTGCGGCCCCCCCCCCCCCCTCTCCTCCTCCTGGGTCCCTCATCTCAATTCGACTTTTAAAAAGTCGAATTGAGATGAGATGAGATTGAATAGGGGTTGTCGAATCCATTCCGACAAATGCATGTCGGAATGGTTCCGACCCTAATTTAATATACCCCTATGTGTTTGTATATGTATGTATATACATATATTATAATACAACTGTTTTAAAATGTCTATTCAGTGACTCAAAATATAAATAAATATATAATAATAATAATACAAATGTAAAGTCCATGTGCTAGAATCCATTATTCGTAATAAAGATCGGTTCGTGTACTGCGTCCCCTTGCATGGCTCGCGAAGGTTTTTGTACCCAATCGTAGTCCACGTGGATGGTAAAATATGAAAAAGTGTAATAACATTTTTAAAAACTTGTTTCTACCATATGTGTGTCGACCATTTGACCCTGTCGACCTTATGCATGCCTACCATTAGGGGTAGACCTATTGACTGTAGACTTTTTTAGTGTAGCTCTATAGTCCGGATACCCTTATAAAATGGTCCCTGTTGGTAACTAAATAGTTGTACGCAAGATGATGTAGGGTGATACAGATACAGAATAGGAGAAAAAAATTGTCCTGTTTGTGTTCTTTGATCATTATTGCAGCAGTCATCTTTAGTGAGAATTGATGTCAGGTCCGGTGAGTTGTATTTTTTTTTTTTTTACTGTGAGGCGGGGGATACGCTGCTGTCGGTGAGGCTGCGATGCGCTGCTGTCGGTGAGGCTGCGATACGCTGCTGTCGGTGAGGTGGAGATGCGCTGCTGTCGGTGAGGCTGCGATGCGCTGCTGTCGGTGAGGCTGCGATGCGCTGCTGTCGGTGAGGCTGCGATGCGCTGCTGTCGGTGAGGCTGCGATACGCTGCTGTCGGTGAGGTGGAGATGCGCTGCTGTCGGTGAGGTGGAGATGCGCTGCTGTCGGTCAGTTGGAGATGCGCTGCTGTCGGTGAGGTGGAGATGCGCTGCTGTCGGTGAGGTGGAGATGCGCTGCTGTCGGTCAGTTGGAGATGCGCTGCTGTCGGTGAGGTGGAGATGCGCTGCTGTCGGTCAGTTGGAGATGCGCTGCTGTCGGTGAGGTGGAGATGCGCTGCTGTCGGTGAGGTGGAGATGCGCTGCTGTCGGTGAGGTGGAGATGCGCTGCTGTGGGTGAGGTGGAGATGCGCTGCTGTCGGTGAGGTGGAGATGCGCTGCTGTCGGTGAGGTGGCGATGCGCTGCTGTCGGTGAGGTGGCGATGCGCTGCTGTCGGTGAGGTGGCGATGCGCTGCTGTCGGTGAGGTGGAGATGCGCTGCTGTCGGTGAGGCTGCGATACGCTGCTGTCGGTGAGGTGGAGATGCGCTGCTGTCGGTGAGGTGGAGATGCGCTGCTGTCGGTGAGGCTGCGATGCGCTGCTGTCAGTGAGGTGGAGATGCGCTGCTGTCGGTGAGGCTGCGATGCGCTGCTGTCAGTGAGGTGGAGATGCGCTGCCGTCGGTGAGGTGGAGATGCGCTGCTGTCGGTGAGGCTGCGATACGCTGCTGTCGGTGAGGTGGAGATGCGCTGCTGTCAGTGCGGTGGAGATGCGCTGCTGTCGGTGAGGTGGAGATACGCTGCTGTCGGTGAGGTGGCGATGCGCTGCTGTCGGTGAGGTGGCGATGCGCTGCTGTCGGTGAGGTGGCGATGCGCTGCTGTCGGTGAGGTGGAGATGCGCTGCTGTCGGTGAGGTGGAGATGCGCTGCTGTCGGTGAGGTGGAGATGCGCTGCTGTCGGTGAGGTGGAGATGCGCTGCTGTCGGTGAGGTGGAGATGCGCTGCTGTCGGTGAGGTGGAGATGCGCTGCTGTCAGTGAGGTGGAGATGCGCTGCTGTCAGTGAGGTGGAGATGCGCTGCTGTCGGTGAGGCTGCGATGCGCTGCTGTCCGTGAGGTGGAGATGCGCTGCCGTCGGTGAGGTGGAGATGCGCTGCTGTCGGTGAGGCTGCGATACGCTGCTGTCGGTGAGGTGGAGATGCACTGCTGTCGGTGAGGCTGCGATACGCTGCTGTCGGTGAGGTGGAGATGCGCTGCTGTCAGTGAGGTGGAGATGCGCTGCTGTCGGTGAGGTGGAGATGCGCTGCTGTCGGTGAGGTGGAGATGCGCTGCTGTCGGTGAGGTGGAGATGCGCTGCTGTCGGTGAGGCTGCGATGCGCTGCTGTCAGTGAGGTGGAGATGCGCTGCCGTCGGTGAGGTGGAGATGCGCTGCTGTCGGTGAGGCTGCGATACGCTGTTGTCGGTGAGGTGGAGATGCACTGCTGTCGGTGAGGCTGCGATACGCTGCTGTCGGTGAGGTGGAGATGCGCTGCTGTCAGTGAGGTGGAGATGCGCTGCTGTCGGTGAGGTGGAGATGCGCTGCTGTCGGTGAGGTGGAGATGCGCTGCTGTCGGTGAGGTGGAGATGCGCTGCTGTCGGTGAGGTGGAGATGCGCTGCTGTCGGTGAGGTGGAGATGCGCTGCTGTCAGTGAAGCTGCAGTGTGCATCTTTCCTGTTAGTCTCTGAATGATGCTAGTGATTACAGTTGTGAAGTGATACAGCTCTGGCTCTGTGATGGCGTTTTGGTGACAGTTGGAAGTACAGTAGTCCAGGTGTGCGATTGCTGGGATAAAAATTTGATCTGGTGTGTCCAATTATGTTAGTGGGATTTCTGTCATTATAGCACACCTTTTATAAATAGTCCCCGCCCACAGCACCCTGATGACTGATCGTGATGATATTTGGCCTAAAAGCCCCCTGGGAAAATGACCTACACAATGGTGAAAACCACATCGCTTTCGGCCTTGGCATTTGAGGCTTGGTTTCTGGTTTTCACTTTTATTTGCAGCGATCCTTTCACCTCTGTTTTGAATGTATCACAGTATCCCATTGGCCTGAATGTATTAAGCCTTAAAAAGTTATAAAGTGAAGATGGATAAAGCGTGATAAAGTACCAGCCACCTAACTGCCATGTAGCAGGCTGTGTTTGAAGAATGACAGTTAAGATCTGGTTGGCTAGTCATTTATCACTCTTTGGGGGGGTACCCAATTCGCCCCATTGCCGCTTTGGACGATAAAAACAGCAGGATATCGAGATTAATGACCAGTGGTCATAATCACGGTATCCAATTAGAGCCCGTTTAGATCTGCCGAAATTGTACCTGCGATTGTGCGAAAACAAATGGGGATAAGTCCCCGATCCCATGTGTTATCGAGGCTCTGCCAGACTACTTATCGTGGATTATGATTTGGGTGCCTAAGGTATTGACCGCGGGTAATTGGGCACCCCCCCTTTATCCATCTCCACTATATCACTTTTTAAGGCTTAATACATTTGGGCCATTGGTCCTTATTGGTGTTGAAGACTCTTGCAAATATTGCCCGTCTTGGACTGAGATATAATGGTGTCCATCAATGTACTCTGAGACACGGTTGCACAGTGAGACAAAGTGCACATGCTGAGACACTGTGCACATCAGTGCACCCAGTCTACCCTCTCTGCAATGTTCCCACCATCCAATCCATACCCTGCATCTTAAATAAGGGGGAGGGATCTCTATTCATGTGCCTGTCACTGTAAAGTAAGCACAAAGTGACTGATTTTGGCCATCAGACCCATGGAAGCCTGGTGGAGCACCTGCGAAATTTATCTTGGGAGAACAATGTTGTAAGCTCCACTGGGGCAGGAACTGATGTGAATGGCCAGTTCTTTGTAAAGCTCTGCAGAGTATGTGTGTACTATATAATTAACCGCTAATATATAAAATAAGATATAATTAAAAACGTAATTATATGCAGCCAGGTGTTATAACTGGTCTTATAATAGAAATTGTCATGAGGCGCACAGTCGGAGCCGCCAGCAGCGCCGGTACTTTAGACCGAAGAGACGCGCTGTGGCTGCTAGTGGACTCTCCTCCCCTCAGACACAGCGGCGAATGTGGAGGCAACAATTGTGAGCACTGCTGTTGTATCTGGCACTGTTGGGGGGCATTAATTGTATATCTGGCACTGCTGGGAGGCATTAATTGTGTCTCTGGAACTGCTGGGAGGCATTAATTGTGTATCTGGCACTGCTGGGGGGCATACATTGTAGATCTGGCACTGCTGGGGGGCATACATTGTAGATCTGGCACTGCTGAGGGGTATTATTTGTGTATCTGGCACTGCAGAGGGGTATTATTTGTGTATCTGGCACTGCTGAGGGGCATTATTTGTGTTTCTGGCACTGCTGAGGAGGTATTATTTGTGTATCTAGCAATGCTGGGGGTGCATTACTTGTGTATCTGGCACTACGCGGGGGGTATTACTGTTGTGAGCCCACACCCACTTTTGTGAGCCCACACCCACTTTCACAGGAATCCGCATGCTTTGGGGGGAGGGGGTAGCTCTTCCAGAGGTTTTTTTCCCGAAAGTAGCTCACACCCCAATTAAGGTTGGAGACCACTGCTGTAGAGCATTTGAGGTCAGTCATTGATGTTGGACGAGTAGGCCTGGCTCGCAAGACATTCCAGTTCATCCCAATGCTTGATGGGGATGAGGTCAGGACTAGTCAAGTTCTGCCACACCAAACTCATCAAACTATGTCTTTGTAGTCCTTGCTTTGCACACTGGGGCAGAGTCATGTTGGAATAGAAAAGGGTCTTCCCCAAACTGTTGCCACAAAATTGGAAGCATAGCATTGTCCAAAATGACTTAGTATGCTGAAGCATTAAGATTGCCTTTCACTGGAGATAAGGTGCCTAGCCCAAATCCCGAAAAACAGCCCCATACCAGTATCCTACCTCCACCTAACTTCACAGTTGGCATAACGCAGTCAGGCAGGTAACCTTCTCCCGGCATCCGCCAAATCCAGACTCGTCCATCTGATTGCCAAACAGAAGCGTGATTAATCACTCCACAGCAAATGTTTCCACTGCTACACAGTCCAGTTTCGGTGTGCTCTACACCACTCCATCCGATGCTTGACATTGGACTTGGTGATGTTAGGCTTGCATGCAGCTGCTTGGCCATGGACACCCATTCCATTAGGCTCCCGTCGCACAGTTCTGCTTACATTAATGCAATAGGTAGTATGAAGAACCCAAGCAGTGCGCAGAGGCAGCTAATAGTGTGGTATGTCACAAGAGAGGCTTTTCCCACCTCCTGGTACAAAATGCAGAAATAAAACGATACGTGAAATACCACTGGACCAGCGCCTCACTTCTCATGGACCGATATATCTCAACCTCCGTATTACTCGTACCATGAAAAAGAAATGGTATGTAGACATAGTGTGATACTGTATAAAAGGTGGCAATTTAATACATAACACACATTACATGACCAAACATGACATTTAAAAAACAATTAAGAACAAAACAAGCCACACTGTGGTGGTGCAGACATTCACTGTTATAACTGGCCTCCTAGGCAAAGATGTTAAAAATGGCTGATTACCGGCTGTAAGTGAGAACTGGCTCACACCAGTTCTAAAGGCATGAAAAATCAAAGGAAGTCACCAAGCTGCAGCATAGGGATTCCCTGGTCTCAGCACTTCTTTACTCGCCAGAACAGTTCTTTATGCCATTAGCGTCCACACAGGAGGTCCGTCAAAAGAGCACCCACGCGTTACGACCCTCCTCGGGTCTTTCTCAAGGTCAGCTCCAATGTGTATGTCTGAAAAAGGTCTCCGGTTTATATCCCTACTTACTTCCTCCCATTGGTCCCAGCGCAGCTGATCTCTATACATTTGAATCCTAATCGTCCATGATCCTGTGCGCTAGGATCCTCCCTAACTACTGGGTGGCTTCCATAGCAACCCCACTTGTGGCTCGTCACTGACGGCTCCCACTGACACTTCCGCCCAATCGCGACCACGTGACGGATGCGTCATCACGCATTGCGCGATACTCCCCTCTGACTTTCCCGATCACATGACTCGTCTTTCTCGTCGTTTAGTGGTTGCTGGTATATCGAGGGTCCTCCTCTCTGGTATCCATGGTAACGCGGACATTCATTAACCACGGATCCTCCTCTCCGGTTTCCACGGTTACATAAACAATCGTTAAAGTCATCCATTGAAGTTCTTATTCTGAACTAAGGCGCAATGGGCAAGCACCTTATTTGGGATTTGTTGTTAGGTCCCCAATTAACATATCACTTCTGACGTAGATGCATATGTAAGGGTTCTTATCACGTGGATTAATCTCTTATTGGACCACATAAAAGAACCTCTAATATCCTAGTGGATCAAAGAGTACAAGGCATTAGAATATTACAATGGTAATACAGTAACACTCCCACCTATTGGGAAAGTATAAATATGAAGTGTGTATCGTGCTTATGTTAAGACACAATGGTGATAGAAAAGTAGAAAAGTAAAGGGACCCATGGAGAACTACAGAAACCATTTGACCTCAAAATCTGAATTGAGGCCCTTTGGCTGCAAAGTCCCTAGCTCGTAGATGGCTTTCATTTCTGCCTTTGCTAGTTGGTTTGGCAGATCTCGCCTCCTCCAGTGACCCTTTACCCACTGTAAGCCTATAAAGCGCCTAATTGCAGTTGTGGAGCAGCCATGTTGCTTCCTAAAGTGGTCTGAGAGTGCATGCGTCTCCAGGCCTTTTCTGATGTTTCTTAAATGCTCTCCCACCCGTATTTTAAGGGCTCTAGATGTCCTCCCGATGTAAAACAGGCCGCAATCGCACTCTATGGCATACACCACAATTCATGCATCTATAAAAAGGGGTTTTATAGATGCATGAATTGTATAGGATGTAGAGAAATTAAAATGGAGAATCAAAGCAAGACTAGTGAAGTTACAATCAATGGCAAAAAATCTAACATCAGAGAATTCATCACATGTAATACTAGAAATGTGGTGTATGCCATAGAGTGCGATTGCGGCCTGTTTTACATCGGGAGGACATCTAGAGCCCTTAAAATACGGGTGGGAGAGCATTTAAGAAACATCAGAAAAGGCCTGGAGACGCATGCACTCTCAGACCACTTTAGGAAGCAACATGGCTGCTCCACAACTGCAATTAGGCGCTTTATAGGCTTACAGTGGGTAAAGGGTCACTGGAGGAGGCGAGATCTGCCAAACCAACTAGCAAAGGCAGAAATGAAAGCCATCTACGAGCTAGGGACTTTGCAGCCAAAGGGCCTCAATTCAGATTTTGAGGTCAAATGGTTTCTGTAGTTCTCCATGGGTCCCTTTACTTTTCTACTTTTCTATCACCATTGTGTCTTAACATAAGCACGATACACACTTCATATTTATACTTTCCCAATAGGTGGGAGTGTTACTGTATTACCATTGTAATATTCTAATGCCTTGTACTCTTTGATCCACTAGGATATTAGAGGTTCTTTTATGTGGTCCAATAAGAGATTAATCCACGTGATAAGAACCCTTACATATGCATCTACATCAGAAGTGATATGTTAATTGGGGACCTAACAACAAATCCCAAATAAGGTGCTTGCCCATTGCGCCTTAGTTCAGAATAAGAACTTCAATGGATGACTTTAACGATTGTTTATGTAACCGTGGAAACCGGAGAGGAGGATCCGTGGTTAATGAATGTCCGCGTTACCATGGATACCAGAGAGGAGGACCCTCGATAGACCAGCAACCACTAAACGACGAGAAAGACGAGTCATGTGATCGGGAAAGTCAGAGGGGAGTATCGCGCAATGCGTGATGACGCATCCGTCACGTGGTCGCGATTGGGCGGAAGTGTCAGTGGGAGCCGTCAGTGACGAGCCACAAGTGGGGTTGCTATGGAAGCCACCCAGTAGTTAGGGAGGATCCTAGCGCACAGGATCATGGACGATTAGGATTCAAATGTATAGAGATCAGCTGCGCTGGGACCAATGGGAGGAAGTAAGTAGGGATATAAACCGGAGACCTTTTTCAGACATACACATTGGAGCTGACCTTGAGAAAGACCCGAGGAGGGTCGTAACGCGTGGGTGCTCTTTTGACTGACCTCCTGTGTGGACGCTAATGGCATAAAGAACTGTTCTGGCGAGTAAAGGAGTGCTGAGACCAGGGAATCCCTATGCTGCAGCTTGGTGACTTCCTTTGATTTTTCATGCCTTTAGAACTGGTGTGAGCCAGTTCTCACTTACAGCCGGTAATCAGCCATTTTTAACATCTTTGCCTAGGAGGCCAGTTATAACAGTGAATGTCTGCACCACCACAGTGTGGCTTGTTTTGTTCTTAATTGTTTTTTAAATGTCATGTTTGGTCATGTAATGTGTGTTATGTATTAAATTGCCACCTTTTATACAGTATCACACTATGTCTACATACCATTTCTTTTTCATGGTACGAGTAATACGGAGGTTGAGATATATCGGTCCATGAGAAGTGAGGCGCTGGTCCAGTGGTATTTCACGTATCGTTTTATTTCTGCTTACATTAATGCCAGTGAAAGTTGCAAGAAAAAAATTTATATAATTCAGTGCAAAGAATAAGTTAAATTGTGAAAAATGGGTGCTGGTTTACCTCTGCACAAACTGGAAAATAAAAAAGCCATATGTTCTAGTGCCTCTTGGGTGGTGGTCCACGCCACCACCTGGATGGGAATAGAACTCAGTGGCGACCACCGGTCCCGAAGCATGGCGAGCGCAACGAGCCTGCAAGGGGACACGCTGCGCTCGCCGCCGGGATCTCGGACTGATCCCGTTCTAGCCATCCATAAAATATGTCCTTGACTCTTTCAAAATAATCTCATCCTTTAACATAGCTTTCCATAGAGAAGATAAAAACAACTCAATAGTGCAATACAACAGGTTAGATTAGATCCCACCACTGTGATATGCATCCAAAGGAAATAGAATTTAAAAAAATGAAAACCTCTTTACACCCTTGTGTGAGTATGCTTACCCTATTTTCCAACAGTATGAGGCCTTTCATAAATGTTTCTATTAAATGTACATTTGGGGGTTCAGAGTTGCAATTCTCTGAACATGTGCAGAATCTTGCTGTGGCATAACACATGCACATGGGTGTCAGCCATGATCAAAAGCTCAGTTGAGGAACATAGCCAAAATCAAACAATTCCCTCAGAAGATCAGCCTGCGCTCATACATGCATTAATATCAGCATGTTTAGACTACTTTAATGCTCTCTACCTGGGACTTCCGGTAAGAGAATTGCACCACTTGCAGCTGATTCAAAATACAAACACCAGGCTGTTAACTAACCAGTCTTGTTCTTGCCACATAAGACAGATTCTCTACTTCTTCACTGGCTGTCTGTAAAATGCATATTATTTTAAAATTGGCTCTCTGACTTTCAGTGTCCTACATAACCAGAGTCCAAGGTACCTGAAGGAGCATCTGATTCCTTACACCCAAGCTTTCTTCCTTTGATCTGCAGATGAAGCAGTATTTGGAATCTCACATAGTTCATTTGGGGATTGATCTTTAAGCATTGCGACTTTGGCTCTTTGGAGCTCACTTCCTAATACCCCTTTCACATCACCAATGCCGGGTACCACCCGGGAATTGGAAACTGGTCCTTCCCAGGTGACATCCGGCATTGGAGACTCTGCGCTGCCACTGCTGGCTTTCCGACCCGGCAATATGCCGGGTCGGTTGCCATAGCGGCGAGGGGCGGAGACAGCAGTGTGGGCGGGGTTGGAGGCGGCGTTCTCCCTATGCTGTGAATGGGTACTGGGTCGCATTGACCCGGCAACCCATTCACACTGCGCCTGACCCGGTATTCAACACGAGAATAACCCTTCTTATTACCCGGGTTGAATTACCGAGTCAGGCGACCCGGGAATTCTCCAAAGCCCCTTTCACATCCCACACTGACCCTTGTTGACCCGGCAATATACCGGGTCGATACTGGGTTATTTTTGCGATGTGAAAGGGATATAATACAGTTTAAGAAGTCTCCACTCTACTCTAGAAAGCTTCAAGAACAGACTCAAGACTTACCTGTTTACTCACACATTGCACTATTGTCCCTTTATTTAAAAAAAAAAAAAAAAAAAAAAAAAAAAAAAGGGAACCAAAAACCTTTGCCACTGTATTTTGGGGTCATTCCGAGTTGATCGTAGCTGTGCTAAATTTAGCACAGCTATGATCAGGTACTCAGACATGCGGGGGGACGCCCAGCACAGGGCTAGTCCGCCCTGCATGTCAGTGCCCCCCCCCCTTCCCCCCCTGCAGAAATGCAAAAGCATCGCACAGCGGCGATGCTTTTGCATTTCAGGAGTAACTCCCGGCCAGCGCAGTTTCTGCAGCTGGCCGGGAGAACCTCCTTGCTGCCCGGGTTGCAGCGGCTGCGTGTGTCGTCACGCAGCCGCTGCGGCCTGCCCCCCCAACGGTCCGGCCACGCCTGTGTTGGCCGGACCGCATCCCCTAAACGGCGGCTTAACGCCGCCGTCCAGCCCCCTCCCGCCCAGCGACCACCTTTACCTGCCAATCAGGCAGAGGCGATCAGTACAATACAACGGCCTTCGGCCGCCCAGCATGCGCCGGCGCACTGCGGCGCCAGTGCATGCGCAGATCCGACCTGATCGCTGTGCTGCGATAAACTGCAGTGAGCGATCGGGTCGGAATGACCCCCTTTATGTAGTCTATGAATACTTTTTGTTTTTTACTTTTTTTTTTTTCTATTTTAAATGCACATGTCAAAGTGGGTGAAAAGTGCTATATAAATATTTGTTATTATTATTAAATACTGTATTGAGACAGGTTCCACTAACTGTCATTCAAACTAGCTGGAGTTAACATAAAAAAGAGAGAAAATTGCCAATCCTGGCATAATATCTTCTAAAAATAATTCAGTCACACAAAAACACAAGTGTCATTGACATGTCACTGAAATGCAGTACATCAAAGCCCAGACTCTAAGGTGTCTTTATGTCTACTAGATTACGAATGGGAGTGATCTTATATTTTAAGTTCCAAGACACTACTGCAGCAAGTTGGGAAGACATATACTTATGTAAGAAACGCACACAATGGCAACGCATTTCAATCCACGTCAGGATCTTTTGGAATGTCAGTTTGGAAAATAAAAACAGAGTTCCCAAGAGAGTCACATGTAGTCCGCCAGTAGCGGAAGTAGACATTGTGTTCTTTACATTTACCATAGCTTAATTTATGCATAGTTCAAGAGATTAGCTCTATGACAGTTTAAGAGAGCATTTTGGACACCCAAAATAGGACTTTAGATGGGTTTAGCCATTTTACGTGGCCCATGCGCAATATGCATGTGCGCCCAAACAACAATTGAATAGTGACAGTTATTTGAGCGTCTAAAAAGTCCTGTTTAGATGGGAAAATTTAGAGGCTCAAAACAATTTAATTCCTCCCATAGTATCTAAAACACTATATAGTACATTTTTAAATCCATAAAAATAGGAGTTTCTGAGAGGGTGGTATACATAATTATATACGCAAACTACAGAAACCATTTAAGTTCAAATTCTATATTCAAACCATTATGAGATAAAGTTTTCAAAACATATACCCCATGGGGGTGATTCAGACCTGACCTTAGCTGTGCTTTTAGCACAGCTACGATCATCCACACTGACATGCGGGGGGATGCCCAGCACAGGGCTAGTCCGCCCCGCATGTCAGGCCGGGACCCACCGCACAAGTACAAAAGCATTGCACAGCGGCGATGCTTTTGTACTTGAAGAGTAATTCCCAGCCAGCGCAGATCCTGCGTGCTGGCCGGGAGTTACTCATCATTGTGATGGTCGCAGTGGCTGCATGTGACGTCACACAGCCACTGTGGCCCGCCCCCCACGCAGTCCGGCCACGCCTGCATTGGCAGGACTGTGCCCACAAAACGGTGGCCAAACGCCGCCGTGCCGCCCCCTCCCGCCAATCGTCTGCCTGTCAATCAGGCAGAGGCCATTGCTTGGCTACGCCAGCCGTCGGCTGTCTGGCATGCGCGGGCGCCGCATGCACACTTTTGACCTGATTGCTGCGCTGCGATGAACGGCAGCGTGCGATCAGGTCAGAATGACCCCCAGTGTATAGTACTATTTTTGTAGAAAAATAGGTACAGGAACTCCTGATGGTGGGCAGCGGTTCATGGTCTGAACATTATGCCACACACCATAATGCCCATTACACAATGACACACTATAATGCCCATTACCCAACTTGCCACACTGTATCGCCCATTACACATTATGCCACACACACTAATGCCCGTTACACAATATGCCACACACGGTTATGCCCCACATGCAATAATGCCCCTTACATATTATGCCCCACAGTAAGGCTTCTAATTACCTGCTCGTTGTCTGGGATCTCATGCTCATGTCCAAGGGTTCCATGTTAGTTGACAGGGTTTCATGCTCTGGATTCCCTGCTTGTTGCCAGGGGTTTCCCTGCTTCTTGCCAAGAGGTTTCCTGCTCATTGCCAAGGGCTTTCAGTTCCTGACCTCAGTGACCGAGAACACTGGGGGCTGCGAGGGAGCCTGCCGTGTAAAAAATAAAGAATAGAAATAATGCCCACCCAAATTGGCCACCGCAGAGAAGGAGACAGACGCTAGAGGTCCTACTTGATCTGCAGTGGCCATTTTGAGTGTTCTTTTTTTTAAACTGCAGGCTCCCCCGTTGCCCCTGGAGCTCCCAAGCCGCTACAGGTGCTGCGGTGGCTATTATTATGCAACTCCAGCACCCGCCCACCTAAATTTAAAAAATATATATATATAAAAAAAACTTTGTTGGCGCCACTGGCCAGGATGTTCCAGAACTCCGTTCCTGGTGATGGTAATTTTTAACACAACCTTCAGGAATGGCGTTCAGGAGCACTCCAGCCACAAAATATCTCTGCCCATGTAATTTTTGGCCCTATATATTCTAGTCTTAATATTATCATATATCCATTGCGGATCTTTTCTTTGTATATCAGAAAAATTCTTTACAGTATATGCTTCTCTGAGCATCTATCTATCCACTTTGAAAGTAAGCCAGAATGAAATGTGTGTCCAATCCCTTTTTTATATTGTAGATATGCTCTGCCAATCTAACCTTCATGGGTCTCAAGGTTCTTCTTACATAAACTTAACCATAGGTAGACTCAATAAGATATATGATGTTTTTGGTATGGCAAGTGATACATTAACGAAGAAGAAAAATCTTTTCTTTAACCTTAAAATCAGAGAACTTTCATTTGCTGCTCTTAAGGGCTTTTTTGTTTTAAGTGTGTGGAAAAAAAAAAGTGAAAAGTATTATGACACGTGCACTAACCAATGTAGACATATCAGAGACCTTTGAAAAAGCAGATGATTAAACATTTCAGTGCTGCAGTACATTTACATTTACCATTTTACAGCAGGTCACAATCTGAGACTATTTCATTACTGGTTAAGGTCATCCAGAGTTGACTGCAGTGTAAGCAATAGCTTAGTATTGATTGAAATCATTGTACTTGATAGACCATATGGCATTTTGCTCAGCAAATCACATTTGTTTAAGGATCATGAAGCATTTGTAAATTCAATTTTACCAATGATTTTTTAAAATTAGTTTTGGGATCAAGTACAGCAAAGTGAATATGCAAAATAAACTGGTGTAACGTAATGCATGAGAAGGAAACTTCAAAAAGGTACAGTAGACTACTTATTGGTAATATCACAGGGACTTTATAGGAAAATATCTGTCCCTGATGGATGATGACAATGATTGCCCATAAATCCCACGGGATGCCGGCCATCAGTATACAGACAACAGCATTCTGGACGTCAGTATGCCGTTAGCGGGGCGAGCGCAGAGAATTTTACAAGAAACCGAAGCATTACAAGAAAATTGTGGCCAACTGTGCAGACAGATGGTGAGCTGAGGCTTATGGATACGAATATTATGCCCTGTTACACAAGAGGACATAATATAAGGGACTGGGTGGTTAAAGGTGATATATATGGTTTTACTAATGCTGCATCAGAACACTTTCTATCCCAGAAAAAAAGGCTGCTTTAATTGTACTACTTGTAGATATCTAAATGCAGGAGAATTATTCTATCATCCATATAATGGTAAAAAGTTTAGCATACACTATCGGGTTACCTGTACAACTACAGTATATTATATACGTGATTACATGCCCATGTGGCATCAGTTATGTTGGCAAGACCAACATAACTTTGAGGGAACGGATGGCGGTACATCAGTCTTCCATCCGTGCAGCCATTGAGTCAGGTCACAGTGACCAGCCAGTGGCAATACACTTTTCCTAGGCTGGCCATAACCTCGCATCCCTCAGGTACAGGATAATAGATCATGTTCCAGCAAATCTCCGTGGATGTGATAGGTCACTACATCTCCTCATATGGGAGTCAAGATGGATATATAAATTGGGAACATAAGCCCCTAGGGAAGGCATTCCCAACCAAGGTCCTCAAGGCACACTAACAGTGCAGGTTTTAGTGATATCCAGGCTTCAGCACAGGTGACTTAATTAGTAGATCAGTTATTTTGATTTAACCATCTGTGCTGCAGCATGGTTAAATCAATATGTGTGCAAATATATATATATATATATATATATCTCTTACGTCCTAGATGATGCTGGAGACTCCGTAAGGACCATGGGGTATAGAAGGGCTCCGCAGGAGACATGGGCACTATAAAGAACTTTAGAATGGGTGTGCACTGGCTCCTCCCTCTATGCCCCTCCCCCAGACCTCAGTTAGATCCTGTGCCCAGAGGAGACTGGGTGCACTACAGGGGAGCTCTCCTGAGTTTCTCTGAAAAATAATTTTGTTAGGTTTTTTATTTTCAGGGAGCACTGCTGGCAACAGGCTCCCTGCATCGTGGGACTGAGGGGAGAGAAGCAGACCTACTTAAATGATAGGCTCTGCTTCTTAGGCTACTGGACACCATTAGCTCCAGAGGGTCGGAATGCAGGTCTCACCCTCACCGTTCGTCCCGGAGCCGCACCGCCGTCCTCCTCACAGAGCCGGAAGATAGAAGCCGGGTGAGTATTAGAAGAAAGAAGACTTCAAAGGCGGCTGAAGACTTCAGATCTTCTCTGAGGTAACGCGCAGAGGTAATTGCTCACACACACACACACACACACACACACACACACACACACACACACACACACACACACACACACACACACACACACACTAACAGCGGGCACTGAAGGGTGCAGGGCGCAGGGGAGGGGGGGGGGGCGCCCTGGGCAGCAATAATAAACCTCAAGGGACTGGCTGATATACATATATACTGAGGAGGCAGTATATTAAATAATCCCCCGACAGTATTGTAAAATTGAGCGGGACCGAAGCCCGCCACTGAGGGGGCGGAGCTTGATCCTCCAGCACTAACCAGCGCCATTTTCTCCACAGCACACTGCAGAGTAGCTGGCTCCCCAGACTCTCCCCTGCTGAACACGGTGACAGAGGGCAAAAAAGAGGGGGGGGGCACTTTTAATTGGCGCAGTGAGTGTATATGTATATATATTTATATAAAAGCGCTGTCCTAACTGGGATTTTATTCCAGGGTCTGGTGGCGCTGGGTGTGTGCTGGCATACTCTCTCTCTCTGTGTCTCCAAAGGGCCTTATTGGGGAACTGTCTCCATATAGTTATTTCCCTGAGTGTGTGGGGGTGTCGGTACGTGTGTGTCGACATGTCTGCAGCGGAAGGCTCAGCTAAGGAGGAGGTGGAGAAGATGATTGTGGTGTCTCCGTCGGCAACGCCGACACATGATTGGATGGATATGTTTAATGTTTTAAGTGCAAATGTGTCTTTGTTACATAAGAGATTGGACTTAGCAGAGTCCAGGGATAGAACAGGGAGTCAATCCATGGCTTTGGCTGTGTCACAGGGCCCTTCAGGGTCTCAGAAACGTACCCTGTCCCAAGTATCAGACACTGATACCGACACAGATTCTGACTCCAGTGTCGACTACGATGATGCGAGGTTACACCCAAGGGTGGCCAAAAGTATTCATTATATGATTATTGCAATAAAGGATGTTTTACATATCACAGATGACCCCTCTGTCCCTGACAAGAGGGTATGCATGTTTAAGGAAAAGAAGCCTGAGGTAACCTTTCCCCCATCCCATGAACTGAATGCGTTATTTGAAAAAGCTTGGGAAACTCCAGACAAGAAACTGCAGATTCCCAAGAGAATTCTTATGGCGTATCCTTTCCCTGCGCAAGACAGGTTACGGTGGGAATCCTCACCCAGAGTAGACAAGGCTTTAACGCGCTTATCCAAAAAGGTGGCGCTGCCGTCTCCAGATACGGCAGCCCTCAGGGATCCTGCTGATCGCAGACAGGAGACTACCTTGAAATCAATTTATACACATACGGGTGCCTTGCTCAGACCGACAATAGCGTCGACTTGGGTTTGTAGCGCCGTGGCAGCTTGGACAGATACCTTGTCAGCTGACATTGATACCCTGGATAAGGATACCATTTTATTGACCTTAGGTCACATTAAAGACGCAGTCTTATATATGAGAGACGCTCAGAGAGACGTTGGCCTGCTAGGTTCGAGAGCCAACGCCATGGCGATTTCTGCTAGGCGAGCCCTGTGGACCCGCCAATGGACAGGTGATGACGACTCAAAAAGGTATATGGAAGTTTTGCCTTACAAAGGTGAGGACTTATTTGGGGAAGGTCTAGCGGACCTGGTTTCCACAGCTCCCGTGGTTAAATCTACTTTTCTCTGACATCCTAGTGGATGCTGGGAACTCCGTAAGGACCATGGGGAATAGACGGGCTCCGCAGGAGACTGGGCACTCTATAAGAAAGATTTGGTACTATCTGGTGTGCACTGGCTCCTCCCTCTATGCCCCTCCTCCAGACCTCAGTTAGATTTCTGTGCCCGGCTGAGCTGGATGCACACTAGGGGCTCTCCTGAGCTCCTAGAAAGAAAGTTTAATTTAGGTTTTTTATTTTACAGTGAGACCTGCTGGCAACAGGCTCACTGCAACGAGGGACTAAGGGGAGAAGAAGCGAACCTACCTGCTTGCAGCTAGCTTGGGCTTCTTAGGCTACTGGACACCATTAGCTCCAGAGGGATCGACCGCAGGACCCGTCCTTGGTGTTCGTTCCCGGAACCGCGCCGCCGTCCCCCTTACAGAGCCAGAAGCATGAAGATGGTCCGGAAAATCGGCGGCAGAAGACTTCAGTCTTCACCAAGGTAGCGCACAGCACTGCAGCTGTGCGCCATTGCTCCTCATTACACAATTCACACTCCGGTCACTGAGGGTGCAGGGCGCTGGGGGGGGGGGGGGGGCGCCCTGAGCAGCAATAAAAACACCTTGGCTGGCAAAATAACCACAATATATAGCCCCAGAGGCTATATATGTGGTAATTACCCCTGCCAGAATACAGAAAATAGCGGGAGAAAAGTCAGCCGAAAAAGGGGCGGAGCCATCTCCCTCAGCACACTGGCGCCATTTTTCCCTCACAGTTCCGCTGGAAGGATGCTCCCTGACTCTCCCCTGCAGTCTACACTACAGAAAGGGTAAAAAAGAGAGGGGGGCACTAAATTTAGGCGCAGTTTAATACTATAAGCAGCTATAAAGGGTCATAATTCAGTTAGTCCCTGCATTATTATAGCGCTCTGGTGTGTGCTGGCATACTCTGTCTCCCCAAAGGGCTTTTGTGGGGTCCTGTCTCCTTTAAGAACATTCCCTGTGTGTGTGCGGTGTGTCGGTACGGCTGTGTCGACATGTTTGATGAGGAGACTTATGTGGAGGCGGAGCAGATGCCTGTAAATGTGATGTCACCCCCTGCGGGGCAGACACCTGAGTGGATGGATTTATGGAAGGAATTACGTGCAAGTGTCGACTCCTTACATAAAAAATTTGACGACATGCCAAATGCGGGACAGCCGGCTTCTCAGCTAGTGCCTGCCCAGACGACTCAAAGGCCATCAGGGGCTCTAAAGCGCCCGCTACCTCAGATGGCAGACACAGATGTCGACACGGATACTGATACCAGTGTCGACGACGATGAGTCAAATTTAATGTCCACTAGGGCCATTTGTTGCATGATTGAGGCAATGAAAGAGGTATTACACCTTTCTGATATAAACCCAGGTACCTCAAAAAAGGGTATTATGTTTGGGGAGAAAAAACTACCTATAGTTTTTCCCCCATCTGAAGAATTAAATGAAGTGTGTGAAGAAGCGTGGGCTTTCCCCGATAAAAAATTGGTGATTTCAAAAAAATTACTAATGGCGTTCCCTTTCTCGCCAGAGGATAGGTCACGTTGGGAAACTCCCCCTAGGGTGGATAAAGCGCTCACACGTTTGTCTAAAAAGGTGGCACTACCGTCTCCGGATACGGCCGCCCTAAAGGAACCTGCTGATAGAAAGCAGGAGGCTATCCTAAAGTCTATATATACACACACTGGTGTTATACTGAGACCAGCTATTGCTTCAGCGTGGATGTGCAGTGCTGCTGCTGCTTGGTCAGATTCCTTGTCGGAAAATATTGACACCCTAGACAGGGACACTATATTGCTAACCGTAGAGCATATAAAAGACTCAGTCTTATACATGAGAGATGCACAGAGGGAGATCTGCCGGCTGGCATCTAGAATAAGTGCATTGTCCATTTCTGCTAGGAGAGGCTTATGGACTCGGCAGTGGACAGGAGATGCAGATTCTAAAAGGCACATGGAAGTTTTGCCTTATAAGGGTGAGGAGTTATTCGGGAATGGTCTTTCAGACCTTGTTTCCACAGCTACAGCTGGGAAGTCAGCATTTTTGCCCCATGTCCCCTCACAGCCAAAGAAAGCGCCGTATTACCAGGTACCTTTCGACCCCAGAAAAACAGGCGGGGAAAAGGCGGGTCCTTTCTGTCTAGAGGCAGAGGAAGGGGGAAAAAGCTGCAACACACAGCAGGTTCCCAGGACCAAAAGTCCTCCCCCGCTTCTTCCAAATCCGCCGCATGACGGTGGGGCTCCACAGGCGGAGCAAGGTACGGTGGGGGGCCGCCTCAAAAATTTCAGCGATCAGTGGGTTCGCTCACGGGTGGATCCCTGGATCCTTCAAGTAGTATCTCAGGGGTACAAGCTGGAATTCGAGGCGCCTCCCCCCCGCCGTTTCCTCAAATCGGCCTTACCGACAACTCCCTCGGGCAGGGAGGCTGTGCTAGAGGCCATTCACAAGCTGTATTCCCAGCAGGTGATAGTCAAGGTACCCCTACTTCAACAAGGACGGGGTTACTATTCCACACTGTTTGTGGTACCGAAACAGGACGGTTCGGTGAGACCCATTTTAAATTTTAAATCCTTGAACACATACATAACAAAATTCAAGTTCAAGATGGAATCGCTCAGGGCGGTTATAGCAAGCCTGGACGAGGGGGATTACATGGTATCCCTGGACATCAAGGGTGCTTACCTGCATGTCCCCATTTACCTTCCTCACCAGGAGTACCTCAGATTTGTGGTACAGGATTGCCATTACCAATTCCAGACACTACCGTTTGGACTGTCCACGGCACCGAGGGTGTTTACCAAGGTAATGGCAGAAATGATGATACTCCTTCGAAAAAAGGGAGTTTTAATTATCCCGTACTTGGACGATCTCCTTATAAAGGCGAGGTCCAGGGAGCAGTTACTGGTCGGAGTAGCACTATCTCGGGATGTGCTACAACAGCATGGCTGGATTCTAAACATTCCGAAGTCACAGCTGGTTCCTTCCACTCGCTTACTGTTCCTGGGGATGATTTTGGACACAGAACAGAAAAAAGTGTTTCTCCCGCAGGAGAAAGCCAAGGAGCTGTCATCTCTAGTCAGAGACCTCCTAAAACCAAAACGGGTATCGGTGCATCACTGCACACGAGTCCTGGGAAAAATGGTGGCTTCATACGAAGCAATTCCATTCGGCAGGTTCCATGCAAGGACCTTCCAGTGGGACCTCTTGGACAAGTGGTCGGGATCGCATCTTCAGATGCATCAACTGATAACCCTGTCTCCAAGGACCAGGGTGTCTCTACTGTGGTGGCTGCAGAGTGCTCATCTTCTAGAGGGCCGCAGATTCGGCATACAGGACTGGGTCCTGGTGACCACGGATGCCAGCCTTCGAGGCTGGGGAGCAGTCACACAGGGAAGAAACTTCCAAGGACTATGGTCAAGTCAGGAGACTTCCCTGCACATAAATATTCTGGAACTAAGGGCCATTTACAATGCCCTAAGTCAGGCAAAACCCCTGCTTCAAAACCAGCCGGTACTGATCCAGTCAGACAACATCACGGCAGTCGCCCATGTAAACCGACTGGGCGGCACAAGAAGCAGGATGGCGATGGCAGAAGCCACAAGGATTCTCCGATGGGCGGAAAATCACATAATAGCACTGTCAGCAGTGTTCATTCTGGGAGTGGACAACTGGGAAGCAGACTTCCTCAGCAGACACGACCTACACCCGGGAGAGTGGGGACTTCATCCAGAAGTCTTCCTACTGTTGGTAAACCGTTGGGAAAGGCCACAGGTGGACATGATGGCGTCCCGCCTCAACAAAAAGCTAAAGAGATATTGCGCCAGGTCAAGGGACCCTCAGGCGATAGCTGTGGACGCGCTAGTGACACCGTGGGTGTACCAGTCGGTTTATGTGTTCCCTCCTCTGCCTCTCATACCAAAGGTATTGAGAATAATAAGAAGGCGAGGAGTAAGAACGATACTCGTGGTTCCGGATTGGCCAAGAAGAGCTTGGTACCCAGAACTTCAAGAAATGATATCAGAGGACCCATGGCCTCTACCGCTCAGACAGGATCTGCTACAGCAGGGGCCCTGTCTGTTCCAAGACTTACCGCGGCTGCGTTTGACGGTATGGCGGTTGAATTCCGGATCCTAAAGGAAAAGGGCATTCTGGAGGAAGTCATTCCTACGCTCATAAAAGCCAGGAAAGAAGTAACCGCAAACCATTATCACCGTATTTGGCGGAAATATGTTGCGTGGTGTGAGGCCAGGAAGGCCCCAACAGAGGAATTTCAGCTGGGTCGTTTTCTGCACTTCCTACAGTCAGGAGTGACTATGGGCCTAAAATTGGGTTCCATTAAGGTCCAGATTTCGGCTCTGTCGATTTTTTTCCAGAAAGAACTGGCTTCACTGCCTGAAGTTCAGACTTTTGTAAAGGGAGTGCTTCATATTCAGCCCCCTTTCGTGCCTCCTGTGGCACCTTGGGATCTCAATGTGGTGTTGAGTTTCCTAAAATCACATTGGTTTGAACCACTTAAAACTGTGGATCTGAAATATCTCACGTGGAAAGTGGTCATGTTATTGGCCTTGGCTTCGGCCAGGCGTGTGTCAGAATTGGCGGCTTTGTCATGTAAAAGCCCTTATCTGATTTTCCATATGGATAGGGCAGAATTGAGGACTCGTCCCCAGTTTCTCCCTAAGGTGGTATCAGCTTTTCACTTGAACCAACCTATTGTGGAGCCTGCAGCTACTAGGGACTTGGAGGATTCCAAGTTACTGGACGTAGTCAGGGCCTTGAAAATTTATGTTTCCAGGACGGCTGGAGTCAGGAAAACTGACTCGCTTTTTATCCTGTATGCACCCAACAAAATAGGTGCTCCTGCTTCTAAGCAGACTATTGCTCGCTGGATTTGTAGCACAATTCAGCTGGCGCATTCTGCGGCTGGATTACCGCATCCTAAATCAGTAAAAGCCCATTCCGCGAGGAAGGTGGGCTCATCTTGGGCGGCTGCCCGAGGGGTCTCTGCTTTACAACTTTGCCGAGCTGCAACTTGGTCAGGGGTAAACACGTTTGCTAAATTCTACAAATTTGATACCCTGGCTGAGGAGGACCTTGAGTTCTCTCATTCGGTGCTGCAGAGTCATCCGCACTCTCCCGCCCGTTTGGGAGCTTTGGTATGATCCCCATGGTCCTTACGGAGTTCCCAGCATCCACTAGGACGTCAGAGAAAATAAGATTTTACTCACCGGTAAATCTATTTCTCGTAGTCCGTAGTGGATGCTGGGCGCCCATCCCAAGTGCGGATTGTCTGCAATACTTGTATATAGTTATTGACTAACTAAAGGGTTATTGTTGAGCCATCTGTTGAGAGGCTCAGTTGTATTTCATACTGTTAACTGGGTATAGTATCACGAGTTATACGGTGTGATTGGTGTGGCTGGTATGAGTCTTACCCGGGATTCAACATCCTTCCTTATTGTGTCAGCTCTTCCGGGCACAGTATCCTAACTGAGGTCTGGAGGAGGGGCATAGAGGGAGGAGCCAGTGCACACCAGATAGTACCTAATCTTTCTTTTAGAGTGCCCAGTCTCCTGCGGAGCCCGTCTATTCCCCATGGTCCTTACGGAGTTCCCAGCATCCACTACGGACTACGAGAAATAGATTTACCGGTGAGTAAAATCTTATTTTTTACCTTATGTTTCCCCACAGCAGAAGAAAACGCTGCAATATCAGATGCAGTCCTTTCGGTTGCATAAATCCAAAAGAGGTCGGGGATCTTCCTTCCTCGCCAGAGGTAAGGATAAAGGGACAAGAATGCCTGCTACGGCTAGTTCCCAGGAGCAGAAGTCCTCCCCGGCTTCTACTAAATCCACCGCATGACGCTGGGGCTCCACTGAGGGAGTCCACTCCGGTGGGGGCACGTCTTCGACTCTTCAGCCACGTCTGGGTTCAGTCAGATGTGGATCCTTGAGCAATAGAAAATGTGTCCCAAGGTTACAAACTGGAATTCGAAGACGTGCCTCCTCGCCGGTTTTTCAAATCGGCCTTACCAGCTTCTTCCCCAGAAAGGGAGATAGTTTTAGCTGCAATTCAAAAACTGTGTCAACAAGTGGTTGTCAAGGTTCCCCTACTTCAACAGGGGCAGGGGTACTATCCAACCCTGTTTGTGGTCCCGAATCCGGATGGCTCGGTCAGACCCATTCTAAATTTAAAATCACTAAACCTGTACTTGAAAAAGTTCAAATTCAAGATGGACTCGCTCCGGGCAGTTATCTCCAGCCTGTAAGGGGGGGATTTTATGGTGTCACTAGACATAAAGGATGCATACCGTCATGTTCCCATATATCCCCTTCATCAGGCATACCTGAGATTCGCTGTACAGGAATGTCATTACCAGTTTCAGACGTTGCCGTTTGGGCTTTCCACTGCCCCGAGGATTTTCACCAAGGTAATGGCGGAAATAAGGGTGCTCCTGCGCAGGCAGGTAGTCACAATTATCCCGTACTTGGACGATCTCCTGATAAAAGCGAGATCGAGAGAACAGTTGCTGAAAAGCGTGTCGCTCTTCCTGAGAGTGCTGCAGCAACATGGCTGGATTCTCAATCTGCCAAAGTCACAGTTGGTTCCAACGACTCGACTATCTTTCTTGGGCATGATTCTGGACACAGAACGAAAGAGGGTTTTTCTCCCGATGGAAAAAGCCCAGGAACTCCAGAACATGGTCAGAGACCTGTTGAAACCGAAAAGGGTGTCAGTCCATCAATGCACTCGAGTAATGGGGAAAATGGTGGCGTCCTACGAGGCCATCCCCTTCGGCAGGTTTCATGCGAGGACTTTTCAGTGGGATCTTCTGGACAAGTGGTCCGGGTCCCATCTTTACATTCATCAGAAAATCAGCCTGTCCCCAAGGGCCAGGGTGTCTCTCCTGTGGTGGCTGCAGAGTGCTCACCTTCTAGAGGGTCGCAGGTTCGGCATTCAGGACTGGGTTCTGGTGACCACGTACGCGAGCCTCCGAGGATGGGGAGCAGTCACACAAGGAAGAAATTTTCAGGGACTATGGTCAAGCCAGGAGGCTTGTCTACACATCAACGTACTGGAATTGAGGGCCATATACAACGGCCTGCGTCAAGCGGAGAATCTTCTTTGCGACCTACCGGTTCTGATTCAGTCAGACAACGTCACAGCCGTGGCTCATGTAAACCGACAAGGCGGAACAAGGAGCAGAGTGGCAATGGCGGTAGCCACCAGGATTCTTCGCTGGGCGGAAAATCATGTAAGCGCTTTGACAGCAGTCTTCATTCCGGGAGTGGACAACTGGGAAGCAGACTTCCTCAGCAGACACGATCTCCATCCAGGAGAGTGGGGACTTCATCAAGAAGTTTTTGCAGAGTTAACAAGTCATTGGGGACTTCCTCAAATAGACATGATGGCGTCATGCCTCAACAAGAAGCTTCGGAGGTATTGTGCCAGGTCAAGGGACCCTCAGGCAGTAGCGGTGGACACCCTGGTGACACCGTGGGTGTTTCGGTCGGTCTATGTGTTTCCTCCTCTTCCACTCATCTCAAAGATATTGAGAATCATAAGACGAAAAAGAGTGCGGACAATACTCAGTGTTCCGGATTGGCCTCGAAGGGCCTGGTATTCAGATCTTAAGGAAATGCTCACAGAAGATCCATGGCCTCTTCCTCTCAGAGAGGACCTGTTGCAACATGGGCCCTGCGTGCTCCAAGACTTACCGCGGTTACGTTTGACGGCATGGCGGTTGAAATTGCTCACTTGGAAGGTGGTCATGTTGTTGGCCTTGGCATCTGCAAGGCGGGTGTCCGAATTGGCGGCTTTGTCTCACAATAGCCCCTATCTGATTTTCCATGTGGATAGAGCACTCAATTTTTGCCTAAGGTGGTTTCATCGTTTCATATGAACCAACCTATTGTGGTACCTGTGGCTACGGGGGACTTGGAGGATTCCAAGTCCCTTGATGTAGTCAGGGCCTTAAAAATGTATGTAGCCAGGATGGCTCGGGTTAGGAAAACAGAGGCTCTGTTTGTCCTGTATGCAGCCAACAAGGTTGTCGCTCCTGCTTCTAAGCAGACTATTGCTCGCTGGATCTGTAACACGATTCAGCAGGCTCATTCTACGGCTGGATTGCCGTTACCAAATTCGGTAAAGGCCCATTCCACTAGGAAGGTGGGCTCTTCTTGGGCGGCTGCCCGAGGCGTCTCGGCATTACAACTTTGCCGAGCGGCGACTTGGTCGGGTTCAAACACTTTTGCCAAATTCTACAAGTTTGATACCCTGGCTGATGAGGACCTCATGTTTGCTCAATCGGTGCTGCAGAGTCATCCACACTCTCCCGCCCGGTCTGGAGCTTTGGTATAATCCCCATGGTCCTTACGGAGTCCCCAGCATCCTCTAGGACGTAAGAGAAAATAAGATTTTAAACCTACCGGTAAATCTTTTTCTCCTAGTCCGTAGAGGATGCTGGGCGCCCGTCGCAATGCGGACTAAATTCTGCAAGACTTGTATATAGTTTTTGCTTACATAAGGGTTATGTTACAGTTTTGATCAGTCTCGGGCTGATGCTGTTTTGTTTCATACTGTTAACTGGTTCGTATATTCCATGTTATAGGGTGTGGATGGTGCGGACTGGTATGAATCTTGCCCTTAGATTACCAAAAATCCTTTTCTCGTACTGTCCGTCTCTTCTGGGCACAGTTTCTCTAACTGTGGTCTGGAGGAGGGGCATAGAGGGAGGAGCCAGTGCACACCCATTCTAAACTTCTTTATAGTGCCCATGTCTTCTGTGGAGCCCGTCTATACCCCATGGTCCTTACGGAGTCCCCAGCATCCTCTACGGACTAGGAGAAAAATATTTACCGGTAGGTTTAAAATCTTATTATATATATATATATATATAGAGAGAGATCCGAAAGAAACAGCGGCACTCGAGGATTTTGATGAAACAATCAAATTTGTATTCAAAAAAGGTTTACAAAAAAGCCAACGTTTCGGGGCTTACATGCCCCTTTGTCAAGGTGTGTACCACACACCTTGACAAAGGGGCATGTAAGCCCCGAAACGTTGGCTTTTTTGTAAACCTTTTTTGAATACAAATTTGATTGTTTCATCAAAATCCTCGAGTGCCGCTGTTTCTTTCGGACCTCTACATTGCTTCTACAGAAGGCACCGGGGTACTTGAACGCCAGTCAGGAGAGTGCCAGTCCCATTTGGGATATATATATATATATATATATATATATATATATATTTATATATTGTGACAAGAACACTGGGATAGTGTTTGAGGGTAGGTATGTTTGTCCCAGGTTCTCGTCTTACATGTTTTAGAAAATGAAAACTTCTAGGAAAATGCTTTTGTTTTGTTAGAACCTTTTCAGTTTGCTGGAAAAGCTGGATAAGGGCCCTGAGAGAGAGATAGGGCGAGAGTCTGGAGACGCCAAGGAGAACGTTCTGCTGCCTGCAACATCCTCCAGCATGACCGGTTTGGCAGTGGGTCAGTAATGGTGTGGGGTCGCATTACTTTGGGGGGCCGCACAGCCCTCCATGTGCTCGCTAGAGGTAGCCTGACTGCCATTAGGTACCGAAATGAGATCCTCATACCTCTTGTGAGACCATATGCTGGTGTGGTTGGCCCTGGGTTCCTCCTAATGCAAGACAATGCTAGACCTTATGTGGCTGGGGTGTGTCAGCAGTTCCTGCAAGATGAAGGCATTGATGCTATGGACTGGCCCGCCCGTTCCTCTGACCTGAATCCAATTGAGCACATATGGGACATCATGTCTCGCTCCATCCACCAATGCCACGTTGCACCACATACTGTCCAGGAGTTGGCGGATGCTTTAGTCCAGGTCTGGGAGGAGATCCCTCAGGAGACCATCCGCCACCTCATCAGGAGCATGCCCAGGCGTTGTAGGGAGGTCATACAGGCACGTGGAGGCCACACACACTACTGAGCCTCATTTTGACTTGTTTTAAGGACATTACATCAAAGTTGGGTCAGCCTGTAGTGTGTTTTTCCACTTTAATTTTGAGGGTGACTCCAAATCCAGACCTCCATGGGTTAATAAATTTGATTTCCATTGATATTTTTTGTGTGATTTTGTTGTCAGCACATTCAACTATGTAAAGAACAAAGTATTTAATAAGAACATTTCATTCATTCGGATCTAGGATGTGTTATTTTATTGTTCCCTTTATTTTTTTGAGCAGTATATATATATATATATATATATATATGTGTGTGTATATATATATATATATATATATATAATATTTCATACGTCCTAGAGGATGCTGAGGTCCACTTCAGTACCATGGGGTATAGACGGTTCCGCAGGAGCCATGGGCTCTTTAAAAGACTTTTTCAGATGTGTGAACTGGCTCCTCCCTCTATGCCCCTCCTCCAGCCCTCCGTTTAGAAACTGTGCCCAGGCAGACTGGTCACACTCTAGTGGAGCTCTGCTGAGTTTGACTAAAAAAGACTTTGTTAGGTTTTTTATTTTCAGGGAGGCTGCTGGCAACAGTCTCTCTGCTTCGTGGGAAGAAGTAGGAACCAACTACCTGAATAGTTTCATGGCTCTGCTTCTTGCTGACAGGACACCATTAGCTCCTGAAGGGTACTGAACACTAGCTGCGGCTATGTGCTCACTCCCACAGCACGCCGTCACCCCCCATACAGAGCCAGAAGTCAGAATACTGGTGAGTGTACAGAAGGGAGGATCTTCAGTCATCGTGATGGCTAAAAGGTACCGCGCAGCGGGCGGGAACGCTGCGCGATCATGCTACCCATTACACAGGCAAAGCAGGGTGCAGGGCGCAGGGGGGGCGCCCTGGGCAGCATGAAACCTACTCAAAACTGGCTAAAAGGGGACATAAGATGCTGAGGCACAGTCCTAGCCCCCGCCAGTATAAAAAATAACGTGGAAAATTCTGAGGAGAAACGCGCCATTACGGGGGCGGGGCTTCCTCAGTCAGCCAGCACATTACTCAGCGCCATTTTCTCCAAGGCAGGCTGCAGTTGAAGAAACGCTGGTCCTCCTCCACTTCTGAAACAAGTATCAGGGTGACAAAAAGGGGGGGCAGAGTGTATTGGTGCTCAATTAATAACAATTTGGCAGTGTAATAAGCACTAAAAGTCTCTGTAGACATTTTACATGCACAGGGATTTTAGTCACTGGCGCTGGGTTGTGAACTGGCAAGTCCTTCTGTGTCCTTCTGACTGATTTTACTGTGGGTCTGTCCCCTATAAGCCCCGGAGTATCTGTGGTGTGTTTGTGTACGTGTGTGGCATGTCTGAGACAGGGAGCTCTTCCCCTGAGGGAGCCATTTTAGGGACACAGAGTTGTAACGTACTGGCACTGCCGGCACACTATGAGCCTGAATGGGTGAAAGAATTACGTGATAGTGTGAATCATATCAGTAAGAGATTGGATAAGTCTGAGTCTCATGCAGAAACCTGGAGAAAATCCGTGGAAGATGTGATTTTTAGTGGTTCTGTTTTTTCATCCACAGGGGATCCCTCTGGGTCACATAAAAGGTCATTTGCACCAATAGTACATACTGATACCGACACGGACTCTGATTCCTACTTCGACGCTAGTGATTCCAGGGAAATAGATCCAAAATTGGGAAAAAACATTCAATACATGATTGTGGCTATAAAGGAGGTATTAGAAGTTACGAAGCCCCCTCCTTTACCTCAGGAGAAGGCTTACTTTTGTAAAGAAAAGAAACTTAAGGTAACTTTTCCTCCGTCTCATGAACTGAACAGTTTATTTGAGGGAATTTGGGCAAACCCCGAAAAGAAATTTCAGATTCCTAAAAGAATTCAGGTAGCGTACCCTTTCCCTGCAGAGGACAGGAAAAGGTGGGAGTCACCCCCTGTTTTAGACAGTGCCCAGTCACGGTTAACAATAAAGGTGATTCTCCCTGCTCCTGGGACGGCTTCACTAAAGGAGCCGGCAGACCGCAAGTTAGAGACTATGTTGAAATCTATTTATGTGGCCAATGGGACATTACTAAGACCTACCATTGCCTGTGTGTGGGTGAGTAATGCTATTGAAAAGTGGTCAGAAAACTTGTCATCGGAAATTGACACATTAGATAGAGACGAGATACTCCTAACTTTAGGTCATATCAAAGACGCTGCTGCGTATATGCTAGAAGCCATGAAGGATATTGGTCTTTTGGGATCAAAAGCCGCTACAATGGCAATCTCAGCACGGAGGGCGTTGTGGATTCGCCAATGGAATGCTGACGCAGATTCCAAAAGGAATATTGAGGCTCTTCCTTACAAAGGTGAGGCCTTGTTTGGAGATGGGCTGGATGCTTTAGTTTCTGCGGCTACCGCAGGTAAGTCGACATTCTTGCCTTATGCTCCTACACCGGCGAAAAAGACACATCACTCTCAGATGCAGTCCTTTCGGCCCAATAGATACGAAAAGGGTAAAGGTTCCCCTTTCTTTGCAGGTAGAGGAAGAGGAAAAGGAAAAAAGCCCACAGTGTCTCCGGGATCACAGGAGCAGAAATCAACCTCTGCTTCTGCCAAACCTGCAGCATGACGCTGGGTCTCCCTTGCGGGAGTCCGCTCAGGTGGGGGCACGTCTGAAACTTTTCAGTCACTTCTGGGTTCAATCTGGCCTAGACCCGTCGGTCGTACAGATAGTTTCCCAAGGGTACAAACTGGAGTTTGAAGACGTTCCCCCCATGACGCTTTTTCAAATCGGCCTTACCAGCTTCTGTCCCGGACAAGGAAGTAGTAGTAGCAGCAATACAAAAACTGTGTCAGGATCTAGTCATTGTCCTGGTTCCCTTGTTACAACAAGGAGAAGGGTTTTATTCAGGCCTATTTGTAGTTCCGAAGCCGGACAGCTCGGTCAGACCAATCCTAAACCTGAAAAATCTGAATCTCTACCTGCAAAGGTTCAAGTTCAAGATGGAATCTCTGAGGGCAGTGATTTCCAGTCTGGAGGAGGGGGAATTCATGGTGTCAGTAGACATAAAAGATGTATACTTACATGTTCCCATTTATCCTCCACATCAAGCTTATCTGAGATTCGCAGTACAGGATTGCCATTACCAGTTTCAGACGTTACCGTTCGGACTCTCCACGGCACCGAGGGTATTCACCAAGGTGATGGCGGAGATGATGGTCCTCCTTCGACAGCAAGGAGTCAATATAATTCCTTACCTGGACAATCTCCTGATAAAAGCGAGGTCCAGGGAAAAGTTGGTGCAGAACGTTGCACTTTCCCTGACAATACTCCAACATTACGGTTGGATCATAAATTTTCCAAAGTCACAATTGGAACCGACGACGAGATTGCCCTTCCTCGGGATGATACTGGACACAGAAGTACAGAGGGTATTTCTTCCAGTAGAGAAGGCTCTGGAAATCCAGAGAATGGTCAAACAAATTCTGAAACCAACAAGAGTGTCGATTCATCAATGTATTCGGTTGTTGGGAAAGATGGTGGCGATTGGCCGATTCCATGCCAGAGTATTCCAGCAAGAGTGTCGATTCATCAATGTATTCGGTTGTTGGGAAAGATGGTGGCGATTGGCCGATTCCATGCCAGAGTATTCCAGTGGGACCTATTGGACAAGTGGTCCGAATCCCATCTACACATGCATCAGAGGATAATCCTGTCATCCAAAGCCAGAACTTCGCTCCTGTGGTGGCTACACAGTTCTCACCTCCTAGAGGGACACAGGTTCGGGATTCAAGACTGGATCCTGGTGTCCACGGATGCAAGTATCCGAGGCTGGGGAGCAGTCACACAGGGGGAGAGCTTCCAAGGAAGATGGTCAAGTCAAGAAACTTGTCTTCACATAAACGTTCTGGAGTTGAGAGACATTTACAATGGCCTTCTACAAGCGGTACATCTTCTTCAAGATCAAGCCGTACAGATCCAGTCGGACAATGTAACCGCAGTCGCGTACATAAACCGTCAGGGCAGAACGAAAAGCAGAGCAGCAATGGCAGGGGTGACAAAGATCCTCCGCTGGGCAGAAAGACATGCAAGAGTTCTGTCGGCAATTTTCATTCCGGAAGTGGACAACTGGGAAGCAGTCTTCCTCAGCAGACACGATCTCCATCCAGGAGAATGGGGCCTCCACCAAGAAGTCTTCATAGAGGTGACAGGTCTTTGGGGAGTTCCTCAAGTAGACATGATGGCATCTGGTCTCAACAAGAAGCTTCAGAGATATTATTCCAGGTCAAGAGACCCTCAAGCAATAGCAGTGGATGCACTAGTGACCCAGTGGGTGTTCCGGTCGGTATATGTCTTCCCTCCACTTCCACTGTTACCAAAAGTTCTCAAAATCATAAGGAGAACGGGAGTTCGAGCGATCCTCATTGCCTCAGACTGCCCAAGGAGGTCTTGGTATCCAGATCTTCAAGAGTTGATAATAGAAGATCCTTGGCCTCTTCCTCTTCGCGAGGACCTGCTACAGCAGTGGCCGTGCGTGTATCAAGACTTACCGCGGCTATGTTTGATGGCATGGCTGTTGAGCGCCGGATCCTAGCCCGAAAGGGTATTCACAAAGAAATCATTCCCACTCTTATTCAGGCCAGGAAAGGAGTAACGTCTAAACATTACCACCGTATTTGGAGAAAATATGTGTCTTGGTGTGAAACCAAGAAGGCTCCAACGGAAGAATTCAGTTAGGACGTTTTCTCCATTTTCTCCAGGCGGTGTGGATGCGGGCCTAAATTTGGGTTCAATCAAGGTCCAGATTTTGGCTTTGTCCGTTTTCTTTCAGAAACAATTGGCCTCCCTTCCAGAAGTTCAGACATTCGTGAAAGGGGTGCTACACATCCAACCTCCGTTTGTGCCTCCTGTGGCACTATGGAATCTTACGTGGTGTTGCAATTCCTTCAATCGGATTGGTTTGAACCTCTCCAGGAGATAGAGTTGAAATTTCTCACTTGGAAAGTGGTCATGCTGTTGGCCGTGGTATTTGCAAGAAGGGTGTCTGAGTTAGGGGCCTTGTCTCACAAGAGCCCTTACTTGGTTTTCCATGAAGATAGGGCTGAGTTACAAACTCGTCAACAATTTCTTCCAAAGGTGGTTTCTTCTTTCCATATAAACCAACCTATTGTGGTGCTAGTGGCTACTGACACTTTCGCTGCTTCAAAGTCTCTCGATGTGGTCAGGGCTTTGAGAATCTATGTCGCAAGAACGGATCGGATAAGGAAAACAGGCGCTGTTTGTCCTACATGCTCCCAACAAGATTGGGTGTCCTGCTTCTAAGCAGACTATTGCGCGCTGGATCAGAGGTACGATTCAGAGCGCTCATTCTACGGCAGGTTTGCCGATACCGAATTCGGTGACTGCCCATTCTACTAGGAAGGTGGGCTCATCCTGGGTGGCTGCCCGGGGAGTCTCGGCATTACAACTTTGCCGAGCAGCTACTTGGTCAGGGGCAAACACGTTTGCTAAGTTTTACAAGTTTGACGCCTTGGCCGATGAGGACCTACAGTATGGTCAATCGGTGCTGCAGGGTCATCCGCACTCTCCCGCCCGTACTGGAGCTTTGGTATAACCACATGGTACTGACGTGGACCCCAGCATCCTCTAGGACGTATGAGAAAATAGGATTTTAATACCTACTGGTAAATCCTTTTCTCCTAGTCCGTAGAGGATGCTGGGCAGCCAGCCCAGTGCGTACTTTACCTGCAGTTGTTATTTTGTTGAAAATGTTTTCAGCACGTTTGCTGTTGTTTCATGCCTGTTGGCATGTGGTTTGTTGAATGCCATGTTGTGCGGCATGGTTGAGGTGTGAGCTGGTATGAATCTCACCATTAACTTAAAAGTAAATCCTTTCCTTGATATGTCCGTCTCCCTGGGCACAGTTCCTATACTGATGTCTGGAGGAGGGGCATAGAGGGAGGAGCCAGTTCACACTCTGAAAAAGTCTTAAAGTGCCCATGGCTCCTGCGGAACAGTCTATACCCCATGGTACTGAAGTGGACCCCAGCATCCTCTACGGACTAGGAGAAAAGGATTTACCGGTAGGTATTAAAATCCTATTATATATATATTAGGTGAGTAAATAACACTAGTATAGTAAGTTCAACTTTATATGTGCCCATCACCAGCTCACATTATTCCCACTACGGATTGTGGCCTGCAGCTGTTTATCAAGTCTTCAATAGCCGCTGCAGCCAAGAGGCAGAATTGCAAGAGGTATTTTCAGAACCAAGAAGTTACTGCTTTTGGTGCTACAGTGTGCAAGTAGCAAAAAACTGCCAATGGAGCAGGTCATTGCTGGCATACGCGTATATTCAATTCCTGTCGGAAACTGCCATCTTTTCTGAAAGACCGCAGTTTCTGACTGTTTTATGCTGGCTCTTTTTTTCCGACAAGTCTGGAATTTCCCGACTTGTCGGAAAACACGTGGATTGTCGGAAACCACGTATCTTGTCAGAAGCGCGGGCAAACTCAACAAGTTTTAGCCCTGTTTCCGACAGTGTCAATCCGACTTTTAAAAAAGTCGGGTTGCCGTTGTTGGAACGGCCAAACTCGACAGGTTTGAATAATGACCTGTTGGATCCTTTCCGTCGGAAAGGATCTGACAGGAATTGAATATATCCTCCTATAGAAAGCACTGTCCCAGTATGAATGAAATGGTAGATGGCCTAAATATGTGTGCCATTTGCAATGATAACAGATGTCAATTAATGAGGCAAAAATACCTTCCAATTGAAAAATAGGTCCAATTGTCTATAAGAAAAAATTATATATATATTTTTTAAACTGGTAAAAGAAATGCAACACGCGATAACGTGCTTACTGTTCATGAACAGAGATGGAACTGTAAGCAGTGTTCTACAATTGTGGATCCAGTAATTTTTGAATATTTTTTTATTTATATGTCAAGAATAAGAAGAGCTAACTGCAGATACATTTATCCGGAGGTCTTACCATCTAGACCTAAAAGTACACTAACATGCAGAGTTCAAAGTCATGTTCTCAGCATATCTTGAGAGTGGCGATGACCATTTTTTTAAATATACTCGTATTTAACAAAAAAAAAAAAGAACCCAACACACTGTTCAATGTGTAAAGAAAAAATATTAAACGCCAAAAATACCAAGCACAACCCTGAAGACCTGAACTGCTTCTCTTCAGGTGAAAAGGATTTTATAGAGTTGGCCTTAAATCCATCTGTAACTGGTAGATAGCGTACTGTGATTCTGGAGGGTTGTTGCTGGTTCTTAAGAGAATTTAGTGAATTTGTTTTCGTTTCTGAAATGCTCCAGAACAAATGCTTTGCAAACATCCAGACTGATTATTTTTGGAATTGGTTTTTGAAATGCAATTTGTCTAACTACATAATAGATTTTCAGGCTCTCTGACAGCTGTGAGATCTGAAGACAAGACTAATGAATTAAAACACAAATGTGCTTTCATCGCAGTAAGTATTTCAGACTTTACACCTCGCTTCGCGTGGTAAGAAATGTTTGTGTGTTCCAGAGGATGTACGATAAGTTCATCACATTAAATCAGGCATCATTTGCTTGATACAATAATTCTACCTGCATAAAATAAAAATGATGATGCAGTATAAGCTATTATACTGATCTGGCTTTTGATGACTTTGTCAGAAATGTAGTGAGAAACAAACTGCAGATCTTTTATATAACCAGTTCTGAACAATAGGCCTTATTCAAACTTGAACGCAGCCGCTGCGTGCCACACCTAGAGTATCCAGGCACGTGCATCGGCTACAGTGCGAGTGGAAACATGGTGCTGGACCGCCTGCATACGCAACCATGCTGTGTAGGCAGGGTTCTAACTCTATTCGATGCATTCGCAATTGAATTGCGATCGCATCTCATAGCGGAGCCAAACATACTACCCTGGGCTGGGTGGGCCCACAAGACGTGCGAGTAGTATGGACGCAGATTTTGCTGCAGTAGCAAAATCTGCAACCAACTCTGAATAACCCCCTATATGTATTGCATACCATATGGGATAATATGCCACCAAATTTATATTTACTTATTTATTTAGATGACATTTTTTCTTCAGACCTGTTCCTTGAGTGAGTGCTTTGGTAAAAGGCATTTTGTCAAGATAGGTACATATGGGTAGAGAGACAATGGAAGCTTATGTAACCGGTACTTAAAATAAGGACTCTTAGGCAGGTTTACGGTAAAATACAGTGAGCTAGAGGAATCATTGCTTGGAAAGTGATAAAATGGAGAGTGAAAAAGTACCAGCCAATCAGGTCCTAACTGACATGTCACAGACTGTGGGGCAGATGTATTAACCTGGAGAAGGCATAAGGAAATGATAAACCAGTGATATGTGCAAGGTGATAAAGGCAGCAGCCAATCAGATCCTAACTGTTAATTTACATATTGGAGCTGATTGGCTGGTGCCTTTATCACCTAGCACATATCACTGGTTTATCACTTCCTTATGCCTAATCCAGGTTAATACATCTGCCCCTGTGTTTGAAAAATGTCAGTTAGGAGCTGATTGGCTGGTACTTTTTCACTCTCCATTTTATCACTTTCCAAACGATGATGCATCCGGCCCATTGTCTTTACTGGCATCAGACACTGGACATAGCTTACACAGGCTTGGGCCTGGTCACATAGGTATGTAATTTAAAATTAACAAATTAAAGTAAATGTTTCAGCACTTTCCGTGTTCAACAGTCATTCTGCTACAACAAACTGCAGCCACCATCTGCCATGCTTCTGGTACAGCCAACATCCACAGTCCCTGGCACTACAAACTGCCATCTACTTGCTGGCTTCTAAAAATGTATCACCGCGATGTTCAGTGGGTGTATGGGAGTTTTAAACCCCGCCCTTGCTTCTGACTTCCTTCTGGCTTTGGGTGAGCTGGAAAACCCAGACTTCTATTTTCCCACTTGAAGCTGTGCAATCCAGAAAGCCCAGAGATACAAATTACAGCTGCAGGTACAGAATGTGCAGGTCTTGCTTTCTTCTCCCTTGGAGGGAGTTCATCCCACAGAAATGTGGGCAATTGTGGTGAGACACAAGCCCTCTCACTACACTAGATTGTCCATGATGAACAATAGTTCTGATTTGAATGTGTGAGATTGTAACAAAAATACACCACACAATAAGCTATAATAAAAGTCAATCATTAGTAAATTTAATCAAAAGTATCAGAATTCATTGGTTACTTATTTTATGACCAGTTATTTATATACAGCATACATACAGTATTCAGCAGCGCTTTACAGCTTCTACTTATTGTAGCAAGCTAACACAAGATAAACATTACTGTAAAACCAGCAGACCTCAATACTGGAAGGCAGTGGTCATCTGGTCCAGAGTGAACTTTAAATGTCAGGGTGCCCCAACACCTTAATATAGATCCCAACAACCTTTTATCAATTCTAGGCAGTGCCATTCAGTCCACAGGTGAGACACAACATAAATGAATATAACATATCTTTCTGCACCACAGGGAATAACATCGGGGTGTAGAGTTGGATCTTGATCCGAGTCACCAACAGGCTAATGCTTTGACTGTTCCCAGGATGCATTGCACCGCCTCCTCTTTAACCCTGTCTCCAGACACTGCAGCTCAGTTTGTAAGTTGGTGCCTGCAGTGAAGGTCACGAACAGGTAGGGCTGCGCTAGGCAGCCCTGAAAAGACCTTTTTTTAGAAGACTTCAAGGGCCACATCACTATTTATGTCAGTCTGACATTCTGTGCTGTGGCTCCATCACCTCTCCCAGCAGCACTGCATACTCCCACGGCCTGGATCCCGGGTACTTGTAGCGGAGGCGCACCGGACTTCAGGCACACACCGCTGACGCTCTCCTGGATCGTGTGGCTGCACATAAGGGAGGAGGTAAGAGGGTCCCCCAGGTGGGACCCGCCGAAAATCGCGGTCCCAGGAGACGGACCGCGCCACTGGCGTGGACACTGTACTGCACAGGGACCCCACTATATCCACCAGGGCAGGGAGCACAGGTCGGATTTACTAAAATCCATTCACAATAGGCTCCATAGTACCCGGTGGTGAAGTCCAGCAGAGGGAACCTGTAGCCCCTCCCCCAGCTCTGGGCGCCATCTACTGCTGGTGTTCCAGCCCTGGAGCTGCATCTCTCTCCCTCACTCCCATACAGGTATTTTGGCGCCATCTTCACTACTAGCTGGGCTGATCTCCAGGACTGCAGGGCACTGTCTCCTCTGTAAAGCCGCCTGTCTCATCAGCGCTGTGCATTTACAGGCACTTAAGTATTCTACATGTCATTTTAGACAGTGTTAGTTAAGAACAAGTGTATGCTAGCTGAATATTTGGTACAAGTATTCTGTGATATACATTCAGTATCCACTGTGCATTGTTATATCTATACTCATACATAGTTATATGTAAATTACTGGTCCAGTGCAGTTTTATCGTTTATATGTAATAACTTCTGCGTTGTACATGTGACTGAGTGTGCCTGTAGCTGTTGTGTGGGATTCCATTCTCCTGTACTACATATTGCTATCACGATATTCTGTACTCTGAGGGGCTAGGTGCGTCAGGGTCCTATATATATATATATATATATATATATATATATATATATATATATATATATATATATGTAATAATATATATATATTATAATATATATATATATTTACACAGAATATACAATTTGCTATTTTTACTGTGTATTTCAATCGCCTCATATCGCTTAAATCCTCTGTTTTGTTTCCTGTGTTTACTGTCACATGACATAGGAGTTTTTTGCAGATATTCTGTTTGTCTGGCTATATTGTACCGTTACGCCCTACAGCTACAGTCCCTATAATGTCTGCTACACAGGGCGGGAAATCCGTGGACGCTTCTGCATCCTGCAGTACTGGCACCACGGATTTACCTGAGGAGGAATTATTAGCTGCTGGTTCAGTGGCTGAGTGCCATACACCTAGTCTACCTGCGGTACCTGTGGCCAATCAAGACCCACCATGGGCAGCGTTCTCAAGTATGCGGAGTACACTTGTGACACGTCTTGCGCCCCCTGTGGGACCTCCTGTGCCATTGCAGCCACATATTCCCTGTAGTTAATCCGCTCTGGTCGGATACCCTGTCTACCCAGTTACAACAATTAAATCAGTCCTTGGTTAGACAAAAGTCTACCCCACGCCCCTCTGGGGCCAAGGGGTCATCTAAATGGGCCATTTCTTCCTCACAATCCACTAATATTTCAGATAATTCTTCTGATGAGGATGGGGAATATACTGATCTGTCAGACACTGATACAGTTGCTTCTGATGAGGAATCTTCAACCCAGGTTGATGTTCCTGACCTGGTGGAGGCTATTAAGTTAAGTCTTCAAATAGATGATGACATAGGGAGTCATTCCGACCTGATCGCACGCTGCGCTTCTTCGCAGCCATGCGTTCTGGTCGGAACTGCGCATGTGCTGCGGCCGCATTGCTCAGGCGCATTGTTGCCCGTGACGGCCGTCGCCAGGCAGCGACGCCGCTACTGAAGAAAGTGGTCACAGCAGCGACCGCAAGAAGATTGACAGGAGGAAGGCGGATCCGGGTGGCAACTCACCGTTTTCAGGGAGTGGTGAGTCCAACACAGGCGTGTCCAGGCATTTGTAGGGCGGATGTCTGACGTCAATTCCGGGACCTGCATCGCTGGATCGATTGCACAGGGTAAGTAACTCTTACCCTGATCTTCTTTTACAGGAAACTTTTTTTGCATAGCAGGGCTGCACAAGCGTTCGCAGCCCTGCTATGCAGAAATACACTCCCCCATAGGCGGCATCTAGTTGATCGCATAGGCAGCAAAAAGTTGCTACGTGCGATGAACCTGAGAAGTTCAAACCTGAGAAGTTCAAACGTTCGAAGGTTGCTAAGGTAGTCTTACCACATTCTGACCATTTAATTGACATACGTCAGGAATCCTGGTCGTCACCAGGAAATACATTTTCCCTGTCAAAAAAGATGCTAGCTTGTTATCCTATACCTGCGGAATTGAGTAACAAGTGGGAAACTCCACCACTGGTGGAATCTCATGTCGCCTGTCTTGTGTCATCTACTCTGCCTGTCACCGCTGTCACCTCACTGAAGGAACCGATGGATAAGCGTGTGGAGGGATGCCTGAAGTCTGTTTACTCCCTCACTGGCACTGTTCATAGACCCACTCGGGTAGCCAGTTGGGCTGCGAAAAGTATTGAAGGATGGGTTCGGGCAATTGAGGATGAGCTGCATCAAGATTTTTCTGACACTGCCAGACAATATCTGTCTTATATTACCACAGCCTCCCACTATATTCAGGAGGCGGCCTCTGATGCAGGTGTAATGGTGGCCAAGTTTTCTACTACGTCTGTCTTGGCTCATCGAATTATGTGGTTGAGGTCCTGGAAGGTGGACCTGGACTCCAAAAAGACCTTGGAGGTGCTCCCTTTTAAGGGAGACATCCTATTTGGTGAGGATCTGAACAAGATTATAACTGACTTGGCTACGGCCAAGACTGCGTGTCTCCCAAATACTAATCCTTCTGTTCCGAAGGCTAAGAGTACCACCTTTCGGTCCTTTAAACCTCCTGGAAAAGCAAAGGGTCAGGCGTATCTGGCTTCCAAAACCACTAAGCCTAAATCTAAACAATCCTGCAGTTCGCCCAAGCCTGGTTAATAACCACTTCGGACGCCTGGGTGCGAGAAGTTGTCTTTCATGGGTACGCGATCTCTTTCAAGAAACATCCCTTGCCAGTTTTGCACAGTGGTTATCCCTACGGATCTGTTAAAAGCACAAGCTCTACGCTTGGTTGTACAATCCCTCCTGGATACAGGAGTGGTAGTCCCGGTACCTTTGTCTCAGAGAGGCAGGGGATTCTATTCGACACTGTTTTCTAGTTCCAAAGCCAAATGGGTCCTTACGGCCTATACTCAACCTCAAATCCTTGAACAAGTTTGTGAGAGTATCCAAATTCCGTATGGAAATTCTGCGCTCTATAGTGTTGGCCATGGATCCCGAAGACTATATGGTATCCCTGGACATGCAGGATGCTTACCTGCCATACCTATTGCCATGTCACATCAGCAATATCTTCAGTTTGCTATTGGCAACCTACATTATCAATTGCAGGCACTGCCTTTTGGATTGGCTACGGCCCCTCTGATCTTCACCAAGGTCATGGCCGTGATGATGGTTCTTCTCCGCCGTCGGGGAATCAGGATCCTGCCGTATCTGGACGACTTGCTGATCCTGGCGAACTCCCAAGAGGTTCTCCTCAGTCATCTGGAACTGACGGTCCAATTCCTACAAGCCCACGGGTGGCTCACCAACTGGAAAAAGTCCTCGCTGGTCCCGGCTCGGAGCATGGTGCATGTGACTTCTGGCATCCTGTTTCACACCCATCTGCAATTACGCAAGTATGTATAAAGTAAACACTGACACACTAAAATCTAGCTAAAATTTTTCTAAAGACATGTAACACTATAAGAGCATTATCAAAAGTTAACATTGGCTAAAGCAAACACATTGTAAGAGCACACACACAGAAACTTTAGACATACATAAATCTAAATTCTCTAAAGCGACTTTGAGTACTATGCAAGAAAAGTGATATATAAATAGTTATTATTCTTAAAATTATTATATAAATGAAACTATTGCTCATTAATATAATAAACATGCATTTATTACTACAAAGATCATGTATCATTTTCTTTTGGTAGTCTCAAGAACGTACAAAAATATTCTAATTATAAGTAAATTGCATTTCTTACTAGCTGTAAACCTAGTAAATGGTTGGTAAAATATTTGTACATTGCTTTATCTCCACAGTACACATTATTTAATTTTCAGTAAAATAAGCTCCATCTCTGCTATTTGCTCAGATGATATAAAATGAAAGGATGTGGATAAATACGACTGACCGAGCAAATGTAAAACGTGTTTTATCCAGCAACAAGATTCAGGGTGCTGCAGGTTTGGTTTGTGTATATATAGGCAGAAGCCATTTATTTATATTCAACAGAATGCTCTATGCAAATCATAGACTTTTCTCTGGTCTATCCTGAGTAAACATAGGGAATAATCCTGTTTCTATCTACCAGAATATCTACAAGTCATACAAAGTGTCGTGGCTTATCAAGCAAGTAGCTATATACTGTACTAATCTTACTGCAATATCTTGGTTCTACCTAGCATGAAAATACAGTGACAACATAACATGCAGGCGTTTCCTGGTTTTAGCTAACAAAATATATTTACAAAATATTGTGTTTTATTTTTATCATCGTTTGTGTATCCAACACAAAGATATCTAGAAACTATCAAGACAATATAAACATAACTTAATCATTTCTGTTTTATCCTTCAAGAAATCTACAGGTACAAATTATACTGGGCCAGCGCAATACCCTAAAACAGGGGTGGGGAACCTTTTTTCTACCGAGGGCCATTTGGATATTTATAAAATCCTTCGGGGGCCATACAAAAATTCTCAACTTAAAAAATTACCCTGCCCCCCAGTAGGTCTGCCCCTTAGAGGTACTGTGTGTGCGCACCAAAAAATGGGTGTGGCCAGTTAAAATGGGACGTGATACACATATGCCCCCAATAGTGCGGTGCCAGATCCACAATTGCCCCCACAGTGCCAGGTATACAGATGCCCCCACAGTGCCAGGTATACAAATGCCCCCCACAGTGCCAGGTATACAGATGCCCCCACAGTGCCAGGTATACAAATGCCCCCCACAGTGCCAGGTATACAGATGCCCCCACAATGCCAGGTATACAGATGCCCCCACAATGCCAGGTATACAGATGCCCCCACAGTGCCAGGTATACAGATGCCCCCACAGTGCCAGGTATACAGATGCCCCCACAGTGCCAGGTATACAAATGCCCCTCACAGTGCCAGGTATACAGATGTCCCCACAGTGCCAGGTATACAGATGCCCTCCCCCCTCCCCTCTCCCCTCCGTGCTTCTTACCATGCTCCTTTCGGCGGGACACGGAGGAGAGCGCGGATATGTTGGGCGGCGGCGTGTAGGACTTGTCACAACTGAGGGCCTGAGCTGACGGGAGGCAGCCTCAGTTGTAGGGGCTGAGATGTACCGGAACCTGGGAGGTTGTATCAGACCCCTGGACATGTAAGTAACATGAATAATAACTGCCCGAAGGCGTGACCACGACAACTTGGATAAAAGTCAATGATGTTTATTATGACAACTCCGCAACACAGCAGCAGTAAAAGAAAACGTAAAAGTCAGCAAATAATAAATACAGTTCCTGGGTACTACAGGATGGCAGGAGCCACAGGGCACTGGTAGTGTGAGATAGTTCTTATGATCTTCTAGATGGAAAGTCCTTACCAGGCCCGACTGTAGCAATGGAGATAACCCAGGATTGTGCCAGCTGGTGTTCCAGGAAAAGCTGGGTTGCTGAAGGTAAAACAGCTGCTGTGGATACTGGCTGGAACCAGACTGTTGTTAGCACGGAGTGGATACTGGCTGGAACCAGTTAAATAATAGATGAACTTGGGAGCGATGAAATATGAACTGAAATGTAGAACTTGAGAGCGGAGAAATAATAATACCGGTGGAGAGTGGTAAAGTGTAGAAAGGACACCGGCCCTTTAAGGGAAGCTGTACTCTGCTGGAAGCTGAGCTGGAAGCAGGTAATGTTGTAGCTGGAAACAGATGAATCCACAATGGATTGGAGAGTCAGGCTACACCGCAGGTGGAATGCTGGTGCGGGTCTCTATGGTGGAAGTCTTGAGACAGGAGCTGGAACCTGGAAGACAATCACAGGAGAGAGACAAACAGGAACTAGGTTTGACAACCAAAGCACTGACGCCTTCCTTGCTCAGGCACAGTGTATTTATACCTGCAGCAAGGAAGGGATTGGCTAGGCAATTATGCAGATTATCAATACTGAGAACAGATTGGTGGAAATGATCAGCTGACAGAATCCAAGATGGCTGCGCCCATGCAGACACTTGGAGGGAAGTTTGGTTTGTAATCCATGTGGTAATGAAAACAGTAATGGCGGCGCCGGCCACCGGAAACAGGAGGCGCCAGGCTGACAGATGCACATCCAACCACGCGGACACAGCGGAGGCCGCGGCTGACGTAATCGCCACTCAGACACTCTGCATGCAGAAGTTCAGGGACGGCGGCGGAGGCCGCGGGAGACGCCATGCCAGGTGTAATATGGCGTTTACTGTGACAGCGTCCCAGAGTGACAGGAGAGGATACAGGAATGTACACATCAGGATAACAGATGGGATCCGGTCCTGGAGCGCTGAGCCAGCCTTAGGAGGCATCTGATGGGTAAGAAATGGCGTCCAGATACCCGGATCGTGACAGGACTTGAAACCAGCCACCGGTTCGAGAGCCAATCAGAGCTCGCGGACCGGCAGCCGCGGCTCCTGATTGGCTGCCGGTCCGCGAGCTCTGATTGGCTCTCGGACCGGCGGCTGGTTTGAAGTACTACACGCCGCCGCTCCCACCCGACAGCCTCCCTGTCTCCCTGTTCTGACAGCTGAGACACGCTGCCGCCGGACTGAGCGGCAGCGTGTCTCACTGACACAAGCTGGTGGGCCGGATCAAACGGCTTCGCCCGCGGGCCGGAGGTTCCCCACCCCTGCCCTAAAAACTGGTCACAGAAGGCTACAAGGGTTTGTACTACTGTTAGCTGCAGTTTCACCTCAGGCCAGTATACTGTCATAAGTGCGGGAAGACGTGCCATTACAGTGGGCGGAGCTTCTCCTCAGAGCGGATCCAGCACTCACTGGTGCCATTTTCTCCTTGCAGATCACACACACACACAGACGCTGACAGGGAGCGCAGATGCTCCACATAACTCCAGCTATCCTGTGCGGTACCAGGGGGTTATAGAAGGGAGGGGGAGTGTTTTGTTAACTGTTTAAAGTTAATACAGTCAGCGCCAGGCATTTATCATATAACTGCCTTCTGGGGCGCTGTGTGTGCTGGCTCCTCATACTCTCTGTCTCTCTGAAATACTCTGTGGGAAAATTGTGTCTACATTTTCCTGTGTGTGATTCGACGTATTCAATATATCCCAAAATTTGTCGATGAATTCGACTTGTCGAAAAGCACGTGGATCGGCGGAATAGCTGCCGATCCACCTGCTTGTGTCGAAAACGCAACCATCTCAGTCCGACATAAAAAAATGTCTGACTGAGATGAGGGATTAGAGCAGGAGGGGGGGGGGGGGGGGGGGAGAGCCGCAGGGAGATGAGGGACAGCCGCAGGCATATAGAGGAAATCAATGCTACAGTAGCTTGCTGGAGCCGGGTGAACACTGCCGCGAGGTTGGGCGGCTGTGTGACATCCTCCTGCAGCGCTACTGTAGCGCAGATCGCCTCAGTCTGCCGGCAGCTGTCCCCGCTGGTCTCCCCGTGGCTCCCCCCATCCCCCACCCTCCTCCTCTGGGTCACTCATCTCAGTTTGACTTGAAAAAGTCGAATTGAGATGAGATTTCAATAGGGGTTGTCTGATCCATTCCGACAAGTGCATGTCGGAATGGATCCGACGCTAATTGAATATACCCCAATGAGACTGAAACACAGGTTTTGAAAAAATCTGTAGAAGTTTTGTCGTATTCTGCTCCCACTGTCTCATCAAAATCCCCTGGTATTTACCCAAAGAAGCGTGCGCTTGCCCAAATAATGCAAGTTGACACGGATACCAACTCTGATACGGAGGACGGTGATGGGGATATACTAAGGGGGGAGGCAACCCTTGCTAAGGGGATGCAGCTCATGATTGAGGCTATTAGGGATGTTTTACACATTTGCTGACAAGGTACCTGAGCAGGTAGAGGAGGCTTGCTTTACAGACAATAAGAAAGCCTCACTTACCTTCCCTGCGTCTAAGGAATTAAACGCATTATTTGAAAAATCATGAGAAAGCCCAGAAAAAAAATCCTAGATTCCATAGAGGGTTCTCATAGCTTTTCTTTTCCCTGAGGAGGATAGGAAAAAGTTGGGAAAACCCCCCTATAGTAGACGCTTCTGTATCTAGATTGTCTAAAAAGGTGGTTTTACCTGTCCCTGGGTCCACCGCTTTGAAAGAACCGGCAGACCGCAAGATTGAGACTACTCTCAAATCAATATACACTGCTTCAGGCGCGACGTTAAGGCCCACTATTGCCTGTGCATGGATTTCTAAAGCCATAGTAAAGTGATCAGGCACATTACTAGAGGATTTAGAGTCTCTGGATAGAAGTGACATTGAAATGTTTTTAAGTCACATACAGGATTCTGCAGGTTTCATGGTGGACGCCATGAAGGACCTTGGTCACCTGAATGCAAGGACGTCTTCCATGGCTGTCTCGGCACGCAGGGGACTCTGGCTACGCCAATGGTCTGCAGATGCGGAATCCAAGAAAAGTGTTGAGAACCTACCCTTCACAGGTCAGGCTCTGTTTGGGGAGGCATTGGATGCGTGGATTTTCTACGGCAACCGCTGGTAAGTCAACGTTTCTTCCCTCAGCCACTCCGCCGACGAGACAATCTTTTCCTACGTCTACAATGCAGTCCTTTCGGACCGCAAAGGTTAAAAAGTCCAATCCCCCTTCCACTTTCTTCAGAGGTGGTCGAGGGAAATCCAGAAAACCTGCTCCAACAGGTTCCCAGGAATTGCCTAGTGCTGCTTCCTCAAAATCCTCAGCATGATGGTGGACCTCCCAGCCTGGAGATCGGGCAGGTGGAAGCACGACTACGAAATTTTAGTCACGTCTGGGCGTCATCAGGCCTGGACCCCTGGGTGCAAGATATTGTGTCCCAAGGGTACAGACTGGAGTTTCAAGAACTCCCACCTCACAGATTTTTCAAATCAGGCTTACCAGCTTTGCTGACAGAAAGGGATATCCTACAGGAAGCCATTCAAAAATTGGGAAAGGCAAATGTCATTGTTCCAGTTCCACATCATCTGGAAAACATGGGTTACTACTCCAACCTATTTGTGGTACCGAAACCGGACGGTTCGGTCAGGCCAAAATTGAACCTAAAATCTTTAAACCCCTATTTGAGGGAATTCAAGTTCAAGATGGAGTCTCTGAGAGCGGTGATATCAGGTCTGGAGGAGGGGGAATTCCTGGTATCCTTGGATATCAAGGATGCGTACCTTCACATTCCGATCTGGCCGCCTCATCAGGCTTATCTAAGATTTGCGCTACTGGTCTGTCACTATCAGTTCCAGGCACTGCCATTTGGCCTCTCCACGGCACCGAGAGTGTTCACCAAGGTAATGGCGGAAATGACGCTACTCCTCCGCAAGCAAGTAGTAAACATAATTCCATACCTGGACGATCTACTGATAAAAGCATCTTCCAGGGAGAAGTTACAGAGCATTGCTCTCACAACTCAACTGCTCCAGGATCATGGATGGATCCTGAACCTTCTAAAGTCGCATTTGGAGCTGACAAGGTGATTGTACTTCCTGGGGATGATCCTCGACATGGAAGTTCAGAGGGTGTTTCTGCCGGAAGAGAAGGCGTTGGTGATACAAGCAATGGTCCGGGATGTCTTGAAGCCAACCCGGGTATCGGTTCATCAGTGCATTCGCCTTCTGGGGAAGATGGTTGCCTCCTACGAAGCTCTATAGTACGGAAGATTTCATGCACGGTCTTTTCAACTGGATCTCATGGACAAATGGTCGGGATCTCATCTTCACATGCATCAGCGGATACGTCTGTCACCGAAAGCCAAAATGTCGCTCCTCTGGTGGCTGCAAACTTCTCACCTACTAGAGGGCCGCAGGTTCGGGATTCAAAATTGGATCCTCCTTAACACGGATGCAAGTCTGAGGTTGGGGAGCAGTCACCCAAGGGGAAAACTTCCAAGGAAGGTGGTCAAATCTTGAATCCATCCTTCCAATAAACATTCTGGAACTAAGGGCCGTGTACAACGGTCTTCTACAAGTGGCACATCTTCTGAAAGATCAGGCCATTCAGGTTCAGTGGGTCAATGACAGACAGTGGCCTACATAAACCGACAGGGCGGAACGAAGAGCAGAGCTGCAATGTCAGAGGTAACAAGAATCATCCTCTGGGCGGAAAAGCACGTGGTGGCGCTGTCGGCAATCTTCATTCCGGGAGTGGACAACTGGGAAGCGGACTTCCGCAGCAGACACGATCTCCATCTGGGAGAGTGGGGCCTCCACCCAGAGGTGTTCGCAGAGGTGACAAGTCTTTGGGGCGTACTTCAAATAGACATGATGGCCTCCTACACCAACAAGAAGCTTCGGAGGTACTGTTCCAGATCGAGTGATCCACAGGCAGTTGTCATGTACGCCCTGATAACTGCGTGGGTGTTCAAGTCAGTGTATGTGTTCCCTCCACTTCCACTCATTCCAAGGATTCTCAAACTGATCAAAAGAACAAGAGTTCAGGCAATCCTCATTGTTCCGGACTGTCCAAGAAGGGCTTGGTACGTGGATCTTCTGGAGTTACTGCTGGAAGATCCGATGCCTCTTCCTCTTCGAGAGGACCTTCTGCAACAGGGGCCGTTCGCTTATCAAGACTTGCCATGGCTACGTTTGACGGCATGGAGGTGGAACACCAGATTTTAGCTCTAAAGGGCATTCCGAACAAAGTTATTCCTACCCTGATACAGGCTAGGAAAGGAGTAACGTCAAAACATTACTATCGGATTTGGAAATGGTACGTGTCTTGGTGTGAATCCAAGAAGTTTCCTACGGTGGAGTTTCAACTTGGACGGTTTCTCCTCTTCCTGCAAGCAGGAGTGGATGTGGGCCTGCGCCTAGGGTCCATAAAAGTCCAGATTTCGACCTTGTCCATTTTCTTCCAGAAACAATTGGCTGCCCTCACTGAGATTCAGACTTTCTTGAAAGGGGTTCTGCACATCCAACCTCCCTTTGTGCCTCCTACGGCACCTTAGGATCTTAACGTGATGCTGCAGTTCCTGCAATCGGATTGGTTTGAGCCTTTACAGGAGGTTGAGGCCAAGTTTCTTACTTGGAAGGCGGTCACACTATTGGCATTGGCATCTGCTAGACGTGTGTCAGAATTGGGGGCATTGTCCTGCAAGAGCCCCTACTTGATTTTCCATGAAGATAGAGCTGAGCTCAGGACGCGTCAGCAATTTCTTCCGATGGTTGTGTCGGCTTTTCATATCAACCAACCTATTGTGGTGCCAGTGGCTACTGACTCCTCAATTACCTCAAAGTCCTTGGATGTTGTGAGGGCTTTGAAAATTTATGTGAAGAGAACCGGTAGGTAATTAAAATCCTATTTTTGCAGAAATTGAGTCGTATCTTTAAGGGGGGTACACACCTAGAGATAATTAAACATACCCATAAGGATAATAACAGTTGATCAATCCGACCCCATTTTATTGTGGTTCAAAAACCAAACACTACCAGCAAGTTACACTTTATCTCTACCGCATTAAAAATGTCCTATAGTTGGAAAATGATCCTGTTGAAACAGTACACTGTTTATAAATATCAATATATTTATATAGTTTTTATTAAAAATAAAATCAATCTATAAAAAAAAAGTATGTATGTATTTATTTATGTATGTATGTATATACAGCACATGGAGAAAGGCTGCACTCCAGAGACTTCACAAATAGTAAATATCAACACAAGTGTTTATTGTAGCATATTGACGTTTCGGGGCCAGTTGCCCCTTTCTCAAGACATAACACATAACCAAACAGTGCATATATTTATACCATAAAACATAAGTAAAAGTCTTTGTGAACACTCCCAGCATTTTCCCTCATGGCCACAGCCGGCCAGACTGTGACACAGGGCACTTCTGGTCACGTGACCTCTGTGAACCCGGAAGTGATGTCATCTGCCAAGCAGTTGCCATGGAAACCGCATTTACACATCCTAAAACCAAAATGTATAGATATTTTCAAAGTGTACATAGTGCAGGCATAAACAAAATACATAATGGCGCTAGTATCAATAAGTAAAGTGAAAAAAGTGACATAGTGCAAGGACACAGCAGTGCTGTATATGTAACATGGCAGTGAACTGCCTTAATACTGCCAGGGCCGGTTCGAGCGCTTGCAGCGCCCCGGGCAGGCAAAGGGGGCGTGGCTTCATACAGTGGGCGTGGTCAGTTACGCCCCCTGTACAGTATGAGCGCCGCTGAAATGATGTGCGGTGCGCGATGACGTCATCGCGCACCGCACAGCAAAGGTCCTCTCCACAAAGGGAAACTAGACGCTACGCGTCTAGTTCCCTTCGTGGAGAGGACCTTTGCTGTGCGGTGCGCGATGACGTCATCGCGCACTGCACAGTAAAGGTCTGCTCCACAAAGGGAAACTAGACGCTACACAGCGGGGGGCAGTGGGACAGACCGGCCAGCGGGGGGCACAGCAGCAGCGGATCTTGCCATGGTGCGGCGCCCTCCGGACGACGCTGGCGCCCTCCGGAAGGCGGCACCCCGGGCAAAAGTCCTGCTTGCCAGTGGCAAGATCCGCTACTGAATACTGCATACTATTAAATAACATTAAAGTCCATAAAACTTCTATTTACTGAAAGCTAAAAACAATAACAGTAAAATTAAATAATGTGTAACATAAACAAAATAGTATATTCCAGTATCTAACAGTGAATATTTATGTTACTGGCTCCCTCTAGTGGTGAAAACACTGGGAAAAATATAAGAGAGATTAGTGAGAATAACATTCAGACAAAATATATCAGACCCAACGAATCATCAAGTCCCCGGGGGGCTAGTGTATCCAAACGGAAAATCCATTTGGATTCGAATTGTAACAGTTTTTTAGACCTGTTACACCCCCATCCGTAAGGATCCAGGAAAATGGTCAATGATTTTATATTTAAGGGTTGCCATACTGTGTTATGCCTGCATATAATGACGGGCAACCGGTTGATCACTATGTCCCGTCTGTAATGCTGCCCGAATGGCCGTGCGGTGCTGTGCTATTCTCGTTTTAAGCATGCAGTCTGTTTATCTGACATAATGTAAGCCGCAAGACATATATATATATATATTATATATATACATACATAAATTATATATATATATACATAAATATATATAAAAAAAAATATATATATATATAATGTATGTGTGTGTGTGTATATGTATAAATATATATATATATATATATATATATATATATCTATCCCAAAATTGCCCTTATCTTGCGCTATTTGAGCAGCAGCACCTCCAAAACAATCCTCCTGTTAGTGAGGATCCAAACCACATATCGCCACCAAATGAATCAGAGGGCGCTTAATTGCTTTCTAATAGACCAGCAATCCATACAGATAGTCAATATGTCCTCGCATATAAGACTGTCTACCATTCTTCTAAAAATGCCCTGGACACTGCCAAACAAACATATTTCCAAACTCTTATCTCTGCTCAAGCCTCTAACCCCAAACGACTCTAATACATTTAAATCACTTCTGAATCCTCCCGCACCTACCCCACCAGCCACTATCAAGGCACAGGATCTTGCTTCCTACTTCAAGGAGAAGATTGATAAGATCCGAAATGAAATGGTATGCTCTTCGGCAGCCAGTGACCTGCTCCGTTCTTTACCTGAACCCTCTGGCACTCTTTCTTCATTTGATCCCACAAATGAAGATGAAGTATCATCACTCTTCTCATCCTGCTTCTCCACTACCTCTCCTCTTGATCCTTTACCCTCACAAATAAGTAAAGCTCTGTCTCTGGTGCTCATCCCTACCTTAACTAACATATGTAATCTCTCTCTCTCTACTGGTATTTTTCCTTCACTCTTCAAGCATGCAGTGATTACTCCCATTTTAAAGAAACAACATTCTGACCCTAATGCTCTGTCAAACTACCGCCCTATCTCTCAGCTCCCTTGTCTCTCTAAGCTACTTGAGAGACTTGCCTACACTCGACTCACACACTTTCTTAACTCATACACTTTATTGGACCCACTTCAGTCAGGCTTCAGTTCCCAACACTCCACAGAGACAGCACTGACTAAAGTGGTTAATGATTTGGTCACTACGAAGTCTAAAGGCCATTACTCACTACTTCTTCTTCTAGATCTATCTGCTGCATTTGACACTGTAGACCACTCTCTTCTCATACAGACATTACAATACCTAGGTCTTAAAGACACAGCCCTTTCTTGGTTCCTATCCTACCTATCTAATCGCTCCTTCAGTGTTCGCTTCTCTGAATCTACCTCCTCTTCGCTACCTCTTTCAGTTGGAGTACCGCAAGGCTCAGTCTTGGGTCCTCTGCTTTTCTCTATCTATACCTCATCTCTTGGTAAACTAATCAGCTCTTTTGGTTTTCAGTATCATCTGTATGCAGATGATACTCAAATCTACCTATCCTCACCTGACTTGTCCCTATCTGTACTGGACCGTGTCACTGAATGCCTTTCTGCCATTTCATCCTGGATGACATCTCGCCACCTCAAACTGAATATTTCAAAGACAGAGTTAATTATATTTCCACCGGCCAATAGTAGGTACCAACCTGATATCTCTATCACTGTTGAAAACTCGACTATCTACCCTACCCCACAAGCTCGCTGCCTAGGTGTCATCCTTGACTCTGATCTGTCCTTTGTTCCCCACATTCAATCTGTCTCAAGATCATGTTACATGCATCTAAAAAACATATCCAAAATACGACCATACCTTACACAAGACACTGCTAAAACTCTAATCCACGCTCTCATTATCTCCCACATTGATTATTGCAATAGTCTCCTAACTGGTCTTCCCAAAACGAGACTCTCACCACTACAATCCATTCTGAATGCAGCGGCGAGGCTTATCTTCCTCGCTAGACGTTCATCGTCTGCAGATCAACTCTGTCAGTCCCTCCATTGGTTACCTGTACTCTACCGCATTCAATATAAAATACTTTTACTCACACACAAGGCCATTAACCAAACTACACCAACGTACATCACTTCGCTTATCTCAAAATATCTCCCAACCCGACCTCTTCGCTCTTCACAAGACCTGCGTCTCTCATCCACACTCATTACTCGCTCCCACTCACGATTGCAGGACTTTCATCGGGCTGCACCCACTCTGTGGAATGCCCTACCACGCACAATAAGACTCTCCTCTAGTCTCCAAACCTTCAAGCGTTCCCTGAAAACTCACCTCTTCAGGCAAGCATACCAAATTCCAGAACCGCCCACATAACTTTCATAAACCTTCCTATCAAATTGCATCCACTCTGTACAGTCCACACATATCCTCACATGTCTTCTCATTCTATGCAATAGATAGCACCTTTCCTTATGTGCACATGCCTATTTCCCTATAGATTGTAAGCTTGCGAGCAGGGCCTTCCTACCTCTATGACTGTTTGTTATCACCCATTTTGTTATTGTTATTTCAAATTGTAAAGCGCAACGGAATTTGCTGCGCTATATAAGAAACTGTTAATAAATAAATAAATAAATAAATAAATGTCTCAGTAGAAAACATTTTTTTTTTTATAAAAATGTGCTCAATTCAACATTGATAGATCAGCAAACCCTTTTTCACATACACATAATATTGAACATAATTATATGTCAGCAGATAGTAACAGTGGGGTTATGTTCAATATTATGTGTATGTGAAAAAGGGTTTGCTGATCTATCAATGTTGAATTGAGCATATTTTTATAACTTTTTTTTTATCTACAGAGACATATTGACTATCTGTATGGATTGCTGGTCTATTAGAAAGCAATTAAGCATGGTGGTGATATATTTATATATATATATATATATATATATATATATATATAATATATATATAAAAATAAAATCCCTATGGGTTTCACAACAATAATTTTTATTATACAGTATTACATTTCATATACAAACATACATAATATTGCATAATTAACAAGCTCTGAAAACTCACTTTTTCGGGCAAGCTTATCATATTCCAGAACCACCTTCATAACCTCCATAGACTATTTTTATTTGTTATTTATTTTATATATTTTTATCTAACTAGCTCCCCTTTATATAGTCTACACTTATCTTTACATATCCTCCAATCAGAGTGCAGCATTCTCTACCTTCCTTCCAGCATGCAGCCGGACAGTGAATAGCTGTCAGCATGCTGATTGGAGGATGGTTGGAGCTAACCACCAGCCAGAGTGCTAACAACTATTCCAGGCCTGGCCAACCTGTGGCTCTCCAGATGTTGTGAAACTACACATCCCAGCATGCCTTGCTACAGTTTTAGCATTCCCTAATAGCAAAACTGTGGCAAAGCATGATGGGACTTGTAGTTTTACAACAGCTGGAGAGCCACAGGTTGGCCAGGCCTGAACTATTCACTCATGGAAGCATGTGAGACAGAGTGGGATCGCAGGAGGGGAAAAGTTTTGATTTTTTTTTTAAATGGTTTTATTCCCATGAATGGGTAGGTTTGGGCCCCAGTGTCATTTATCTAGCACAGTCTTTGAAAAGACTGACACTGATTTGTTGCTTTGGGCAACTACTCCACTTTGCCTCTCTCCAAGGCTTGATATATCTCCCCTTGTGATGTTAACCAACTGCCATATTCACAGGCAAATTGATGTTAGTCTAGCTCTCCTAGAAGGGGTGCTGCCAAGTTGTAACTGCTATGCCAGAGGTAATGAAAGGGTAAAGCCACATACTGTTTGTGAAAACTTTGAGAGTTGCTAGGGTAGCTAACAGGGTTATACCAAGTATAGTGGTCTTGTTCTAGGGTACTGCCATTACTAGCTGGTGGAGGGGCTGGTTGATCTCCTCAGCACATAAGGTCATTTATTATGTTCATATTGCAGACTTAAGCAGCTCCAAAATTCTGTTTTTTCTTGCTCATTAAAGCGTATGTGTAATTATAATATGTAAAACAAACCAAAACAGCAAAGTTGTTTTCTTTGGTTTTCTGAGTGGAGGTCTGCAAACAATTCAGAAATCTGGAATGTCTCCGACTTAAGCTATGTTTGTAAATTGTCTGTTGTGCCCCATCAAACCCTGTCAGAAATTGTTTGGTACATTGCAGTTCATCAGAAAGCACAATTAATAGAGAAGGCAAAATGCAATGTACGTGACAGCGCTGAAAAGAGAAAATAACAGGAAAACAAGTGACTCCACTTTACAAATGTAAATAAGGTGTCTAAGGAGCGGAGTGAAGATGATGTGCGCTGACAGGGAAGCATACATTAGACAAGATAACGTAGCTGCTCTGTGGGCATTCGCCATGCTATAAGGCAGAGATGAAAGCATTTTGGCTTTCTCTTTGTGTTGCATAATTTAACACCATTGTGCTGTTCCACTTCACATACTCTTAACAGTCAGTTTGGGCTTTTCCTTGTCACTTTCATCATATCCTCTTCATTCAAGAAGCTGCTTGTACAATAAAAATTTGAGTTGCATCTCTAACTTAAAGGCACTCAAAGTCCTGGACTGAATCATTATTATATAAAGACAGCCACTATCTCCTTTCTCTCTAGGGTTACATTGAAGTACAACAGTATCTTGGGTTTTCAGTGTCATGTCTGCACTTAAATGGTCTCTGTGCTCATGTTTATTCTAGACATGGGTAATGTAATATATTTAAAGGTGCTAACCTTTGCCTTAGGTTATAGTCACATATTATGATAAAGATCCCAATGCAGCTGCATCTGTGCAGGAAGACCAGAGTGGCATTGTCACACACACAACACATAGGGATATATGCAATTGCGGTCGAATTCCCGAAAATGTCGAAAAACGGGACATTTTCGCAAAAAAATAATAATTCGACAATGCAATTAAGTACTTTTTGTCAAAAAAAACGGACTTTCCAAATTCGACTTTTTGAAATTCGACATTTGTCAAATTCGACATTTCTGCAATGGTACAAATGCGGCAATTCGACAAAAGTATATTCAATTGAAGTTTGTAAATTCGACAACAGTGCTTTTAGACAGTAAATTCGTAATTTTCAATCCGCCACACTTTGCTGGCGGAATATAATAAAAAATTTAAAAACATGTTTTTTTGTGTGTTTTTTTTATTGGTAATAGCATATCTATTTATATTAGAAGGGATTAGGTACTTGGTTTGTCTATTTTGGAGGCACAAGTATTATTTATATATTTTTTAAAATATTATAATTTTTTTTTTAAATGGAATGTTAAAAATCAGAAAAAAAATTGCTTGGGGTCCCCCCTCCTAAGCATAACCAGCCTCGGGCTCTTCGAGCCGGTCCTGGTTCTAAAAATCCGGGGGGAAAAATGACAGGGGATCCCCCGTATTTTTAAAACCAGCACCTGGCTCTGCGCCTGGTGCTGGTGCAAAAAATACGGGGGACAAAAAGCGTAGGGGTCCCCCGTATTTTTTACACCAGCATCGGGCTCCACTAGCTGGACAGACAATGCCACAGCCGGGGGTCACTTTTATACAGCGCCCTGCGGCCGTGGCATTAAATATCCAACTAGCCACCCCTGGCCGGGGTACCCTGGGGGAGTTGGGGACCCCTTCAATCAACGGGTCCCCCCCCAGCCACCCAAGGGCCAGGGGTGAAGCCCGAGGCTGTCCCCCCCCATCCAAGGGCTGCGGATGGGGGGCTGATAGCTTTGAGTAAAATGATAGAATATTGTTTTTTTCCAGAAGAACTACAAGTCCCAGCAAGCCTCAGCCGCAAGCTGGTACTTGGAGAACCACAAGTACCGGCATGCGGGAGATAAACGGGCCCGCTGGTACCTGTAGTTCTACTGGAAAAAATACCCAAATAAAAACAGAACGCGCACACCGTGAGAGTAAAACTTTATTTCACACATGTCGACACACACATACTTATCTTTGTTCACACGCCGACCTCTGTCCACTTGTCCAAGTAGAATCCACGGTGTACCTGTGAATAAAATTATACTCACCTGATCCAGTGTCCTATGGTCTTTTATTATAATCCACGTACCTGGCAAAAAAAAAAAAACGAACACCCGGACCAGGCGGACTGAAAGGGGTCCCATGTTTACACATGGGACCCCTTTCCCCGAATGCAGAGACCCCCCCGTGACTGCTGTCACAGAAAGGTCTCTTCAGCCAATCAGGAAGCGCCACTTCGTGGCACTCTCCTGATTGGCTGTATGCGCGTCTGCTGGCAAACAGCGCATCGCACAGCTCCCTCCATTAGTTTCAATGGTGGGAACTTTGCGGTCAGCGGTGGGGTCACCCGCGGTCAGCCGCTGACCGCGGGTGACCTCACCGCTGACCGCAAAGTTCCCTCCATTGAATATAATGGAGAGGCTTTGCGATGCGCTGTCTGACAACTCAGACGCGCATAGCCAATCAGCAGAGTGCCAGGACGTTGCGCTCGCTGATTGGCTGAAGAGACCTTTCTGTGACAGCAGTCACGGGGGGGTCTCTGCATTCGGGGAAAGGGGTCCCATGTGTAAACATGGGACCCCTTTCAGTCCGCCTGGTCCGGGTGTTAATTTTTTTTTTTTTGACAAGTACGTGGATTATAATCTGGACACTGGATCAGGTGAGTATAATTTTATTCACAGGTACCCCGGATTCTTCAGTGACGAGGGGGGCGTGGCAGTCGGCGGGTCAATATAGGTAAGTATGTGTGTGTCGGCAGGTGTGAAATTGAGTTTTACTTTCACGGTGTGTGTTTCTCCTGTTTTTATTTGGGTATTTTTTTGCCAGTAGAACTACAGGTACCAGCGGGCCCGTTTTTCTCCCGTATGCTGGTACTTGTGGTTCTCCAAGTACCAGCTTGCGGGGGAGGCTTGCTGGGACTTGTAGTACTACTGGAAAAAACAATATTCTTTCATTTTTCTCAAGGCTATCAGCCCCCCATCCGCAGCCCTTGGATGGGGGGGACAGCCACGGGCTTCACCCCTGGCCCTTGGGTGGCTGGGGGGGGACCCCTTGATTGAAGGGGTCCCCACTCCCCCAGGGTACCCCGGCCAGGGGTGACTAGTTGGATATTTAATGCCACGGCCGCAGGGCGCTGTATAAAAGTGACCCCCGGCTGTGGCATTATCTGTCCAGCTAGTGGAGCCCGATGCTGGTGTAAAAAAAAAACGGCGGACCCCTACTCTTTTTGTCCCCCGTATTTCTCTGACGTCCTAAGTGGATGCTGGGGACTCCGTCAGGACCATGGGGATTAGCGGCTCCGCAGGAGACAGGGCACAAAACTAAAGCTTTAGGATCAGGTGGTGTGTACTGGCTCCTCCCCCTATGACCCTCCTCCAAGCCTCAGTTAGGTTTTTGTGCCCGTCCGAGCAGGGTGCAATCTAGGTGGCTCTCTTAAGGAGCTGCTTAGAAAAAGTTTTTAGGTTTATTATTTTCAGTGAGTCCTGCTGGCAACAGGCTCACTGCATCGAGGGACTTAGGGGAGAGAAGTTCAACTCACCTGCGTGCAGGATGGATTGGCTTCTTAGGCTACTGGACACCATTAGCTCCAGAGGGAGTCGGAACACAGGTCTCACCCTGGGGTTCGTCCCGGAGCCGCGCCGCCGACCCCCCTTGCAGATGCTGAAGATTGAAGGTCCAGAAACCGGCGGCAGAAGGCTCTTCAGTCTTCTTGAAGGTAGCGCACAGCACTGCAGCTGTGCGCCATTGTTTGTCACACACTTCTCACCAACGGTCACGGAGGGTGCAGGGCGCTGCTGGGGGCGCCCTGGGCAGCAATGTAAATACCTTTTATGGCTAAAAAATACATCACATATAGCCCTTGAGGCTATATGGATGTATTTAACCCCTGCCAGATATTACAAACTACGGGAGAAAAGCCCGCCGGAATAGGGGGCGGGGCTTATTCTCCTCAGCACACAGCGCCATTTTCCTGCTCAGCTCCGCTGTGAGGAAGGCTCCCAGGACTCTCCCCTGCACTGCACTACAGAAACAGGGTAAAACAGAGAGGGGGGGGCACTTTTTATGGCGATATTTTATATATTTAAGCTGCTATAAGGATACAACACTTATATAAGGTTGTTCCCATATATATTATAGCGCTTGGGTGTGTGCTGGCAAACTCTCCCTCTGTCTCCCCAAAGGGCTAGTGGGGTCCTGTCTTCGATAAGAGCATTCCCTGTGTGTCTGCTGTGTGTCGGTACGTGTGTGTCGACATGTATGAGGACGATGTTGGTGTGGAGGCAGAGCAATTGCCGGTAATGGTGATGTCACCCCCCAGGGAGTCTACACCGGAATGGATGGCTTTGTTTATGGAATTACGTGATAATGTCAGCACATTACAAAAATCAGTTGACGACATGAGACGGCCGGAAAACCAGTTGGTACCTGCCCAGGCGTCTCAGACACCGTCAGGGGCTGTAAAACGCCCTTTACCTCAGTCGGTCGACACAGACCCAGACACGGACACTGAATCTAGTGTCGACGGTGAAGAAACAAACGTATTTTCAAGTAGAGCCACACGTTATATGATCACGGCAATGAAGGAGGCTTTGCATATCTCTGATACTGCAAGTACCACAAAAAGGGGTATTATGTGGGGGGTGAAAAAACTACCTGTAGTTTTTCCTGAATCAGAGGAATTGAATGATGTATGTGATGAAGCGTGGGTTAACCCAGATAGAAAAGTGCTAATTTCAAAAAAGTTATTGGCATTATACCCTTTCCCGCCAGAGGTTAGGGCGCGCTGGGAAACACCCCCTAGGGTGGATAAGGCGCTCACACGCTTATCAAAACAAGTGGCGTTACCGTCTCCTGATACGGCCGCCCTCAAGGATCCAGCTGATAGGAGGCTGGAAACTACCCTAAAGAGTATATACACACATACTGGTGTTATACTGCGACCAGCCATCGCCTCAGCCTGGATGTGCAGTGCTGGGGTGGTCTGGTCGGATTCCCTGACTGAAAATATTGATACCCTGGATAGGGACAGTATTTTATTGACTATAGAGCAATTAAAGGATGCTTTTCTTTATATGCGAGATGCTCAGAGGGATATTTGCACTCTGGCATCGAGAGTAAGTGCGATGTCCATATCTGCCAGAAGAAGTTATGGACGCGACAGTGGTCAGGTGATGCGGATTCCAAACGACATATGGAAGTATTGCCGTATAAAGGGGAAGAATTATTTGGCGTAGGTCTATCGGATCTGGTGGCCACGGCAACTGCCGGAAAATCCACCTTTTTACCTCAGACCCCCTCCCAACAGAAAAAGACACCGTCTTTTCAGCCGCAGTCCTTTCGGTACTATAAGAACAAGAGGGCAAAAGGACAGTCATATCTGCCCCGGGGCAGAGGAAGGGGTAAGAGAGGGCAGCAAGCAGCCCCTGCCCAGGAACAGAAGCCCTCCCAGGGTTCTGCAAAGCCCTCAGCATGACGCTGGGGCTGTACAAGCGGACTCAGGAGCGGTGGGGGGTCGACTCAGGAATTTCAGCGCACAGTGGGCTTGCTCACAGGTGGACCCTTGGATCCTGCAGGTAGTATCTCAGGGTTACAGGTTGGAATTCGAGAAGTCTCCCCCTCGCCGGTTCCTAAAGTCTGCTTTGCCAACGTCTCCCTCAGACAGGGCGACGGTATTGGAAGCCATTCACAAGCTGTTTTCTCAGCAGGTGATAGTCAAGGTACCCCTCCTACAACAGGGAAAGGGGTATTACTCCACGCTATTTGTGGTACCGAAGCCGGACGGCTCGGTAAGACCTATTCTAAATCTGAAATCTTTGAACCTGTACATACAAAAATTCAAGTTCAAGATGGAATCACTCAGAGCAGTGATAGCGAATCTGGAAGAAGGGGACTTTATGGTGTCCCTGGACATAAAGGATGCTTACCTGCATGTCCCAATTTGCCCTTCACATCAAGGGTACCTCAGGTTCGTGGTGCAAAACTGTCATTATCAGTTTCAGACGCTGCCGTTTGGATTGTCCACGGCACCTCGGGTCTTTACCAAGGTAATGGCCGAAATGATGATTCTTCTGCGAAGAAGAGGCGTATTAATTATCCCTTACTTGGACGATCTCCTGATAAGGGCAAGGTCCAGAGAACAGCTGGAGGACGGAGTAGCACTAACCCAAGTAGTGCTGCAACAACACGGGTGGATTCTGAAATTTCCAAAATCTCAGTTGACCCCGACAACACGTCTGCTGTTCCTGGGAATGATTCTGGACACGGTTCAGAAAAAGGTGTTTCTTCCGGAGGAGAAAGCCAAGGAGTTATCCGAACTTGTCAGGAACCTCCTAAAACCAGGAAAAGTGTCTGTGCATCAATGCACAAGAGTCCTGGGAAAGATGGTGGCTTCTTACGAAGCAATTCCATTCGGCAGATTCCACGCACGAACTTTTCAGTGGGATCTGCTGGACAAATGGTCCGGATCGCATCTGCAGATGCATCAGCGGATAACCTTATCGCCACGGACAAGGGTGTCTCTTCTGTGGTGGTTGCAGAGTGCTCATCTGTTAGAGGGCCGCAGATTCGGCATACAGGACTGGGTCCTGGTGACCACGGATGCCAGTCTGAGAGGCTGGGGAGCGGTCACACAGGGAAGAAACTTCCAGGGAGTATGGTCAAGCCTGGAGATGTCTCTTCATATAAATATACTGGAGCTAAGAGCAATTTACAATGCTCTAAGCCTGGCAAAACCCCTGCTTCAGGGTCAGCCGGTGTTGATCCAGTCGGACAACATCACGGCAGTCGCCCACGTAAACAGACAGGGCGGCACAAGAAGCAGGAGAGCAATGGCAGAAGCTGCAAGGATCCTTCGCTGGGCGGAAGATCATGTGATAGCACTGTCAGCAGTGTTCATTCCGGGAGTAGACAACTGGGAAGCAGACTTCCTCAGCAGACACGATCTACACCCGGGAGAGTGGGGACTTCATCCAGAAGTCTTCCACATGATTGTGAACCGTTGGGAAAAACCAAAGGTGGATATGATGGCGTCTCGCCTCAACAAAAAACTGGACAGGTATTGCGCCAGGTCAAGAGACCCTCAGGCAATAGCTGTGGACGCTCTGGTAACACCGTGGGTGTACCAGTCAGTGTATGTGTTTCCTCCTCTGCCTCTCATACCCAAAGTACTGAGAATTATACGGCAAAGGGGAGTAAGAACGATACTCGTGGCTCCGGATTGGCCAAGAAGAACTTGGTACCCGGAACTTCAGGAGATGCTCACGGAAAATCCGTGGCCTCTACCTCTAAGACGGGACCTGATTCAGCAGGGACCGTGTCTATTCCAAGACTTACCGCGGCTGCGTTTGACGGCATGGCGGTTGAACGCCGAATTCTAAAGGAAAAAGGCATTCCAGAAGAGGTCATTCCTACACTGGTTAAAGCCAGGAAGGAGGTGACTGCACAACATTATCACCGCATTTGGAGAAAATATGTTGCGTGGTGTGAGGCCAGGAAGGCCCCCACGGAGGAATTTCAACTGGGTCGATTCCTACATTTCCTGCAAACAGGATTGTCTATGGGCCTCAAATTAGGGTCCATTAAGGTTCAAATTTCGGCCCTGTCGATTTTCTTCCAGAAAGAATTGGCTTCAGTTCCTGAAGTCCAGACTTTTGTAAAAGGAGTACTACATATACAGCCCCCGGTTGTGCCCCCAGTGGCTCCGTGGGACCTGAATGTAGTTTTGGATTTTCTCAAATCCCATTGGTTTGAGCCACTCAAATCGGTGGATTTGAAATATCTTACATGGAAAGTAACCATGCTACTGGCCCTGGCTTCAGCCAGGAGAGTATCAGAATTGGCGGCTTTATCGTATAAGAGCCCATATCTGATTTTCCATTCGGACAGGGCAGAACTGCGGACGCGTCCTCAGTTTCTGCCTAAGGTGGTGTCAGCGTTTCACCTGAACCAGCCTATTGTGGTGCCTGCGGCTACTAGCAATTTGGAAGATTCCAAGTTGCTGGACGTTGTCAGGGCATTGAAAATATACATTTCAAGGACGGCTGGAGTCAGAAAATCTGACTCGCTGTTTATACTGTATGCACCCAACAAGCTGGGTGCTCCTGCTTCTAAGCAGACGATTGCTCGTTGGATTTGTAGCACAATTCAACTTGCACATTCTGTGGCAGGCCTGCCACAGCTTAAATCTGTCAAGGCCCATTCCACAAGGAAGGTGGGCTCATCCTGGGCGGCTGCCCGAGGGGTCTCGGCATTACAACTCTGCCGAGCAGCTACGTGGTCGGGGGAGAACACGTTTGTAAAATTCTACAAATTTGATACCCTGGCTAAAGAGGACCTGGAGTTCTCTCATTCGGTGCTGCAGAGTCATCCGCACTCTCCCGCCCGTTTGGGAGCTTTGGTATAATCCCCATGGTCCTGACGGAGTCCCCAGCATCCACTTAGGACGTCAGAGAAAATAAGATTTTACTTACCGATAAATCTATTTCTCGTAGTCCGTAGTGGATGCTGGGCGCCCATCCCAAGTGCGGATTGTCTGCAATACTTGTACATAGTTATTGTTACAAAAAAATCGGGTTGTTATTTGTTGTGAGCCGTCTGTTCAGAGGCTCCTACGTTTGTCATACTGTTAACTGGGTTTAGATCACAAGTTATACGGTGTGATTGGTGTGGCTGGTATGAGTCTTACCCGGGATTCAATATCCTTCCTTATTGTGTACGCTCGTCCGGGCACAGTATCCTAACTGAGGCTTGGAGGAGGGTCATAGGGGGAGGAGCCAGTACACACCACCTGATCCTAAAGCTTTAGTTTTGTGCCCTGTCTCCTGCGGAGCCGCTAATCCCCATGGTCCTGACGGAGTCCCCAGCATCCACTACGGACTACGAGAAATAGATTTATCGGTAAGTAAAATCTTATTTTTTTGCACCAGCACCAGGCGCAGAGCCCGGAGCTGGTTTTAAAAATACGGGGGATCCCCTGTCAGTTTTCCCCCCGGATTTTTCGAACCAGGACCGGCTCGAAGAGCCCGAGGCTGGTTATGCTTTGGAGGGGGGAACCCCACGCAATTTTTTTTTCGGGTTTTTTCCCGTTTTTTAAAAATCGGATCAAAATCCGTCAAATCGGCCGTTTTTCGACAGCGGGACTGTCGAATCCGTTTTTTATTGAATATGTTGAATTCCGGCACCCACTTGCCGGAATTCGATGGTCGAATTGTGTCGAATTAAAAAACGGGCGAAAAATTGCCGCGATTCGCCGGTAATTGCATATACCCCATAGCATCATTACTGTAATGGCTTTCATGTGACATCTCTCTGCCACTAGCAATTGGATGTGGCCCACTGCATAGCAATGTAAAATAGGCCCATATTCATCACTAGTCAAAGTGACGGATATGGAACCCATGATGATGATGATGATGTGCAAACAATAAATAATTCATATCAAAGTCTAGGGTCAGGATTTGCAGCATTAAACTAGGTACACACCTTACAGTTATTGGGCCGATTTGCCAGTAATCGGGACATCGGCCTGATTTCTCTTTATAGTGTGTACGAACGATTGTTTCTGTTATGCCGATAAATTGGGAAAATCTTGCCTACAAACACAACCGTTCGATAATCTGATCTGTCATTCAGGATCGAAATCTCGGCCATAATCTCCAGATATCAGGAATATTCCAAACAAGGTGTCGCTCAATATACAGTAATATACAGTATTTACTAATTTTAAATAATTTAAACTTTATATTTTACCTTATATATTTGCTGTTCCGAATTTACCAATTCCTCACTCCCTTATTATAACAAAATCCTCCCTCTATAAAATTTTACATTCAACTTCCCCTAACCAAAGTGTCACTAGCATCCAATTCCCTTTACCTAAATCCAGTACTGTAAGGAGGGTGGTGCGGCCGGTGCAGCCACACACAGCGCACAGGACTTTCTATGCTGAATAATGGTTAAATTGTTTATTTTAAGTAAAGTGTTACAATCCTTTGCTACAGTTATCAGATAGGTTTGTGGATAAGATATACAGATATCACGTAGCGGGGTATTCAGTTGCATGCGAAGGATACGAATTACCGACACCCGCATGTAAGTGTTGCCATATGCCATACTTATTGCATAGTAGCTCCAAATGCAGATTTGTGTTTGCAGCCCCATATGACTGTGGCGCTCATTCCGAGTTGTTCGCTCGGTAAATTTCTTCGCATCGCAGCGATTTTCCGCTTAGTGCGCATGCGCAATGTTCGCACTGCGACTGCGCCAAGTAAATTTGCTATACAGTTAGGTATTTTACTCACGGCTTTTTCTTCGTTCAGGCGATCGGAGTGTGATTGACAGGAAGTGGGTGTTTCTGGGCGGAAACAGGCTGTTTTATGGGCGTGTGTGAAAAAACGCTATCGTTTCTGGGAAAAACGCGGGAGTGGCCGGAGAAACGGAGGAGTGTCTGGGCGAACGCTGGGTGTGTTTGTGACGTCAAACCAGGAACGACAAGCACTGAACTGATCGCAGATGCCGAGTCGCAATTTTGAGATTCTTTCGTTCGCAATTTTAAGAAGCTAAGATTCACTCCCAGTAGGCGGCGGCTTAGCGTGTGCAATGCTGCTAAAAGCAGCTTGCGAGCGAACAACTCGGAATGAGGGCCTGTGTACAAAATTCTGTGAGCCCAGGGTGAGATCGGAAGATGAGGGCTAGTTGAAGTGCCTTTGCTGGCGTTTCCATGCCATTGCATTATTTATCCCCCCCCCACCACCCCCCCATGCTGATGTGGCTTATTGAATTTACCACCATGAGTCTTTTCATTGGTTTGAATGTGCAACTGCACAGGGGATTAATGTGTCTCTATATAGGTCTCACTTACAGGCGCAGTGCAAGTAGGCTATACAGAAATACCCCCTCCCCTGGGAACTGTGATCTGTGGCTTCAGTGACACTTTTTTTTACTGACTGGAGGTATGCTCCCCCAGAACCTTCCTGTGTCAAAGTCTTAGAGACTAAATGTGTCTCTTTCTGTAGCCTCCACTGACTGGTACGCTGCCGCAGTCGTACACAACCTTACTGCTGTGTGGCTACTCTTGCTTGGCTGACATCTCCACAGCCACTCTTGCACACTTGCCACTGTCTTTTTCCGCTGACCCCTATGTATCTTTTTGGTGTAGAGCGCTCTTACTTTCCCATTCACCTGCTAGTCTCTTCTACACTTTCCTGAGTTTGTGTGCGCAAGGGACTCCACAGTTTCAAGCATGTGCTGCTTATCACCGACAATCGTGAGCACTGGTGTTGCCACAACAACCAGTGATTACTCCCTGCACAAACCAGGGCACTGAATTAACCCCATCACTGCTTACTCCATTTCACAACAGAGGGTGAAGGGTAATACAGTTTAAAAAGTATTTCTGCCATTTGCAGCACCAAGGGATAAAGGTTCTGCAGTGAAGCTGTAATATGTAATGGTTGTTTTTCATATAGTAACCGATAAATCAATAACGGGTTGGGGGGGATTTATAAAAGCTTGTAGAGAAATAAAGTACCAACTGACCATGACAGTTAGAAGCCGATTGCTTAGTACTTTATCTTTCTCCACTTATCTCTCCCCCCAAGCTTTGATAAATCGCCCCCAGTGCTTGCCATTCGTATCAGTTGATGAACGTTAATTAAACAAAAGTGACTATTTCCTTCATTACAGTTATTCCCATGTATTACTAAGGTATGTAACAGACGCATATCCGTTGTAAACTTTAGGTCCGATAGATGATCACGTTTATATGAAACGTCTTGGGGCTTGTTAAAATAAAATCTGAAAGGTCAGGCGCCAGCAGGAACTCGTATGCAAACAAATGTGAAGGTTAGGTCTCGCTATGTATGGATCTAAGTGAGATTTTTACATTTATATTGTAAAAATAATTAATCTCTTTGGAATACATTGTGATGTGGATTTACATAGAAAGCTAGTAAAGAACAACCTAAAATATGCAATAAAAGATAATTATTATTACTACTACATATTATGTATGTAGCCCACATATTCTACAGCCCTGTAGGAAGTCAATTAAATTATGTACAAAGAAAAATCATAGAGGACTTTGGCCAGTGTTTAGGAAAATTGTGTGCACGGCTGAGTTCTCAAAGTTCCAAGATAAGTGCAGGATTTTAGGTCTAATTGAGGACATAGCTGATTACATATCTGGGCAGAAGGTTGGTTTCTACTTGAAAATGTGTTTTGTATATACAGGTTGAGTATCCCTTATCCAAAATGCTTGGGACCAGAAGTATTTTGGATATGGGATTTTTCCGTATTTTGGAATAATTGCATACCATAATGAGATATCATGGTGATGGGACCCAAGTTTAAGCACAGAATGCATTTATGTTTCATATACACCTTATACACACAGCCTGAAGGTAATTTTAGTCAATATTTTTAATAACTTCTTGCATTAAACAAAGTGTGTGTACATACATACAATTCATTTATGTTTCATATACACCTTATACACACAGCCTGAAGGTCATTTAATACATTATGTTCAATAACTTTGTGTATTAAACAAAGTTTGTGTAAATTGAGCCTTCAAAAAACAAAGGTTTCACTATCTCAGTCTCACTCAAAAAATTCCGTATTTCGGAATATTCCGTATTTCGGAATATTTGGATATGGGATACTCAACCTGTATTATTTAAACATACTTTAAAAAAATAATAAACAGTTTGGTTAAAATGAATATATAGGGATTTCTGGAATTGGAAGGTCCAGTTTTTTTTTATAACTTCTTAGAGGACCTCTCAACTATAATGCTATGTCAGGAAAAATACTATACCGTAGCATTTCGGATGCAGATACAGATGCAGTCGCACACATAATGTAGGCATGCTGCATATAATTTTAATTAACAAAGTATGCGTCTTATTTGCATAGTGATGAGAAGTAGATGCAGTTTCGGGGGAAAACTTGCACGAAAAGATGCTTGGCATTAGCAAACGTGCTCATGACTAGGAGCGACTAGCAGGGCTGCACCAATGATGAGGGAGGACACATCTGTAAATCCACATATAAAGAAAGTAAACTAGCCTTAAATCTGATATCCTATATATTCATCGCACATGTAACAAAGTAAAATAATTACGCTCATAGCGGGGCTGATGCAGAGGTAATTGTACTGTACAGACACATGCAGAGCGTATCTTCTGTGAATTTGCCTCGTGAATTTGAATCATTTTTTCGATTTTCGGCAAAAAACACCTTTTTGTTCTGTTAGATTAATTTTATTTGAGGTGTTAGACTGATGGTACTTTATGAAAATACAAAATGTGAAAAAATAACCCCAAAGTTTATAATCTATATATTAATAGCAGAAGGACGACTTTTATGAGAGACCTATTTCTATGATGCCGTTGTCTGAGCAGGGCATCTCGTATACCAATTGATAGGCCTTGGTGTTTTAACTGGTTGCTTTGTTTCAGAAGTTACAGCATGTGGCAAAATGTCTGCCTGCCATTTACAATGCATCACCATTGTGCTCTTGAAAATGTGTCAATTGATGACCTCTCCCTGTGCACCTGCTGGGTGGTCTGAAAACTCTGACAATTATTTGCAGCCACTCTCTAAGGCAGTGTTTTTCAACCGCTGTGCCGCGGCACACTAGTGTGCCGTGTGCGGTTGTCAGATGTGCCGCCGCTGCCTGCCCGCCACAGATGCCTGCTCTCTTCCACGGCGCACTGCAATCTTCCGCTTCACGGCCCGTTACCTATGGCGATGCGGTGTGACTCATAGATCACGCCCATCATGCCGGCTCGTTTGTTAACATGCGTGCTCTCCTGTCCACCTACCCAGCCACCGGCTCTCCTGCCCGCCTACCCAGCTGCCAACTCTTCTGCCCGCCTACCTAGCCGCCGGCTCTCCTGTCCACCTACCCGGTCGCTCTCCTGCCCGCCTACCCGGCTGCCAGCTCTCCTGCCTGCTCTCCTGCTCCATGTTCTCAGTGCTGAGCGAGATACCTGAGGTTGGGGCCAATGTATTTTGTTTATTTATTTGATTGCTGTTGGGCCAGTTTGTGGAGTTACTGGGGGGAAGGGGGTCACATTGTTTGCCATTACTCTGGGGGACAGTGTGAATGTTATTACTGGGGGGTCACAATGTTTGGCATTACTCTCGGGGACAGTGTGTGGTGGAATTACTGGGGGGGGGGGGGACACAATGTGTGGCATTACTATGGCGAAAGAAGTGTTGGAATTTTTTTGGGGGGACACAATGGGGTACATTTACTAACATTCGTAATTTCCGAAAAAAGGTCAAAGTTCAATCACGAATGACATCGAAAGTGTAAAACTGCAACTTTTTGAATTTGTTACGATGGATTTACTAAGCTGTCGTATTCGGGTTTTTCTTTTCTTCCGATGTCGATGTCATTCGTGTTTTTTTTTATTTTTTTACGGCAGTGATTAGCAAAACACTGCCGACTTTTTTTACAATCAATCTCGGCCGGATCTGTGTGATCCGTGCTGGGGTTCATTTTTTTTTTTTAATTAAACAATGTAAAATAAAAATAAAAAAAATGCGTGGGGTCCCCCCTCCTAAGCATAACCAGCCTCGGGCTCTTTGAGCCGATCCTGGTTGCAAAAATATGGGGGAAAAAATGACAGGGGTTCCCCCATATTTAAGCAACCAGCATCGGGCTCTGCGCCTGGTCCTGGTTCCAAAAATACGGGGGACAAAAAGAGTAGGGGTCCCCCGTATTTTTAAAACCAGCACCGGGCTCCACTAGCTGTACAGATAATGCCACAGCCGGGGGTCACTTTGATATAGTGCCCTGCGGCCGTGGCATCAAAAATCCAACTAGTCACCCCTGGCCGGGGTACCCTGGGGGAGTGGGGACCCCTTCAATCAAGGGGTCCCCCCCCCCAGCCACCCAAGGGCCAGGGGTGAAGCCCGAGGCTGTCCCCCCCCATCCAATGGGCTGCGGATGGGGAGGCTGATAGCCTTTTGTGATAATAAAAAGATATTGTTTTTAGTAGCAGTACTACAAGTCCCAGCAAGCCTCCCCCGCATGCTGGTACTTGGAGAACCACAAGTACCAGCATGCGGCGGAAAAACGGGCCCGCTGGTACCTGTAGTACTACTACTAAAAAAATACCCAAAAAAACACAAGACACACACACCGTGAAAATATAATTTTATTACATACATACACACATACATACATACTTACCTTATGTTCCCACGCAGGTCGGTCCTCTTCTCCAGTAGAATCCAAGGGGTACCTGTTGAAGAAATTATACTCACGAGATCCAGGGGCCCAGGGTCCTCGGAGAAATCCTTTGTAATCCACGTACTTGAAAAAAAAAAAAAAAACGCTTACCCGAGCCACGCACTAAAAGGGGACCCATGTTTGCACATGGATCCCCTTTTCCCGACTGCCAGAAAACCCACTCTGACTGATGTCTAAGTGGGTTTCCTCAGCCAATCAGGGAGCGCCACGTTGTAGCACTCTCCTGATCGGCTGTGTGCTCCTGTTCTAACTGACAGGCGGCACACGGCAGTGTTACAATGTAGCGCCTATGCGCTACATTGTAACCAATGCTGGGAACTTTCTGCTCAGCGGTGACGTCACTTTAGGTCAACCGCAGGGCAGAAAGTTCCCACCATTGGTTACAATGGAGCGCATAGGCGCTACATTGTAACACTGCCGTGTGCTGCCTGTCAGTCAGGACAGGAGCACACAGCCGATCAGGAGAGTGCTACAACGTGGCGCTCCCTGATTGGCTGAGGAAACCCACTTAGACATCAGTCAGAGTGGGTTTTCTGGCAGTCGGGAAAAGGGGATCCATGTGCAAACATGGGTCCCCTTTTAGTGCGTGGCTCGGGTAAGCGTTTTTTTTTTTTTTTCAAGTACGTGGATTACAAAGGATTTCTCCGAGGACCCTGGGCCCCTGGATCTCGTGAGTATAATTTCTTCAACAGGTACCCCTTGGATTCTACTGGAGAAGAGGACCGACCTGCGTGGGAACATAAGGTAAGTATGTATGTATGTATGTGTGTATGTATGTAATAAAATTATATTTTCACGGTGTGTGTGTCTTGTGTTTTTTTGGGTATTTTTTTAGTAGTAGTACTACAGGTACCAGCGGGCCCGTTTTTCCGCCGCATGCTGGTACTTGTGGTTCTCCAAGTACCAGCATGCGGGGGAGGCTTGCTGGGACTTGTAGTACTGCTACTAAAAACAATATCTTTTCATTATCACAAAAGGCTATCAGCCTCCCCATCCGCAGCCCATTGGATGGGGGGGGACAGCCTCGGGCTTCACCCCTGGCCCTTGGGTGGCTGGGGGGGAGGGGACCCCTTGATTGAAGGGGTCCCCACTCCCCCAGGGTACCCCGGCCAGGGGTGACTAGTTGGATTTTTGATGCCACGGCCGCAGGGCACTATATCAAAGTGACCCCCGGCTGTGGCATTATCTGTCCAGCTAGTGGAGCCCGGTGCTGGTTTTAAAAATACGGGGGACCCCTACTCTTTTTGTCCCCCGTATTTTTGGAACCAGGACCAGGCGCAGAGCCCGATGCTGGTTGCTTAAATATGGGGGAACCCCTGTCAATTTTTTCCCCATATTTCTGCAACCAGGATCGGCTCAAAGAGCCCGAGGCTGGTTATGCTTAGGAGGGGGGACCCCACGCAATTTTTTTTAATAAAATAACAACTTTCCCACCCCTTCCCACTGATATACATGCACGGATCTCATGGATCCCTGCATGCCTATCCAATCACGGGAAACAAAAAGTAGGTCTGTTTTTTTTTAGCACTTTTTTACGAGTTGTAATTTTTCACGGCAGTGTTTTTTTTTTTTTTGCTGTGCACTTCTTAGTAAATGACCGAGATTCATACTTAAACAGCCGCGTTTTGACCGATGGTGTATTCATTCGTGATTTTTTTCTTGGACTTCAAAATATTACGAATGCCCTCATCACTGCCGTGATTATTGCTTAGTAAATTACCGAGATGACACTTTGATGAAAAAACGGCATCTCGGTCAAAATCGGGAGCTTAGTAAATTTACCCCAATGTGTGACATTAATGTTGGTGTCTGTGGTGGAATTACCATTTCTATGTTTTATTACAGTGGGGGCCAATGTGTTTTTTTATTGCAGGGGCCAATATGTCTGTTTTATTACTATGGGAGATATTATACAGTATATCAGTTGATTAAAAAAAACTGACGGTGTGCCTTGGCAATTTTAAAATCTTGTTTAGTGTGCCACAAGTTTAAAAAGGTTGAAAATCACTGCTCTAAGGGCTAAAACACACTACCCGGCTTTTGCCGGCCGGGAAAAAGCCGGACGGCTTTTACCCGTGCCGGGATTGTAGTTAACAGTGTGAGGGCTAGGGTCCCTTCACACTGCCCGGCCCCGGCCCGGCTGCCGGGTTGCAGCCGGGTCTCACCACTGGAAGGTCCGACGGCCGCCGGGCCATCTTTGCAGCCAGTGAACTGTGTGTGTGAAGGGGAGCTTTCACACACAACGGTTTTTTTCCAAGCCGTGTGTGATGCTGCGCATGCGCACAGCATTACACACGGCTCAAAGCCGTCCTGTGTGACAGACTCTGCCGGTTTCTCCCGGATGGCACATGGTTTTGTCCAACTGCTAACTCTGCCGGTTTCTCCCGGATGGCACATGGTTTTGTCCAACTGCTAACGAATTTGCTGCTGCGATCAACTCTGAATTACCCCCTTTGATTTAAGAAGATGGGATTAAAGTATCTGCACACTGTTGCTAAATTCAGTACTCTACTGAGATGATAATATATTTTTCATCAAACAAACGTATGACCTTTATGTATGCTTAATTAGAGGCTATTATTCAAAACACTATTTTTCAGGTTTATTAATGAAACTTATTCAGGAGATTATGATAGCTATTTACTGTTTAGGAAGATGTCAGAATTTACACATGTATTTGTAACTTTCAATTTTATTGATCTAAGATATTTAGAGATTGAAACATGGAAAACTGGAAAAAGGTAAAACTAATAGGGAAGAGTTAAATTAGTTTGATTTTATTGTAATAGTGATGTAATTACTTTGCTTAAAGTATATTGGTTAATAACATAAACAAGCATGGGAGGCAGTCATTGTGATGCTCATTGTACTGCATAGCTCTCAACTATCCCGCATTCAGCGGGACAGTCCCGTTTTCCTGGGACACATTGCAGGTGAAGAGGAGAATAGATGCCTTGAGCATGCGTTCTGCATCTATTCACAGCGCCGGAGGGGAGCCTGGGCCTATTTTCTGTGCTGTATGGCGGCCACTGGAATGCTGAACTGTGTGGGGATCACTGGGATGCTATCTTTACTGTATAGTGGTCACTTTAATACTGCCTGCACGGTATGAACATCATTTGGATGCTACCTGTACTGCTTGGTGTTCACATGGATGCAGTCTGTACAGTATTGTGGTCACTGGGATGCTCTCTGTACTGTAATAATGGTCACTGGATGGCACTAGGGCACCCAATTTCTGAACCAATGCAATATACACACTGGCGTATTTATAATGGGTGCAGTGTGTGCAGTGCACACAGGCCCCCGGGGTCCAGCAGGGGCCCACACCGCACACCCTGCACCCATTATTTGTCATACTTACCCTCCGGACTGCACCAGCTTCTGCGATCACTGGGAAAATTGGTGCGGTTCCATTTTCCCGGTGTTTCCTGCATGCGCAGTAGAAAAATCACTGGAAAAATGGCTGCTGCAACATTTTCCCTGAGAGCTGCGCATGCCCTAGTGCCCAGAGCTAAGCGATGCCGCCGGCTAGAGAGGAAGGGGCCCAGAATGAGTCTGCATATGGGCCTCCTCCTCTCCAGAAACGCATCGGAATACACACTTAGAATTTTATCTGTTAAAAATAAGTTGGTAGTTTACACTGTAATGGAAAATATAAACTAAATATGGAATACCTGATAAGATTAGCCCAATATGCATGGAATACAGTATATGATCCACAGGCAAGAATAACAAAATAGAAATGGATAATTAATCTGTAGAGTGGGGGGAGGGGGGTACTAATTTATATACATTGTAAATCTCACTTAATAGTACAATATGCTCTGTATTCTCTGGATCCATTAGCCAAAAATGTTGATGGATGACTGTATGTAATCTTTTTTTTTTTTTTAAAGAATATATTGTTGACTCTGCTGTAACTGTTCCAGCACTGCATGTACCGGACTGCACAAAATATGGAATGTGGATAATTGAATGAGGTTATTTAAAAGCAAAAAGCTTTCCAAATGAAGTGTTCATGGTACTAGAGTTGTGGCCTCATCCATCCATTGACTCTTTCTTGACATGGACTCAGCATGATTTCCTCCTTTCTGTTGTTTCTTCGTCTGTGTCTCTGGTGAAGAATTGCAGGTCACCAGAGTTTTTATTGAGGTATTTCATTTAAAGGACAGCAAAACCATTGTTCTCTAATCCTAACTAAATATGTCTGATTTATTTATGTAGTCCAGTTCCTTAAGGATCTTTTACTTCCCCACACAATGTCATAGACAGCTGCATTGTATCTAATAGACAACATTCACAGCGTTACAAGTTGTAAAATGTTTTAATCTGGTTGCTTTAAATCTCTTGACCCATATAGTGATTAGTGGCTGTACAGACAAAATCTGTGGCACCCTGGTCTCTTTCAGGTTACACCTCTCGGAGCCTCTGTTCCATGTGATTTGTGGACTGTTATTTTACGTATTGGGGGCCCAGTAGGTGGCCCAGTTTTACAGCCCCTCTGAAGATCTTTGGCTTTTCTCAGGGGTGTAACTATGTCTTTGTGGGCCCTATAGCAAAATTTGAAAGGGTGGGAGGAGCAGTGTATGAGCAGGGTAGAGAGCAGAATCACAGCAGCTGGGTGGGCGTGGGGGGGGGGAGGGTATATGGTAGAGTGGCATCAGGGGGAGTAGGGTAGAGTGGCAGCAGGGTACAGGGCAGAGTGGCTGTAGGTGGAGGGGGGGCATAGGGCAGAGTGACAGTAGGGTACAGGGAAGAATGGCACCAGCCACTACAGTATGAAGCACACAGGGGGGGTATTGCATGATATGCTGCTGTGTAACATATGTAGACTGTACACGTGTGTGCATGTACATGCACGATGCTTATCTCCCCACACCACCTGCCAGCAGAACCAAACACAGCAGCAGCAGAAACGGCTGCAGAGAGGAAAGGGCCCGGGTACTCGGAGAGCAGTGATGTGATTCTGGCAGCAGCAGCACAGGCTGTGGAGAGGGAGAGCTTTAGAACAATCATCATTTAGTGTGTATGCCCAGTTGTTCCCGTCAGTCATACAGTGAATTGTCCCATTGGATATGCTGCACATTCAATTGGATGATTCCACAGTCCCGACACGGTGTTATATGCAGCATGTAACGATACACTGTGCTCTCGTACAGTGTGTACAGCAGATGTGTTGTATTCTTAGGGGGCATACACATGGGGATACTTGTGCTGTGTGCTAAGCGATCTAGGTTAGCACAGATCGCTCAGCAAACATCGCTATATACACAGCGATGTGTGCTGAGCGTTCTGTGCTAACCAGTGTTCTTTAAGCACATGCTAGGCGATCTAACTAGATCTTGCGTGCAGGTACTAATGAGCTGAGCGGGCGATGGCAACCATCGCCATCGCTATAGACTGATCGCTTAGAAAATAGGCAAAAATCGCCCTGTGTGTATGCCTCATTAGATCGTGTTGCTGAGTCACACCATCGGAAGGTGTGTACCCAGCTTTAATTTTATTCATATTGCCAGTAATAAGGATGGTGTTATATTGTTAGTGCTATACAAGGAGAGTCTCAGGAGATTCTTGCCAGCTCCATAGCCACCATTTTGAAGTCAGTATTACTTGTAGACACTAGTACAAGTGTGTAGGACTGCACAGATGTGTGCTTGGTAAATGTTTTAACATTTATTTTTATAACATTTTTGTACCTTACATAATGTCAATCCTATGTTTAATATTTGCTCTCTGATGAATAGGTTTCTGAAATTCTTTTTGGAATAAATGGTCAGGAGCAGAAACATACAGACACAACAACATTTTGAGACAAACAATGCAACAACATTGTGCATAATGGCTGCAAGCAAGTACCTTCCTTTAGGCGGTATCCTTTTAGACCCAATGCTGCTTTGGATAACCAAATGGAGGATATTGTGATGTATGACCCATGGTCATTTATTGCGGTATCCAATTAGAGACCATTTTGATCAACCGAAATTTGACCCGCGATTGCACAAAAACACAATGTGTTTTCACTGCTCCGCAGCCCCTTATCGTGGATTATGCTTCGGGTACCTGAGACATCGGAGCTAATAGGTTAGGCCCCGGTGATCCTATAAGCAGCGGGAAAGAACCAGGTCTTAGCGTCTTAGTCGTAGTGTGATGTGACTAGGACGCACCGGAGACCTGTGCTGATTTATTTAATATATGACACTTATACATTGTGTGTGACTGATCTGTATATGAAGCACAACGGAACTTGTATTGGAAAAAAGATGCTGCTACTGCATTGTAGCACTTCATATACTGATTCAGAGACTCTTAGACACATTGTACAAGTATTGCAAATCAAATTAATCAGCACAGTCTCTTGGTGCGTCCTAGTCACATTGCGCTGCGAGTATGATGCAAAAAAGAGATATATTAAACAAGATCTTTGCTAGCTCTTAACCCTTTCGGTAGTATAATCTTCCGGGGTAGCCAGTGCTGGTAACCCCAGAAGATTTCCTGGCATACTACTGACTGATTTCCGGGGACAGCCATGCAGCGTGCACGGTGCCCGGGAATCAGCATACTCCATTATGGAGTTTAGCCCTCCCCCAGACTCCTATTGGCTGGGGGGCGGGCTCAGCTGTAAAATGGCTTATGCTGCTTCAAGGGCGGAAACCGCTGGGGCTGGCGATCCCCGCGGGCGATCACCAGGCGATTACCTCGCACTGCCCCATCACTCGCCCCCCTGCACCTCCCCCCCCCAGCTCCCACTTCAATTTAACAAACATTCCCTCCCCCCCCCGGGTGTGTTTTTAAATTGAAAACCTGCCACTGAAAGCATTAAAACCTCATAGCCTTTAAGCGTCACCCAATGTGTTCATTGTCTTGTGGCAATAAGACTGGCTGATTTAATCTCGCAATATAAACCTAGTAAAAATAAAGTGTTCTACTTTCTCTGAGACCTGTAAATTTTGCACTAATAACAACAGTAAGACACCACGTTTCACATTCAATCAATGAGTTGCGGTGATTGCTTTTCACAACAGGCTGTTTATCGGTTCAGACCTCTGGCAGAGTTGCAATTTTGCTTAATTTCTAATAACATTCAAAGGACACGAATTTAATGTATCTATTTATGTTAGTCAGCCATTGATTTTGAGAAATGTTAATTTATTTTTATTGGTGAGCAATTACAGCGTACTCTAAAAGTACATTTTATAAATTATATTGGGCTATTTCATTGTTAAAACTCAATAGTATGGTACTTTGAGTGTATGTGTAACCCTCTGAACCCAGCATGTATAATCACATTCCCTCTTCACTTCCTTCATAAACAGTTACAATTAGCAATGATTATTTTCTTAACCCAAGAGCTCCAGGTATGCGTTTCCATTATACATAATAAGCAAGGACATTCATCCAGGTCATGGAAAGGTTGTTTGTTTTCTTGCTCCCTCATGTCTTTGCAGCGGAATATAGGAACATTTGAAGGTTTCATTATTAGACGTTCTTAGATTTTCTTTAAAAAAGAAACCAGGACAAACAACTCTGCGGTGCTTGGTTGCAGCCAGGTTGCAGTAACCATTTTCCCCTTGCTAGCTGTTATGGGGTTATGCAGGGAACATCAGATGCTATTTATTTGCTTATGCTATGCATGCATTTATGCAGACTGAAAATAATGACTGTTTAGGAATGCTGACCCTGCTGTTTACTTGTTTCACATTAACATGTTCAAGGATCAATATACACTTTTGCTAAATAAAAAAGAATTTCCTTTTTCTAATAACCTGATCAACTTCTGTACAGCCACCGTCAAAACGTTCTGATGGTGTGAGGCAGCGTTGCGGCGATGTCCTGTAACAACACTGCATTGGCTGTAGAATATTCCCAATGGGACACTTCAATGAACGACGGCAGTAATTGATGGATTAGGAATACACACTATACGATGATCATGCATTTGGTTTAAAGTAGCAATATCGCATAATATATTGTATACTGTGCACCCAACTTAGGAAAGTGTTATTATATACTAAAAAGGCCAATGGGATCCATTAATTGAGGTAATTTAGCTTGGCTAATTGAATTCCCCCCATGTACTGCTTGTGTTAAAAGGAATCCCAAAATGATTATTATGGGTAACTGCAGAGATGCCAAAAATATATGAATGTAGAGCTCATATTACAGTTGTACTCAGAGAGCAGCTATGCCTCATATAATGGAAAGGCTAGAAACAAAGTAATATACTTGGTACAGTTTGCAGGAGGGCAAGTGACACCCAATAATTTACATTTATCTGAAGGTAAACCCTCTTTTAGCTATACGTACACACAGAACAATTGGTTTAAAGTGATGGTAAATAATTGTGTTTAATTAAAACACAGTTTTAGGGCAACCTAGTTGTGTATTGGTTAGTATTACTGACTCACAGCACTGAGATCATGAGTTAATTTCCCGACCAATACTGTAACTTAACGTCAGTGTGTACGTGTCTATGTGGTAGGGAATACAGATTCTAAGCTTCTCTGGGGCAGTGACTGATGTGAATGACTAAATATTAAGTGCAGTGTAATACAGTATGTGTGCATGATATGATTGATGATAATGATGATAATAATAATAATAATAATAATAATAATAATAAAAAAAAAAAAAATAAATAATAGATCATCCGACTCCTGGTATGCATAGACTATGGCTTAGCATAGATTTAAGAAGTTGAACATTTTAATCTGTAATCAAAGGCTACTTGGCTGTATGACTGTTAAATCAGACAAGGTTGCATATAGATTATATATATATATATATATATACACAGTACCAGTCACAAGTTTGGACACACCTTCTCATTCAATGGTTTTTATTTATTTCAATTATTTTCTACATTGTAGATTAATACTGAAGACCTCAAAACTATGAAAGAACACCTATGGAATTATGTTGTAAACAAAAAGTGTCAAATCAAAATATGTTTTATATTTTAGATTCCTCAAAGTAGCCCCCTTTTGCTTTGATGACAGCTTTGCACACTCTTGGCATTCTCTCAATAAGCTTCATGAGGTAGTCTCCTGGAATGGTTTTGAATTAACAGGTGTGCCTTGTCAAGAGTCAATCTGTGGAATTACTTGCCTTCTTAATGTGTTTGAGACCATCAGTTGTGTTGTACAGAGGTGGGGTTAGTACTAGAGATGAGCGGGTTCGGTTCCTCGGAATCCGAACCCCCCCGAACTTCAGCCTTTTTACACGGGTCCGAGGCAGACTCGGATCTTCCCGCCTTGCTCGGTTAACCCGAGCACGCCCGAATGTCATCATCCCGCTGTCGGATTCTCGCGAGACTCGGATTCTATATAAGGAGCCGCGCGTCGCCGCCATTTTCACACGTGCATTGAGATTGATAGGGAGAGGACGTGGCTGGCGTCCTCTCCGTTTAGATAGACACTTGAGTTGATTTACTACTAAATTTAGTAATTTTGGGGAGCATTAGGAGTACTCAGAGTGCAGAGTTTTGCTGATAGTTACTAGTGACCACCAGTTTTATTTATTATTTATAATCCGTTCTCTGCCTGAAAAAAAATGATACACAGTCACATACCATATCTGTGCTCAGCCTCAGTGTGCTGCATGATAATATCATCTATGTATATCTGACTGTGCTGAGTGCTCACTGCTCACACAGCTTAATTGTGGGGGAGACTGGGGAGCAGTTATAGCAGGAGTACAGTGCACACTTTTGCTACCAGTGTGACTGACCAGTGACCACCAGTATATTGTCTGCCTGAAAAAGTTAAACACTCCTGTGGTGTTTTTTTTTATTATTCTATAAGCGCATTCTGCTGACAGTGTCCAGCAGGTCCGTCATTCATTATATTATATAAATATTTACCTGCAGTAGTGTTATATTTTTTTTGTTCATCTCTATCATCTTTATCATCTCTATATTAGCAGACGCAGTACGGTAGTCCACGGCTGTGGCTATCTCTGTGTCGTCAGTGCTCGTCCATAATTGTATACCTACCTGTGGTGGGTTTTTTTTTTCTATCTTCTTCATACTAGTAGTAGGAGTCTGCTGACAGTGTCCAGCAGGTCCGTCATTATATTATATATACCTGCAGTAGTGATATATATATATTTTTTATATCATTATAATCTCTATACTAGCAGACGCAGTACGGTAGTCCACGGCTGTAGCTACCTCTGTGTCGTCAGTGCTCGTCCATAATTGTATACCTACCTGTGGTGGGGGTTTTTTTTCTATCTTCTTCATACTAGTAGTTTAGGAGTCTGCTGATAGTGTCCAGCAGGTCTGTCATTATATTATATATACCTGCAGTAGTGATATATATATATTTTTTATATCATTATCATCTCTATACTAGCAGACGCAGTACGGTAGTCCACGGCTGTAGCTACCTCTGTGTCGTCAGTCACTCGTCATCCATAAGTATACTAGTATCCATCCATCTCCATTGTTTACCTGAGGTGCCTTTTAGTTGTGACTATTAAAATATGGAGAACAAAAATGTTGAGGTTCCAAAAATAGGGAAAGATCAAGATCCACTTCCACCTCGTGCTGAAGCTGCTGCCACTAGTCATGGCTGAGACGATGAAATTCCATCCACGTCGTCTGCCAAGGCCGATGCCCAATGTCATAGTACAGAGCATGTAAAATCCAAAACACAAAAGATCAGTAAAAAAAGGACTCAAAAATCTAAAATAAAATCGTCGGAGGAGAAGCGTAAACTTGCCAATATGCCATTTACCACACGGAGTGGCAAGGAACGGCTGAGGCCCTGGTCTATGTTCATGGCTAGTGGTTCAGCTTCACATGAGGATGGAAGCACTCAGCCTCTCGCTAGAAAAATTAAAAGACTTAAGCTGGCAAAAGCACAGCAAAGAACTGTGCGTTCTTCGAAATCACAAATCCACAAGGAGAGTCCAATTGTGTCGGTTGCGATGCCTGACCTTCCCAACACTGGACGTGAAGAGCATGCGCCTTCCACCATTTGCACGCCCCCTGCAAGTGCTGGAAGGAGCACCCGCAGTCCAGTTCCTGATAGTCAGATTGAAGATGTCAGTGTTGAAGTACACCAGGATGAGGAGGATATGGGTGTTGCTGGTGCTGGGGAGGAAATTGACAAGGAGGATTCTGATGGTGAGATGGTTTGTTTAAGTCAGGCACCCGGGGAGACACCTGTTGTCCGTGGGAGGAATATGGCCATTGACATGCCTGGTGAAAATACCAAAAAAATCAGCTCTTCGGTGTGGAAGTATTTCAACAGAATTGCGGACAACAGGTGTCAAGCTGTGTGTTGCCTTTGTCAAGCTGTAATAAGTAGGGGTAAGGACGTTAACCACCTCGGAACATCCTCCCTTATACGTCACCTGCAGCGCATTCATAATAAGTCAGTGATAAGTTCAAAAACTTTGGGCGACAGCGGAAGCAGTCCACTGACCAGTAAATCCCTTCCTCTTGTAACCAAGCTCACGCAAACCACCCCACCAACTCCCTCAGTGTCAATTTCCTCCTTCCCCAGGAATGCCAATAGTCCTGCAGGCCATGTCACTAGCAATTCTGACGAGTCCTCTCCTGCCTGGGATTCCTCCGATGCATCCTTGCGTGTAACGCCTACTGCTGCTGGCGCTGCTGTTGTTGCTGCTGGGAGTCGATGGTCATCCCAGAGGGGAAGTCGTAAGACCACTTTTACTACTTCCACCAAGCAATTGACTGTCCAACAGTCCTGTCACAACTGAGGGCCTGAGCTGACGGGAGGCAGCCTCAGTTGTAGGGGCTGAGATGTACCGGAACCTGGGAGGTTGTATCAGACCCCTGGACATGTAAGTAACATGAATAATAACTGCCCGAAGGCGTGACAACGACAACTTGGATAAAAGTCAATGATGTTTATTATGACAACTCCGCAACACAGCAGCAGTAAAAGAAAACGTAAAAGTCAGCAAAGAATAAATACAGTTCCTGGGTACTACAGGATGGCAGGAGCCACAGGGCACTGGTAGTGTGAGATAGTTCTTATGATCTTCTAGATGGAAAGTCCTTACCAGGCCCGACTGTAGCAATGGAGATAACCCAGGATTGTGCCAGCTGGTGTTCCAGGAAAAGCTGGGTTGCTGAAGATAAAACAGCTGCTGTGGATACTGGCTGGAACCAGACTGTTGTTAGCACGGAGTGGATACTGGCTGGAACCAGTTAAATAATAAATGAACTTGGGAGCGATGAAATATGAACTGAAATGTAGAACTTGAGAGCGGAGAAATAATAATACCGGTGGAGAGTGGTAAAGTGTAGAAAGGACACCGGCCCTTTAAGGGAAGCTGTACTCTGCTGGAAGCTGAGCTGGAAGCAGGTAATGTTGTAGCTGGAAACAGATGAATCCACAATGGATTGGAGAGTCAGGCTACACCGCAGGTGGAATGCTGGTGCGGGTCTCTATGGTGGAAGTCTTGAGACAGGAGCTGGAACCTGGAAGACAATCACAGGAGAGAGACAAACAGGAACTAGGTTTTACAACCAAAGCACTGACGCCTTCCTTGCTCAGGCACAGTGTATTTATGCCTGCAGCAAGGAAGGGATTGGCTAGGCAATTATGCAGATTATCAATACTGAGAACAGATTGGTGGAAATGATCAGCTGACAGAATCCAAGATGGCTGCGCCCATGCAGACACTTGGAGGGAAGTTTGGTTTGTAATCCATGTGGTAATGAAAACAGTAATGGCGGCGCCGGCCACCGGAGACAGGAGGCGCCAGGCTGACAGATGCACATCCAACCACGCGGACACAGCGGAGGCCGCGGCTGACGTAATCGCCACTCAGACACTCTGCATGCAGAAGTTCAGGGACGGCGGCGGAGGCCGCGGGAGACGCCATGCCAGGTGTAATATGGCGTTTACTGTGACAGCGTCCCAGAGTGACAGGAGAGGATACAGGAATGTACACATCAGGATAACAGATGGGATCCGGTCCTGGAGCGCTGAGCCAGCCTTAGGAGGCATCTGATGGGTAAGAAATGGCGTCCAGATACCCGGATCGTGACAGCACCCCCCCCTTTAGGAGTGGCCCCAGGACACTTCTTTGGCTTCTGAGGAAACTTGGAATGGAATCTCCGGACCAAGGCAGGAGCATGGACATCAGAAGCATTGGTCCATGAACGTTCCTCAGGACCATAACCCTTCCAGTCAATAAGATATTGTAGTTGACCGTAACAGTGACGTGAGTCCAGGATCTTGGCCACTTCATACTCAACGCCTCGTTGAGTTTGGACTTTCGGAGTTGGAGGAAGTGAGGAATGAAACCGATTCAAGATCAGCGGTTTCAACAGGGAAACATGGAATGTCCTGGGTATTTTTAAGAAGGGAGGCAACTGGAGTCTGTAAGCAACAGGATTGATGACTTGTTCAATCTTGAAAGGACCGATATAGCGAGGTGCAAACTTCATACTGGGAACTCTTAACCTCAAATTCTTCGTGGATAACCATACCCGATCACCCACCTTGAGAGCAGGAACTGCTCGACGCTTCTTATCCGCAAACTTCTTGTACCTGAACGATGCCTTGAGCAGAGCTGATCGTACGCTCTTCCAGATATTGGCAAACTGATGCAAGGTGATATCCACTGCGGGAACAGAAGTTGCTGGAAGCGGTTGGAACTCAGGGACTTTAGGGTGGAATCCAAAGTTAGTGAAGAATGGTGTTGAAGCAGATGAAGAATGATACTGGTTGTTATGACAGAACTCGGCCCAGGGAAGTAATTGAACCCAGTCATCTTGAGAGGAGGACACATAGATGCGGAGGAAGGCCTCCAAGTCCTGATTCACCCTCTCGGTTTGACCATTGGTCTGAGGATGGTAAGCTGTGGAAAACTTTAGCTTGACTTGGAGGACTTGACATAAACTTCGCCAGAATTTGGCTGTGAATTGAACTCCTCGATCTGAGATAATTTCTTCAGGAAGACCGTGGAGTCGGAAGATCTCTTGTATGAATACTTGAGCCAACTTGGAAGCTGACGGAAGACCGGTGAGAGGAATGAAGTGTGCCATCTTGGTGAACCGGTCAACTACCACCCAGATGGTATTGAACTTGTTGCACATGGGTAAGTCTGTAATGAAATCCATCGACAAGTGGGTCCATGGTCGACGGGGAACGGATAGTGGAACCAGTTGCCCCGCAGGCGACTGGCGGGATACTTTATGTTGGGCACACTTTGGGCAAGATGCAATAAACTCCAAGACGTCCTTTTTCAGAGTTGGCCACCAATAGGACCTAGAGATAAACTCCAGGGTTTTTTGGATACCTGTATGTCCGGCAAAACGGGAAGCATGGGCCCAATGCATGAGCTTCTTCCTTAGCATCGGCTTCACAAAACTTTTCCCTGATGGGGGCGTAGAGTCCATCCCTACCGTGGAGAATGCCAACGGATTTATAATAGGATGCTTGTCTGAAGACTCTGACTCATTTTCTTGCTCCCATGAGCGGGAAAGGGCATCGGCCTTGCGATTCTGAGAGCCCGGACAGAACTGGAGTTTAAAGTCGAACCTGGAAAAGAAAAGTGCCCATCTGGCCTGACGAGGGTTGAGACATTGTGCGCCCTTCAGGTATAAAAGGTTCTTGTGGTCTGTAAGTATGGTGATTGAATGAGAAGCTCCCTCCAACAGATACCTCCACTCTTCTAGAGCGAGCTTGATGGCTAGCAACTCCTGGTCGCCAATGGCATAGTTGCGCTCAGCTGGGGAGAACTTCCGGGAGAAGAAACTGCAAGGGTGTAAATGGCCATCTTTAGCCCTCTGAGATAACACCGCTCCTACTCCAACGGAGGAGGCATCCACCTCTAAGATGAAAGGAGAGTCGATGTCAGGCTGTTTCAGAACAGGCGCAGAGATGAACCTTTGTTTTAAAAGATGAAATGCTTGCATGGCTTCTTCAGACCACTTGGACGGGTTAGCACCCTTCTTAGTGAAAGCAGTAATAGGCGCCACAATGGTGGAAAAGTCTCGTATAAACTTTCGGTAATAGTTGGCGAACCCTAAGAACCTCTGGACCCCTTTGAGGGTTAAGGGTACCGGCCAATTTTGGATTGCCTGTAGTTTCTCAGGATCCATCTCTAGTCCGGAACCGGACACAATGTACCCTAGAAACGGAATGGACTTGACTTCAAAGACGCATTTTTCTAATTTGCAATAGAGATGATTGACACGGAGACGGGACAGAACCTCTTTAACCCAAAAACGATGTTCCTCTAAATCGTTGGCAAAAATGAGGATATCGTCTAGATAGACCACGACATGACGGTATAGAATGTCTCTGAAGATCTCATTGACAAAATGCTGGAAGGCAGCTGGAGCATTGCTCAATCCGAAGGGCATGACGAGGTACTCATAATGTCCGTCACGGGTGTTAAAGGCGGTCTTCCACTCGTCACCCTCACGGATCCGGATGAGATTGTATGCACCTCGCAAGTCCAGCTTTGTAAAGATGGTAGCTCCGCTAACTCTGTCAAAGAGCTCAGTAATCAGGGGTAAAGGATAACGGTTCTTGATGGTAATGTCGTTCAAACCTCTGTAGTCGATGCACGGCCGCAGACCACCATCTTTCTTTTTTACAAAAAAGAAGCCTGCGCCGGCTGGAGAAGAAGAAGGTCGAATGAACCCCTTTGCTAGGTTCTCTTTAATATATTCCTCCATAGAATGCGTCTCAGGCAGAGACAACGGATACGTTCGGCCTCGAGGTGGAACCTTCCCTGGAACGAGATCAATCGGACAGTCCCATTCTCTATGAGGAGGAAGGATATCAGCAGAAGCTTTACTGAACACATCCGTGAAATCTTGATATGGAGGAGGTGGAACATCAGACGACCTGGGGGAGGAAGAACAGACAGGCAATACTTTAAACAAACATGTCTCAGCACAGGAGGAACCCCATGCCAGGATTTGCGTAGTCGTCCAATCAATTGTAGGATTGTGAAGACGGAGCCATGGAAGGCCCAGGACCACAGGATGTGTGGCTCTTGGAATCACTAAAAAAGAAATAAGTTCGGAATGAAGAACTCCCACTCTCAGACGAACTGGTAGAGTCCTTAAAGAAATAACTGCATCAAAAATTTTGCTGCCATCCACGGCAGTTAAAGAAATGGACGAAGGAAGTCTCTCGGTGGGTAGGGACCACCGTTTAACATAGGCTTCGGTAATAAAGTTCCCAGCTGCTCCGGAATCAAGGAGGGCAATGACGTTCCGATAACGTTGAGCAACTTGAAGCGAGACTGGGAGATTACAATCTTGAGGAGATGGAGAGGAGATCATTACTCCTAGCCGGCCCTCTCCTTGGCGAGCTAGGATTTGGAGTTTCCCGGACGTTTGGGACAGGCATTAATGGTGTGAGACGGAGCTGCACAATAGAGACAGAGAAACTCGGAGAGACGTCTTCGGCGCTCAGCAGGAGTTAAACGGGAACGGCCAAGTTGCATGGGCTCATCTTTAGATGGTGACAGTTGACGAGGAGGAGGAGCAGAAGATTTTGGAGCAGATGATGATCTTCCACGCTCAGTTGCTCTCTCTCTGAAACGTAAATCAACTTTCGTGCAGAGTGAGATTAGCTCATCTAACTTAGAAGGTAAGTCTCTGGTAGCTAACTCATCTTTAATACGCTCAGATAAGCCATGCCAGAATGCAGCATACAGGGCCTCGTCGTTCCATGCCAGTTCGGATGCCAGGATCTGGAACTGTATCAGATATTGTCCTACAGTACGTGACCCCTGGCGTAAACGGAGAATCTCGGATGAAGCTGAGGTTACCCGGCCTGGCTCGTCGAAGATGCGCCTGAATGTTGACACGAAGGCAGTGTAGGAAGATAGCAGGGTGTCGGACCTCTCCCATAACGGTGATGCCCAATCAAGGGCTGAGCCACTGAGAAGAGAAATAATGTAGGCAATTTTTGTACGGTCACTGGGAAAATTGCCAGGTTGTAGCTCAAACTGAATCTCACACTGGTTGAGAAATCCCCTGCAGAATCTTGGAGATCCGTCAAATTTTGCTGGCGTTGGAAGATGAAGACGTGGAGCAGAAATGGGTAAGGTGGGTGGGGTTATAGCTGGAGTCACTGTGGTTGACGCACCAGACGCGCCTGATCCACGGAGAGTTGTCTGAATCCCATCCAGCCGAGTAGAGAGATCCTGGAGACAGCGGATGATGTGGCCCTGTGCAGCCTCCTGATGTTCTAGTCGGGCTGCCAGTTCTTGCATCGGCCTGGCCGCTTGATCCTGGTCTCCGGCTGGATTCATTAGGTCAGTGCTTACTGTCACAACTGAGGACCTGAGCTGACGGGAGGCAGCCTCAGTTGTAGGGGCTGAGATGTACCGGAACCTGGGAGGTTGTATCAGACCCCTGGACATGTAAGTAACATGAATAATAACTGCCCGAAGGCGTGACAACGACAACTTGGATAAAAGTCAATGATGTTTATTATGACAACTTCGCAACACAGCAGCAGTAAAAGAAAACGTAAAAGTCAGCAAAGAATAAATACAGTTCCTGGGTACTACAGGATGGCAGGAGCCACAGGGCACTGGTAGTGTGAGATAGTTCTTATGATCTTCTAGATGGAAAGTCCTTACCAGGCCCGACTGTAGCAATGGAGATAACCCAGGATTGTGCCAGCTGGTGTTCCAGGAAAAGCTGGGTTGCTGAAGATAAAACAGCTGCTGTGGATACTGGCTGGAACCAGACTGTTGTTAGCACGGAGTGGATACTGGCTGGAACCAGTTAAATAATAAATGAACTTGGGAGCGATGAAATATGAACTGAAATGTAGAACTTGAGAGCGGAGAAATAATAATACCGGTGGAGAGTGGTAAAGTGTAGAAAGGACACCGGCCCTTTAAGGGAAGCTGTACTCTGCTGGAAGCTGAGCTGGAAGCAGGTAATGTTGTAGCTGGAAACAGATGAATCCACAATGGATTGGAGAGTCAGGCTACACCGCAGGTGGAATGCTGGTGCGGGTCTCTATGGTGGAAGTCTTGAGACAGGAGCTGGAACCTGGAAGACAATCACAGGAGAGAGACAAACAGGAACTAGGTTTGACAACCAAAGCACTGACGCCTTCCTTGCTCAGGCACAGTGTATTTATACCTGCAGCAAGGAAGGGATTGGCTAGGCAATTATGCAGATTATCAATACTGAGAACAGATTGGTGGAAATGATCAGCTGACAGAATCCAAGATGGCTGCGCCCATGCAGACACTTGGAGGGAAGTTTGGTTTGTAATCCATGTGGTAATGAAAACAGTAATGGCGGCGCCGGCCACCGGAGACAGGAGGCGCCAGGCTGACAGATGCACATCCAACCACGCGGACACAGCGGAGGCCGCGGCTGACGTAATCGCCACTCAGACACTCTGCATGCAGAAGTTCAGGGACGGCGGCGGAGGCCGCGGGAGACGCCATGCCAGGTGTAATATGGCGTTTACTGTGACAGCGTCCCAGAGTGACAGGAGAGGATACAGGAATGTACACATCAGGATAACAGATGGGATCCGGTCCTGGAGCGCTGAGCCAGCCTTAGGAGGCATCTGATGGGTAAGAAATGGCGTCCAGATACCCGGATCGTGACAAGTCCTTTGCGAGGAAGATGAAATATCACAGCAGTCATCCTGCTGCAAAGCGGATAACTGAGGCCTTGGCATCCTGGGCGGTGAGAAACGTGGTTTCCGGTATCCATCATTACTGCAGAGCCAACTATAGACTTGTTTGAGGTACTGTGTCCCCGGTACCAAATACCATCTAGGTTCCATTTCTCTAGGCAGGCGATACCGAAAATGTACACAGACCTCAGAAAAAGACTCACCAGTGTCCTAAAAAATGCAGTTGTACCCAATGTCCACTTAAACACGGACATGTGGACAAGTGGAGCAGGGCAGACTCAGGACTATATGACTGTGACAGCCCACTGGGTAGATGTATTGACTCCCGCCGCAAGAACAGCAGCGGCGGCACCAGTAGCAGCATCTCGCAAACGCCAACTCTTTCCTAGGCAGGCTACGCTTTGTATCACCGCTTTGCAGAATACGCACACAGCTGAAAACCTCATACGGCAACTGAGGAAGATCATAGCAGAATGGCTTACCCCAATTGGACTCTCCTGTGGATTTGTGGCATCGGACAACGCCAGCAATATTGTGCGTGCATTAAATCTGGGCAAATTCCAGCACGTCCCATGTTTTGCACATACCTTGAATTTGGTGGTGCAGAATTATTTAAAAAACGACAGGGGCGTGCAAGAGATGCTGTCGGTGGCCAGAAGAATTGCGGGACACTTTCGGCGTACTGGCACCACGTACAGAAGACTGGAGCAACACCAAAAATGCCTGAACCTGCCCTGCCATCATCTGAAGCAAGAAGTGGTAACGAGGTGGAATTCAACCCTCTATATGCTTCAGAGGTTGGAGGAGCAGCAAAAGGCCATTCAAGCCTATACAACTGACCACGATATAGGAGGTGGAATGCACCTGTCTCAAGCGCAGTGGAGAATGATTTAAACGTTGTGCAAGGTTCTGCAACCTTTTGAACTTGCCACACGTGAAGTCAGTTCAGACACTGCCAGCCTGAGTCAGGTCATTCCCCTCATCAGGCTTTTGCAGAAGAAGCTGGAGACATTGAAGGAGGAGCTAACACAGAGCGATTCCGCTAGGCATGTGGGACTTGTGGATGGAGCCCTTAATTCGCTTAACCAGGATTCACGGGTGGTCAATCTGTTGAAATCAGAGCACTACATTTTGGCCACCGTGCTCGATCCTAGATTTAAAACCTACGTTGTATCTCTCTTTCCGGCAGACACAAGTCTGCAGGGGTTCAAAGAACTGCTGGTGAGAAAATTGTCAAGTCAAGCGGAACGCGACCTCTCAACATCTCCTCCTTCACATTCTCCCACAACTGGGGGTGCGAGGAAAAGGCTACGAATTCCGAGCCCACCCGCTGGCGGTGATGCAGGGCAGTCTGGAGCGACTGCTGATGCTGACATCTGGTCCGGACTGAAGGACCTGCCAACGATTACGGACATGTCGTCTACTGTCACTGCATATGATTCTCTCACCATTGAAAGAATGGTGGAGGATTATATGAGTGACCGCATCCAAGTAGGCACGTCAAACAGTCCGTACGTATATTGGCAGGAAAAAGAGGCAATTTGGAGGCCCTTGCACAAACTGGCTTTATTCTACCTAAGTTGCCCTCCCACAAGTGTGTACTCCGAAAGAGTGTTTAGTGCCGCCGCTCACCTTGTTAGCAATCGGCATACGAGGTTACTTCCAGAAAATGTGGAGAAGATGATGTTCATTATGAATTATAATCAATTCCTCCGTGGAGACATTCACCAGCAGCAATTGCCTCCAGAAAGTACACAGGGAGCTGTGATGGTGGATTCCAGTGGGGACGAATTGATAATCTGTGAGGAGGGGGATGTACACGGTGATGAATCGGAGGATGATGATGAGGTGGACATCTTGCCTCTGTAGAGCCAGTTTGTGCAAGGAGAGATTAATTGCTTCTTTTTTGGTGGGGGTCCAAACCAACCCGTCATTTCAGTCACAGTCGTGTGGCAGACCCTGTCACTGAAATGATGGGTTGGTTAAAGTGTGCATGTCCTGTTTATACAACATAAGGGTGGGTGGGAGGGCCCAAGGACAATTCCATCTTGCACCTCTTTTTTCTTTAATTTTTCTTTGCGTCATGTGCTGTTTGGGGAGTGTTTTTTGGAAGGGCCATCCTGCGTGACACTGCAGTGCCACTCCTAGATGGGCCAGGTGTTTGTGTCGGCCACTAGGGTCGCTTATCTTAGTCACACAGCTACCTCATTGCGCCTCTTTTTTTTCTTCTTTGCGTCATGTGCTGTTTGGGGAGTATTTTTTGAAGGGCCATCCTGCGTGACACTGCAGTGCCACTCCTAGATGGGCCAGGTGTTTGTGTCGGCCACTAGGGTCGCTTAGCTTACTCACACAGCTACCTCATTGCGCCTCTTTTTTTCTTTGCGTCATGTGCTGTTTGGGGAGTATTTTTTGGAAGGGCCATCCTGCCTGACACTGCAGTGCCACTCTTAGATGGGCCAGGTGTTTGTGTCGGCCACTTGGGTCGCTTAGCTTAGCCATCCAGCGACCTCGGTGCAAATTTTAGGACTAAAAATAATATTGTGAGGTGTGAGGTGTTCAGAATAGACTGAAAATAAGTGGAAATTATGGTTATTGAGGTTAATACTTTGGGATCAAAATGACCCCCAAATTCTATGATTTAAGCTGTTTTTTAGGGTTTTTTGAAAAAAACGCCCGAATCCAAAACACACCCGAATCCGACTAAAAAAATTTGGTGAGGTTTTGCCAAAACGCGTTCGAACCCAAAACACGGCCGCGGAACCGAACCCAAAACCAAAACACAAAACCCGAAAAATTTCCGGTGCACATCTCTAGTTAGTACACAGTGGACACTCCTATTTGACTACTGTTGTAATCCATATTATGGCACAAACCACTCAACTCGGCAAAGAGAAACAACAGTCCATCATTACTTTAAGACATGAAGGTCAGTCGATAAGGAAAATTTCAAGAACTTTGAATGTATCCTCAAGTGCTGTTGCAAGAACCATCAAACGCTATGATGAAACTGGCTCTCATGAGGACCGCCCCAGGAAAGGAAGAAAAAGAGTAACCTCTGCTGCACAGGATAAGTTCATTAGAGTTATCAGCCTCAGAAACCGCTACTTAACAGCACCTCAGATTAGAGTCCACATAAATTCTTCCCAGGGTTCAAGTAGCAGACAAATCTCAACATCAACTGTTCAGAGGAGACTGCGTGAATCAGGCCTTCATGTTCGAATTGCTGTGAAGAAGCCACTATTGAGGATGAACAACAAGAAGAAGAGAATTGTTTGGGCCAAGAAACACAAGGAATGGATATTAGACCAGTGGAAAGCTATACTTTGGTCTGATGACTCGAAATTTGAGATTTTTGGTTCCAACCACCATGTCTTTGTGAGACGCAGAGAAGGTGAGCAGATGGTTTCTGCATGTGTGGTTCCCACTGTGAAGCATGGAGGAGGAGGTGTGGGGGTGCTTTGCTGGTGACACTGTTGGTGATTTATTAAAAATTCAAGGCACACTTAACCAGCATGGCTACCGGAGCTTTCCACAGCGCCATGCCATCCCATCTGGTTTGCGCTTACTGGGACCATCATTTGTTTTTCAACAAGGCGATGACCCCAAACACACCTCCAGGCTATGTAAGGGCTACTTGACCAAGAAGGAAAGCGATGGAGAGCTGCGTCAGATGACCTGGCCTCCACAATCATCTGACCTAAACCCAATTGAGATGGTTTGGGATGAGTTGGACCGCAGAGTGAAGGAAAAGCAGTCAACAAGTGCTCAGCACCTCTGGGAACTCCTTCAAGACTGTTGGAAAACCATTCCAGGGGCCAAATGTGAGAGTTTCAGAAAGTGAGAAAAAATTATACTTTTTCAGACAGTATAAAGTTTTCATGATGTAGCACATCTGCATCATTACTTTTATGACATAACAAAAATGCTATATATAGCAACAAATGTGGTGTATTTTGATACTACGGCATTAAGTGGCACCGCAGCCAGGGTACAATGCACACATGCAACTTGGTGTAGGAAGATGGCTTCCCGGTTCCATCAACCTGCACCAAGTTGCATGTGTGCATTGTGCCCCTGGTAGCGGTGCCACTCAATGCCGTAGTATCACAATGCACCACATCTTTTGCTATATATATCAAGGTCAGCATTTCCATTTGAGAAACGTAAATAAATGCCTATAACTTTTTTAAATATGCAGCCAACATGGCTGAACTTTTTCAAACCGTATAAAGTTTTCATGATGAAGCACATGAAATTGCTTTGAAAAAAATGTGCTTTTTATTTCAAGGCATAATTGTATATGTGGCCAACATGGCTAAACGTCAGCAAATAGTATAACGTTTTCATGATGCAGCACATGTGCATCATTACATGTATGAAATTATAAAAAAAAAAATGCTAGATTTAACAACTAATGTGGTGCATTTTGATACTACAACGTTGAGTGGCACCGCAGCCAGAGGCACAATGCACACATGCAACTTGGGTTAGGAAGATAGCTCCCCGGTTCCATCAACCTGCACCAAGTTGCATGTGTGCATTGTGCCCCTGGCTGTGGTGCCACTCAACGCCGTAGTATCTAAATGCACCACATCTGTTGCAATATATAAGTGCAGTATGATATACAGTGTTTTTTGAGTGGCAGCGCTTTCAGGGGCACAATGCAAACATGCAGGTAGGCCCGGCTTCAGGCTCCCTGGCACCATCAACCGGACCCAAGCTGCATGTGTGCATTGTCCACCTGAAAGCGGTGCCACTAAAACGCAATATATCATAGTGCACCAAGTCTATCACAGTATATACCAGGGCAGCAGGAATGTTTATATATACCAACATATGTGGTGCATTCTGATAACTGCGGTGTTGAGTGGCACCGCAGCCAGGGGCACAATGCACACATGCAGCTTGGGGCAGGAAGATGGGTCCACGGTACCATCAAGCTGTCCCTAGCAGCATGTGTGCATTGTCCGCCTGAAAGCGTTGACACCGTAGTATCAGACTGCACCACATCTGTTGGTATGTATAACAAGGGCACCAGTAATTGAGAATCACCCTACATTTGAAAGAGACTTGTCTCCTCCTCCTTCCCTCCCTCCTCCTCCTCTTGTCCCCCCTGTGACATCAAGGAGGTCAAAATTGCGGAGGAGACAGTGGATGTGTGGCTGTCTTGGGAAGGGTAGCTGGTTTGAGGAGGAGATTGGAAAGTGGGGGAAGGGTGGGTGGATGGGGGTGGGGGTTGATGAAAACGGGGAGGGTGGCTGGTTTGATGAGGAGGGGTTTGAGGAGGATGGAAAGTGGAGGAAGGGTAGTTGGATTGGGCCTGCGGTTGCGGATAACCGGAATGGTAGCTGGGATGCGGAGTAGTAGATGTAGGGTAGGTGTGGTGGTGAACTGACGGTCAATGGGAGATGAGGAGCAGGTGCTTGAGGTTCTGGCCCATGAATGTTCCACTCTGGTGTCAGTTGTTCTGAGAGTGTTTGGTACAAAACCTGTGACACCAGGCGCTGGCACTCTACTTGCTGCTGCGCAGAAACCTTCCGCATAGTTTTGCTCACATATGATGCAAAGTCATCAAACTAATTTGGTTTACGTAGCAGCTGTGAATGAGCCTCCACTAGTAGAGGGTCTTCTACAAATTTTGTTTTCCGTGGCTTCCTCTTGCCAGTCGGTCGCTGTGGAGAGGTTGGTTCCTCTGGGGAGGTGTTGATGAGGGCAGGGGTATGGCTGAGGTCTTCTTCAGGTGTCTGTAGGGTAAAGAGAAACATATTTAGTGGATAGTCAAACAATTTTTTTTCTTTTACAGTTCCCTACAAGCGTGGCAGAATGGCAAGTTATTGCAGAGGACTTTGACAGGTGCTGGAATTACCCAAACTGTGGTGGTGCAATAGACTGGAAACATGCGCATCACCAAACCCACCAACAGCGGGTCAGACTACTTCAATTATAAAGACTACTTTAGCATTGTTCTCATGGCGGTGGTCAATGCAAACTATGAGTTTATTTTCCTGGATGTTGGGAAAAATGGTCGTTGCTCGGATGGTGGATTGTTGAAAAATACGCGCTTCTATGATAGGCTCACCACCAACTCCATTCATCTGCCGCCTGTGGAGCAAACAAAGAATGGCCTGGGATTTATGTTCGTGGCAGATGAGGCCTTCGCACTGCACAAACACATAATGAAGCCCTACCCGCAAAGAGTCCTGAACCACGATAGGTGCATTTTTAACTACCGCCTTTCTAGGGCCCGCAGGGTTGTTGAGAATGCATAACCGGTTCAGGATCTTCCACAAACCCATTAACATGAGGCTGGACAAAATTGACTATGTAGTAACAGCATGTTGTATACTACACAACATGCTCTGTCGCAAAGCCACGAGGCAAATGCCTTTGCTCCCGGCAGGACCGGAAGATCCCAACCAGCCAGTGGTGACAGCGCCGATTTGCTTGGTGGAACCACCTGCAGCAGCTATACGCGGCACTGCAAGGGCAAAATAGGTCAGGGAAAAATATAATGCCTTCTTCAATGGGGAAGGAGCTGTGGCATGGCAGGAGGAATATATTAGGTAAAAACCATTTAAAAAGCAACTTACCCCTTTGGCCTCCTCCATGTCCAGACTTCCCTCCTCGAACTCTGCCATCACCACCAGGGACTCCTTAGCTGACCTTTTCTCCAGGAGGAAGTTGAGATCTTTGTAGTACCACAGCTGCGGCACATACGCCTTGTCTGCACCGGACCCTGACCTCTTGGACTCCTCCACCTTGCGATTCCCTTTGACAAAGACTGTCCGTAGATTTCGGACTCAGGCCACCGAGGCAGCAGAGAAGGTGGGCTTGGAGTACTCCACCATGCAGCCTCCCTCTTCTGCTTGTTGCTGTAGTCTGGTGAGAACATCAGCCACAGTCACTCCTCCTCGCGGTACAGGCTGATGAAAGAAAATCACGGTTCTCATAGGACATCTGCAGAATGCAAAAAAAGGAAAATTAAAAAACATGAAAAAAGTTCAACTATTCAGGTTAAATAAAGTTTGTTTGCTAGTTACTGGTGTGAGTTATCTGAAATATGTAGTGAAAATACATTGGTGTGCAGGGTGCAGCAGCATAACGGTGGGATGTGGGTTGCAGTGGCGCAGTATAATGGTGTTTTGGGCGTGGCCGCATGGGGCTTGCAGTAGCACAGCATTTTGGGCAGGGGGGCCAGTATAATTGTGGGTAGAGGAGCATAATGGTGGGCAGTGGTGGTAAAACAGCATAATAGTCATTGGTGGTCAGTTGTGCAGTATAATGGCGTTTTGGGCGCGGCCGCATGGGGCTTGCAGTAGCGCAGCATTTTGGGCAGGGGGGCCAGTATAATTGTGGGTAGAGCAGCATAATGGTGGGCAGTGGTGGTAAAAAAGAATAATAATCATTGGTGGCCAGTGGCGCAGTATAATGGCGTTTAGGGCGCGGCCACATGGGGCTTGCAGTGGCGCAGCATTTTGGGCATGGGGCATATATAAATGTGGGTAGAGCAGCATAAACGGTGGGCAGTGTTTGTAAAAAGGAATAATCATTGGTGGCCAGTGGTATAGCCTGCCTACCTTGTGCGGTGAGTTTGGGAGCTCAGCAGCATGCTTGCATCCTCCTCTACAGTCATGTGCGCAGTGAGGGGAAGAGGAGTGTCCAGGAAGTTGGATCCTGTCTTCACATATCGCACATCGCGGTGTGATACATTGAAAGTGTTAAAAAACAGCATGCAATCACGCCGCAATTCGAGAAATATTAAGTGCAGCACATACTATCTTGAAACACGAGATTCGACCGGCGTGCCTGCGCATCGCGTTGAAAGGTACCTAAAATGTGCATACAATACCCCGATTTCTCTCACAGTTCCAGTCGAAATCAAATTAGATTTGTGTGAGTTATATTGTTTCTGTGCAGGGTAAATACTGGCTGCTTTTCTTTTACACTACAATTTAGATTTCATTTTGAACACACCCCACCCAAATCTAACTCTCTCTGCACATATTCTACCTGCCCCACCTGCACTGCACATGGTTTTGCCCATTAGAGAAAAATGTTGCTGCTGCAATCAAGTCTGAATTAGGCCCAATATAATGTAAAACTGGTAATGGAAATAAGGGCTTGTAAGGCAGGTGTTTCGGTAAAACACAATGGGGGTCATTCCGAGTTGATCGCTCGCTAGCTACTTTTAGCAGCCGTGCAAACGCATTGTAGCCGCCCACCTTTGAGTGTATTTTCGCTTTGCAGAAGTGCAAACGCTTGTGCAGCAGAGTGGCTGCTAAATCCTTTTGTGCAAAACAAGACGAGCCCTGTAGTTACTCTTCGTGTGCGTTAATTCTAACGACGGAGGGACGGCTTTTGACGTCACACACCCACCCAGCGTTCGCCCAGCCACACCTGCGTTTTCACCGACACGCCTGCAGTTTTTTATAAGCACTCCCTAAAAACGGTCGGTTGCCACGCAGAAACGCCCACTTCATGTCAATCTTCCTGCGTTCTCCCGTGCAACTGAAAGCTTCGCTAGAACCTGTGCAAAACCACAAAGTACTTTGTACCCGTACGTCGCGCGTGCGCATTGCGGTGCATACGCATGCGCAGAAATGTCGATTTTTAGCCTGATCGCTGCGCTGCAAAAAACGGCAGCTAGCGATCAACTCGGAATGACCCCCAATGTCTTTACTGGCATCAGATACTGTGCATAGCATACACAGGCTTGGGCCTGGTCGCACAGGTGCATACAGAAAAGAAAGAAATTAACATAAAAGGTCCTAGCACTTCCCGTGCTCAATAATCAGTCTGCTGCAACGGCCTGCAGCCATCATCTGCCATGCTCTCCTGGCACGGGCAATGTCCACAGTCTCTGGCACTACAAGCTGCATCCTACCAGGCATTAGTGCAATGCACAGTGGGTGTATGAGAGGTTTAAACCCCTCTCCTGCTTCTGACTTCCTTCTGGCTCTGGGTGAGCTGGAAAACTTGAACTTCTACTTTTCGCAGCTGTGCAATCCAGAAAGCCCAGAGTCCTAAATTACTACTGCATATATATATATATATATATATATATATATATATATATATATATTAGAGATGAGCGGGTTCGGTTTTACTCGGATTTACTCGGTTCTCAAAACGGCATCTTATTGGCTCACGGATGTCTCGTGTTTTGGATAGCCAATAAGATGCTGTTTAGAGAACAGAGTAAATCCGAGTAAATCCCGAACCTGCTCATCTCTAATATATATATATATATATATATATATATATAGTTACATAGCATATATATATATATATATATAGTTACATAGTTAGTGAGTTTGAAAAGAGGCATAATGCCCATCGGGTTCAACCTGTATTCTGTGTTAAGCTGTTCATATTATTATAATGCGCCTACTGAAGTAATGGTTTAGTACCAATTGACAACTACGATTCTACCACTCCCAGATATTAATGTCACTTTTCTAAATGCTATAACCCTGGATACGTTTTCCAGTTAGAAATTTGTCCAATCTGTTTTTAAATGCATTTACAGAGTCTGCTGTTATTACCTTCTCCGGCAGGGAGTTCCAAATCTTTATTGCCCTTTATCGTGAAGAACCGCTTCCTACGTTGTGTACAGAATTTTCTCTCCTCTAGCCTCAGTGAGTGCCCACGTGTCCTATACAGAGTTCTATTAATGAACAAATCCCCTGCTAGCTCCTTGTAATGACCCTCTACATATTTGAAGATATTAATAATGTCTCCTCTTAGACTCCTCTTTTCTAGTGTATACATATTTAACCTAGTAAGCCTTTCCTCGTACTCCAGTGTCTCTAACCCTTTAATCAATTTAGTAGCTCGCCTTTGAACCCTTTCTAGTTCCCCAATATCTTTTTTTATAATATGGTGCCCAAAATTGAACACTATTCAAGGTGTAGACGTACCAATGATTTGTACAGTGGCAGGATTACATCCTCGTCCCTTGTCTCAATGCCCCGTTTTATGCACGCAAGCACTTTATTTGCCTTTTTTGCTACATTTTGACATTGTGTACTGTTATTAAGCCTATTATCAATGAGCACCCCCAAATCTTTTTCCACCAGTTACCCCTATATTTTCTCCATTTAGGGGTATATTCTGTTGGTGTCGAAAGCTGCCGTCTGTCGAAAAGACGTCAGTTTTCGACTTTTTAAGGTCGAATCGTGATTCGACCTATTCAATCCCAGCTGTTTTTATTCAACAAGTTGGGGAATTCGACTTGTCGAATAGTACGTGAATCGGCGGTATAGCTGCCGATTCACGTACATTTGAGGGAAACTTGGCCAAATTCGACAGGATTTGGCCCAGTTTCCGACCATTTCAGTCCAACATAAAAAAATGTTGGACTGATCAGGGAAAGCTGGGATTCACTGGAGCTCCGGGCTGAATCTCCTTATATATGTGCCCAGACCTAATTACAGAACATCCGGCTGCTCACCACCCACACCTCTGAGTTTGCTGACCTATCCGGTGCCGGGAGGCGAGTGCTGCGGAGTCGGGGGGGCCCTGCTTCGCCCCCTGCGGATTGCGGCCTACCTCTGGTGCTGAGACCGGGACCTCGATTTTGAGGATAGGCCGCTGGAACGATCGGCCTGCAGGATCCGGGACGGCCCGCCTCGCATCGCGGATTGCCTCCCCCCCTCTGGGACGTCACCTTCTATGGCGGGAGTCATCATCAGGCTAGTCGAGGAATCGGCCGGGGACCGAGGACTGCGGAGGCTGTGAGGGGTGAGTGCTGCGGTGGGCGGCGGCGGCCATCTTGCGACTGGCGCCGCCGAGCGCTCTGGTGCTGGGGCTGACGCTGGGGAGCTCCCCCGGGGGGCCTGGACCCGGCGCTGCGCTCCCGGTGCTCCCGTGACACTGACCCCTTGCACCAGCGGCAGCAAAAACAGTGGGGAGCCGCGGGACGGGGCGGCTCCGTCTGCCAGCCGGCGGCCATCTTTCGATTGGCAATAGTAATAAACTCTATAAATCTGCTCCCCGTCCTGTACTTCCCGGAGCGCAAAGCCCGCAGAGCCGGGAGAGACACTAGGCCTCTCCGCGGGTTGCGGCCTGCCTCTCCCACACAGCCCAGAATCTATATTTCGGGGCGGCCCGCTGGAGGTACCGCCGGGGCCCGTTTGCTCACCTTAACTCTCTTGTGACCTGGTGTCCCCCGGTTTGCTCCTCCACCACACCCGCCACCAGTGAAGCCGATCGCTGCCTGCAGCTGTCGCGACTCTCCCCACCTCCCTAATTATTCAGAGGCTCCTGACACAATAATCAGGGGCTCGCTGGTCCCTATCCACGACTCCGAAGCCCTGCCGCTGCTGCTATACTCCCACACCCGGCCCCTCTCTTGGTGACTCCTAGACGGTGACGCACCACCCCTTCGGCCTGGGCCTTCCCACCCGAGCGATACCGTCACACTCTTCAGCACAGTACCTGCCTCCCTCACTGTCGCACCTACTTATCTACATTACGCGACAGCACAGTACGACAGCGGAGAGCTATCTCTGATCTATCAGCGGCCACCCGCCGCCGCGAGTGTGACGAACAGTCCATAACCCTTGGACCTCATCTTACATACACCCAGACCCTCGGCGCTACCGAAGCCATATGAAAGTTACGTCTCCACTCCAAATACGTGGCGACTAGCACACACACCCACGGCAGCGACTGGGCATTCTTCAACTCTCTAAGACGCCCACCAGTTCTCATGCTCCACTGATTGCACCATAACTCAGCCCTCCAGTGGTTCCCTCTCAGGCAACTTTCTAATCCCACTTTACCTACCTACCCCAAAGCCTTGTGTGATCCCTTCACCCCCAAACCCGCCTACCAAGGTGCAAACATGTCCAAACCCAACCCGAACACAAGAAGACGTGCGGGTACAGATATTTCCCAACATTTCACCAAAACCGACAAGAGCGATAAGCCCTCCCTACCCTCAGGCCCTCCCTCTCCCAGCCTGTCTGCTTCAGGTGGAGACGACCCATCACCCTCACCCGTCCCATCGACCAAAGAGGACATCATGGCTCTGAAGTCGCTCATAATGGACTTTAAAGAATCATTGGAAACCAAACTCGACAGAGCAGTTACCTCTATTAGGTCGGATATCTCCTCCCTGTCCTCCAGAACCTCCAAACTGGAAGCCAGACAAGACGTTCTACAGAAAGACCACATGGAAACGGTCAGAGATATAGACCACCTCATTCAAGATATCACGGAACTCCGGGCTAAGAACGAGGACCTGGAAAATCGCGAAAGGAGAAACAATCTCAGAATTCGCAACATTCCAGAGTCCGTCCTCCCGGCGGTCCTTGAAACATACCTCCAACGGCTGTTTTCCACCCTTTTGCCAAATGCAGGCCCTCGAGAACTGCCTCTGGAAAGGGCCCACAGGGCCCTCCGACCTAGGCCCCGCGAGGGCGAACCCCCGAGAGACGTCATCATGCGCTTTCTCAACTTCAAAGATAAAGAGATGGTCCTTCTCCCGACCCGGGGCAAACCACACATAATGTTTGAGGACGTCAAATTACAATTCTTCCAGGACCTGGCCCCATCCACCATACTCAAAAGGAGGGAACTCAGAGATTTAACTTCCGCTCTCCGCACACGAGGTATCCGATACCGCTGGGGATTCCCCTTTAAACTCTTGGTCGACTATAATGGAAAAACAATTGTCATTAAAGATCCAAGGGAAGGGGGCGACTTCCTATCACACCTGGAGGACTCTGATCCACTCGTCGAGCAAGGCTCCAACCCCCGCCCACCCTGATCGCCTCAGCACCTACAGTTACATGGACATTCCATTTGTTATATTTCTATAATACTCTTGTTGACTACTTTATCTGTTTTAGTTTCACATCCTGATTGTTCCATATACCTATTGTCTATTGCCTGCCCTTACCTTTCTATAGCCCACTTTGCTAACCCCGCTACTTGAAGTCCCACGGTTAAAGCTACCTCCTTGGGCCTGCCCACATATTTGCTTCACGCAGCATATTGACTACCAACACACACTTTATGCTCGGATATAGGAACCAGGATGTTCAGTTTAAAAATGTAACTGTTTTCTCTATATTAATGTAGTATTGCTTTTGTCGCACTTATTACCTGACCTTACATACCACCCTTTAATCGCATACCACTCACACAATGTTTATTCGCCTCTCAGCCAATACTACTTCTTTCACACAGACCACCACTGGAGGGACGTGTTCCTTCAATCCCTGTACTTACCACACAGACCCACAATGTTGTTTCCAAGCACCTAGACCCGCTCCCATACCTCTTCCCCTCCGTGGAGGGAGTACTGTCGCTCCCCGACGCTCCTCCACTTTGGATCTTTTGATCCTACTCGCTGTGCCCGTTCCTTCTCGCTGGTCGTAAGGAACTCCTACACAGATTCGCCCTCCTCCCCCCCCCCCCCCAGCCTTTTTTTTTTTTTTTTTTAATTACTTTTTTGCATTTTCTTTCTAACATTCCTACTGTTTATTTTCTCGTCCTCTCTTCACTCCTTCTACGCTTTCCTCTTTCTCCTCTCTTTCTATTCTGCACACCCTTCTAACACCCTAAAAGATGCCCCTGCTCCTGGCGTCCTTGAACACCAAGGGTCTCAATACCCCCCAGAAGCGCTCATCTTTGTTTCGCTCTCTTCAAACTCTAAAAGCGGGAATCGTGCTCATCCAAGAAACCCACTTCAAATCCCGATCGCACCCATCCCTAACCACTAAACGCTACCCAACGGCTTTCTATTCCTCAAGCCAATCGAAACACAACGGGGTGGCCATCCTGATCCACTCCAAAATCCCATTTACACTACAATCGACCCACACAGACTCTGATGGCCGGTATATCATTCTGACGGGCATGCTCGGACACTTAGAATGCACGATAGCCACCGTCTACGCTCCCAACTCCGGGCATTCCTCTTTTTTTAATTCTTTTTTCTCAGATCTAAACAAAATCAGAAAAGGTTACCTAATACTAGGAGGAGACTTCAACTCTGTCCCAGACGTCGACCTAGATAAATCCTCTGGCCAGACTCGCCCCCATCGAGACTTGTCTTCACGCTCTTTAAATAAACACATCCGCGAATCTGGCCTTTTCGACGTCTGGCGCGCTCTTAACCCAACAGCCAAAGACTATACCTTCTTCTCGACCCCGCACCAATCATACTCTAGAATTGATCTTTTTTACTGTGGCACATTACTCTCTCAGCACGTACTAGACTCATCTATTCTCACTAATCCTTGGTCAGACCACTCCATTATCACCGCCACCTTTGACTTCCTTGACACTCCGACAACTCGCCCTAATTGGAGATTAAATGAAACACTCTTGAAAATCCCTCAGTTTCAGGAAAAAATCACTCTAGCCCTAGCTGACTACTTCTCCTTAAACATGACCGACTCCACCTGCACCCCACTAATCTGGGAAGCCCACAAAGCCGTAATTAGGGGACACATCATTAACTATGCGTCATATAGGAACAGGGATCGCAAACAAAAAATATCATCCCTCACAATTGAGGTCCACAACTTAGAAACACTACATAAGCAACAACCCTCGCAACCTCTTTATTCTAAGCTCACATCCACCAGGGCAACTCTAAATGCTTTACTGGCCGAAAAAACCGAGCACTCTCTCCGCTGGCTAAAACAAAAATTCTACGAGAAAAGTAATAAAGCCGATTCGCTCTTGGCTGGCAGATTGAGGGCTCGGAAAGCGCGCACTGCTATCCCGGCTGTTAAAGACGAGCGCAACTCCCTCCAGTACAACCCAAAGACTATTAACTCTCTTTTTCGGACGTACTATGAGCAGCTCTACAACTTGCCAGACACCTCCTCTTCACTAGACCCGACCCATCCCACGGTTTCAGAATACTTAGCTTCCTCAGATCTACCCCGAATAGACGTCGACACTTCCACGGCCCTTAACAAACCCATCACACCCGAGGAAATAACCCTTGCCATCGGTAGTCAGAAGCCATCTAAAGCCCCGGGCCCGGATGGCTACCCAATGTCATATTATAAAACTTTTCAACCTGCATTACTTCCCCACCTCACGTCAGTATTTAACCTCATCCTGGATGGGTCCCCCTTCCACCCCCACACTACCAAGGCCGTCATCACCGTGATCCCAAAACCCAATAAAGACCCCAGCTTATTTCTAACTACAGACCCATATCACTTCTAAACTCGGATTTGAAAATCTTCGCCAAAGTACTGGCTAATAAACTTAACCCTATCCTCCCCTCACTCATACATCCTGACCAAGTGGGCTTCATTCAATCTAGACAGGCACTCGACAACACTAGGCGTGTCGTGGATATTATCGACCACATCAACCTCCACAAGATCCCGTCCCTGACTCTTGCCCTAGATGCAGAGAAGGCCTTTGACAGAGTTTCTTGGCCCTTCATGCAACAGACTTTACAACGTTTCGGCCTCCAGGGTAGATTCCTTCAAGCCATACAAGCCCTATACCAGAACCCCTCGGCGTCGGTTCTCTCCAACGGCTTACTTTCGGATCCCCTCAAAATTTCAAACGGAACAAGACAAGGATGCCCATTATCTCCCCTCATATTCGCACTCGTCATTGAACCCCTTGCAAACCGCATCCGGTCCAATCCTGACATCACGAGAATCCAAGTCAACCATACTCAATACACCATCTCTCTCTTCGCAGACGACATCCTCCTGACTTTGACAAACCCGACTATTTCCCTCCCGAACCTCTTCCAAGAACTAACCACATATGGCAACCTCTCGGGTTATAAGATTAACCAGACAAAATCCGAAGCCCTCTCTTTGCACATCCCCAAACTAACTAAATCACTACTACAAAAGAACTTTAATTTCGCCTGGCGCAGACGCTTCCTCAAATATCTTGGGATCTCCATCACCAAATCCTACAGCTCTCTCTACAAGGCTAACTACCCCCCCCTCATCACATCAATCCTTACTGATACCCAACAATGGGAATCTTACTTCCTCTCTTGGGTGGGTCGAATTAACGCTATAAAAATGAACGTCCTCCCCAAACTTCTCTACCTCTTCCAGACACTTCCGATTGCGGTGCCCTCCCGGACTCTTAACAATCTCCAGTCTTCCCTCGGTAAATTTATCTGGGGCCACAAAAAGCCTAGAATCCGGCGGGATATCTTAGCTAAACACTCACAAAATGGCGGTCTTGGCCTTCCCATTCTCCAACGCTATTATGATGCGACCAGATTAAGTCAAATGATTGCCTGGCATTCCCCAAAACACACTAAAAGATGGGTCGATTTGGAGAGCGATTTGACGGGACTCCCATCTATTTCTCACTTGCCTTGGCTCTCTAGTAAAATACACACCCCACCCCACCGCACCTCACCCGCAATAGAATTGACTATTACACACTGAATAAAATAATTAAAATTATCAAACCACCCCTCCCCTTTGACTCCCATCTGGAGCAATCCAGCATTTACCCCGGGACTCTCTCGGGAAATGGCCCGCCCCTGGATCTCGGCAGGAGCCACCAGAATACACCACTTCACAGGGACGCACTCCATTAAGTCATTCTCTGACCTACAAACTACGCACGACCTGCCTAACTCTATGTTCTATCAATACCTACAAATTCGCCACTTCCTCTCCTCCCTACAGTTAACGTTTCCTCTATTGGCCCCCACACCTCTCGAGAGGCTCTGTATTTACAACCCCACCAGTAGAGGCACCATCTCCCTCCTCTACAAAACCATCCTCAGCCCTACACCCCCACCTCTCGAACCACATGAGCTTGCTTGGGAAGCTGACATGGGGTGTCACTTAGAGGACGAGGGTTGGGAAACAATCCGCACCGCGATTTCACAATGCTCCATCAGCGTGGCCATCCGTGAAAACTCGTACAAAATATATACTAGATGGTACCTAGTACCGGACCGACTACATAGGATTTACCCTGACACCTCCAACCTTTGCTGGAGGAATTGCGGTCATATAGGCACGCTCTATCATGTTTGGTGGACCTGCCCGGTGATTGTTCAATACTGGGCAAAGGTCCGCAAACTTATCTCACGATTAATCGACTTACCAGCGCCCCTATCGCCCGCGAACCTCCTCCTCTGCTCTCCGCCCGACCACACCTCTAAAGACTCCAAAAACCTGGTTCTCTTTATATCTTGCGCAGCAAAATACCAAATAGCAAGTAAATGGAAGAACCCCGAAGCCCCCAGCAGCCAGGCACTCACAAACAGAATCTGGTTTGTTGCAAACATGGAATACATCACTAGTCTCCGCCAAAACACAGTTAAAAAGTTCCACTCTACCTGGCTTCCATGGTACAGATTCCATGACCACCCCCTCCCAGGACTAAATTAATTAAAGACCCCACCCCGCAACTATTGTCTCTCCCCCTATTCCCCCCCCCCTTTTTTTTTTTCCTTCCTCCTTTCTCTTCTTTTCCTTTTCTTCTCTTCTCACCTAAACCCTGGACCCACGTCCCTTTACAGAAACTGCTCTATTCCCTTATTCTCTTCCCTCCTACATAGCACTAGACCCTTCGGTTTCCAGTTTTGTTTTTTTCCTACTCAACTTCTCTATCACTCGCACCACACTCTTTTACCGCTCTCTTAGAGAAATTTGTTATACCACTCACCATTCTGGCTCTACAGCCTCCTGTTTACTGTTTATATACTAATAATTTACTTGTATTTTCCTATTTTCAAATAAAAAAATTCATATGATGAAAAAATAAAAATAAATGTTGGACTGAGATTAGGGACCTTAGTGGTGGAGAGAGGGGGGAGAGTCGCGGGGAGATGGGGGAGCCTCGGGCAGCCAGACCCCCGGCGGGCAGTGCTGGAGACGGGCAACGCCGGAGACAGGGAGCTGCGGGCAGCCAGACCCCCGGCAGGCAGTGCTGGAGACAGGCAGTGCCGGAGACAGGGAGCCGCGGGCAGTGCTGGAGATGGGCAGCGCCAGAGACGGGGAGCCGCGGGCAGACGGGGTGAGCAGTGCTGGAGGATGACCTCGCTTGCTGGAGCCGGGTGGACGCTGCCGTGAGTGGCGGCTGTGATGCGGGGACGACTGTGAGGCAGAGAGACGGGGGAAGGGGGGGAGATGGAGAGCGCAGAGCAGCGCTTGTTATGATTCCAGTACTTCTGACCAGAGGAGATCTTATGACAGAGGCCAGAGTACTGGAAGGAAATGCTGGTTACGGGAGCGGGAAAGCCTAGTAACCCCTGGCGCCCTAACTCCGTTGTCTCGCCCGTGTAATCAGAAATCCCCTGCGAGACTATGGTTGCTTGAGCCCATGGCAGCCGCGTTTGAAGGGCGGATTATGTCTGCCCAACTCCGATGCCCCCTCAGGTCTTAATGGGAGACAAAGGGAAATCAGAGACAGGGTGATAACAAGGGGCCCTCTGACTAAGCAACCAGGCCAGGGGCTACAAGCTAACTAACTTAAACCAGAAGTATGTGCGGACAAACCGCCAGGGAAAAGGACAACCAAAAATCCACGAATCCGTTACTCCTATCCAGCACCGCTGGATACCAGAGTGGATTTGTGGGAGCGGAATCCTCCGCAAAAAGCTCCGAAACACAATATAACCAAATAATAAATAGTAAGCGGTCAAGCCGCAACACACGGCTACGCCGCGACTCACGAACACCACAGGATGTTAAAGGTGCTCGGTCTGGACTCCAGGAAAAGATGACAACTTCCGAGTACAGGATCACTGAGGACAGGAACGACCGGATAGAACAGGACTGGAAAACTCTCTGCAACTGACACAGCAAACAGGAAGCTATTACCGGCGTCTGTGAGAAGTCCTGAGAGTGCCTTTAAATGGGAGCCCTCCAATCAGGAGCCAGACAGGGCTAATTACAACATGCCGTGCAGCTGCATGCTGCACGGCCAGGAACCAGTGAGGTGATTAACTTAGACCCAGCAACGGGGAACGCGGTCCGACAGTGGCGTCCCCGTTGCTAGGGTCTGTGCGGCTCCGTGCGCCCGGCGTCTAGCGTTGCTAGGGAGCCGGCGGCTGTCCGCATGCGGCGTCCCTAGTTGCTAGGCGCCGGGCCGCACTGACGAGCGGACCCTCGGCGCCTAACAGTACCCCCCCCCCTTGAGGAGGGGTCAAGGAACCCCTAAGGCCAGGTTTCTGAGGAAATTGTCGAAAAAATGCCCTCTTGAGCCTCGGGGCATGGAGATCCTTATCCAGGACCCAAGACCTTTCTTCTGGACCATAACCTCTCCAATGTACCAGAAAATAAAGCCGACCCCGGGACAACTTGGAATCGAGAACCTTCTCCACCAAGAACTCCTGCTGACCCTGTACATCTACTGGTGATTTCCCCTGAGAGACCTTTCGAGGAAATCTACTGGAAGAAACGTATGGTTTCAACAAGGAGCAATGGAACGTATTTCCGATCCGGAGAGTTCTTGGTAAACGTAACCGGAAAGCAACTGGATTGATTTTTTTTATGATATGAAATGGTCCAATAAATTTGGGGCCCAATCTGGCTGAGGTTTGTCGAAGTTTAATGTTGCGAGTCGACAACCATACCCTATCTCCTACTTTAAAAGTGCAAGGCCGCCGGAGCCTGTCAGAAAAATTTTTCTCCCGAAATGCCGCTTTTCTGAGAGCAAGGTGCACTTTTCTCCAAATGAGTCTGAGATGAGAGGTCAAGGTCAGCGAGGAGACAGAGGAATGTTGAAAAAAGGAATTAGCCCTGGGGTGAAAACCGAAAACTGTAAAAAATGGAGACACATTGGTGGAGGAATGACAGGCATTGTTGTAAGCAAACTCCGCCAAAGGAAGAAACTCGGACCAATCATTTTGGAGTTTGGCCGAGTACAAACGCAAATACTGTTTTAATGATTGATTAACTCGCTCAGTCTGCCCGTTGGATTGGGGATGGTAGCCGGACGTTAAAGACAATTTCATCTTTAATGAGGCACAAAAAGACTTCCAAAATTGTGCAATGAATTGTGGACCCCCGATCAGAAACAATATCAGTGGGTAATCCATGGAGTCTGAAAACATGGCGGAGGAACAAAACTGCCAATCCCTGGGCAGATGGCAGTCGGGGAAGAGCAATGAAATGGGCCATCTTGCTAAAACGGTCCACTACTACCCATATGACTCGGCATCCGGCTGACAGAGGGAGGTCTACCACAAAATCCATGGAAATATGAGACCATGGCCTGAGAGGAACATTTAAGGGCATAAGTTGACCGATAGGCAAGGAACGGGGAACTTTATGCTGTGCACAGACTTGACAAGAAAAAACAAACTCCTTAATGTCTTTGGAAAGACCAGGCCACCATACTGAGCGGGAGACTAATTCCAAAGTCTTAGAGATCCCCGGATGCCCGGCAACTTTGCTATCATGAAACTCAGTCAAAACAGTTGCTCTCAAAAACTCAGGGACATAAAGACGACCAGCAGGAGTATTTCCAGGAGCTTGATGTTGAAGCTGCTTTAACTGGGTGAATAAATCTTGTGTGAGACCTGCCCGAATGACTGAAGACGGAAGTATGGGAGTAACAGGACTGTTATCATGAACTGGAAGAAAACTGCGTGACAGGGCATCCGCCTTGGTATTCTTGGAACCTGGCCTGTAGGTGATAAAAAACTTGAAACGAGTAAAAAATAAAGCCCAACGAGCCTGCCGGGCATTCAGCCGTTTAGCTGATTCGATGTACTGAAGATTTTTGTGATCAGTCAAAACTGAAATGGTATGTGTTGCTCCCTCAAGCCAATGCCTCCACTCCTCGAAAGCCCATTTAATAGCCAGTAATTCCCGGTTACCAACATCGTAGTTGGATTCAGCAGAAGAGAATTTCCTGGACGTAAAGGCACAAAGATGTAATTCTAGAGAGTCCGGATCCTTCTGAGACAGGATAGCCCCTACTCCAACCTCCGAGGCATCAACCTCAACAATGAAAGGCAATTCTGGGTTGGGATGTCTGAGGACTGGGGCTGAGATGAAGGCTTGTTTCAAGGCCTGAAAAGATACTTCAGCTTCACGTGACCAGTTGGTTGGATCCGCTCCCTTCTTAGTCAGTGCCACAATGGGAGCAACCAGGTCGGAGAAAGAATGAATAAATCTTCTATAATAATTCGCAAACCCTAAAAAGCGCTGAATTGCTTTTAAGTTGGTGGGTTGTGCCCAACTAAGGATGGCTTGGAGCTTCTTTGGTTCCATACAGAATCCCCGAGGGGAAATAATGTACCCTAAAAAGGATACCTCCGTGACATGAAATTCACACTTCTCCAGCTTGGCATATAGGTGATTTTCACGTAATTTTTGAAGAACCTGACGCACCTGGGTAACATGTTGTTCAATAGAGTCAGAATAGATCAAGATATCGTCTAAGTAGACGACTACGAATCTTCCAAGAAAATCACGGAGCACATCGTTAATGAGATCCTGGAAAACTGCCGGAGCGTTAGACAGGCCGAATGGCATAACCAGATACTCGTAGTGACCCGATTGAGTACTGAATGCCGTTTTCCACTCATCTCCTGACTTGATTCGGATGAGGTTATACGCTCCTCTCAGGTCAATCTTAGAAAAAATCACAGCCGAACGTAGCTGATCAAAGAGGACAGAAATCAGCGGCAAAGGGTAAGTATTTTTTACTGAGATCTTATTCAAGGCTCTAAAGTCAATGCAGGGTCTGAGTGATCCATCTTTCTTCTCCACAAAGAAGAAGCCTGCACTTAAAGGGGATTTAGATGGCCTGATAAATCCTTTCCCTAGGCTCTCTTTAACATACTCATTCATGGCCACAGTTTCTGGTCCGGACAATGCATATAACCTTCCCTTTGGCAATGTGGCACCAGGAATTAGCTCAATAGCACAATCATAAGGCCGATGGGGAGGCAGAATGTCCGCATTGCCCTTGGAAAATACATCAACAAAATCCTGGCATTCCACAGGAATGGGTGCGGGAATGACAGCAGCAATTCTGAGGGGAAGCGTAATACATTCCTTATTACAGATGGTACCCCATTGTGAGATCTCCCCCGACTGCCAATCAATGATGGGATTATGAAAGGCCAGCCAAGGGTGACCCAGAACCACTGGAACTGCTGGGCAATGGGTAAGGAAAAATTCAATTTTTTCGGAATGAAGAGCTCCTACCGAAAGTAGAACAGGGGGTGTACAGAGAGAAATAACCCCATTGGATAAGGGACTCCCATCTAAACCATGCATGGTGATATGCCTACCCAAGGTTAACTGAGGAATACCTAAGGCCTTGGCCCATGTTAAGTCCATAAAGTTCCCTGCAGCTCCACTGTCAACGAAAGCCGACACCGAAGAACAGAGGCTGCCAAAGGAAACTTTAGCTGGGACTAACAGGGAATTATTCGAGGAGATAAGCTGCAGACCAAAGTGAACCCCCTCACAATTCACTTGGTCGAGGCGTTTCCCGACTTGCTCGGACAATTACGGGCAAAATGTCCTTTACCCCCACAGTACAAACAAAGACCAGAATTTTGCCTTCTGGTTTTTTCTTCAGGAGACAGCTTGGAGAGACCCATCTGCATGGGCTCCTCTATGTCCACAGGAATGGAAAAAACACAAGGGGTAGACCCGACAGGTGCTCCTTTTTCAGCCCTCCGCTCTCTGAGACGACGATCAATCTTAATAGAAAGCTCCATGAGTTTATCGAGAGTCTCAGGAGCGGGATACTGAAGGAGACTGTCTTTTATAGACTCAGATAAGCCGAGGCGAAACTGACTGCGCAGGGCTGGGTCATTCCATCCACAGTCGTTCGACCAACGGCGAAACTCCGTACAATAAATCTCTGCGGGATTCCTACCCTGTCTGAGAGCACGTAACTGACTCTCGGCGGATGCCTCTCTATCAGGGTCATCATACAATAGCCCTAAAGACCCCAGAAAGGCGTCTACAGACAACAATGCCGGATCCTCTGTTCTTAAACCAAAAGCCCAGGTCTGGGGATCCCCCTGAAGTAAAGAAATAATAATTCCGACCCGCTGAGATTCCGTACCTGAGGAGACTGGTCTTAAACGAAAATAAAGTTTACAAGACTCTTTAAAATTAAAAAACTGCTTCCTATCACCAGAAAAACGGTCAGGCAAATGCATTTTCGGTTCAGGAACGACCCTCGGGGAAGTCCGTAAAAGATCTTCCTGTGACCTCACCCGAAGGGAAAGATCCTGAACCATCTGAGTAAGTTCTTGAATCTGGCTAACTAGAAGCTGGCCAGGATTTGGCCCTAAACCAGTGGGATTCATGAGGCCGACAAATCTTCTAAACTGAATAAGGGAAAAAATCAAACCCTGTTTAATTTTAAGTTTTGGTCTGGCCGGTAATAATGTTATGATTCCAGTACTTCTGACCAGAGGAGATCTTATGACAGAGGCCAGAGTACTGGAAGGAAATGCTGGTTACGGGAGCGGGAAAGCCTAGTAACCCCTGGCGCCCTAACTCCGTTGTCTCGCCCGTGTAATCAGAAATCCCCTGCGAGACTATGGTTGCTTGAGCCCATGGCAGCCGCGTTTGAAGGGCGGATTATGTCTGGCCAACTCCGATGCCCCCTCAGGTCTTAATGGGAGACAAAGGGTAATCCGAGACAGGGTGATAACAAGGGGCCCTCTGACTAAGCAACCAGGCCAGGGGCTACAAGCTAACTAACTTAAACCAGAAGTATGTGCGGACAAACCGCCAGGGAAAAGGACAACCAAAAATCCACTAATCCGTTACTCCTATCCAGCACCGCTGGATACCAGAGTGGATTTGTGGGAGCGGAATCCTCCGCAAAAAGCTCCGAAACACAATATAACCAAATAATAAATAGTAAGCGGTCAAGCCGCAACACACGGCTACGCCGCGACTCACGAACACCACAGGATGTTAAAGGTGCTCGGTCTGGACTCCAGGAAAAGATGACAACTTCCGAGTACAGGATCACTGAGGACAGGAACGACCGGATAGAACAGGACTGGAAAACTCTCTGCAACTGACACAGCAAACAGGAAGCTATTACCGGCGTCTGTGAGAAGTCCTGAGAGTGCCTTTAAATGGGAGCCCTCCAATCAGGAGCCAGACAGGGCTAATTACAACATGCCGTGCAGCTGCATGCTGCACGGCCAGGAACCAGTGAGGTGATTAACTTAGACCCAGCAACGGGGAACGCGGTCCGACAGTGGCGTCCCCGTTGCTAGGGTCTGTGCGGCTCCGTGCGCCCGGCGTCTAGCGTTGCTAGGGAGCCGGCGGCTGTCCGCATGCGGCGTCCCTAGTTGCTAGGCGCCGGGCCGCACTGACGAGCGGACCCTCGGCGCCTAACAGTACCCCCCCCTTGAGGAGGGGTCAAGGAACCCCTAAGGCCAGGTTTCTGAGGAAATTGTCGAAAAAATGCCCTCTTGAGCCTCGGGGCATGGAGATCCTTATCCAGGACCCAAGACCTTTCTTCTGGACCATAACCTCTCCAATGTACCAGAAAATAAAGCCGACCCCGGGACAACTTGGAATCGAGAACCTTCTCCACCAAGAACTCCTGCTGACCCTGTACATCTACTGGTGATTTCCCCTGAGAGACCTTTCGAGGAAATCTACTGGAAGAAACGTATGGTTTCAACAAGGAGCAATGGAACGTATTTCCGATCCGGAGAGTTCTTGGTAAACGTAACCGGAAAGCAACTGGATTGATTTTTTTTATAATATGAAATGGTCCAATAAATTTGGGGCCCAATCTGGCTGAGGTTTGTCGAAGTTTAATGTTGCGAGTCGACAACCATACCCTATCTCCTACTTTAAAAGTGCAAGGCCGCCGGAGCCTGTCAGAAAAATTTTTCTCCCGAAATGCCGCTTTTCTGAGAGCAAGGTGCACTTTTCTCCAAATGAGTCTGAGATGAGAGGTCAAGGTCAGCGAGGAGACAGAGGAATGTTGAAAAAAGGAATTAGCCCTGGGGTGAAAACCGAAAACTGTAAAAAATGGAGACACATTGGTGGAGGAATGACAGGCATTGTTGTAAGCAAACTCCGCCAAAGGAAGAAACTCGGACCAATCATTTTGGAGTTTGGCCGAGTACAAACGCAAATACTGTTTTAATGATTGATTAACTCGCTCAGTCTGCCCGTTGGATTGGGGATGGTAGCCGGACGTTAAAGACAATTTCATCTTTAATGAGGCACAAAAAGACTTCCAAAATTGTGCAATGAATTGTGGACCCCCGATCAGAAACAATATCAGTGGGTAATCCATGGAGTCTGAAAACATGGCGGAGGAACAAAACTGCCAATCCCTGGGCAGATGGCAGTCGGGGAAGAGCAATGAAATGGGCCATCTTGCTAAAACGGTCCACTACTACCCATATGACTCGGCATCCGGCTGACAGAGGGAGGTCTACCACAAAATCCATGGAAATATGAGACCATGGCCTGAGAGGAACATTTAAGGGCATAAGTTGACCGATAGGCAAGGAACGGGGAACTTTATGCTGTGCACAGACTTGACAAGAAAAAACAAACTCCTTAATGTCTTTGGAAAGACCAGGCCACCATACTGAGCGGGAGACTAATTCCAAAGTCTTAGAGATCCCCGGATGCCCGGCAACTTTGCTATCATGAAACTCAGTCAAAACAGTTGCTCTCAAAAACTCAGGGACATAAAGACGACCAGCAGGAGTATTTCCAGGAGCTTGATGTTGAAGCTGCTTTAACTGGGTGAATAAATCTTGTGTGAGACCTGCCCGAATGACTGAAGACGGAAGTATGGGAGTAACAGGACTGTTATCATGAACTGGAAGAAAACTGCGTGACAGGGCATCCGCCTTGGTATTCTTGGAACCTGGCCTGTAGGTGATAAAAAACTTGAAACGAGTAAAAAATAAAGCCCAACGAGCCTGCCGGGCATTCAGCCGTTTAGCTGATTCGATGTACTGAAGATTTTTGTGATCAGTCAAAACTGAAATGGTATGTGTTGCTCCCTCAAGCCAATGCCTCCACTCCTCGAAAGCCCATTTAATAGCCAGTAATTCCCGGTTACCAACATCGTAGTTGGATTCAGCAGAAGAGAATTTCCTGGACGTAAAGGCACAAAGATGTAATTCTAGAGAGTCCGGATCCTTCTGAGACAGGATAGCCCCTACTCCAACCTCCGAGGCATCAACCTCAACAATGAAAGGCAATTCTGGGTTGGGATGTCTGAGGACTGGGGCTGAGATGAAGGCTTGTTTCAAGGCCTGAAAAGATACTTCAGCTTCACGTGACCAGTTGGTTGGATCCGCTCCCTTCTTAGTCAGTGCCACAATGGGAGCAACCAGGTCGGAGAAAGAATGAATAAATCTTCTATAATAATTCGCAAACCCTAAAAAGCGCTGAATTGCTTTTAAGTTGGTGGGTTGTGCCCAACTAAGGATGGCTTGGAGCTTCTTTGGTTCCATACAGAATCCCCGAGGGGAAATAATGTACCCTAAAAAGGATACCTCCGTGACATGAAATTCACACTTCTCCAGCTTGGCATATAGGTGATTTTCACGTAATTTTTGAAGAACCTGACGCACCTGGGTAACATGTTGTTCAATAGAGTCAGAATAGATCAAGATATCGTCTAAGTAGACGACTACGAATCTTCCAAGAAAATCACGGAGCACATCGTTAATGAGATCCTGGAAAACTGCCGGAGCGTTAGACAGGCCGAATGGCATAACCAGATACTCGTAGTGACCCGATTGAGTACTGAATGCCGTTTTCCACTCATCTCCTGACTTGATTCGGATGAGGTTATACGCTCCTCTCAGGTCAATCTTAGAAAAAATCACAGCCGAACGTAGCTGATCAAAGAGGACAGAAATCAGCGGCAAAGGGTAAGTATTTTTTACTGAGATCTTATTCAAGGCTCTAAAGTCAATGCAGGGTCTGAGTGATCCATCTTTCTTCTCCACAAAGAAGAAGCCTGCACTTAAAGGGGATTTAGATGGCCTGATAAATCCTTTCCCTAGGCTCTCTTTAACATACTCATTCATGGCCACAGTTTCTGGTCCGGACAATGCATATAACCTTCCCTTTGGCAATGTGGCACCAGGAATTAGCTCAATAGCACAATCATAAGGCCGATGGGGAGGCAGAATGTCCGCATTGCCCTTGGAAAATACATCAACAAAATCCTGGTATTCCACAGGAATGGGTGCGGGAATGACAGCAGCAATTCTGAGGGGAAGCGTAATACATTCCTTATTACAGATGGTACCCCATTGTGAGATCTCCCCCGACTGCCAATCAATGATGGGATTATGAAAGGCCAGCCAAGGGTGACCCAGAACCACTGGAACTGCTGGGCAATGGGTAAGGAAAAATTCAATTTTTTCGGAATGAAGAGCTCCTACCGAAAGTAGAACAGGGGGTGTACAGAGAGAAATAACCCCATTGGATAAGGGACTCCCATCTAAACCATGCATGGTGATATGCCTACCCAAGGTTAACTGAGGATTACCTAAGGCCTTGGCCCATGTTAAGTCCATAAAGTTCCCTGCAGCTCCACTGTCAACGAAAGCCGACACCGAAGAACAGAGGCTGCCAAAGGAAACTTTAGCTGGGACTAACAGGGAATTATTCGAGGAGATAAGCTGCAGACCAAAGTGAACCCCCTCACAATTCACTTGGTCGAGGCGTTTCCCGACTTGCTCGGACAATTACGGGCAAAATGTCCTTTACCCCCACAGTACAAACAAAGACCAGAATTTTGCCTTCTGGTTTTTTCTTCAGGAGACAGCTTGGAGAGACCCATCTGCATGGGCTCCTCTATGTCCACAGGAATGGAAAAAACACAAGGGGTAGACCCGACAGGTGCTCCTTTTTCAGCCCTCCGCTCTCTGAGACGACGATCAATCTTAATAGAAAGCTCCATGAGTTTATCGAGAGTCTCAGGAGCGGGATACTGAAGGAGACTGTCTTTTATAGACTCAGATAAGCCGAGGCGAAACTGACTGCGCAGGGCTGGGTCATTCCATCCACAGTCGTTCGACCAACGGCGAAACTCCGTACAATAAATCTCTGCGGGATTCCTACCCTGTCTGAGAGCACGTAACTGACTCTCGGCGGATGCCTCTCTATCAGGGTCATCATACAATAGCCCTAAAGACCCCAGAAAGGCGTCTACAGACAACAATGCCGGATCCTCTGTTCTTAAACCAAAAGCCCAGGTCTGGGGATCCCCCTGAAGTAAAGAAATAATAATTCCGACCCGCTGAGATTCCGTACCTGAGGAGACTGGTCTTAAACGAAAATAAAGTTTACAAGACTCTTTAAAATTAAAAAACTGCTTCCTATCACCAGAAAAACGGTCAGGCAAATGCATTTTCGGTTCAGGAACGACCCTCGGGGAAGTCCGTAAAAGATCTTCCTGTGACCTCACCCGAAGGGAAAGATCCTGAACCATCTGAGTAAGTTCTTGAATCTGGCTAACTAGAAGCTGGCCAGGATTTGGCCCTAAACCAGTGGGATTCATGAGGCCGACAAATCTTCTAAACTGAATAAGGGAAAAAATCAAACCCTGTTTAATTTTAAGTTTTGGTCTGGCCGGTAATAATGTTATGATTCCAGTACTTCTGACCAGAGGAGATCTTATGACAGAGGCCAGAGTACTGGAAGGAAATGCTGGTTACGGGAGCGGGAAAGCCTAGTAACCCCTGGCGCCCTAACTCCGTTGTCTCGCCCGTGTAATCAGAAATCCCCTGCGAGACTATGGTTGCTTGAGCCCATGGCAGCCGCGTTTGAAGGGCGGATTATGTCTGGCCAACTCCGATGCCCCCTCAGGTCTTAATGGGAGACAAAGGGTAATCCGAGACAGGGTGATAACAAGGGGCCCTCTGACTAAGCAACCAGGCCAGGGGCTACAAGCTAACTAACTTAAACCAGAAGTATGTGCGGACAAACCGCCAGGGAAAAGGACAACCAAAAATCCACTAATCCGTTACTCCTATCCAGCACCGCTGGATACCAGAGTGGATTTGTGGGAGCGGAATCCTCCGCAAAAAGCTCCGAAACACAATATAACCAAATAATAAATAGTAAGCGGTCAAGCCGCAACACACGGCTACGCCGCGACTCACGAACACCACAGGATGTTAAAGGTGCTCGTTCTGGACTCCAGGAAAAGATGACAACTTCCGAGTACAGGATCACTGAGGACAGGAACGACCGGATAGAACAGGACTGGAAAACTCTCTGCAACTGACACAGCAAACAGGAAGCTATTACCGGCGTCTGTGAGAAGTCCTGAGAGTGCCTTTAAATGGGAGCCCTCCAATCAGGAGCCAGACAGGGCTAATTACAACATGCCGTGCAGCTGCATGCTGCACGGCCAGGAACCAGTGAGGTGATTAACTTAGACCCAGCAACGGGGAACGCGGTCCGACAGTGGCGTCCCCGTTGCTAGGGTCTGTGCGGCTCCGTGCGCCCGGCGTCTAGCGTTGCTAGGGAGCCGGCGGCTGTCCGCATGCGGCGTCCCTAGTTGCTAGGCGCCGGGCCGCACTGACGAGCGGACCCTCGGCGCCTAACAGCGCTACAGCAGCGGCTATGTAGTCGCTGCTGTAGCGCTGCTCTGCCCAGTCTGCCCGCGGCTCTCCCCCGTCTAGCTCTTGCATCTCAATTCGACTTTTTTAAAAGTCGAATTGAGATGACATTGAATAGCCCAAGTCTGATCCATTCCGACAAATGAATGTTGGAATGGAACCGACGTCAATTGAATATACCCCTTAGAGTGTCGGGTGCATGTGTGTTTTTTATCCCAAAATGCATAACTTTGCATGTTTCTATATTGAACCTCATTTCCCATTTAGATGCCCAGGTTTCAAGTTTTAATAAGTCATTCTGTAGAGAGTCCACATCGCTTTCTGAATTAATTACCTTACACAGTTTAGTATCATCTGCAAAGATTGACACTGTGCTTTCCAGGCCTATTCCTAGATAATTGATAAATATATTGAACAGTAGCGGGCCAAGTACGTACCCTTGGGGTATTCCGTTGTACTCTGTCATCCATCCAATTACCTATCCATGTGCAAATAGTATATCCTAGGCCAAGTTCCCTTAACTTGATGATCAGTCTCCGGTGAGGCACTGTATCGAATGCTTTTGCAAAATCTAAATACACCACATCCACTGCTTTACCCTGGTCAAGATTTCCGCTCACTTCCTCGCAGAAGCTGATTAAGTTAGTTGGACATGATCCTTTTCTTACAAACCCATGCTGACTTTTACTAATAATCTTGTTAACCTGCAGATAATCCTGTATGCTATCCCTCAAAATTCCTTCCAATATTTTACCCATTATAGAGGTTAAACTAACTGGTCTATAGTTACCAGGATTATTTTTAGTTCCCTTTTTAAATAAAGGCACTACCTCAGCTATGCGCCAATCCTTTGGCACCATGGGAGTCATTCCGAGTTGTTTGCTCGCAAGCGGATTTTAGCAGAATTGCTAATGCTAAGCCGCCGCCTACTGGGAGTGAATCTTAGCATCTTAAAATTGCGAACGATGTATTCGCAATATTGCGATTACACACCTCGTAGCAGTTTCTGAGTAGCTCCAGACTTACTCGGCATCTGCGATCATTTCAGTGCTTGTCGTTCCTGGTTTGACGTCACAAACACACCCAGCGTTCGCCCAGACACTCCCCCGTTTCTCCGGCCACTCCTGCGTTTTTTCCGGAAACGGTAGCGTTTTTTCCCACACGCCCATAAAACGGCCTGTTTCCGCCCAGTAACACCCATTTCCTGTCAATCACATTACGATCGCCAGAACGATGAAAAAGCCGTGAGTAAAATTCCTAACTGCATAGCAAATTTACTTGGCGCAGTCGCAGTGCGGACATTGCGCATGCGCATTAAGCGGAAAATCGCTGCGATGCGAAGATTTTTACCGAGCGAACAACTCGGAATGACTCCCCATGCCTGATGTAATTGAACTTTGGGGAATCAGGTATAGGGGTTTTGCTACCTGCGACCTAAGCTCCATAATAACCCTTGGATGAAAACCATCTTGGCCTGGTGATTTATTAATCTTTGTTGCTTAGTGTCTCCAGGACTACTTCCTCACTCAAACAAGCATCAAGCCAAGAGTCATTACCTTCACTATTGTTATGCACTACTCTCACCATCTGATCCTCCCTTGTGAATACTGGTGAAAAAAATTTCTTCAGTATTTCAGCTTTTATTTTATCATCGTTTATCAAAGCTATTGAATATATAGAGCATATATTTTAAATACTTAAAGTTGTTTTGTTTACTAATACTGTATATGAAAATTACACAATTGTGTAGATGCTAATTTTTATTGTAATGGCATTTTTGACTGGTAAATTACTTGTACCTTTTGAAGCCTGATTTGTCTTTGTGAATGGTGCAAACCCTTCCTAGCTAGGCGAAAGCACTGGAACAAGAAACCATTTATTTCGGGCCAAAGCCCCGGTTGCTGTTTACATAGTGTTCAGTATGCATGTGGGTATGTTCCTTAGCAGTGATTTCATTTGGGGCTATATATGTATATAAAGTCCACAATAGGTGGATGTATCTTTTAAAATAAAGTCACTGTTAAGTAATATATAATTGTAACTAGTAATTAATACCAAACGTTTAGTTTGGGTCCTTTTAGTTAATGAATTTCTCAGTTTATGAAGTAAAACTATTTTGATAATGGATACATAGGCAAGCATTGACAGAGTAGCATGCTGTATATCCGCATTAGTTGGAAAGCCACATCCGACCTGAGTTTTTTGTTTTGTTTGCTTTTTTTAATGGTTTCCAGCCATACTCCTGTAGTTATTGTCAGTGTGGATGTGGTAAACAGTAGTTGGAGTTTTATTTTAAAATGGTCACTCATCCTGAAAAAGGTCCCAATTTACTATGACCGTTTTTGCTTCACAGGTGGGGGTGGGAGAGTGCTTGTGTTTCCTTTTGTGTTTTGATGGGTCTGCTGCTTTCCAACTGTTGACCACTCATGATTAAAATAAGATGACTCTTCTGAGGTTCAGCACCATGTAGAGAGAGGTTATCCAGTGGAAGTATGAAACCGATGGGCTTTTTGTAGGCTTCTACTGCCAGTTTTTCTTTAAGCTTTGTCTTTGTGTGGTATACATGACATCATCTCCCATTCACAGACCCTATTAGTAGTGCTTCAAGTTATTTGTGCTGAAAATAGAATAGTCTCTTTGATGCTCCATCACGTCATCTGCTCTGGAGTTGCATGGCTTACCTCTCACCTCCTAAATCTAATACAGGTCAATCCTTGCATGATTTTCTTTATGAAATACCTGAAACCTGAGCGAGTGTGCTAGACTGTGTTAAGATTCCACACTGCAAATAACAGGCTTCTGATTTCTTTAGGCTATAATTGATTAGCTGGAGCAAAGCATTATAAAGCAAGTGTTTGTATAGCAGTTTCCTCGCACCTAATTATTGTGGCAATTGAAACCATATATTAACTGTTGTTATGTCATTGCTTATAATCTCAATAATCACGTCTGGGGCAGGGCATTAACACGCCTATTAAATCTTGGCTCCAATAAACCATCATTGCTACTTTCTAAAATCTGATGTCTTTTTTTTTTTTTTTCAATTCCGGTGTTATTTTGATTTATAGACTGATGTTTTCTTGCATACCTCATTATCCTTAATACTGGAATGTCTCATTTTGAATGTGTTGAAATAAAAGCATTACTACACAATGCACGCTTGTTTCAAGACAGTGTGTATGTAAGAATGGTTGCTTTGCTCTTTATAAGAGAATATCTTATAGCAATGTGTTTCAGTTATTACATTTGAAACACAATAAAGTATACAATATTCACAATACAGGTTGAGTCTCCCTTATCCAAAATGCTTGGGACCAGAGGTATTTTGGATATGGGATTTTTCCGTATTTTGGAATAACTGCATACCATAATCAGATATCATGGTGATGGGACCTAAATCTAAGCACAGAATGCATTTATGTTACATATACACCCTATACACACAGCCTGAAGGTCATTTTAACCAATATTTTTTATAACTTTGTGCATTAAACAAAGTGTGTCTACATTCACACAATTCATTTATGTTTCATATACACCTTATACACACAGCCTGAAGGTCATTTAATACAATATTTTTAATAACTCTGTGTATTAAACAAAGTTTGTGTACATTGAGCCATCAAAAAACAAAGGTTTCACTATCTCACTCCCACTCAAAAAAGTCCGTATTTCGGAATATTCCGTATTTCGGAATATTTGGATACGGGATACTCAACCTGTACCATACGGCTATGATTATACTCCAAGTCATACATATCATGCATAGTTAAGTTCAAAGCTTTCCATTAAACATGGTTCCATCCCCCATTACTTGTCACTTTGCTGCTCTCTTCTTGTAGCATGTATGTCACCTTGAGGTAGACGTATGGAGGGACGGTATTGGGGGAAGAGGTATCAGCACACGTTATGTGTGCCAATACTGCTTCTCCCCATGTATTACTGTGCTGGTGTGTGCTGCAATACAGGGTTGCTATGCGTAGTCTCTCACAGACATGGGCTCTCATTCCGAGTTGATCGCTCGCTAGCTATTTTTGCAGAGCAGCGATCAGAAAACGGTCAGTTGACACCCATAAACGCCTTCTTCTTGTCAATCTCCTTGCGATCGGTTGTGCGAATGGATTCGTCGCTAGAAGCATTGCACAACAACGGTGCTGTTTGTACCCATACCACGCACGTGCACATTGCGGTGCGTACGCATGCGCAGTAGTAACCTGATCGCTGCGCTGCGAAAAACGGATGGATATTTCGCTCTTTCGGATAATCAACTATATATGATCTATAAAGCTATCTGAATGTCAAATATATCTGTGGAGTTAAGAACTATCAGTGTGCCTCTATAGGCTAGCGGTCTAGGTAACCGCTTAGAAACATTAGAGAACCGGGTTCTATCCCGGCATATGATGTGTAAATGTTCTGTTTTTTTTTTTAATAAGTTGGTTTAACAAGATGATAAAAATCTATAACTGTGTAAGCTTATTGTTATTTATACTATTTTTTTATTACAACTCTCTCCAGGACATACATTTATAAGTGCTTTATGTATGTATGTATGTGAATTGTACGAATATTGTGCCTATAAAGGCTTTAAAATTGGCATCCGGTGTTAACATAAACGCAGATATCCAATGTTGATTTGATGTTTTACACCTGAATATTCTTTTGAGCCAATGGGAGGATAGATCCAATCAGGATGAGAGGGATATAAGGACTATATTGGACTACAGCTATATTACTCTTTGAAAAAGCACCCAAGGGTGCGAAGCATGTTAGAGGAAACGGCTCCTCATCTTTTTGAAAGGACATCTATATTGGGAAACCATATCGTTAACATAAACACTAAATACTTTGATGTGAGCTGTGGACGATTCCAGCATGCAGACATTGATGACTCTCTCACCTGAAACCACCTGTGGAGTCTCTAACATCCAGAGACGGGATACACCAGTAAGGTGAGTGACATCATCCAGTCCCGGCGCACAGACTGCACAGCAGCGGTCACGGCTCCAGCTCCGGCATCTATTACCAATGGCCGGTAGAACGAGGGAGAGGTGAGACACCAAGCAGTCTCCCCCCCCTCCCCCCCCCCCTCCCCCAGCATGGCCAGCATTGGTGCCGGGAGCCGGTGAATAATCGATCAGTAAGCTCCCTAAATTAGAACACCTACTACTATAATCTAGCCTGCACACCACCCGTGTAACAAATATGAGGAATATAAGAAAGACTATATACAGCATTGTCTTACGGATCAAATGTATGGACATTTTTTTCAGGTATATATGGATGAAAATCATCTAGTTTTTATTAGAGATGTGCGGTGGGCACTTTTTGTGTTTTGGTTCTAATTCCCCGCTCGTGTTTTGGTTTTGGATTGGTTTTGCCAAAACCACCCTTTCGTGTTTTGGTTTTGGATCTGGGTGATGTTTAAAAAAAACATAAAAACGGCTAAAATCACAGAATTTGGGGGTAATTTTGATCCTACGGTATTATTAACCTCAATAACATTCATTTCCACTCCTTTCCAGTCTATTCTGAACACCTCACAATATTGTTTTTAGGCCAAAAGGTTGCACCAAGGTGGCTGTATGACTAAACTAAGCGACAAAAGTGTGCGGCACAAACACCTGGCCCATCTAGGAGTGGCACTGCAGTGTCAGACAGGATGGCAGATTTAAAAAATAGGCCACGAACAGCACATGATGCAAAGAAGAAAAAGAGGTGCACCAAGGTTTCTGTATGACTAAGCTAAGCGACATAAGTGTGCGGCACAAACACCTGGCCCATCTAGGAGTGGCACTGCGGTGTCAGACAGGATGGCAGATTTAAAAAAATAGGCCCCAAACAGCACATGATGCAAAGAAGAAAAAGAAGTGCACCGAGGTTGCTGTATGACTAAGCTAAGCGACACAACCACCTGGTCCATCTAGTAGTGGCATTCAGTGGCTGAATTTTGAAAGTGGGCCGCAATTTTTCAGTCCACTGACAGCATCTCCTGCACGCCCCTGTCATTTTCAAAAATTCTGCAATTGGTGGACTAATACAGCAGTACCCCTGGACTTATACAGCAGTGTCAGACAGGGTGGCACTTTAAAAAACCATGCTGCAAACAGCACATGATGCAAAGATTAAAAAGAGGTGCACCAAGGTTGCTGTATGACTAAGCTAAGCGACACAAGTGTGCGGCACAAACACCTGGCCCATCTAGGAGTGGCACTGCAGTGTCAGACAGGAGGGCAGATATAAAAAAAAGGCCCCAAACAGCACATCATGCAAATATGTAAAAGAGGTGCAATGAGGTAGCTGTATGACTAAACTAAGCGACACACACAATTGGCCCATCTAGGAGTGGCATTGCAGTGTCATACAGATGGCACTTAAAAAAAATAATACCCAAACAGCACATCATGCCAAGAAGTAAAAGAGGGCAATGACGTAGCTGTATGACTAAACTAAGTGACACAAGTGTGCGGCAGAAACACCTGGCCCATCTAGGATTGGCACTGCAGTCCCACTGCACTAATGGCGGATACCGGATGTACGTCTAGCACCAGCATAGTTGTTATGGCCTTAGTAATCCGCTTTGCAACAGGGTGTGTGTATGTATGTGTGTATATGTGTGTGTGTATGTATGTGTATGTATATATATATATATATATATATATATATGTGTATATACTGTATATATATTGTAACAGGAGACTTGCTAGAATGTGCTCTGCTACAAAAATCCACCAACGACCGACTCCAGGCTTGTGCAAAAACAACAAATACCTTTTATTCAGGTAGCTCAAAAACAAAGATATACATAAAACAAAGATCACTGTCTTTAGTATAAACTACCAGGGAGGTTAGGCCCTGCCTCACTCCCTCTTACTTAATAAGGAACCGTTCAGGTCCCGGCAACCTGACACTAGTGGCCCAGCCCTCCGGATCCCACTGTCCCTAGCAGGCCTATCACCTGGACACTAACTGCCTTCAGGAGCCCTGACTCATTGGAGAGACTCTGCTTTAAACCCAGCACCCATGTGCTCGCTGATGAAGCAGCTTCTTGGGCTAAGAAGCCTATAAGACCTGGTCTGGGCCAAATGGATGGGAACCCGGTCCATCCATACTTCCCATCCAGCCCCAGGACCCTGTGTGTAGCTTACAGGTGGCAAAGTACCTCTCCTGCCACAATATATATGTGTATATACGTGTGTGTGTGTGTGTGTGTGTGTGTGTGTGTGTGTGTGTGTGTATATGTATATATAATATAGCAGTATCACTGGAATCATATGGCAGTATCACTGGAATTATACGGCAGTACCACTGTACTTATACGGCAGGATCACTGGACTTATATGCCAATACCACTGGAATTATACGGCAGTACCGCTGGACATATACGGCAGGATCACTAGAATTATACGGCAGTATCACTGGACATATACAGCAGTATCACTGGACTGGATTTTTATGCCACTACCACTGGAATTATACGGCAGGATCACTGGACATATACAGCAGCACAGGGACACCACCACTGGACTGATGCAGGACAACACAGCACCACTGCAATGGACTGGACTTATACAGCAGCACTGGACATATGGCAGCAGAGGACACCACCACTGTGACTGGACTGATGCAGCACAAGACACTACCACTGAACTGATGCAGGACACTGAGGATGGAGACACGTCCTCTCTCTACACTCTCCAACGCCGGAGTGAAAATGGCGGGGATGCGCGGCTCCTTATGTGGAATCCAAACCCCGCGAGAATCAGACAGCGGGATGATGACGTTTTGCCTCGTTCTTGTTTTGGAAACTGTTCTGTTCTCTGAAATCCAAACCCGCTCATGCACATTTTTATGTCATGTGACTATTTTTTTAATCAACATTGGATGCCATTTGAAATAGAAAGATGACATCTTTTATAGTGCGATGAATATATGAAATAAATCCTTTAAATATTTACAAGTGTTTCTGGTCCATGTACACACTTTGCCAATTGGTATAATTTGCGCAAATAGTCTAAAGGTGTGTACACACGGTGAGAGATTTTCTTGCGATTTTTGACTATATAGTCAAAATCGCAAGGAAAGTTAGTGCAGATCTCAAGGTGAAAGTCACCTTGCGATCCCGATGTGATACCGATGTGAGGTCAGTATTGCAAGCCTAGATAGACTGTGCAGGCAAGTCAATTTTGACTAGTATAAAAGTATAGTCAAAATTGACACTTAGCCAAAATCGCACATAGCCAGTATCGCAAGCACAGTCAACTAGGCTTGGGATACCGACCACAGTCCATATCGCACAGTGAGATTCGGGCATAGCAGAAATCTCACTGTGTGTACATACCTTAAGTTTTCCTTTTATAGAGAGTCTAATTTACACTTTCATTGCAAGAACACATTTCACAGTGTTGGTAGAAAGCTTTTTAAATAACGTTGTGTACCCTAGTGAATTTAACTTTTTGTGACAAATAACTTTCACTTTAATTCCAACACCAAAGTGTGTATTTGCAGCGGGCGTAAACAATAGTTGGTGACAGAGACTCCTTGGCACTTCACTAGGTGTAAGCTAGCCCTTAAAACCAACGTGGGTAACCCTAAACCCTGGAGAAACGCAGACACGTTTCAAAACATTAAGGTTCCTTTTTCAATGCATATGCCTTGAAAAAGGAATCTTTAAGTTCCGAAATGCGTCGGCGCCAGCACCCCCTAAGACACAGGAGGAGGACCTGCCTGCCGAGATAGGACTTGAATCTGGGATCTTTGTGTAGGGTAAGTCCAGACTACTCTGCACTTTTATCGTGACCTGCAGCTCCCCTGCAAACCTTCCGGTAGCACTCCTTCATGTACAATTGCCACTTTGTTATTGGACTATACATTCCCTGGTATCCGGTCTCTAGGTCGACAAGACTTAAGTTGGCAGTGTCTAGGTCGACCACTATTGGTCGACAGTAACTAGGTCGACAGGGTCTCTAGGTCGACATGAGTTTTTCAGATTTTTTTTTTTTACTTTTTCATACTTTACGATCCACGTGGCCTATGATTGGGAAAGGTAATGAGCGAAGTGAGCCATGCGAGGGGGCACGGTGCACTACTTGGAGTTCCCGGTCACTGTATGGCGAAAATGACACCAAAAAAGATTAAATAACTCATGTCGACCTTTCGGCCTAGACCATGTTGACCTAGAGACCCTGTCGACCTAGAATCCCTGTTGACTTAGTTACTGTTGACCAATAGTGGTCGACTTGTCGACCTAAGTGTGGTCGAGCTTCAATACCACACCCACATACCCTTGCTCGGAAGATTTTCATAGGATTTTCATTTGTTTTATCTTGTCCATACAGTTTTGTTAATGTATGGTATTTTATGACATATTTTATTTGTGTATATGTCATTGATTCAAATTCCTTTTGATTTTATCCTGCATACCTACTTTGGTGTAGCAACTGGGTAGCACCATTGTACCACACAACCATTTTTGCTTGAACTGTTTATTTGCAGCTTTTGACATATACAGCAACATTTTGGGTAGCCCAGTGCCCATTCTCAAACACTTTGCTGTTTAAATCATGACTTGGAGTGCTGTATTCCATATATACTCTGTGTGTGTATATGTACAGTATGTATTAAAACATAATACATACTATTATGTGTGTATATATATATATATATATATATTTATTTTAAAACCAAACAAATGTTTCTTGTTCTAGCGATTCGATCACAATTAGTGATCTAACAGAGATAGATAGATATATATATATATATATATATATATAGTAAAACAAGTCCATAATGTGCGCAAAATTATATTTCCTTCCTTGTCCCCAATCTGCTAACAAGACCTACAGAAAAATAAACACACTAGCAAGTAGATTTATATAGTGCTGTAGTTTGGTAACAATGCTGAAGGAGTGATTATGTATATTTTGCGTACATCAAGCCTGATGTGTGCTTATCTGGATGTGCTGGGACTGTTCGCAGCACTTAATCCTTAACTTCATAGTACCCTTTCCAAGTCTTGTATTTCACCGACATATAAAATAATGGAAACACAGGCAATCTCAGGGAATACATCACTCCCATGAATCATTAAGCTTGCTATTTATTGGATGAAAGCTTGAAAACATGTACATCAACTTGCATAAGTTATAGCCTTATGTGATTCTTGCTGCCTAGTATCTGGCTATAGATTTCCAGTTTCAACCCATGTAGTATATCTGTTATTGTGAAACATGTATTCTGTATACTTAGGGTAACTAAGTGTATAATACAGTCAGTAGCGGATCTTGCCACGGGCAAGCAGGACTTTTGCCCGGGGCGCCACCTTCCGGAGGGCGCCGCACCAGGGCAAGATCCGCTGCTGCTGTGCCCCCCGCTGCGAAGGGAAACTAGACGCGTACGCGTCTAGTTTCCCTTTGTGGAGAGGACCTTTACTGTGCGGTGCGCGATGACGTCATCGCGCACCGCACATTATTTCAGTCTGTACAGGGGGTGTAAATGACCACGCCCCCTGTATGAAGCCATGCCCCCTATTGCCGCCCGGGGCGCACAGAGCCCCAGAACCGGCCCTGAATGCAGTGTACCCCATCAGCTGTGCAAGCTGGCAACAATTATGTAATTCCAGTATTTTAAATAGGACAATCTTAGAATGTTATTTGTACGTTTGCTTGCTTAACTGTATGTTTATTTTTCATATTTCTCTGACGTCCTAAGTGGATGCTGGGACTCCGTAAGGACCATGGGGAATAGCGGCTCCGCAGGAGACTGGGCACAACTATAAAGAAAGCTTTAGGTCTAACTGGTGTGCACTGGCTCCTCACACTATGACCCTCCTCCAGACTTCAGTTAGAATCTTGTGCCCGGCCGAGCTGGATGCACACTGAGCTCCTAGAAAAAAAGTATATTTAGGTTTTTTATTTTACAGTGAGATCTGCTGGCAACAGACTCACTGCAGGGGAGAAGAAGCAAACCTACCTAACAGGTGGTAGTTTGGGCTTCTTAGGCTACTGGACACCATTAGCTCCAGAGGGATCGACCGCAGGACCCGACCTTGGTGTTCGTTCCCGGAGCCGCGCCGCCGTCCCCCTTACAGAGCCAGAAGCATGAAGAGGTCCGGAAAATCGGCGGCAGAAGACTTCGGTCTTCACCAAGGTAGCGCACAGCACTGCAGCTGTGCGCCATTGCTCCTCATGTACACCTCACACTCCGGTCACTGATGGGTGCAGGGCGCTGGGGGGGGGGGCGCCCTGAGGGCAATATATGACACCTTGGCTGGCAAATCTACATCATATATAGTCCTAGAGGCTATATAGATGTAAAAATACCCCTGCCAGTATTCCAGAAAAAGCGGGAGAAGTCCGCCGGAAAAGGGGCGGGGCCATCTCCCTCAGCACACTGGCGCCATTTTTCCCTCACATCTCCGCTGGAAGGAAGCTCCCTGGCTCTCCCCTGCAGTCTGAACACTACAGAAGGGTAAAAAAGAGAGGGGGGCACTAAATTTAGGCGCAGGATATATATATATATATATTGATATATAAAAAGCAGCTATAAGGGAAAAACACTCATTTATAGTGGGATCCCTGTGTTATATAGCGCTCTGGTGTGTGCTGGCATACTCTCTCTCTGTCTCCCCAAAGGGCTTTGTCGGGTCCTGTCCTCTGTCAGAGCATTCCCTGTGTGTTTGCGATGTGTCGGTACGGCTGTGTCGACATGTTTGATGAGGAGGCTTATGTGGAGGCGGAGCAGATGCCTGTAAATGTGATGTCACCCCCTGCGGGGTCGACACCTGAGTGGATGGTGCTGTGGAAGGAATTACGCGACAGTGTCGACTCCTTGCATAAAAGGTTTGACGACATACCTAATGTGGGACAGCCGGCTTCTCAGCCTGTGCCTGCCCAGGCGTCTCAAAAGCCATCAGGGGCTCTAAAACGCCCGCTACCTCAGATGGCAGACACAGATGTCGACACGGATACTGACTCCAGTGTCGACGACGATGAGACTAATGTAACTTCCAGTAGGGCCACACGTTACATGATTGAGGCAATGAAAAATGTGTTGCACATTTCTGATGTTACCCCCGGTACCACAAAAAAGGGTATAATGTTTGGAGAGAAAAAACTACCAGTAGCTTTTCCTCCATCTGAGGAGTTAAATGAAGTGTGTGAAGAAGCGTGGGCTTCCCCTGATAAAAAGCTGGTCATTTCTAAGAGGTTACTAATGGCGTACCCTTTCCCGCCAGAGGATAGGTCACGCTGGGAAACATCCCCTAGTGTGGATAAAGCGCTCACACGCTTGTCAAAGAAGGTGGCACTACCGTCTCCGGATACGGCCGCCCTGAAGGAATCTGCTGATAGAAAGCAGGAGACTATCCTGAAATCTATATATACACACAGGTGTTATACTGAGACCGGCTATTGCTTCAGCCTGGATGTGCAGTGCTGCTGCTGCATGGTCAGATTCCCTGTCAGAAAATATAGATACCCTAGACAGGGACACTATATTGCTAACCGTAGCGCATGTAAAAGACGCACTTTTATACATGAGGGATGCACAGAGGGATATTTGCCGGCTGGCATCCAAAATAAGTGCAATGTCCATTTCTGCCAGGAGAGGGTTATGGACTCGGCAGTGGACAGGAGATGCAGATTCCAAAAGACACATGGAAGTTTTGCCTTATAAGGGTGAGGAGTTGTTCGGGGATGGTCTCTCGGACCTCGTTTCCACAGCTACAGCTGGGAAGTCTACATTTTTACCCCATGTTCCCTCACAACCAAAGAAAGCACCGTATTATCAGGTACAGTCCTTTCGGTCCAATAGGGGCAAGCGGGTTAAAGGCGCGTCCTTTCTGCCCAGAGGCAGAGGTAGGGGAAAGAAGCTGCAGCATACAGCCAGTTCCCAGGAGCAAAAGTCCTCCCCCGCTTCCTCCAAGTCCACCGCATGACGCTGGGGCTCCACAGGCGGAGCCAGGTACGGTGGGGGCCCGTCTCAAATATTTCAGCAATCAGTGGGCTCGCTCACGGGTGGATCCCCGGATTTTTCAGATAGTATCTCAGGGGTACAAGCTGGAGTTTCCTCAAATCTGCCTTGCCAACCACTCCCTCAGGCAGGGAGGCAGTGTTACAGGCAATTCACAAGCTGTATTCACAACAGGTGATAGTAAAGGTACCCCTACTTCAACAAGGAAGGGGTTACTGTTCCACAATGTTTGTGGTACCGAAACCGGACGGTTCGGTGAGACCCATTTTAAATTTGAAATCCTTGAACACATATATAAAAAAATTCAAGTTCAAGATGGAATCGCTCAGGGCGGTTATTGCAAGCCTGGACGAGGGGGATTACATGGTATCACTGGACATCAAGGATGCTTACCTGCATGTCCCCATTTACCATCCTCACCAGGAGTACCTCAGATTTGTGGTACAGGATTGTCATTACCAATTCCAGACGTTGCCGTTCGGTCTATCCACGGCTCCGAGGGTCTTTACCAAGGTAATGGCCGAAATGATGATACTCCTTCGAAAGAAGGGAGTTTTAATTATCCCGTACTTGGACGATCTCCTGATAAAGGCGAGGTCCAGAGAGCAGTTGTTGGTCGGGGTAGCACTATCTCGGGAAGTGCTACAACAGCACGGCTGGATTCTAAACATTCCAAAGTCACAGCTGGTCCCTACGACACGTCTACTGTTCCTGGGGATGGTTCTGGACACAGAACAGAAAAAAGTGTTTCTCCCGGAGGAGAAGGCCAAGGAGCTGTCATCTCTAGTCAGAGGCCTCCTAAAACCAAAACAGGTGTCGGTGCATCACTGCACGCGGATCCTGGGAAAAATTGTAGCTTCCTACGAAGCGATTCCATTCGGCAGGTTTCATGCAAGAACCTTTTAGTGGGACCTGTTGGACAAGTGGTCCGGATCGTATCTTCAGATGCATCGACTGATAACCCTGTCTCCAAGGACAAGGGTGTCTCTGCTGTGGTGGCTGCAGAGTGCTCATCTTCAAGAGGGCCGCAGATTCGGCATACAGGACTGGGTCCTGGTGACCACGGATGCCAGCCTTCGAGGCTGGGGGGCAGTCACACAGGGAAGAAACTTCCAAGGACTATGGTCAAGTCAGGAGACTTCCCTGCACATAAATATTCTGGAACTAAGGGCCATTTACAATGCCCTAAGTCAGGCAAAACCCCTGCTTCAAAACCAGCCGGTACTGATCCAGTCAGACAACATCACGGCGGTCGTCCATGTAAACCGACAGGGCGGCACGAGAAGCAGGACGGCAATGGCAGAAGCCACAAGGATTCTCCGATGGGCGGAAAATCACGTGTTAGCACTGTCAGCAGTGTTCATTCCGGGAGTGGACAACTGGGAAGCAGACTTCCTCAGCAGGCACGACCTCCACCCGGGAGAGTGGGGACTTCATCCAGAAGTCTTCCAAATGATTGTAAACCGTTGGGAAAGGCCACAGGTGGACATGATGGCGTCCCGCCTAAACAAAAAGCTAGAAAAGTATTGCGCCAGGTCAAGAGACCCGCAGGCGATAGCTGTGGACGCTCTAGTGACACCGTGGGTGTACCGGTCGGTTTATGTGTTCCCTCCTCTTCCTCTCATACCAAAGGTACTGAGGATAATACGGAGAAGAGGAGTAAGAACTATACTCATTGTTCCGGATTGGCCAAGAAGAGCTTGGTACCCGGAACTTCAAGAAATGATCTCAGAGGACCCATGGCCTCTACCGCTCAGACAAGACCTGCTGCTGCAGGGGCCCTGTCTGTTCCAAGACTTACCGCGGCTGCGTTTGACGGCATGGCGGTTGAACACCGGATCCTGAAGGAAATGGGCATTCCGGAGGAAGTCATTCCTACGCTGATTAAGGCTAGGAAAGAAGTAACCGCAAACCATTATCACCGCATATGGCGAAAATATGTTGCGTGGTGTGAGGCCAGGAAGGCCCCAACAGAGGAATTTCAGCTGGGCCGTTTCCTGCACTTCCTACAGTCAGGGGTGACTATGGGCCTTAAATTGGGTTCCATTAAGGTCCAGATTTCGGCTCTATCGATTTTCTTCCAGAGAGAACTGGCTTCACTACCTGAAGTTCAGACTTTTGTTAAGGGAGTGCTGCATATTTAGCCCCCTTTTGTGCCTCCAGTGGCACCTTGGGATCTCAACGTGGTGTTGGATTTCCTAAAGTCACATTGGTTTGAGCCACTGAAAACCGTGGATTTGAAATATCTCACGTGGAAAGTGGTCATGTTGTTGGCCTTGGCTTCGGCCAGGCGTGTATCAGAATTGGCAGCTTTGTCATGTAAAAGCCCTTATCTGATTTTCCATATGGATAGGGCAGAATTGAGGACTCGTCCCCAGTTTCTCCCTAAAGGGGTATCAGCGTTTCATCTGAACCAACCTATTGTGGTGCCTGCGGCTACAAAAGACTTGGAGGCTTCCAAGTTGTTGGACGTAGTCAGGGCCCTGAAAATATATGTTTCCAGGACAGCTGGAGTCAGAAAGACTGACTCGCTATTTATCCTGTATGCGCCCAACAAGTTGGGTGCACCTGCTTCAAAGCAGACTATTGCTCGCTGGATCTGTAGTACGATTCAGCTTGCACATTCTGCGGCTGGACTGCCGCATCCTAAATCAGTGAAAGCCCATTCCACGAGGAAGGTGGGCTCTTCTTGGGCGGCTGCCCGAGGGGTCTCGGCTCTTCAACTTTGCCGAGCAGCTACTTGGTCGGGGTCAAACACGTTCGCTAAATTCTACAAGTTTGACACCCTGGCTGAGGAGGACCTAGAGTTTGCCCATTCGGTGCTGCAGAGTCATCCGCACACTCCCGCCCGTTTGGGAGCTTTGGTATAATCCCCATGGTCCTTACGGAGTCCCAGCATCCACTTAGGACGTCAGAGAAAATAAGAATTTACTCACCGGTAATTCTATTTCTCGTAGTCCGTAGTGGATGCTGGGCGCCCATCCCAAGTGCGGATTGTCTGCAATACTTGTATATAGTTATTGCTTAACTAAAGGGTTATTGTTGAGCCATCTATTGAGAGGCTCCGTTGTTATCATACTGTTAACTGGGTATAGTATCACGAGTTATACGGTGTGATTGGTGTGGCTGGTATGAGTCTTACACAGGATTCAAAATCCTTCCTTCTTGTGTCAGCTCTTCCGGGCACAGTATCCTAACTGAAGTCTGGAGGAGGGTCATAGTGGGAGGAGCCAGTGCACACCAGTTAGACCTAAAGCTTTCTTTATAGTTGTGCCCAGTCTCCTGCGGAGCCGCTATTCCCCATGGTCCTTACGGAGTCCCAGCATCCACTACGGACTACGAGAAATAGAATTACCGGTGAGTAAATTCTTATTTTTCCCCCCAATCCGTTGTTCTTTATTCATTGCACAAATGTTTAGAAGCAGTGGAATCAAATGTAACAAATAATTTTTTTTTAAAGAAACCATTCCATCCACTAACTACTGGTACAAAGTTGCAAAGGAAACAAGTGAACTGATAACAAGCTTGGTTTATTTCATTGAAAGTCTTGTAGACGCCCGTTAATCCCGGATGCCGATAATTACTATGTATTCCATTACATATCTATGTGAACATACAGTCATTTTGGACTTGGGGAGCCTGCACACTGCATGTGCTGAGTGTAAAGCGTCTGTTTTTTCCTTTATTGCTCCTCTCCCTGATGTCACATTGAGATCATCCAACTTGGTGACTAAGCTATACAGTAGTGCAAACGCAATCAAAATTCATCCCGTAGTATGTGCGTGATGCCGCAACAAACAGACAGACAAACCAAAATTCAGAAAAAATGTCTCCATAGTTCATACACAGACCCAAGAATATTTCTATGTACAGTCACAACCATTAAAACATTATAAGTATAGATGGGTAATGTTTATAAGGTTATTAGAAATTGTGAAGCTTTGACTTTTAGGTATTTGATTATGGGGTATATGCAATTCACGGCGAATCGCGGCAATTTTTCGCCGTTTTTTAATTCGACTAAATTCGCCAGGTGAATTCCGGAAGGTGGCTTCCGGAATTCACCATATTCAATGAAAAACGGATTCGCCAGAGTCGCGGGCGAAAATCGGCCGATTTGGCGGATTTTGCCGCGATTTTAAAAAACGGTAAAAAACGGGAAAAACCCGGAAAAAAAAATGGCGTGGGGTCCCCCCTCCAAAGCATAACCAGCCTCGGGCTCATCGAGCTGGTCCTGGTTCTAAAAATCCGGGGAAAAATTGGCCAGGGATCCCCCGTATTTTTAAAACCAGCACCGGGCTCTGCGCCTGGTGCTGGTGCCAAAAATACGGGGGACAAAAAGAGTAGGGGTCCCCCGTATTTTTAACACCAGCATCGGGCTCCACTAGCTGGACAGATAATGCCACAGCCGGGGGTCACTTTTATGCCGTGCCCTGCGGCCGTGGCATTAAATATCCAACTAGTCACCCCTGGCCGGGGTACCCTGGGGGAGTGGGGACCTCTTCAATCAAGGGGTCCCCCCCCAGCCACCCAAGGGCCAGGGGTGAAGCCCGAGGCTGTCCCCCCCCATCCAATGGACTGCGGATGGGGGGGCTGATAGCCTTTTGTGATAATAAAAATATATTGTTTTTTCCAGTAGTACTACAAGTCCCAGCAAGCCTCCCCCGCAAGCTGGTACTTGGAGAACCACAAGTACCAGCATGCGGGAGAAAAACGGGCCCGCTGGTACCTGTAGTACTACTGGGAAAAAAATACCCCAAATAAAACAGGACACACACACCGTGACAGTAAAACTTTATTACACACTACCGACACACACATACTTACCTATGTTGACACGCCGACTGCCACGGTCTCCGACGATCCGAGGGTACCTGTTAAAAAAATGATACTCACCTTCCAGCGTCCAGAGATAAATCCACGTCCAGAGAGATAAATCCACGTACTTGTAAAAAAAAAAGAAAACGCAAATACCCGCTCCATACCGGACTAGAAAGGGGTCCAATGCTTTCACATCAGACCCCTTTCTCCCGAATGCCGGGACATCACGTGACTCCTGTCACTGAAGTCCCTTCAGCCAATCAGGAAGCGCTACTTCCGTGGCGCTCACCTGATTGGCTGTGCGCTGTCTGTACTGTGACAGCACATCGCAAAGCCGCTCCATTACTTTCAATGGTGGGAACTTTGCGGGTAGCGGTGGGGTCACCCGCCGGTCAGCCGCTGACCGGCGGGTGACCTTACCGCTAGCCGCTAAGTTCCCACCATTGAAAGTAATGGAGCGGCTTTGCGATGTGCTGTCACAGTACAGACAGCGCACAGCCAATCAGGTGAGCGCAACGAAGTTGCGCTTCCTGATTGGCTTAGAGACCTTTCTGTGACAGCTGTCACTGACAGGTCTCATTCGTGGAAAGGTGTCCCATGTGTCAGCATGGGACCCCTTTCAGTCCGGCATGGAGCGGGTGTTCGGTTTGTTTTTTTGCCAAGTACGTGGATTTATCTCTGGACCATGGCTGAGGTGAGTATATTGATCTTTTCTTTTCAGGTATCCGTGGATTCTACATGGAGAAGAGGACCGATGTCGGCGTGTGAACATAGGTAAGTATGTGTGTGTCGACGTATGAAATAAAGTTTTACTGTCGACGGTGTGTGTGTCCTGTTTTTATTTGGGTATTTTTTTCCCAGTAGTACTACAGGTACCAGCGGGCCCGTTTTTCTCCCGCATGCTGGTACTTGTGGTTCTCCAAGTACCAGCTTGCGGGGGAGGCTTGCTGGGACTTGTAGTACTACTGGAAAAAACAATATCTTTTTATTATCACAAAAGGCTATCAGCCCCCCCATCCGCAGCCCATTGGATGGGGGGGGACAGCCTCGGGCTTCACCCCTGGCCCTTGGGTGGCTGGGGGGGGGACCCCTTGATTGAAGGGGTCCCCACTCCCCCAGGGTACCCCGGCCAGGGGTGACTAGTTGGATATTTAATGCCACGGCCGCAGGGCACGGCATAAAAGTGACCCCCGGCTGTGGCATTATCTGTCCAGCTAGTGGAGCCCGATGCTGGTGTTAAAAATACGGGGGACCCCTACTCTTTTTGTCCCCCGTATTTTTGGCACCAGCACCAGGCGCAGAGCCTGGTGCTGGTTTTAAAAATACGGGGGATCCCCTGTCAATTTTTTCCCCGCATTTTTAGAACCAGGACCAGCTCGAAGAGCCCGAGGCTGGTTATGCTTTGGAGGGGGGACCCCACGCCATTTTTTTTTATGATTTCACCGTTCCAGCATAAAAAAAAAAAAAAATAAAAAAATAATATTTTGAAAAATATATAAATAATATTTGTGCCTCCAAAAAAAAAAAAAAAGTACCTAATCCCTTCTAATATAAATAGATCTGCTATTCCCCCAAAAAAAACACAAAAAAAAACATGTTTAAAATTTTTTTATTTGTTTTCACCCTCCATAGTGTGGCGGATTGAAAATGACGAATTTGCTGTCTAAAAGCACTGCTGTCGAATTTCCAAACTTGAATTGAATATGCTTTGGTCGAATTGCAGCACTTGTATCATTGCAGAAAAGTCGAATTTGCAAAAATTCGAATTTCAAAAAGTCGAATTTTGAAAGTCCGTTTTTTGGTCGGAAAGCACTGAATTGCATAGGCGATTTTTTTTTTTGGTCGAAAATGACCCGAAATTCGACAATTTCGGGAATTTGACCGCAATTGCATATACCCCCATATATCCACAGTGTCAGTCACCGGGGTCGTCTGCTGGTGCAGCTATGTTTATGTACCCTGTACTTGTACTATATTGTATTCAATGTTTATAAGGTTATTAGAAATTGTGAAGCTTTGACTTTTAGGAATTTGATTATATATCCACAGTGTCAGTCACCGGGGTCGTCTGCTGATGCAGCTATGTTTATGTACCCTGTACTTGTACTATATTGTATTGAACTGTAAGTCACTGTTTTCCTGTTTTACCTGTTTTGTTTATGTATTCTGTAATTGGACGCTGCGAATCCCTTGTGGCGCCACATAAAGAATAATAATGATATTCAAATATGTCTGATTATTGTACTATTGTATTCCTTGTAACTTTTACCATTGTGTGTTTTTTTTAATTCTGATTTTTGTTCTTGCTAGCCGTCCTGAGAAGGTGTGCCTGTGTCCTTTCCTGCCAGCTCATCCCATACACGTTTCCACTTGTTTATACATTGTCCAGCATCCAGCCGAGGTGAGTGGGGATGTGGGAAGGGTTGAAGTTCTGTCAGTGTGTTGAGGCTGAAGTTGTGGGAAAAGACACTGCATTCTGACATCTAGCTTCCTGCACTGCCCAAAGCTGACACATTAAGTGCTGAATGTTGCTTATTGGCACACCTGTGTCAGTTATTTCATTATCACTGTTCAATTATAAATCGTATTTCTGCAGCGGGGTACAGTAGTATTCCACAGGGAATAACATCGGGGTGTAGAGTTGGATCTTGATCCGAAGCACCAACAGGCTAAAAACTTTGACTGTTCCCAGGATGCATCGCCCCGCCTCCTCTATATAACCCCTCCTCTGTGCACAGGAGCTCAGTTTTGTTAACCAGTTTTAAAGTTGGTGCCTGCATAGCAGGTCACTAACAGGCGAGGGCTGCATTAGACAGACCTGAAGAATTGAAGAAGAAAGCTTTTTAAAGACTGAGCAGCAGCACTTTTATGTCCTTAGGACATGTTGTGCTGCGGCTCCATCACCTCCCCTCTGTGGCGCTGTATACTCCCGTGGCCTGGTTCCCGGGTACTTACAGCGGAGACGCACCGGTATCTTGGCACACTTGGTACATAGAACAACCCACAAGGACAGACCACCACGTAAACCACAAACGACATCTTGCAGGTTAAGACAAACCTCATATCGTACATCTTATCTACATGTGGGTGTTTAAACTTGGTACATGGAACAATAAAACGACAGGTAGTACAGTCGTTACATGAGTAACACCCAAAGGGTTTCCTATACACATTAGGGGTCTGTGGTAGATTGCGACCTGTTATGTCCGTGTGGACAAGAAGATCTTTAAGGTTGCTACCTCGTCTAAAGGCCGCCACCGGTCTTTTGCCCCTAAACATAGGGAGTTCATTATCAGAGCTCACAATAGGCCATAGAGCTTTGGTGGCCTGTTTGATTACCGAACTTGCCACTGTGTAGTCACTGGCCCATGGCAGGATCTGATCTTGATTCCTCATACGTGGGCTTAATAATTCAGATCTGGACATATTCAACACCCTAGACTTTTGAGCCAAAAGGGTCTTCCTCTCATAACCACGAACCAAAAATCTGTCAACAACTTTGTCCAGTTCCGAAGGAACCGTAGCGACATCACTAGAAATGCGAGCGACTCGCATCATTTGGGAGAGTGGTAAACCTTGTTTTAAAGCCGTCGGGTGGTGACTAGATGCTACCAGTAGCGTGTTTCTATCGGTCACTTTTGTGTATACCTCTGTGATGAATCGATTGTTAGTATCACATGAACATCCAAGAAGTTCACATCCGTATTACTTGACGTATACGTGAACTTAATTGGAGTGTCCAACCCATTAATATCCACCATCATGTTTTCAAATTCATGTTGACCACCCGTCCATAACAGGAACACATCGTCTATGTAGCGCTTATAGAGTAGGATGTTCCCCCCCCGTACCGGCTATTTTGGAGGAACATCCGACTCTCAAGCGCAAACATAAACACATTTGCATAGGAAGGTGCTACGGGAGAACCCATAGCACACCCCCTTAGTTGCAAATAGAAACAACCATCAAAGATAAAATAATTCCGGCATAATGTCAACTCAAGCAATTGCATAAATAGGGCATGATCAAACTCCTCCTGCGGCACACACGACTGTATAAAACCCCTCATAGCATCAAGACCCCCCTCATGAGGAATACTGGTGTATAAACTACTAATGTCCAAACAGCACAGTAAAGTTCCAGGTGGGACATCCTGAAAATCATCTAAAAGCTTCAAAAAAGTAGTAGTATCTTTGAGGAAAGTGTCCTGAGCCATGAGATGGGGTTGTAGTACACAGTCCAACAGCTGAGAGACAGTCATGTATAGAGAATCTCTGGCCGAAATGATCGGCCTTCCAGGGGGTTTCTGGCTATCCTTATGTAATTTGGGATTCGTATAGAGTACTGGGACTCTAGGGTACTTCACACATAGTACTTCAAAGATCTTACTAGTAATTTTGTGACTTTGAACTGCCTCTTTGAGAATAGCAAACCGTTCACTCTGAAATTTAGCAGTGGGGTCGTTCTGTAATTTCTTGTATACAGATTGATCAGAAAGTTGCGACATTACTTCATTTTTATAGTCCCCCAAATTTTGGACGACTATAGCGCCCCCCTTATCTGCAGGCCTAATCGTAATGTCCTCATAGGATTTAAGCTGTTGTAATGCCCTAAACTCAGACTTCGATAGATTCGGTCTAATTTGATGTGGTACCTGAGTAAATTTATTAACAGATTCATCCAATAATCTGCTAAATGTTCTAATGGATGGATTATTTGAAACAGGGTCAAATGTAGATCTGGATGATTTTTTCAAAAAGAAGAAAAAACTGGGTTACCGCTATCAAATTGCTTCCCATGAAAATGTTCTTTAAGTCTCAGTTTGCGTGAAAACTGATGAATATCCCGCTTCCAATTAAACTCATTGAAGAAATTTGTAGGTACAAAACTAAGGCCCCTATTGAGGACTTGTAGTTCTAGCTGGGTTAGGGTCTGATCCGAGAGATTGAAGATTAAGTTTTCTTCTTGTCTTGTACTTTTCTGGTCCCTCTGGTTCTGGCCACCCCTGCGGGTGGGAGGTCGTCTTTGATCTTTGACGTGTCCTTTTTTGCTGCACCTAAAGGGACTGCACCAGACCTGTCACAAGTACAAAATTCTAAACAATAGTTACATGCCCATCGATCCACAAATGGACAACTCATGAGTACCATAACAAACGCCAGATGTAGCGCGGGAGGCTTGAACGGAGCGGATTGGAGCCAGGGGGTTTAAATTGTGGGTAAGTGTGTCATTTTTGTGTCTGTCTCATCTGCTGTAAGGTTCTGAGGACGGGGTGCTGTCCCCGAAAGTACTCAACTTCAATACAGTTTTGTTCTTTGCTGATAACGCCGACTCTGAGTGCCATTTCTTACATGGAGCTGTAAATCGGATTATGCTGCACCAGGGCATGCTGTTCAGGTCAAGTGAGTGCCGGCAATATATGGGTTTATGTGATTGTGCTGCATAGCACATGTTGCAGGGCACCTGTTCCGTTTGTACCACTGTTACCCTCTAGAGACTGTATTCCTCTACCTACACTGTGTTGGACGTATTTATTCTGTTTTCTCTATCGTCCTAGTGGATGCTGGGGTTCCTGAAAGGACCATGGGGAATAGCGGCTCCGCAGGAGACAGGGCACAAAAAGTAAAGCTTTTCCAGATCAGGTGGTGTGCACTGGCTCCTCCCCCTATGACCCTCCTCCAGACTCCAGTTAGATTTTTGTGCCCGGCCGAGAAGGGTGCAATTCTAGGTGGCTCTCATAAAGAGCTGCTTAGAGAAAGTTTAGCTTAGGTTTTTTATTTTACAGTGATTCCTGCTGGCAACAGGATCACTGCAACGAGGGACAGAGGGGAGAAGAAGTGAACTCACCTGCGTGCAGGATGGATTGGCTTCTTGGCTACTGGACATCAGCTCCAGAGGGACGATCACAGGTACAGCCTGGATGGTCACCGGAGCCGCGCCGCCGGCCCCCTTGCAGATGCTGAAGTAAGAAGAGGTCCAGAATCGGCGGCTGAAGACTCCTGCAGTCTTCTAAAGGTAGCGCACAGCACTGCAGTTGTGCGCCATTTTCCTCTCAGCACACTTCACACGCAGTCACTGAGGGTGCAGGGCGCTGGGGGGGGGGGCGCCCTGGGAGGCAAATGTAAACCTATATAAAGGCTAAAAATACCTCACATATAGCCCCCAGAGGCTATATGGAGATATTTAACCCCTGCCTGTATTCACAAAATAGCGGGAGACGAGCCCGCCGAAAAAGGGGCGGGGCCTATCTCCTCAGCACACGGCGCCATTTCCTCTCACAGCTCCGCTGGTCAGGACGGCTCCCAGGTCTCTCCCCTGCACTGCACTACAGAAACAGGGTAAAACAGAGAGGGGGGGCAAATTTAATGGCAATATCTTGATATATATAAAGCAGCTATAAGGGAGCACTTATTATAAGGCTATCCCTGTCATATATAGCGCTTTTTGGTGTGTGCTGGCAGACTCTCCCTCTGTCTCCCCAAAGGGCTAGTGGGTCCTGTCTTCGTTTAGAGCATTCCCTGTGTGTCTGCTGTGTGTCGGTACGTGTGTGTCGACATGTATGAGGACGATATTGGTGTGGAGGCGGAGCAATTGCCAAATATGGGGATGTCACCTCCTAGGGGGTCGACACCAGAATGGATGCCTTTATTTATGGAATTACGGGATAGTGTCAACACGCTAAAGCAGTCGTTTGACGACATGAGGCGGCCGGACAATCAATTAGTGCCTGTCCAGGCGCCTCAAACACCGTCAGGGGCTGTAAAACGCCCTTTGCCTCAGTCGGTCGACACAGACCCAGACACAGGCACTGATTCCAGTGGTGACGGTGACGAATCAACCGTATTTTCCAGTAGGGCCACACGTTATATGATTTTGGCAATGAAGGAGGCGTTACATTTAGCTGATACTACAGGTACCACTAAACAGGGTATTATGTGGGGTGTGAAAAAACTACCTATAGTTTTTCCTGAATCAGAAGAATTAAATGACGTGTGTGATGAAGCGTGGGTTGCCCCTGATAAAAAGCTGATAATTTCAAAGAAATTATTGGCATTATACCCTTTCCCGCCAGAGGTTAGGGAGCGCTGGGAAACACCTCCTAGGGTGGACAAGGCGCTAACACGCTTATCAAAACAAGTGGCGTTACCTTCTCCTGAGACGGCCGCACTTAAAGATCCATCAGATAGGAGGATGGAAAATATCCAAAAAAGTATATACACACATGCAGGTGTTATACTACGACCAGCTATAGCGACTGCCTGGATGTGCAGTGCTGGGGTAGTTTGGTCAGAGTCCCTGATTGAAAATATTGATACCCTGGACAGGGACAATATTTTACTGTCGTTAGAACAAATAAAGGATGCATTTCTTTATATGCGTGATGCACAGAGGGATATCTGCACACTGGCATCACGGGTAAGTGCTATGTCCATTTCGGCCAGAAGAGCTTTATGGACGCGACAGTGGACAGGCGATGCGGATTCAAAACGGCATATGGAAGTTTTGCCGTATAAAGGGGAGGAGTTATTTGGAGTCGGTCTATCAGATTTGGTGGCCACGGCTACAGCCGGGAAATCCACCTTTCTACCTCAAGTCACTCCCCAACAGAAAAAGGCACCGACTTTTCAACCGCAGCCCTTTCGTTCCTTTAAAAATAAGAGAGCAAAGGGCTATTCATATCTGCCACGAGGCAGAGGTCGAGGGAAGAAACAGCAACAGGCAGCTCCTTCCCAGGAACAGAAGCCCTCCCCGGCTTCTACAAAAGCCTCAGCATGACGCTGGGGCTTCTCAAGCGGACTCGGGGACGGTGGGAGGTCGTCTCAAAAATTACAGCGCGCAGTGGGCTCACTCGCAGGTAGATCCCTGGATCCTGCAGATAATATCTCAGGGGTACAGGTTGGAATTAGAGACAGATCCACCTCGCCGTTTCCTGAAGTCGGCTTTACCAACGTCCCCTTCCGAAAGGGAGACTGTTTTGGAAGCCATTCACAAGCTGTACTCTCAGCAGGTGATAGTCAAGGTACCTCTTCTACAACAAGGGAAGGGGTATTATTCCACTCTATTTGTGGTACTGAAGCCGGATGGCTCGGTAAGGCCTATTCTAAATCTGAAGTCCTTGAACCTGTACATAAAGAAGTTCAAGTTCAAGATGGAGTCACTCAGAGCAGTGATAGCGAACCTGGAAGAAGGGGACTTTATGGTATCCTTGGACATCAAGGATGCGTATCTCCACGTTCCAATTTACCCCTCACACCAGGGGTACCTCAGGTTCGTTGTACAAAACTGTCACTATCAGTTTCAGACGCTGCCGTTTGGTTTGTCCACGGCACCTCGGGTCTTTACAAAGGTAATGGCCGAGATGATGATTCTTCTTCGAAGAAAAGGCGTATTAATTATCCCATACTTGGACGATCTCCTAATAAGGGCAAGGTCCAGAGAACAGCTAGAGATGGGATTAGCAATATCTCAAGAGGTGCTAAAGCAGCACGGATGGATTCTGAATATTCCAAAATCCCAATTAATGCCGACAACTCGTCTGCTGTTCCTAGGGATGATTCTGGACACGGTTCAGAAAAAGGTTTTTCTTCCCGAGGAAAAAGCCAAGGAGTTATCCGACCTGGTCAGGAATCTCCTAAAACCAGGAAAGGTGTCTGTACATCAATGCACGCATCTTCAGATGCACCTGCGGATAACCCTGTCTCCAAGGACAAGGGTATCTCTTCTGTGGTGGTTGCAGAGGGCTCATCTATTGGAGGGCCGCAGATTCGGCATACAGGATTGGATCCTGGTGACCACGGACGCCAGCCTGAGAGGCTGGGGAGCAGTCACACAAGGAAGAAACTTCCAGGGAGTGTGGTCGAGCCTGGAAAAGTCTCTTCACATAAACATTCTGGAACTAAGAGCAATCTACAATGCTCTAAGCCAGGCGGAACCTCTGCTTCAAGGAAGACCGGTGTTGATCCAGTCGGACAACATCACGGCAGTCGCCCATGTAAACAGACAGGGCGGCACAAGAAGCAGGAGTGCAATGGCAGAAGCTGCCAGGATCCTTCTCTGGGCGGAGAATCACGTGATAGCACTGTCAGCAGTGTTCATCCCGGGAGTGGACAACTGGGAAGCAGACTTCCTCAGCAGACACGATCTTCACCCGGGAGAGTGGGGACTTCATCCAGAAGTTTTCCACATGCTAATAAACCGTTGGGAAAGACCAATGGTGTACATGATGGCGTCTCGCCTCAACAAAAAACTGGACAGGTATTGCGCCAGGTCAAGAGATCCGCAGGCAATAGCTGTGGACGCGCTGGTAACACCTTGGGTGTACCAGTCGGTGTATGTGTTTCCTCCTCTGCCTCTCATACCAAAGGTATTGAGAATCATACGGCAAAGCGGAGTAAGAACGATACTAGTGGCTCCGGATTGGCCAAGAAGGTCTTGGTACCCGGAACTTCAAGAGATGGTCACGGACGATCCGTGGCCTCTACCTCTAAGACAGGACCTGCTTCAGCAGGGACCGTGTCTATTCCAAGACTTACCGCGGCTGCGTTTGACGGCATGGCGGTTGAACGCCAGATCCTAAAAGGAAAAGGCATTCCAGAAGAAGTCATTCCTACCTTGATTAAGGCAAGAAAGGAAGTCACCGCGAAGCATTATCACCGCATTTGGCGGAAATATGTTGCGTGGTGCGAGGAACGGAGTGCTCCGACGGAGGAATTTCAACTGGGTCGTTTCCTACATTTCCTGCAATCAGGATTGTCTATGGGTCTCAAATTGGGATCTATTAAGGTTCAAATTTCGGCCCTGTCAATATTCTTCCAAAAAGAATTGGCCTCAGTTCCTGAGGTCCAGACTTTTGTCAAAGGAGTACTGCATATACAGCCTCCTGTGGTGCCTCCGGTGGCACCGTGGGATCTAAATGTAGTTTTAGATTTCCTCAAATCCCATTGGTTTGAACCACTAAAAAATGTGGATTTGAAATATCTCACATGGAAAGTGACTATGTTACTGGCCCTGGCGTCCGCCAGGAGAGTATCTGAACTGGCGGCTTTATCTTATAAAAGCCCTTATTTAATTTTCCATTCGGATAGGGCAGAGCTGCGGACGCGTCCGCATTTTCTCCCTAAGGTGGTATCAGCGTTTCACCTGAACCAGCCTATTGTAGTGCCTGCGGCTACAAGCGACTTGGAGGACTCCAAGTTGTTGGACGTTGTCAGAGCTTTAAAAATATACATTTCAAGGACGGCTGGAGTCAGAAAATCTGACTCGCTGTTTATACTGTATGCACCCAACAAGTTGGGTGCGCCTGCTTCTAAGCAGTCGATTGCTCGTTGGATTTGTAACACAATTCAACTTGCACATTCTGTGGCAGGCCTGCCACAGCCTAAATCTGTTAAGGCCCATTCCACAAGGAAGGTGGGCTCATCTTGGGCGGCTGCCCGAGGGGTCTCGGCATTACAACTCTGCCGAGCAGCTACGTGGTCAGGGGAGAACACGTTTGTAAAATTCTACAAATTTGATACCCTGGCAAAGGAGGACCTGGAGTTCTCTCATTCGGTGCTGCAGAGTCATCCGCACTCTCCCGCCCGTTTGGGAGCTTTGGTATAATCCCCATGGTCCTTTCAGGAACCCCAGCATCCACTAGGACGATAGAGAAAATAAGAATTTACTTACCGATAATTCTATTTCTCGGAGTCCGTAGTGGATGCTGGGCGCCCATCCCAAGTGCGGATTATCTGCAATACTTGTACATAGTTATTGTTAACTAATTCGGGTTATTGTTTAGGGAGCCATCTTTCAGAGGCTCCTCTGTTATCATACTGTTAACTGGGTTTAGATCACAAGTTGTACGGTGTGATTGGTGTGGCTGGTATGAGTCTTACCCGGGATTCAAAATCCTCCCTTATTGTGTACGCTCGTCCGGGCACAGTACCTAACTGGAGTCTGGAGGAGGGTCATAGGGGGAGGAGCCAGTGCACACCACCTGATCTGGAAAAGCTTTACTTTTTGTGCCCTGTCTCCTGCGGAGCCGCTATTCCCCATGGTCCTTTCAGGAACCCCAGCATCCACTACGGACTCCGAGAAATAGAATTATCGGTAAGTAAATTCTTATTTTTTGGTGGATTTGCTGTGATGCTGGAGCCGGATATAGCCAGCCCAGCTCTTGCAGACCATTTTGGTGGCATTGGAGCCACTGCGACCCCTTTGGGAGAGACTTTTAGTTTTAGCAGTACTGAAGTGGAAAGAATTTTGTCTAAAGAAGTGCTATCAGTGGATGATGTGGCGTTTAATGCGGATGATGTATATCGCCAGTTATTGAGATTAAAACGCTGTGAAATTGATTTTTTACTGCATAGCATTTCTCTATCTGATTATTACAGAGACCGGAAAATCCCTCGGGGGTTTAGGGTGAGAAATGTCCCCACAATAGGATGTAACAACCCAGACTTTGTCCGTAAATGGGTTGCCATACTCAATAAGTGTGCCTTCGACCTCATTATCTTAGTGAGTGAAGAGGCAAACAGAGAATTACACATCACAAGACAGAAAATTGCCACCTATGAGAGAGAGCATAAGAATACGCTGGAGGAGGACACCAGTTGCAATTGGCTGCAGAGACTGGAATCCCAGTGTGACCAATACCGTAGGGAGCTCCTGAAGTTTAAGAGGAGCAAAAGGTTTGCAGTGGATGCCGACTACGATGAGAATCGTGTATATAATTGGCTTGCCGGGGGTGGCAATCAAGGTAATTCTCTTTCCTTGTCTAAACGTAGACCATGGCAGAGGAATAGATCTAATCAATGTAATACTGAAATTAGATCGAGTACTGATAGTGATTTTGTGGTCTCCGAATCTGATGAGGGTAAGAGGTCTGATGCAGTCCCTTTAGGTGCAGCAAAAAAGGACACGTCAAAGATCAAAGACGACCTCCCACCCGCAGGGGTGGCCAGAACCAGAGGGACCAGAAAAGTACAAGACAAGAAGAAAACTTAATCTTCAATCTCTCGGATAGGACCCTAACCCAGCTAGAACTACAAGCCCTCAATAGGGGCCTTAGTTTTGTACCTACAAATTTCTTCAATGAGTTTAATTGGAAGCGGGATCTTCATCAGTTTTCACGCAAACTGAGACTTAAAGAACATTTTCATGGGAAGCAATTTGATAGCGGTAACCCAGTTTTTTCTTCGTTTTTGAAAAAATCATCCAGATCTACATTTGACCCTGTTTCAAATAATCCATCCATTAGAACATTTAGCAGATTATTGGATGAATCTGTTAATAAATTTACTCAGGTACCACATCAAATTAGACCTAATCTATCTAAGTCTGTGTTTAGGGCATTACAACAGCTTAAATCCTATGAGGACATTACGATTAGGCCTGCAGATAAGGGGGGCGCTATAGTCATCCAAAACTTGGGGGACTATAAAAATGAAGTAATGTCGCAACTTTCTGATCAATCTGTATACAAGAAATTACAGAACGACCCCACTGCTAAATTTCAGAGTGAACTGTTTGCTATTCTCAAAGAGGCAGTTCAAAGTCACAAAATTACTAGTAAGATCTTTGAAGTACTATGTGTGAAGTACCCTAGAGTCCCAGTACTCTATACGATTCCCAAATTACATAAGGATAGCCAGAAACCCCCTGGAAGGCCGATCATTTCGGCCAGAGATTCTCTATACACGACTGTCTCTCAGCTGTTGGACTGTGTACTACAACCCCATCTCATGGCTCAGGACACTTTCCTCAAAGATACTACTACTTTTTTGAAGCTTTTAGATGATTTTCAGGATGTCCCACCTGGAACTTTACTGTGTTGTTTGGACATTAGTAGTTTATACACCAGTATTCCTCATGAGGGGGGTCTTGATGCTATGAGGGGTTTTATACAGTTGTGTGTGCCGCAGGAGGAGTTTGATCATGCCCTATTTATGCAATTGCTTGAGTTGACATTATGCCGGAATTATTTTATCTTTGATGGTTGTTTCTATTTGCAACTAAGGGGGTGTGCTATGGGTTCTCCCGTAGCACCTTCCTATGCAAATGTGTTTATGTTTGCGCTTGAGAGTCGGATGTTCTTTCAAAATAGCCGGTACGGGGGGGGGGGGGGAACATCCTACTCTATAAGCGCTACATAGACGATGTGTTCCTGTTATGGACGGGTGGTCAACATGAATTTGAAAACATGATGGTGGATATTAATGGGTTGGACACTCCAATTAAGTTCACGTATACGTCAAGTAATACGGATGTGAACTTCTTGGATGATCATGTGATACTATCTAACAATCGATTCATCACAGAGGTATACACAAAAGTGACCGATAGAAACACGCTACTGGTAGCATCTAGTCACCACCCGACGGCTTTAAAACAAGGTTTACCACTCTCCCAAATGATGCGAGTCGCTCGCATTTCTAGTGACATCGCTACATAGAAACATAGAATTTGTCGACAGATAAGAACCACTTGGCCCATCTAGTCTGCCCCTTTTTTTTTTTTTTTAATCTCTAACCTTAATTGATCCTTATTTCTTTGTAAGGATATCCTTATGTCTATCCCATGCATGTTTAAATTGCTCTACTGTCTTAGCCTCTACCACTACCGATGGGAGGCTATTCCACTTGTCCACTACCCTTTCTGTGAAGTAATTTTACCGCAAATTTCCCCTGAACCTCCACCCCCTCCAGTCTCAGTGCATGTCCTCGTGTCCTATTGCTTCTCTTCATTTGGAGAATGTTCCCTCCTGGACTTTGTTAAAACCCTTGATATATTTGAAAGTTTCTATCATGTCCCCCCTTTCCCTTCACTGCTCCAAACTATACATATTGAGATTTCTTAGTCTTTCTGGGTATGTTTTGTGATGTTATCCATGCACCATTTTAGTTGCCCTTCTTTGTACAGTTTCTAATGTATTAATATCCTTTTGAAGATATGGCCTCCAGAATTGAACACAGTATTCTAGATGAGGCCGTACCAATGACCTATACAGTGGCATTATTACTTCTTTCTGCTGCTGATTCCTCTCCCAATGCAGCCAAGCATCTGACTAGCCTTCCTCATTGCTTTGTTACATTGCTTACCTGCCTTTAAGTCATCTGAAATAGTGACTCCTAGATCCCTTTCCTCCTCAGTAGTTTCCAGTATAGTGCCATTAATACTATATTTAGCCTTTGGATTTTTGAGACCCAAGTGCATGATTTTGCATTTTTTGGCATTAAACTGTAATTGCCACACTCTTGACCATTCCTCTAGTCTACCTAGATCCTCAATCATTTGTTTTACCCCACCTGGTGTGTCTACACTGTTGCATACCTTTGTGTCATCTGCAAAAAGGCATACTTTCCCTTTAATGCCATTTGCAATGTCACCAATAAAGATATTAAAAAGCACTGGTCCAAGTACAGATCCCTGGGGTACTCCACTGGTAACATTTCCCTCCTGTGAATGCACTCCATTTACCACAACTCTCTGTTTTCTATCCTTCAACCAAGATCTTATCCATTCAATAATCCTAATATCCAATCCCAAACTTTCAAGTTTATTTCGCAGTCTGCGATGTGGAAAGAGTGTCAAAAGCCTTACTAAAGTCTAGATAAGCTATATCCATGGCTCCACCTTTATCCATCACTTTAGTCACACAGTCAAAAAAGTCAATAAGATTTGTTTGACATGATCTCCCCCCAGTGAATCCATGCTGTTTGGGATCCTGTAAATTGCCAGATTTAAGATAATCTACAACTCTTTCTTTTAAGAGTGTTTCCATCAATTTCCCTACTACTGATGTAAGACTCACTGGTCTGTAGTTGTTTGTCTCTTCCTTGCTTCCACTTTTGTGCAGTGGGACTACGTTTGCTCTTTTCCAGTCCTCTGGAATTACTCCTGTAGCTAATGACTGGTTGAATAATTCTGTCAATGGTGCTACCAGCACCTCTTTAAGTTCTTTTAGTATCCTTGGATGTATCCCATCTGGCCCCATAGATTTGTCCACTTTCAGCTTTGAGAGTTCTGTTAGGACCTTCTCCTCTGTAAATGTACTTGTGTAATTTTCCTGAATATCCCTGAAACTTAACTGTGGCCCCTTCCCCTCTCTTTCAGTAGTAAATACTGAGCAAAAATAATTATTAAGATGATCTGCTATTAAATTGTCTCCCTCAACAAGACTCCCAGTGTCTGTCTTTAGTTTTATTATTCCGCCTTTTGTTTTTCTCCTTTCGCTTATATACCTAAAAAAAGTTTTGCCTCCTTTACCCTCTGACTGGGCCATTTTCTCCTCAGCTTGTGCCTTTGCACATCTGATTACCTTCTTAGTATCCTTCTGTCTAACAAGATATATCTATTTGTCTTCATTATTTTGTGTCTGCTTATATTTCCTAAAAGCCATCTTTTTTGCTTTCACAATATTTGCTACTTCTTTTGCTACGGTTCCTTCGGAACTGGACAAAGTTGTTGACAGATTTTTGGTTCGTGGTTATGAGAGGAAGACCCTTTTGGCTCAAAAGTCTAGGGTGTTGAATATGTCCAGATCTGAATTATTAAGCCCACGTATGAGGAATCAAGATCAGATCCTGCCATGGGCCAGTGACTACACAGTGGTAAGTCCGGTAATCAAACAGGCCACCAAAGCTCTGTGGCCTATTGTGAGCTCTGATAATGAACTCCCATATGTTTAGGGGCAAAAGACCGGTGGCGGCCTTTAGACGAGGTAGCAACCTTAAAGATCTTCTTGTCCACACGGACATAACAGGTCGCAATCTACCACAGACCCATAATGTGTATAGGAAACCCTTTGGGTGTTACTCATGTAACGACTGTACTACCTGTCCTTTTATTGTTCCATGTACCAAGTTTAAACACCCACATGTAGATAAGATGTACGATATGAGGTTTGTCTTAACCTGCAACATGTCGTTTGTGGTTTACGTGGTGGTCTGTCCTTGTAGGTTGTTCTATGTAGGACAGACCACCCGTAAGTTCAAGGAACGCATGAATGCACATAGATCAGCGATACGCTTATCATTAGCTGGCAAAGATATTGATCAACCGGTTCCTCGTCATTTCAAAGAATTTAAGCATAAATTAGAGGATATTAGATACTTCATGATTGATCATGTACCGGTGTCACTTCGAGGGGGCGATAGAGCTAAGTCGTTATTGCTTAAAGAAGCCCGTTGGATTGTGAGGCTGGGTACTATTAAGCCAGGTGGGCTTAATGATAAGATAAATTGGAATAGTTTGACTTAGCCTCTGTGTTCCTTGTTCGGCTGTATTAAATGTCCTCTCTCCTCTGGGTGGCTGTGTATCTATGAGATTTAGTGGCATTTTTTGTTATGGTACTCATGAGTTGTCCATTTGTGGATCGATGGGCATGTACTATTGTTTAGAATTTTGTACTTGTGATTGACGACTTTTGCACTGTCCCCCCATGTGTACAGAGTTTTCTCTGATCATCAGGATTGCTCTCTGTACATGAGGTGATAATTTCCACTTCATTGCTGCTAGTACGTGTCTTTTTAATTTATATGTTATATGTCTGTATTTTTACAGTTGAATGTCTTTTTGTACTGATATACGTCACTATTATGTGTATGTTCGGGTGCAGGGCTCTATCTATCTCCTGTCCGAAACCCCCGTGATCAGCGCTGTGATTGCTGCAGTAATGTGACCGGCTGTGTAGTGACAGCCGCGAGAGAGGCCGGACGTTTTGGAACGCAGGCTGCTTGCCCTGGGCGGCACGCAAGCCTGTGGGTGTCCATGACGACGTGACCACTTCCGCCGGATGGACGTCACGCTTGCCGGGTCCCAGCCGCGGACGCCAGCTGTAGCGCGGGAGGCTTGAACGGAGCGGATTGGAGCCAGGGGGTTTAAATTGTGGGTAAGTGTGTCATTTTTGGATCTGTCTCATCTGCTGTAAGGTTCTGAGGACGGGGTGCTGTCCCCGAAAGTACTCAACTTCAATACAGTTTTGTTCTTTGCTGATAACGCCGACTCTGAGTGCCATTTCTTACATGGAGCTATATATATATATATATATATATATATATATATATATATATATTAAAGCAGATATGATATAGCGCTGATTAATACAGTCCGGAGTATTAGCACATATAAAATGTGTATATATACACTTATACACGTGTGTCTCTATAGTAGAATCACAGCAGCTTCTATTGATGCTCAGATAAGCACTAGATCCTCGTGATAATTTCCAGGACCGCAGCTCCCCTTCAAACAATCCGAACTCCACCGGAGAAAAGATATCTGTCAATAGAACATTTATAGGGGGCGCTCCATAGTGCATAAAACCTTTTTTATTTTAAAAAACACACAAAGTGCTTAAAACAACTGTTTTACATTCGTACCAGAAGGCTGATTTCCCCCAGACTCACGAGCAGGAAACACGGAGTCTAGTTACGTAGAGGATCATTGGTATTGCTGAGCGAGGAGTCGCGGACGTATGTGATTCCTGCCCGTGAGTCTGGGGGAAATCAGCCGCCGGCGGGTGGAGGTTTCCGTTGCGACTGACTGACACTTGTTCTGGCTTTACTCATTGATCATTGTTTGGAATCACGTGGTAACCAGCCCATACTGGCTGCCTTCTGGTACGAATGTAAAACAGTTGTTTTAAGCACTTTGTGTGTTTTTTAAAATAAAAAAGGTTTTATGCACTATGGAGCGCCCCCTATATATGTTCTATTGACAGATACAATATATATATATATATATATATATATATATATATATATATATATATATTGTAACACTGTCAGGATACAAGGTGCCGTTTCCTGGGGTAGAATGGCAGCACGCAGCAGCTGAGGAACCACACAAGTCCAGTTTCTGGTACAACTGGCCCCAGACAGTTTTATTATACAGAAAATAAAACAAACACCAAAAGAAAATACCTTGCCTGTCCGGCACTAACTAAACACAAGATGTTCCTAACTATCACTAAACAAAAACACAGAGTTCTCCAGTAAACACTGTATAGCTCACTTGTATCAGGAAGCGTGTTTCTCTCACAGAGATCCTGCAGTCTTCCCAGGCAGTCTGCACACATTAATCAGGCTAGAAGCCCTATAAGACTCATGCACAGCTGAAAGCCCTGATTAGCCCTCTGTGAGGCCAAAGATCCGAACTGGGCCCAATGGCCCTCATTCCGAGTTTTTCGCTCGCAAGCTGCTTTTAGCAGCTTTGCACACGCTAAGCCGCCACCTACTGGGAGTTAATCTTAGCTTATCAAAATAGCGAACAAAAGATTCGCAATATTGCGAAAAGACTTCTCTGTGCAGTTTCTGAGTAGCTCGAGACTTACTCTGCCAGTGCGATCAGTTCAGTGCTTGTCGTTCCTGGTTTGACGTCACAAACACACCCAGCGTTCGCCCAGACACTCCTCCGTTTCTCCAGCCACTCCCGCGTTTTTCCCAGAAACGGTAGCGTTTTTTCACACACTCCCATAAAACAGCCAGTTTCCGCCCAGAAACACCCACTTCCTGTCAATCACATTACGATCACCAGAACGAAGAAAAAACCTTGTAATGCCGTGAGTAAAATACCTAACTGCATAGCAAATTTACTTTGCGCAGTCGCACTGCGGACATTGCGCATGCGCATTAGTAACTAATCGCTCCGTTGCGAGAGTAAAATAACGAGCGAACAACTCGGAATGACCACCTATGTCTGGAACTCGCCCTATCTCTCTCTCAGGGCCCTTAACCAGCTTTTCCAGCAAACTGAAAAAGTTCTAACAAAACAAAAGCATTTTACTAGAAGTTTTCATTTTCTAAAACATGTAAGACAAGAACCTGGGACAAACACCTGCCCTCAAACACTATCCCAGTGTTCTTGTCACATATCCCCCTCCCCTGTTTCGACCTAGGGGCCGGAACACTTGTAGCCCCCAAACAGAAGATGCGGGACAATGCATCTGCGTTGGCCAATTGTGTACCCGGTCTATGTTCGACAGTAAACTTAAAATCCTGCAACGCTAGAAACCATCTAGTTACACGAGCATTCTTGCCTCTATTTACATACATCCATTTTAAAGGGGCATCATCTGTCACTAGTCTGAATTGTCTACCCAAGAGGTAATATCTCAAGGTATCTAGTGCCCACTTAATGGCCAAAGCCTCCTTTTCCACAATGGCATACCTTTTTTCATGCTCATTGAGTTTCCTACTCAAATAAATGATAGGGTGTTCGTCCCCATCTCTGGTTTGGGACAACACAGCCCCTATCCCTACCTCTGAGGCATCTGTCTGTACCACAAATTCTTTTGAAAAATCTGGTGTTATCAAAACTGGTTGTGAACACAAAGCCACTTTTAACGCTTGGAACGCTTTTTCTGCATCAGGGTTCCATTTCACCATATTTGACTGCTTCCCTTTGGTAAGGTCTGACAACGGCACCGCTGTGGCCGCAAAATTGGGAATACACCGTCTATAGTTCCCAGTTATTCCCAACAAAAGCCCTAACCTATTTTTTATTCACTGGACGAGGCCAGTTTTGAATAGCATCAATTTTATTCAATTGGGGCCTAATCAGACCTCTGCCTATGGTGAAGCCCAAGTATTTGACCTCCTCCATTGCGAGGCAGCACTTCTTTGGGTTAGCAGTTAACCCTGCCTCTCTGATTGAGTCCAGTACTGCTTGTACTTTAACCAAATGGGACCCCCAGTCTGTACTGTGAATTACCACATCATCCAAATAGGCAGCTGCATATTTTCTATGGGGCCTCAAAATTTTATCCATCGCCCGTTGAAAGGTTGCTGGAGCCCCATGCAACCCAAAGGGTAACATCTTATACTGCTACAGCCCCTCCGGAACCGAAAAGGCTGTTTTTTCTTTTGCGCTATCAGATAAAGGTATTTGCCAGTAACCTTTGGTCAGGTCCAACGTGGTGAGAAACCTGGCTGTTCCCAGCCTTTCTATAAGCTCATCCACACGGGGCATGGGGTATGCGTCAAACTTGGACACCTCATTTAACTTACGAAAGTCATTACAGAAGCGTATGCTACCGTCGGGCTTCGGGATGAGAACTATGGGACTGGACCACTCACTGTTAGATTCCTCTATGACTCCAAGTTCTAACATGGTTTTAACTTCTTTAGAAACAGCTTCTTGCTGAGCTTCAGGAATCCTATATGGCTTTAAATGAACCCTGACCCCTGGTTCTGTGACAATGTCATGTTTTATTATGGTCGTTCGGCCAGGCAGCTCTGAAAATATCTCCCTATTTTGGATGAGAAATTCTTTAACCTGATTGTTCTGATCAGCTGATAATGTCTCTGACACCTTTACTGCGGGAAGCAACCGAGGTGAAGACACCGAAGGGCAAAGGCTCCGCTGACAGAGACAACCTATCTTTCCAGGGTTTGATTAAGTTAACATGGTAGATTTGTTCGGGCTTTCTCTTTCCCGGCTGGTATACTTTGTAATTAACCTCATTCACTTTTTCCCTAATCTCAAATGGACCCTGCCATTTAGCTAGGAATTTGCTTTCCACAGTGGGTACCAAAACAAGAACTCTATCTCCAGGAGCAAATTCCCGTATTTTGGCACTCCGGTTATAGACCCTCTGTTGAGCACTTTGGGCCTGTTCCATGTGCTCTCTGACAATAGGTACCACGGCTGCAATCCTATCCTGCATTTGTGTTACATGTTCAATAACGCTTCTATAAGGAGTGGGCTGTCCTTCCTACGTCTCTTTGGCAATGTCCAACAGCCCTCTGGGGTGTCTACCATACAACAAATCAAATGGGGAAAACCCCGTAGAGGACTGAGGAACTTCTCTGATGGCCATTAACAAGTAGGGCAACAAACAATCCCAGTTTTCCCATCTCTCTCAACAACCTTTTTTAACATACTTTTTAATGTTTTATTAAACCTTTCCACCAACCCGTCAGTTTGGGGATGGTAGATGGACGTCCTGAGGTGAGTGACCTTAAATAATTTGCACAATTCTTTCATGATCCTTGACATAAATGGAGTACCTTGGTCAGTCAAAATTTCTTTGGGTATTCCCACTCTACTAAAAACCTGCACCAGCTCCCTAGATATCGCCTTGGTTGTGATAGTGCGTAAAGGGACAGCCTCAGTATATCGAGTGGCATAGTCCATAATTACCAGGATATACTGATGGCCCCGAGCAGACTTTAACAAGGGCCCCACGAGATCCATGGCTATTCTGTCAAACGGGACCTCTATAATAGGCATGGGAACTAGTGGGCTCCTGAAATGGGGTCTAGGGGCATGATACTGGCATTCAGGACAGGAAGAACAATATTCAGACACTTCTTTATAAACCCCTGGCCAAAAGAACCTTTGTAAAACTCTTTCAGTGTTTTTTTCTGCCCCTAAATGTCCTGCGGTAACGTGACTATGAGCTAAATCTAGTACCGTTCTCCGATAAGGCTGGGGAACTACCAGCTGTTCCACCACATCCTCACCCCTTTTGACAATGTGGTACAAGAGCTCATTACAGATGGCCATGTGGGGATACGTAACCCTGTCACCTGGTACCACAGGTTCCCCATTAACAACCTTAACATTCTCTCTAGCCTTTATTAAGGTAGGATCCTTTAACTGTTCAGACGCAAACAGATCCTTCTTTACCTCCAGGTCAGGCACGCTTTCAGTTCTAACTACTATGTCTCTGTTCCCAGCAAGAGGGTTCTCACTGGCCTCCCCATCTGTCACTTCCCCAGCCAAACTAGCAAAAGGCAAAGGGTCAGAAAGTTCCGATGACACACGTATCCATAAAATCACCGGTATTATCAACTGGCTCTTTACTTCTCACATCTGTTGATAACCGTGATTCCCACAGTTTCCAAAAATGAGGAAAATCCCTCCCTATTATGGCCTCATGCACCAAGGTGGGGACCAGTCCTACTTTAACAATTGCTGACCCACAACAAGTTTCTATATTCACTTCAGCAGTGACATAATGTTGGGTATCTCCATGTATGCAAGTTACCCCAATAGGTATTTGCTGGACCTTTAAGGGGTTCACTAACCCAGCTTTCACGAGGGTAACTAAACTTCCTGAATCTAGCAAGGCCTCTACCCGGTTACCCTCTAAGAACACATCACACATTTGTTTTTCCAGCTCAGGTGAAGGTACCACAATACAGGCTAACCTAGCAAAGAAAGACATTCTGCGACATTCAAAGGCAGCATCACATTGCATGGGTTCTTGCGTGACTGGGCAATTGGCAATAACATGACCTGGCATACCACACCTAAAACATTTAACCACACGATTATCAACCCGTTTTGGCAGCATAGACCGTTCTAGCCCCATTGGCCTGTCTCCAGGGCCAGTGTGTACAGTCTCTCCAGCCTTGCGTTCTCTTAACCGCCCAGCAATGTTTTCCCACGGAACAGTCTTACCAGTCTTTACTGAAGGGCGCTGTCGAGGATCTATGGGTTGCTGGGTGGTCATCAGTAGTTCCTCTGCTGCCAAATACCTCTCTACCATGTCCACTAATTGGTCAGCAGTACCCGGATTTCCATGGCTCACCCACTTGCGCAGGACCATGGGCAAAGATCTCAAGTAGCGGTCCATGACGACTCTTTCAACCATCTGGGGACCAGTTAATGTCTCTGGCTGTAACCATTTTTTTTTAGCTGAATAAGGTCGTGCATCTGGGAGCGAGGAGGCTTCTCCATGGCGTACACCCAACGGTGCACCCGTTGTGCTCGTACTGACAGCGTGACTCCCAGGCGGGTCAAGATCTCAGTCTTTAGTTTATCATAGTCCCGAGCCTCAGCAGGGCATAAATCAAAGTACGCTTTTTCGGGCTCACCTGACAGAAAAGGTGCCAACAGACTGTCCCACTGTGCTTTCGGCCAGTTCTCACGCTCGGCAGTCCTTTCAAACGTGGTCAGGTAGGCCTCCACATCATCAGCCTCTGTCATTTTCTGCAGGAAGTGACAGGCCCGTATAGAACTAGAGCTGGTCGGAGCACTGACGGCCATATCTCCAATGCGGGCTGCAAGGCTCTGCATCACTACTGTTAAGGCCTCTCGCTGTAGTCTCCAATTTTCCTCCATTGCCACCTGCTGCTGTCTGTTGGCCTCCTGCTGAGCCGCTGTAGCTTGCAGCAAGGCTTTGAGCAGTTCCTCCATGTCGAAAGAATTTTCAGGCGGCTTTGTAGCTGCTTTCACCCAGGACATATATCAAATCCTCAGGGCGAGTCTCAGTAACTTCACACTGGGCTGTATCTGCATAAACCACCATTTTCTGCAGGCCTCACAAAGCTGCGGCTTTCACTTATACGCAGAACGGCATGCTCGCATTCTCCACCAAGTTGTAACACTGTCAGGGTACAAGGTGCCATTTCCTGGGGTAGAATGGCAGCACGCAGCAGCTGAGGAACCACACAAATCCAGTTTCTGGTACAACTGGCCACAGCCAGTTTTATTATACAGAAAATAAAACAAACACCAAAAGAAAATACCTTGCCTGTCCGGCACTAACTAAACACAAGATGTTCCTAACTATCACTAAGCAAAAACACAGAGTTCTCCAGTAAACACTGTATAGCTCACTTGTATCAGGAAGCGTGTTTCTCTCACAGAGATCCTGCAGTCTTCCCAGGCAGTCTGCACACATTAATCAGGCTAGAAGCCCTATAAGACTCTTGCACAGCTGAAAGCCCTGATTAGCCCTCTGTGAGGCCAAAGATCCGAACTGGGCCCAATGTCTGGAACTCGCCCTATCTCTCTCTCAGGGCCCTTAACCAGCTTTTACAGCAAACAGAAAAGGTTCTAACAAAACAAAAGCATTTTCCTAGAAGTTTTCATTTTCTAAAACATGTAAGACAAGAACCTGGGACAAACATACCTGCCCTCAAACACTATCCCAGTGTTCTTGTCACAATATATAAACAACAAGTAGATGCGGGGGCGCCCAGGTGACACTGCAGAGAATGCACTACCAATGCACGTAGTGATACAAAATGTTATAATATATAAAAACTTTAAAACTTAAAAATGACTCCTCTAAAAAACGAGTGGCTGCAGCCTTAAACAGAATGATATGTGCTTGTATAACACATATATAGTAAATTTTTAAGTGGAGAAAAAGGGCGCCTTCTAGTGTCTAGATACAATTAAATAAGGTGTAAACCCAATGTGTGTAGGAAATGAACACTACTTATCTGGAACATACATATTTCTTCGGTCATGAGACCAATGTTGGAGCATAAAAAAGATCAAAGAAATATAACATAGCGCGTACCGTTTTCATGCAATTATCACACCATTATTCAACATAAAATCAGTTGTGTGTATAAAAAACCTTGTAGGGATAAGCAAATCCCAGATTTTAAAATCCACAGCCAGGGATAATTTAAAGGTTTTTCACAAATTTTAATACACATAAAAACAAATGGTAAAAATGCAAGCGTACAGGATAAAAAAGTCAAATGAGCTTATCTATCCATATAGAAACGGGTATGTCTAACTTTCCATAAATGTCCGTAGAAATGGTAACAATGCAAACGTACAGAAAATAAATATTAAAAGGCTTATCTGTCCATATGGGAGGTTCAGGTACAGCAGGCCCAAGGCGTTTCGTCAGCAATTAGACTTCATCATGGGGATATGGTCTGTGAGCAAATAAGCTCCATTTATACCTACAGAGAGATTAAGATCCCAGCACATGGCTAGGTAATAGATGACATCACTTCCTGTGAGGAGATTCAGTGTAAAAAGATGTGGCTACTAAATGCAGCTTTATATGATTACAAATATTAAGTGCTTTATTCATTGGTAAGGAGCGTGAAGGTGCACAATCTAATTAGATTCTAGAATAACAAGTGGATCAGTAAGACGGCGCCGAGTAGCGCGCGGTGGAACGCACGCTGGAACGCATAAGCGCTTCCTGGTGCGATCCGTCTCGTAGCGTCACTTCCGGTATCCACGAATAGCGCTTCCGCCGGCCGGTGGAGCGCATTCGTCATACTAATGACGATGCTGGTGTAGGCGGAATTAAGTGAAGCTGATGGAGCGCACACTATGTGATATAAGTGATGCGCAGGGAGAAAGGGGAATATAGCCTGCAGTGAGCCCCCATTTAAGAGGCTAAATGTGGAACTACTTTATTCATAAATTCAAGAAATAGACTTTACTAATGTTATAAAGGAATAAATATATATAAAAAACATAATAATGTTATTGGAATAATATTTCTAGGGAATCACACCATGATGATTAAAGGTTCAAATTGACAGTATAAATAAGATATGTATGAAGAAAATAAAAATAATAATTCTGTATAAAAAATTTTTTTTAATAGAAAAGAGAGTTTTTAAAACAATACTGATGTATTGTTAAAGTTCATGTGCAAACAGTCAGAATAATTATTAGTCCAAGTTCATTCAGACGCAGGATTCTTAGGAGTTTATGAAAGTTCAGAGGTGCTTAGTTTCAGGGCTGTTCATAGATGCTGGATGAGGTTTTTGTCCGATCGGATTGCTATGAAATTAGGATGTTATATAATTCATGATGTGTTATTAATGCAGAAGATTTCACCTTTTTATGCATACCCGTAGTCCAACACATGTGGTGCAAAAGTGCTGTATTATGACATAGTATATGACCGAGAATGGTAATAAGCATGCAGGACTATTTGTGAGGTGTAAGGACCGAATAAAACAGTGCATATTCAATATTTGGTAGACTTAAGTGTATTTATTGTATACTATTAATATTAAACTATAATATTTTTACAAGATAAGGTGCAGGAAGTGGCTTTTAAGGTGCATAGATATGTGGTGGGGGTATATAGGAAATTTCTTTTTTTATGTTTCCTAAAAAATGTAAAGTATAAAAAATATATATAAAAGAATATATAAAAAATGTATATATATGGAAAAGTAGATGGTCACTTATAAAAATGGAGCAATTTCAAATGACTTGTTAAATCCCAAGGGTGCCATGGTTTGAAGCTCAAAAATCCAGAACTTCTCTCTTTTGGATAATTTATTCAGTATGTCTCCTCCTCTTTCGCCTGGTTTTACTTGTTCAATGGCTTTGAATGTCAGGTCCTCGGGATTGGAATTATGTTTTTCTTTGAATGTTTTGACACGTCGTGATGTTCAACCTTGTTTTTTATGTTGCGGACATACTCCTGTAGACGGATTTTGAGTACTTGTTTTGTCTTACCCACATACTTTAGGCCACACGTGCATTCCAAAAGATATGACTATGGTTGAATTACAGTTCATGAAGTCCTTAATTGGGTATTATTTAGAGTTATTAAAATTGGAAAAGGATCTTCTAACGGGATGTACAAACCTGCACATATTACAGTTCCCGCATTTGTAATTTCATTTATTATTATTATTATTATTATTATCCTTAATTTATATGGCGCCACAAGGGTTCCGCAGCGCCCAATTACAGCGTACATAAATAATCAAACAGGAAAACAGCAACTTACAGTTGATGACAGTATAGGACAAGTACAGGGTAAATAAACATAGTTACATCAGCAGATGACACTGGAATAAGTATCAGGTGGCAGAAGACTGCTGGAGTTGATGCAGTTGAAGATTATTAAAGTAAGAAAGGATAAGCACATGAGGGAAGAGGGCCCTGCTCGTGAGAGCTTACATTCTAAAGGGGAGGGGTAGACAGACAGGGGTGACACAGATGGGGTACATGGAGAGTGTAGAACAGAGGGTTAGGATGACATTTGGCTGGGTTTGGTGAAGAAGTGGGTCTTGAGAGCACGTTTGAAGTTTTGTAGAGAGGTGGAGAGTTTGAGGGGGAGAGGTAGGGAATTCCAGAGAAGTGGTGCAGCACGCGAAAAATCTTGGAGGTAGGAGTGGGAGGATGTAATCCGTAGGCAGGAAAGTCGTCGTGCATTAGCAGAGCGAAGAGGACGTGTGGGAATGTAAAGGGAGATAAGATCAGAGATGTAGATGGGAGAGGAGTGGGTGAGGGCTTTGTAAGCGAGTGTGAGAAGCTTGAAATGGATTCTGAAAGGGAAGGGGAGCCAGTGAAGGTCTAGTAAGAGAAGAGAGGTAGACATAGTGCGTTTGGTGAGGAAAATGAGCCGGGCAGCAGCATTGAGGATAGATTGGAGCGGAGAGAGGTGTTTGTCAGGAATGCCAGTCAGGAGGAGATTACAGTAATCCAGTATGGAGATGACCAGTGAGTGGATAAGAGTCTTAGTAGCATCTTGGGTCAGAAAGGGTCTGATCCTGGAAATATTTTTTAGGTGAAAACGGCAGGTTTGCGAGAGGTGCTAAATGTGTGGTTTGAAGGAGAGGGAGGAGTCGAGGATTACTTCAAGACAGCACACTTGGGGGCTAGAGGAGATAGTAGTGCCATCAATAGATAATGAGATTGTAGTAGGTGAGGTTATGCGGGAGGGAGGAAAGATGATCAGTTCGGTCTTAGACATGTTAAGTTTAAGAAAGCGCTGGGACATCCAGGAAGAGGTAGCAGAGAGACAGTTGGAGATACGAGTGAGGAGAGCAGGGGAGAGGTCTGGAGAGGAAATATAGATTTGGGTGTCATCAGCATAGAGATGATATTAGAAACCAAAAGAACTAATGAGCTTACCTAGTGAGGATGTATAGAGAGAGAAGAGGAGAGGACCAAGGACAGAACCTTGGGGTACACCTACAGTTAGTGGAAGTGAGGGGAAGGTGGAGTCATGAGAAGAGACAGAGAATGAACGGTCAGAGAGGTAGGAAGACAGCCAAGAGAGGGCAGTGTCGCGCAGACCAATGGAGTGAAGGATTTGCAGTAGGAGAGGATGGTCCACAGTGTCAAAAGCAGCAGAGAGATCAAGTAGAATAAGTAGAGAGTAGTGTCCCTTAGATTTAGCAGCATGGAGGTCATTGCATACTTTTGTAAGGGCAGTTTCAGTGGAGTGGAGAGGACGGAAGCCAGACTGGAATGGGTCAAGTAGTGAGTGTGAGGAAAGAAAGGAAGTAAGGCGGTTGTAGACAATACGCTCAAGGAGTTTGGAGGCAAAAGGGAGGAGAGAGATGTGTCGGTAGTTGGAGAGAGTGTTTGGATCAAGGGTAGGTTTTTTAAGAATAGGAGAGATGAGTGCATGCTTGAAGGCAGAGGGGACAGTGCCTGATGAGAGCGAGAGATTGAGAAGGTGGGAAAGATGGGAACAAGCAGAAGGAGAGAGGTAGCGGAGGAAGTGGGAGGGGATAGGGTCAAGTGGGGAGGTGGTGAGGGGACAGGAACGAATGAGGGCCATGACTTCCTCTCCAGTTGCATGGGAGAAAGAGGTCAGAGTAGGTGGGAGGGATGGGGAGGGGTGGTAAGGGATAGGGGAAAGCTGTTTACTGATGGTCTGGTGTGATGTGATGTCCTTACGTATGGATCCATAAAACACTGGATAACCCACCGGGAAGACCTATCATTGCTGGAATAGACTCATTGACAGCACACGTCAGAATATATAGATATTTTTCTACAAAAATATGTGGTACAGCTACCATCATATTTTAAAGATACAAGTAATGTGCTGGACATTGTATCTAATATACAGTGGAAGGATTCTTACATCTGGATCACCATAGACGTGCAAAGCCTATATACTTGCATTGTACACGCAAAAGGAATCGAAGCATGCCGAAGATTTTTGGACAGAGACTCAGACTTATCCACAACCCATAAGAATGCTATTTGTGATTTTATCAAGTTTATCCTTCATCATAATTATTTCAAGTTTCAGGATACTTTCTTCTTACAAACATGCGGAACAGCGATGGGGACAATTTTTGCGCCAAGTTTCGCAAATCTCTTGATGGGAAGCTGGGTGGAAGACCATATCTACTCCAACAATCCATACTCTACAGGCGTTACATTGATGATATCCTCATAATCTGGGAAGGACAAGAGGCAGATTTCATGGCATTTTTCAATCCGATATCCATTAATGAATACAATTTGAAGTTTACATACCATCTGGATAAATAAAAAATCGACTTTCTGGACCTGACTCTGTCAAGCATCGACCAACAGATCAGCACTTGTAATTTTATAAAAAGGTAGACACCAACAGCTATCTACACTTTAAAAGTTGCCATGCAAGAAATTGGAAAAGCAATATCCTGTATTCTCAATTTAATCGTATTAAACGCAACTGTAGCAATCAAGAAGAATGCGACAGACAGCTTGAACTATATGCAGGCAGATTCAGGGACAGACAGTACCCAGAGAGTACCATCAAGAAAGCACTAGATAAAACACGTGGTACAAGCATGCTGACTGACTCCAACAAAACCAATAAAAATTCAGATGACAAATTCATTCCTTTTATCACTACCTACAATTGTCAGGAACAAACCATCAAGAAATCATTCAATAAACATTGGAACCTTCTTTTACTTGATCCCGTCCTTAAAGAAATCATTCCACCACGCCCGAAAATCGTCTTCAGAAAGACCAGATGCCTTAAAGACAGTCTAGCCCCAAGCCTCCTCAGAAAAGAAGAAACAGTGAATAAAACAGGCATGCCGAAATGTAAAGGAAATTACAAATGCGGGAACTGTAATATGTGCAGGTTTGTACATCCCGTTAGAAGATCCTTTTCCAATTTTAATAACTCTAAAGTATACCCAATTCAGGACTTAATGAACTGTAATTCAACCATAGTCATATATCTTTTGGAATGCACGTGTGGCCTAAAGAATGTGGGTAAGACAAAACGAGTACTCAAAATCTGTCTACAGGAGCATGTCCGCAACATAAAAAACAAGGTTGAACCTCACGCCGTGTCAAAACATTTCAAAGAAAAACATAATTCCAATCCCGAGGACCTGACATTCAAAGCCATTGAACAAGTAAAACCAGGCGAAAGAGGAGGAGACATACTGAATAAATTATCCAAAAGAGAGATGGTCTGGATTTTTGAGCTTCAAACCATGGCACCCTTGGGATTTAACGAGTCATTTGAAATTGCTCCATTTTTATAAGTGACCATCTACTTTTCCATATATATACATTTTCTCTAACGTCCTAGTGGATGCTGGGGACTCCGTAAGGACCATGGGGAATAGACGGGCTCCGCAGGAGACAGGGCACTTTAAGAAAGAATTTGGATACTGGTGTGCTCTGGCTCCTCCCTCTATGTCCCTCCTCCAGACCCCAGTTTGAATCTGTGCCCGGACGAGCTGGGTGCTACTTAGTGAGCTCTCCTGAGCTTGCTATAAGAAAGATATTTTGTTAGGTTTTTTTATTTTCAGGGAGCTCTGCTGGCAACAGACTCTCTGCAGCGTGGGACTGAGGGGAGAGAAGCAGCCCTACACCATTAGCTCCAGAGGGATCGTACACAGGATCTTACCCTTTGTCGTCCGATCCCGGAGCCGCACCGCCGTCCCCCCGCCGTCCCCCTCGCAGAGCCGGAAGACAGAAGCCGGTGAAAGAAGCAAGAAGACTTCGAAAGAAGACTCCAGTCTTCACTGAGGTAGCGCACAGCACTGCAGCTGTGCGCCATTGCTCCCACATTAAACCCACATACTCCGGTCACTGTAGGGTGCAGGGCGCAGGGGGGGGGGGGGGGGCGCCCTGGGCAGCAATTAGAGACCTCTTTGGCAAAAGTTTGCATAATATACAGTTGGGCACTGTATATATGTATGAGCCCCCGCCAAAATTGTACATGAAAGCGGGACAGAAGCCCGCCGTCAAGGGGGCGGGGCTCCTTCCTCAGCACTCACCAGCGCCATGTTTTTTCTCCACAGCACCGCTGAGAGGAAGCTCCCCAGTCTCTCCCCTGCAGTTACACGGTAGAAGAGGGTAAAAATAGAGGGGGGGCACATAATTAGGCGCAAAAATCAATATAAACAGCAGCTACTGGGTTAACATTAAGTTACTGTGTTATTCCTGGGTTAATAGCGCTGGGGTGTGTGCTGGCATACTCTCTCTCTCTGTCTCTCCAAGGGGCCTTATGGGGGAATTGTCTTCAAATGAGCATTCCCTGAGTGTGTGGTGTGTCGGTACGTGTGTGTCGACATGTCTGAGGTAAAAGGCTCCCCTAAGGAGGAGATAGAGCAAAGATGTGTGTGTGTGAGGGTGTCTCCGTCGACCACGCCGACACCTGTTTGGATATGTGTAATTAAGTGCTAAGGTGAATTTATTGCACAAAAGATTAGAGAACAGACAGGAAATCTACCCATGTCTGTCCCTATGTCGCAGAGACCTTCAGAGTCTCTCAATGTTCACTATCCAAAATAATAAACACTGATATCGACATGGAGGTTGACTCCAGTGTCGACTACGATAATGCAAAGTTACAGCCAAAATGGCAGAAAAGTATTCAATATATGATTATTGTAATAAAAGATGATTTGCATATCACTGATGACTCATCTGTCCCTGACACAAGGGTACACATGTTTAAGGGGAAGAAAGCTGAGGTCAATTTCCCTCCTCTCATGATGAAAAAGAGCGGGAATCTCCAGACAAGAGACTGCAGTTTCCCACAAAGAATTCTCAGGCAGTATCCTTTCCCCACTAGGGCCAGGATAGGATGGGAATCTTCCCCTAGGGTGTCACGTTTGCCCAAAAGGTAGCCCTGACGTAACAGCTATTCTCAGGGATCCTGCAGATAGCGTGCACATTCTGGTACACTACTCAGACCGGCGATTGTGTCGGCATGGATTTATAGCGCTGTGGCAGCGTGGACAGGTACCTTATCAGCAGAGATTGAGACCCTAGTATGTAGATATATATATATGTATATATAGAAATATATATATATATTAAAGATGCTGTCTTAAGAGATATATATATATATATATATATATATATATATATATATATATATATATATATATAAAACATGCCCAAAGAGACATGAGTATACTGGGTCCTGGAGTCAAAGCTATGTCGATTTCTGCTTGACGTGTCCTGTAGAATATGCAATGGACAGATGATGCCGACTTAAGAGGCATATGGAAGGCTGAGGATTGTGTGGAGAAGGGTTCTCGGACCTGGGCCCTCATTCCGAGTTGTTCGCTCGCAAGCTGCTTTTAGCAGCTTTGCACACGCTAAGCCGCCGCCTACTGGGAGTGAATCTTAGCTTATCAAAATTGCGAACGAAAGATTCGCAATATTGCGAAAAGACTTCTCTGTGCAGTATCTGAGTAGCTCGAGACTTACTCTTCCAGTGTGATCAGTTCAGTGCTTGTCGTTCCTGGTTTGACGTCACAAACACACCCAGCGTTCGCTCAGACACTCCTCCGTTTCTCCAGCCACTCCCGCGTTTTTCCCAGAAATGGTAGCGTTTTTTCAAACACTTCCATAAAACGGCCTGTTTCCGCCCAGAAACACCCACTTCCTGTCAATCACATTACGATCACCAGAACGAAGAAAAAACCTCGTAATGCCGTGAGTAAAATACCTAACTGCATAGCAAATTTACTTGGCACAGTCGCAGTGCGAACATTGCGCATGCGCAGTTAGCGGAAAATCGCTGCGATGCGAAAAAAAATACAGAGCGAACAACTCGGAATGACCACCCTGGTCTCCACAGCTATAGCTGGTAATTCTGATATTTTGCCTTATATTTCTGCACAGCCTAGGAAAGCACGACATTATCAAATGCAGCCTTTCGAACAAAGAAACAAGAAAGTCCGAGGTGTGTCCTTTCTTGCCAGAGGCGGGGGCAGAGGAAAGAAGCTGCAAAACACAGCTAGTTCCCAGGAACAGAAGTCCTCCCCGGCCTCTACAAAAATCCACCGCATGTCGCTGGGGTTCCACAGGCGGAGCTAGGCCCGGTGGGGGCACGCCTTCGTAAGTTCAGCCACAAGTGGGTTCACTCCCTGTTAGATCCCTGGGCAATAGATATTGTGTCTCAGGGATACAAGCTGGACTTTGAGAAGATGCCCCCTCACCGACGGCCCTGCCGGCTTCCCCCCACGAGAGGGAAACAGTGTTAACTACAATTCACAAATTGTATCTTCAACAGGTGGTGGTCAAGGTTCCCCTCCTTCAACAAGGAGGGGGTTATTATTCGACCATGTGGTAGTCCCGAAACTGGACGGTTCGGTCAGACCCATATTAAATTTAAAATCCCTGAACATATACCTGAAAAGGTTCAAGATGGAATCGCTAAGAGCGGTCATTGCAAGCCTGAAAGGGGGAGATTTTATGGTGACTCAGGACATAAAGGATGCATTCCTTCATGTCCCAATTTATCCACCTCATCAGGCGTACCTCAGAATTGCGGTACGGGATTGTCATTGTCATTACCAATTTCAGACGGCCCCGAGAATGTTCACGAAGGTAATGGCGGAAATGATGGTGCTCCTGCGGAAGCAAGGTGTCACTATTATCACGTACTTGGACGATCTCCTCATAAAAGCGAGATCAAGAGAGCAGTGGCTAAACAGAGTATCACTTTCTCTGGAAGTATAACGGCAACACGGCTGGATTCTATATATTCCAAAGTCGCAGTTGGTTCCTACAGCTCATCTGCCTCTCGTAGGCATGATCCTAGACACAGACCAGAAAAGGGTTTATCTCCCGATAGAGAGAGATCAGGAGCTCGTGACACTGGTCAGGAATCTATTAAAACCAAAACAGGTGTCAGTGCATCCCTGCACTCGAGTCCTGGGAAGGATGGTGGCATCATACGAGGCCATTCCCTTCGGCAGGTTCCATGCGAGGACCTTCCAATGGGACTTACTGGACAAGTGGTCCGAATCACATCTTCAGATGCATCGGTTAATCACCCTATCCACCAGGGCCAGGGTGTCTCTCCTGTGGTGGCTGCAGAGTGCTCACCTTCTCGAAGGTCGCAGATTCGGCATTTTGGACTGGGTCCTGGTGACCACGGATCCAAGCCTCCGAGGGTGCGGGGCAGTCACATAGGGAAGAAATTTCCAAGGGCTGTGGTCAAGTCAGGAGACTTGCCTTCACATCAACATCCTGGAATTAAGGGCCATATACAATGCCCTACGTCAAGCGGAGTCCCTGCTTCGCGACCAACCGGTTCTGATTCAGTAAGACAATATCACCGCAGTGGCTCATGGAAACCGCCAAGGCGGCAAAAGGAGCAGGGTGGCGATGGTAGAAGCCACCAGAATTCTTCGCTGGGCGGAGAATCACGTAAGAGCACTGTCAGCAGTGTTCATTCCGGGAGTGGACAACTGGGAAGCAGACTTCCTCAGCAGGCACGACCTCCACCCGGGAGAGTGGGGACTTCATCAAGAAGTCTTCACGCAGATTGCAAGGCGGTGGGAACTGCCACAGGTGGACATGATGGAATCCCGCCTCAACAAAAAGCTACAGAGAAATTGCGCCAGGTCAAGAGACCCTCAGGCGACAGCTGTAGACGCACTAGTGACACCGTGGGTGTTCCAGTCGATTTATGTATTTCCTCCTCTTCCTCTCATACCAAAGGTGCTGAGAATCATAAGAAAAAGAAGAGTGAGAACAATACTCATTGTTCCGGATTGGCCTAGAAGGACTTGGTATCCGGATCTGCAAGAAATGCTCACAGAGGACCCATGGCCTCTGCCTCTAAGACAGGACTTGTTGCAACAGGGGCCCTGTCTGTTCCAAGACTTACCGCGGCTGCGTTTGACGGCATGGCGGTTGAACGCCGGATCCTAGCAGAAAAAGGCATTCCGGATGAGGTTATTCCTACGCTGATAAAGGCTAGGAAGGACGTGATGGCTAAACATTATCACCGTATATGGCGAAAATATGTTGCTTGGTATGGGCCAGGAATGCCCCTACGGAGGAATTCCAGCTGGGCCGTTTCCTTCACTTTCTACAGTCGGGAGTGACTTTGGGCCTGAAATTGGGTTCCATTAAGGTCCAGATTTCGGCTCTATCCATTTTCTTTCAAAAAGAACTGGCTTCTCTTCCTGAAGTCCATACGTTTGTAAAGGGAGTGCTGCATATTCAGCCTCCTTTTGTGCCTCCAGTGGCACCTTGGGATCTTAACGTGGTTTTGAGTTTCCTGAAGTCACACTGGTTTGAGCCACTCAAAACCGTGGAGTTAAAATTTCTCACGTGGAAGGTGGTCATGCTATTAGCCTTGGCTTCAGCTAGGCGTGTGTCAGAATTAGCGGCTTTGTCACATAAAAGCCCCTATCTGGTTTTTCATATGGACAGGGCAGAAATGCGGACCCGTCCACAATTTCTGCCAAAAGTGGTGTCATCCTTTCATATGAACCAATCTATTGTGGTGCCTGTGGCTACTCGTGACTTGGAGGATTCCGAGTTACTAGATGTGGTCAGGGCTTTGAAGGTTTATGTAGCTAGAACTGCTAGGGTCAGGAAAACAGAATCTTTGTTTATTCTGTATGCTTCCAACAAGCTTGGGGCGCCTGCTTCAAAGCAAACTATTGCTCGCTTGATCTATAACACGATTCAGCGGGCTCATTCTGCGGCTTGGTTGCCGCTGCCTAGATCAGTTAAGGCCCATTCCACAAGGAAGGTGGGCTCTTCTTGGGCGGCTGCCCGAGGGGTCTCAGCATTACAGCTTTGCCGAGCGGCTACTTGGTCAGGTTCAAACACCTTTGCAAAGTTCTACAAGTTTGATACCCTGGCTGAGGAGGACCTTGTGTTTGCTCATTCGGTGCTGCAGAGTCATCCGCACTCTCCCGCCCGTTTGGGAGCTTTGGTCTAATCACCATGGTCCTTACGGAGTCCCCAGCATCCACTAGGACGTTAGTGAAAATAAGATTTTACTTACCGGTAAATCTATGTCTCGTAGTCTGTAGTGGATGCTGGGCGCCCGTCCCAAGTGCGGACTTCTTCTGCAATACTTGTATATAGTTATTGCTTAAATAAGGGTTATGTTGGTTGCATCAGGGTTGATCTGATGCTCCGTTGTTGTTCATACTGTTAACTGGGTAAGTTTATCACGAGTTATACGGTGTGATTGGTGTGACTGGTATGAGTCTTGCCCTGGATTCCAAAATCCTTTCCTTGTACTGTCAGCTCTTCCGGGCACAGTTTCTCTAACTGAGGTCTAGAGGAGGGACATAGAGGGAGGAGCCAGAGCACACCAGTATCCAAATTCTTTCTTAAAGTGCCCTGTCTCCTGCGGAGCCCGTCTATTCCCCATGGTCCTTACGGAGTCCCCAGCATCCACTACGGACTACGAGAAATAGATTTACCGGTAAGTAAAATCTTATTTTTTATATATTTTTTATATATTTTCTTTTATATATATTTTTTATACTTTACATTTTTTAGGAAATATAAAAAAAGAAATTTCCTATATACCCCCACCACATATCTATGCACCTTAAAAGCCACTTCCTGCACCTTATCTTTTAAAAATATTATAGTTTAATATTAATAGTATACAATAAATGCACTTAAGTCTACCAAATATTGAATATGCACTGTTTTATTCGGTCCTTACACCTCACAAATAGTCCTGCATGCTTATTACCATTCTCGGTCATATACAATGTCATAATACAGCACTTTTGCACCACATGTGTTGGACTACTGGTATGCATAAAAAGGTGAAATCTTCCGCATTAATAACTCATCATGAATTATATAACATCCTAATTTCATAGCAATCCGATCGGACAAGATCCTCATCCAGCATCTATGGACAGCCCTGAAACTAAGCACCTCTGAACTTTCATGAACTCCTAAGAATCCTGCGTCTGAATGAACTTGGACTAATAATTATTCTGACTTTTTGCACATGAACTTTAACAATACATCAGTATTGTTTTAAAAACTCTCTTTTCTATAAAAAAAAATTTTTATACAGAATTATTTTTATTTTCTTCATACATATCTTATTTATACTGTCAATTTGAACCTTTAATAATCATGGTGTGATTCCCTAGAAATATTATTCCAATAACATTATTACATTTTTTATATATATTTATTCCTTTATAACATTAGTAAAGTCTATTTCTTGAACTTATGAATAAAGTAGTTCCACATTTAGCCTCTTAAATGGGGTTCACTGCAGGCTATATTCCCCTTTCTCACTGCGCATCACTTATATCACATAGTGTGCGCTCCATCAGCTTCACTTAATTCCGCCTACACCAGCATCGTCATTAGTATGACGAATGCGTTCCACGATGCGCTCCACCGGCCGGCGGAAGCGCTATTCGTGGATACTGGAAGTGACGCTACGAGACGGATCGCACCAGGAAGCGCTTATGCGTTCCAGCGTGCGTTCCACCACGCGCTACTCAGCGCCGTCTTACTGATCCACTTGTTATTCTAGAATCTAATTAGATTGTGCACCTTCACGCTCCTTACCAATGAATAAAGCACTTAATATTTGTAATCATATAAAGCTGCATTTAGTAGCCACATCTTTTTACACTGAATTTCCTCACAGGAAGTGATGTCATCTATTACCTAGCCATGTGCTGGGATCTTAGTCTCTCTGTAGGTATAAATTGAGCTTCTTTGCTCACAGACCATATCCCCATGATGAAGTCTAATTGCTGACGAAACGCGTTGGGCCTGCTCAGGGCCGATTCAAGGGCGCAGAGCGCCCCGGGCAGGAAAGGGGCGTGGCCTAATACAGGGGGCGTGGTGAGTCACGCCCCCTGTACATTGAAAGCGCCGCTTGAATGCTGAGCGGTGCGCGATGACGTCATCGCGCACCGCACAGCAAAAGGTCCTCTCCACGAAGAGAAACTAGACGCTATGCGTCTAGTTCCCTTCGTGGAGAGGACCTTTGCTGTGCGGTGCGCGATGACGTCATCGCGCACCGCTCAGCAGTTACTCTCCACGAAGGGAAACTAGACGCATAGCGTCTAGTTCCCTTCACAGGAGGCGCCGAGGACGGGGACGGCAGCGGAGGCGGACGGGGGACACAGCGGGCAGCAGTGGCGGATTTTGCCACGGTGCGGCGCCCTCCGGATGGCGCCAGCGCCCTCCGGAAGGCGGCGCCCCGGGCAAAAGTCCTGCTTGCCCGTGGCAAGAACCGCGACTGGGCCTGCTGTACCTGAACCTCCCATATGGACAGATAAGCCTTTTAATATTTATTTTCTGTACGTTTGCATTGTTACCATTTCTACGGACATTTATGGAAAGTTAGACGTACCCGTTTCTATATGGATAGATAAGCTCATTTGAATTTTTTATCCTGTACGCTTGCATTTTTACCATTTGTTTTTATGTGTTGTATTAAAATTTGTGAAAAACCTTTAAATTATCCCTGGCTGTGGATTTTAAAATCTGGGATTTGCTTATCCCTACAAGGTTTTTTATACACACAACTGATTTTATGTTGAATAATGGTGTGATAATTGCATGAAAACGGTACGCGCTATGTTATATTTCTTTGATCTTTTTTATGCTCCAACATTGGTCTCACGACCGAAGAAATATGTATGTTCCAGATAAGTAGTGTTCATTTCCTACACACATTTGGTTTACACCATATTTAATTGTATCTAGACACTAGAAGGCACCCTTTTTCTCCACCTAAAAAAAAATAATAAAAAAAAAAATATATATATATATATATATATATATATATATATATATATATTATACATGCAGTCACCACAGTGGATTTGAAATGAAACAATTGAGGGTATTTACATCCAAATCAGGTGAACGTGTAGGATTTACAACGGTTTCTATGTGTGCCTCCCACTTTTTAAGGGACCAAAAGTAATGGGACAAACTAAACAATCCTAAATCAAACTTAAACTTTTTAATACTTTGTTGCAAATCCTTTGCAGTCAATTACAGCCTGAAGTCTGGAACGCATAGACATCACCAGATGCCAGGTTTCATCCCTGGTGATGCTCTGCCAGGCCTCTACTGCAAATGTCTTCAGTTCCTGCTTGTTCTTGGGGTATTTTCCCTTCAGTTTTGTCTTCATCAAGTGAAATGCATGCTCAATCGGTTTAAGGTCATGTGATTGACTTGGCCGTTGCATAACATATCATTTATTTGCCTTAAAAAACTCTTTGGTTGCTTTCGCAGTATGCTTCGGGTCATTGTCCATCTGTACTGTGAAGCGCCGTCCAATGAGTTCTGAAGCATTTGACTGAATATGAGCAAATAATATTGCCTGAAACACTTCAGAATTCATCCTTTTGTCAGCAGTCACATTATCAATAAATACAAGGGAACCAGTTCCATTTGCAGTCATACATGCCCACGCCATGACACTACCACCACCATGCTTCACTGATGAGGTGGTATGTTTTGGATCATGAGCAGTTCCTTTCCTTCTCCATACTCTTCTCTTCCCATCACTCTGGTACAAGTTGACCTTTGTCTCATCTGTCCATAGGATGTTGTTCTAGAACTGTAAAGGCTTTTTTAGATGTTGTTTGGGAAACACTAATCTGGTCTTCCTGTTTTTGTGGCTCACCAATGGTTTACATCTTGTGGTGAACGCTCTATATTCACTCTTGTGAAGTCTTCTCTTGATTGTTGACGTTGACACATATACACCTACCTCCTGGAGAGTATTCTTGATCTGGGCAACTGATGTGAAGGGGTTTTTCTTCACCAGGGAAATAATTCCTCTGTCATCAACCACAGTTGTTTTCTGTGGTCTTCCGGGTCTTTTGGTGTTGCTGAGCTCTCCGGTGTGTTCTTTCTTTTTAAGAATGTTCCAAACATTTGATTTGGCCACACCTAATGTTTTTGCTATCTCTTTGATGGGTTTGTTTAGATTTTTCAGTCTAATGATGGCTTGCTTCACTGATAGTGGCAGCTCTTTGGATCTCATATTGAGAGTCAACAGCAACAGATTCCAAATGCCAATGTCACACCTGGAATCTACTCCAGACATTTTACCTGCTTAATTGATGATGAAATAGCTTTTGAGTCGATTGTCCCATTACTTTTGGTCCCTTAAAAAGTGGGAGGCACATATAGAAACCGTTGTTATTCCTATACTGTTCACCTGATTTGGATGTAAATGCCCTCAAATTAAAGTGGAAAGCCAGCAGTTAAAGCACATCTTGTTTGTTTCATTTCTAATCCATTGTGGTGGTGTATAGAGCCCAAAATATGAGAATTGTCGATGTCCCAATATTTATGGACCTGACTGTATATTAGTGCTACACAGTCTATACATATCAGTGTATTTTTCTGTGTATTTCAGTCACCCCATACCGATTCATTTCTCTGTGTCCTGCTTTTATTAGCACATAAATCTGGGGGTTACGGTATTCCTATTGTTTGGCTATATTGTACTGTGTGCCCCACGGCTACATTCCTCATAATGTCTGCCACACAGGGCGGCAATTCCACGGACACTCCTGCATCAGGCGGTGCTGCTCCCACTGATTTACCAAGGGGGGAACCTGCTGCTGGGGATATGGGTGCTGGGTCCCTTACCTTTCCCACTCCATCTGTGGCCCTCGTGGCCAACCAAGAGTTACCCTGGGCTGCCTTCTCTTGTATGTTAAATACTTTGTTAACACGTCTTACGCTCCCTGTAGGATTACCTGTGCCATTTCAGCCACAACTTGTCCCTGTAGCTAATCTGCCTTGGGCGGACACACTATCTAACCAGATACAGATTTTGATTAAATCCTTGGTTAAACAGAAGTCTACACCTCAGCCCTCTTGGGCTAAGGGGCCCTCTAATCGTGTGGTTTCCTCCTCTCAATCCACTCATATTTAAGATACTTCTGATGAAGATGGGGCCTATACTGATCCGACTGATTCTGACTCAGCGGCCTCTGATGGGGAGCATGTACCTCAGGTTGATGTCCCTGAAGTAGTGGAAGCTATCAGAATGGTTCTCCAGATTGATGATGAAGCTGATCCCACTACTGCATCAAAAAAGCCTGCTAAATTCAAGCGTCAGAAAGTGGCAAAAGTAGTTTTTCCTCACTCTGATCTTTTAATTGACATACGTCAAGAGGCTTGGGTCTCCCCAGGAAAGAAGTTTGCCCTATCCAAGAAGATGTTGGCTCTTTTTCCTATCCCTGCGGCGTTGACTAACAAGTGGGAAACGCCACCGCCGGTCGACTCTCATGTCGCCCGGACTGTGATTTCCTCTTCTCTGCCTGTCACCACTGTCACCTCCCTGAAGGAACCGACAGATAGGCGTGTGGAGGGATGCCTGAAGTGTATTTATTCCCTAACTGGGGCAATTCACAGACCCACTATTGTGGCCTCCTGGGCTGCAAAAGCTATTGATGCGTGGGTCCAGGTATTGGAGGAGGAGCTACCTCAGGATATTTCTGACATTGCCAAACAGTGTCTGTCGCATATTACCACTGCCTCCCAATATTTTGAAGAGGCGTCCTCTGAGGCAGGTATTCTGGCATCCAAAGCGTCCACTACGTCTATTTTGGCTGGCTGGATTCTATAGTTGCGGTCCTGGAAGGTGGACCTAGACTCCAAGAAGACTATGGAGGTGCTCCCTTTTAAGGGTGACATCCTATTTGGAGAAGATCTTAATAAGATTGTGACTGACTTAGCCTCTGCTATGTCTGCGTGCCTTCCTAATACTACTCCTTCTGCTCCGAAAGCTAAAAGTACTACTTTTCGTTCCTTTTGGACTTAAGGTAAATCAAAGGGTCACGGGTACTCGAGGAAGCCTCGTACTTCCAAGGCCAGTAAACCCAAATCTAAACAATCCTGGGCTGCCCGTCAGCCTGATTCCAAACAGGACAAGCCTGTAGCATGACGGGGCGGGCCTCCCCCTGGGGGACCCCAGGGTGGGAGGCAGACTCCTGCAGTTCACTCAGGTCTGGTTAAGGGCCACTTCAGACGCGTGGGTGCAGGAAGTTGTCTCTCATGGGTACACGGTCTCTTTCAATAGACAACCCCCTCGCTAGTTCTGTGCAGCGGTCATCCCATCGGACCCGTTGAAGGCGCAAGCTCTACACTTGGTTGTCCAATGCCTCCTGGAGACAGGAGTGGTGGTGACAGTGCCTCTATCTCCAAAAGGGAAGGGCTACTACTCGACCCTGTTTCTAGTACCGAAACCCAATGGGTCTTTCCGGCCTATTCTCAACCTCAAGTCACTGAACAAGTTTGTGAGAGTTTCCAAGTTGCATATGGAAACACTGCGCTCCATTGTACTGGCCATGGAACCTGGGGACTACATGGAATCCCTGGATATACAGGATGCTTGCCTGCATATTCCTATTGCCATTTCACATCAGCAATATCTGCAGTTTGCTATTGGCATCCTTCATTATCAATTCATGGCTCTGCCGTATGGACTGACCACGGCCCCTCGGATTTTCACCAAGGTCATGGCCGTCAATAGGGAATCAGGATCCTGCCATATCTAGATGACCTGCTGATCCTGGCAAGCTCCCAAGATGCCCTCCTGAGCCATCTTCAGCTGACTGTTCAATTCCTCACAGCCCACAGGTGGCTGGTCAATTGGAAAAAGTCCTCCCTGGTCCCTGCACGGCGCATGGTGCACCTGAGGGCTCTACTGGAAACGCACAGCCAGAGGCTGTTTCTGTCTCCAGAGAAGGTCCTGAAGCTTCAGAACAGGATCAGATACTTCCTCTCTCACCCAAAAGTGTCTATTCACTCGGCGATGCAAGTACTAGACCTGATGGTATCGACTTTTGACATGGTGGAGTATGCTCAGTTCCATTCTCGTCCTCTCCAACGGTTAATCCTATCCAAGTGGGACAGTCTGCCTCAGCAGATCAGGTCTCATATGATGGTCCTGACTCCGGAGGTCCGCTTGCCTCTGTCCTGGTGGCTCCAGGATCAACAGTTGATCAGGGACCGTACCTACTGGATTCCCAACTGGGTCCCCTTGACAACGGACGCCAGTCTGAGGGGATCAGATGTAGACCTGATGGCATCTCGACACAATCACAAGGTTCCGGTCTTCGGATGAAACACAAGGAATTCTCAAGCAGAGTTTGTGGACGCACTAGCAATTCCATGGAATTTTTGTCTGCCATACTTGTTCCTTCCGGTGTCACTCCTGCCCAGGGTTCTGCGGAAGTTCAAACAAGAAGGAGGAATACTACTTTAGTCGCTCCAGCGTGGCCCAGACGGCATTGGTTCTCAGACCTGCAGGGTCTCTCGATGGAATGTCCTCTTCTACTTCCTCAACACCCAGACCTCCTCGTTCAGGGGCCCTTGTGTCTACCCAGCCCTGGCCAGACTGGCTTTGACGGCGTGGCTCTTGAAGCGTCACTCCTAAGGACCAAAGGATTCTCTGAGGCGGTCATCCAAACTATGCTTAAGGCCCATAAACCGGCTTCGGCTCGGATTTACTACAGGGTCTGGAACTCTTACTTCACCTGGTGTGCTGCTAAGAAATACGATGTCTACAAGTTCAGAACCTCATGGCTTCTGGCTTTTCTGAAACAGGGCCTGGACTTAGGCCTTCGTCTGGCCTCCCTCAAGGTTCATATTTCTGCCTTGTCGGTGTGGTTTCAGAGAAAAATTGCGTCTATTCCTGACGTTCATAAATTCACTCAGGGTGTTTTGCAGATACAACCTCCCTATGTCCCTCCTGTGGCTCCATGGGATCTGTCCGTTGTCCTTGACGCCTTGCAAGGGTCTCCCTTTGAGCATCTTGATTCTGTGGACCTGAAATGGCTTACTATTAAGGTCCTGTTCCTGTTGGCTATTGTCTCTGCTAGAAGGGTGTCGGACTTCGGCGCTTTGTCCTGTCGTCCGCCTTCCTGATATTTCATTGTGACCGGTCAGTTCTCCGTACTCGCCCTGGTTATCTGCCTAAGGTGGTGTCATCTTTCCACCTTAACCAAGAGATTGTGGTTCCGGCCTTTATCTCTCCTGGTTTGTCTTCCAAAAAAGGTCAGTGACCGTGTTCATTAAGTTCTATGCCATTGATACTTCCGCCTCCTTTGGACGCCGGGTTCTTGTGCCCGCTACGTAAGACCCCTCCCTTGAGGAACTGCTTTAGGACATCCCTGATGTTATTCCCTGTGGAATACCAGTGCACCCCGCTGCAGAAAAGGAGATTTATGGTAGACTTACCACTGTTGAATCTTTTTCTGTGAGGTACACTGGATTCCACAGGACGCCCACACTGACGCACTTCGCTACTTTGGGTTTGTATGGCATTAGCCGCTGGTCCCTTCTCCTGTCGTGAGAACGTTGTTCTATCTGACTAACATCTATCTTCTCTTTACCTGCTACTTCATTGGACTGGTTAACAAAACTGAGCTTCTGTGCATGGAGGAGGGGTTATGCATCCTGGGAACAGTCAAAGTTTTTAGCCTGTTGGTGCCTCGGATCAAGATCCAACTCTACACCCCAAAGTTATTCCCTGTGGAATCCAGTTTACCTCGCAGAAATAGATTTAACAATGGTAAGTCTACCATAAATCTCCTTTTCAAGACTTTAAGTTTAAATAACCGCTGAAATGAAAATACCAGTTTTGTTTTATCTAACAAAAGTTACAGAGACTAAAGAGACCTAATCATATTTGTTAGATGGCTATAATTGTAGGGGTGCATTTTTTTCTTAAACTGTAGATCCCGTAATCAAATTAAGAAAAACCTTTAAAGTTTAAAATTACTGACCAGAGACATATGTTTACACTTTATAGCTACTATGCTACCGCATTACATTTAAATAGCTGTTTAATGCCAACATTTGAACTTTCAGACACGAACCATGAAGATAAAATATTTGTTCAACATTAACTTATTCCTCTGTAGCTTAGTTAATAAGTAAAGTGTTCTCTCTCCATTCCTCAGAGAATTTGGGCTCCTCCCATATGTTACTGGGAGTATCCTGATTGGATTATAAAAAAACACAATGTATTCATTTGATTTAGTGTCAAATGAATACACTGGCCCTTAACCCCATGCAACAATAACCAAATCTTCCAAGCTGTCGCTCAATCTTTGCTCAGTTCAAGGAGCCCTAAGATGTCAACCTATTGCAAAGGTGCTAAAAGTAATTTAGTGAAATTACATATTAGCTCTTTCATGTATGTTATTTGGCTCACAACTACACCTCTTATATACTGTATAATAAAAACAAATAGTAGATTTAAATCATTTTAGGGTCTTTCACATTTTATATTTGTGAATATTACAAGATATCATTAGGATCAACTTAGGTCTTCTATATGGACATACGGATAAAGTATGCCAGTTTTCAGGTTTAATTAGAGCTAGGATTTATATTGGTAGTTGGACATTTACTTTTTCTGTTGTCCATTGTTTACGACAACCTTTATTGGCATGTGTGACACACAGTAAAGCAAAATCACATGGCCTGTCTACAATGACCTAAAATCTCCCAGATATACTGTATATCTCATACTCGCTATTAAATCCAAGCTTCTGCCACCACTGATTTATTTATGTTTATAGGAGCTGATGCTTTTTTCGAATGTCTTCAGTCTGATCCCAGTCTGGAATTGCAAACTAATGTTATTAGTTAGTGTAAACCAAACAATTCTCTGCTTTAAATGTACTTTAAAAACAAAACCAATCTAACTTATCAGTTTAAGAATTCAAAGACAGATCGTTATTACTAGGAATTTAATACGACAAAAAGTCATATTCAATTAGCTTCAGGTTGAGTAATGCAGTTTGTTTTCCCAGGTAAGATGGCCAGAGCTGAGGCAATTTGCCACTCGAAACTAACAGAGGGTGGTCACTTACGTATTATTCACATGTATTTTGCCTGGCCCAACACTGTTTTGGGCATGAAATAGGCTGGCAAAGTGGGCACAAACATCATATTTTACCATTTTGAATAAGTAGCTGCAGTTTTACAAGGATTAAATAGTCTTGGGCCATAAATTTGACACTTGAAACCAAAAGAGGGTGGTCACTTACATATGACCCACTTTTTGGCCCATACAAAATACAACTGAATCTTGTTGGCATATACAAAATACAATTGAAGTTTGTGTAAGAGAAATGCTTCTTTGTTTTTTTTCAATGTTAACTGAGTGATCCAACTTGATTTAATTTTAATACAATATGTTCTGAATAAGAAGCTGGAGCTCGAATAAGAATCGGGAATATTAATCATGTTATTAAACAGTCGTGATCGGGGATTTGCCCATTTTTAACATTACTAATTTCACAGATTTCTTGATGGATCGCCTATAATCACTGGCCGCTGATCTGGTTGGCAGATTGGCAGTGCCAGTGCATCAGGTAATCATGCCCGCTGATGTATGGTGGCCATAAGTTAAAGGAAGCTATATGATGTTGCGGTGCTATTCAGCTGAATTAGGATGTAGACATATCATTGGTACAAGTGCTATCTATGCATACGTTCCCTAACTATCATCACTGCCCAACTTTCTTGGCTAGAGGCAAACAGTGGTGTGCTAAAGATGTTTGTATGACTTTGTGACTATGGGCTCTCCAGTAACATACACACATTAGCCATAACATTAAAAGCACCTGCCTAATATTGTGTAGGTCCGCCTCATGTTGTCAAAGCAGCTATGGCCTGTCGATGCATGGACTTCACAAGACCACTGTAAGTGTACTGTGTAATCTGGCACCAAGACGTTAGCAGCAGATCCTATAAATCCTGTAAGTTGCAAGATGGGGCTACATGGCTCTGACTTATTTTCTGGCACATCTCACCGATGCTCAGTCAGAGCAGCATCACCACTGATCTTTTCTCATTCATCTGTCAGCCTTTGCGTACCGCTGTGTCAGGTTCTGTTTAGTTTGTGTTCCCGGAGGGGGCGCTAGTGAGTCAGTGGAAGTAGAATGGAGGAGGCCGGATTGGATTCCTGCGCATGTGCGCAACGTTGTTTATTAAACCGTAAGTTTAAACAATATGGCAGCAGGAATACTTGGTAATAACAGTAACAAATGTAATTGTAAATGTGCAGCGTGGAAGCTGAGAGTTTATGGCAAAGTCTGTATGGTAAGTAAAATCGATCAGGGGATCGATGTGTCGGTATGGGAACCGAGGGTTGTTAGGCCGTGGAGCCAGCAGAGATGATGATGGGAATAGCAAGCCTGGTAGCAATTGCAGGAGACTAGTGTTAAAGTTCTCAGTGCAGTTTGAAATAACACTGGCAGCTTGCAGGCTGATGAACAGGTGTAGATGATGAGATGCACCTGGAGGAGAGTCTCTACTGCAAAGGGCTGGAGCACACTGTAGCTGGTAAAGGTGTGAAGCTTGATCACAAGTGTAAGGATTGCTGGTGCTTGTGGTTCCACGGTAGTACAGGATCAAACTGGAAGGCAAAGCAGGTAAACGGAGGAACTGGAGAACGGAGCCAGAGACACAGGTCATAGGAGTGACACGAAGTCCAGGACAAGGACTGACTCACCCTGCCGCTCCTGATATACCCCCCGGTCTGTAGGTATTGGTTGAAACTGAATGAGGAGGTGCGGCCAAGCTCCGGATTGGCTGATGCGGTAGTCTGATGAAAACTGTCATGCATGCCCGCTGGCAACAGGAATGTCCTTAGGCCCAAGATGACGTCCGGCGACAAGGTGACCAGTGGCAGCGAGACGTAGGGACCCCGGACGGAGACCGCACCGACGAACAGATGCAGCTGTGGTAAGTCGATTCCTGACACGCTGAATAGCATCAGCCAAGTATATAGTATTGACCTAATTCTAGTGGTCCCACTTGAATACACAGATCACTACTACTTTTGACCACTCCATGGTCCCATTAATACAGAATTTCTGTACTGGTCAGGAGAATTGGGTGTAAGACTATTGTGTGTCTACAACCTTTCTAATCACTTCTTGTGAAAAACAAGACCAGAACATTCTAATATTTTTTCTCAATTATCTTTATTCACGTTTTGATCATAAGGATGGGTATCTGTATTTTAACTTATATGAATAAACAGATGTTTTAATATTTCTTCCTACATATTTCTGAGGAATTTTCCTTCATAGTATAAGAGTGCGCCCACACAAGAGCTTTCTTTTTCTCCCTCTATTAGTATAAGTACTTTCTGGCTCTGGGCGCACCACCAACTAGGACTATATCTGAAAGGAAAGAATTTTTCTTTCCATATTTTCAATTGTCCACTCTTGGTCCTTCTCATCTACATCCAAATGAATTGACCAGTGCCCGATCGCCCTTTGTTTTGTCATATTTCAGCTTCTACCAGCTCTCTTACTTTTTGTAGATCGTGCCACAGGAAGGATAAATACTTCACCAATTTTGTCAATGACCCACTTCTTTCAAGTGCAAACAGCTTGCAGCACCTGGACAGTTGTCAGTATCTGTTGATGGCTGTGGAGACTGCTAGGTGGATGGTCCCCATTATTTGATGATGCAATAGAGTTAGCAGAGTGCAGAGGTGTGGTTAGACTTGCCCATAATTGCCAATAGTAAGATACTGTATGTAAAAAAAAAAGAAGATCCAATAGTAAATCCAAAGTCAACTGTGAAAAACAGCTGTATAAGTCCTTTAATAACAAAGCTATCTCAGATGACTGTACTCAGTGGGGTACAACAAGCAGGGGACTAAGGGGACCGAATAGTGATAGCTAAAAACAACTTGTCGCTGTTACCAAACACCTCCTTAGTGAGTCTCCTATACTGGATTTTATGCAGTGTAATAATACATATGCGGTTCTATTCCCTAATTCACTGTTCATCCTTGAATGTTATAGCATAGAGCAGCCTAAATAAATGGGAAAAGGTCCATACAGGCATGAAGTTATTTTTGTTTACATCTTACTAGTTGAGAAACCAGTGGAAACATTTCTCGTGATTTCTCCAGGGATTAACTTGATCTTTCATATATTTCCCCTGTTCCATACTTAACACAGATAAATTGGTTAATTTAAGCGATTTTGTGAATCTAGTGTTTTGGATTTTGTTTGGATTGATGGTTTGGTAAACAAGTGATTTGTAGGTATATTTATAGATATTTATCATTGCAACGTAACCTGTATATAAAAAGCTGATTTTAATTGAGCAAATTAACCTGTATTATTTCACACCTCAATCATAAGATATGTGAAATTTTGTCGATCTTGTTTTTCTACTTTTTTAAACTCGCAGTAAAGGTGTATACACACGGTGAGATTTTGACTTTTTCGATTCTCACTGTGCAATATGGACTATGGTTGGTATCGCAAGCCTAGATGACTGTGCTTGTGATATTGGCTATGTGTGATTTTGACTAAGTGCCAATTTTGACTATACTTTTATACTAGATCAGGGGTGGCCAACCAATCAGAGGCAAAGAGCCAGAAAAGATCTGTAGTCAAGAGCAAGAGCCACTATCATGCGTGCGCCGAAGGTGCGCGCGCAAATATGAGGGCGTGGCCTAGTTTTCACAAAGCCACACCCCATTTTTATGTGCACACCTTTCGGTATTACCTTTGTAGAAGTATGACCTCATATCATAACCCCGTTTTTCGTCATGTTGTACATTGCCAGATACATATAATGCCCCAGTACAGTGCCACATACATATAAAAACGCCAAAAAATGGGTGCCCCCACAGTGCCAGATACATATATGCCCCCACAGTGCCAGATACACATGTCCCCAGTGCCAGCTATGCCCCACAGTGCCAGATACACATGTCCCCACAGTGCCAGATACACATGTCCCCAAAGTGCCAGATATGCCCCCAGTGCAGATACACATGTCCCCCCAGTGCCTGCTGTGCTCCCAGTGCCTGCTATGCCCCAGTGCCAGATATGCCCCCAGTGCAGATACACATGTCCCCACAGTGCCTGCTATGCTCCCAGTGCCTGCTATGCTCCCAGTGCCAGATATGCCCCCAGTGCAGTTACACATGTCCCCACAGTGCCTGCTATGCCCCCAGTGCCTGTTATGCTCCCAGTGCCTGCTGTGCCCCCAGTACAGATATACATATCGCCACAGTGCTCACCAGCCGCCCGCTCCCTTCCATTCCGCTCCCCTCCCCGCTCACCGCGATGCTGCTGCTTCTGCTCTCTCCGGCGGCGGTGTCTCTTTTGAATTAGGCGCCGGTCAGTGAGCCAATCAAAGCTCGTGGTCCGGCAGCCAATCAGGAGCCTTAGCTGCCGGTCCGCGAGCACTGATTGGCTCACGGGCCGGCGCCGAACTGAAGCGAGACACCGCTGCCGGAGAGGGGCTGGGGGCAGCGGTGGCCAGAAGCCGGCCGAGCCGCATGCGGCGGATGAGAGAGCCGCGGATTGGCCACAGTTGTACTAGTCAAAATTGACTTGCCTGCATAGTCTATCTAGGCTTGCGATACCGACCTCACGGGACTGCACCCGCACATCTGGATCAAATCGGGATCGCAAGGTGGCTAACACCTTGCGATTTGCCCTAACTTTCCTTTGCGGTTTTGACTATATAGTCAAAATCGCAAGTCGAAATCTCACCGTGTGTACACACCTTTAGACTTGCTGAATATTCATTACAGTAGTGCAGAAAGTGATAGTTTAAAATTGTATGAGTAAATATTGAATCAAATTGCTTTTGTTCTGGGCTTCATTTTATTTTATATTACTATGTTATTAAATTGCAGTTCTCATAAAGTTTAAATAAGCAAAGTTGGGTAGATTATGTTTTAGAAACAAAATGGACACTTATATGTTACACTTTACTCTTGGCTGGTGTCTGTCCTAGATCCAGTCTCTGATGACTTTACACATCTGTTGTCCTGGTATTTTAGCAACTATCAACCAGTGGTGATTTAAAATCATCATGCCCATCTTTTAACATGTTGTTATTTCTTAATTTACAGTTTATTACATAGCGCAGCATATTCCGTTGCGCTTTACAATTGGAAACAGTGATAAGACAAACTGGGTAATAACAGACAGACATAGATGTAGGAAGGCCCTGCTTGCAAGCTTACAATCTATTGGGAAATAGGAAGGATACACAAGGATAGGCACTATCTATTGCACAGCGGTCCCACCAGATTACAAAGACAGTCCTGATGGGATGTAATTAGATATGAATGCTTCTGAAGGTTATGTGGGCGGTTCAGGAATTTGATAGGTTTGTCCGAAGAGGTGAGTTTTTAGGGAATGCTTGAAAGTTTGGAGGCTAGAGGAGAGTCTTGTCATGCGTGGGAGGGCATTCCACAGGGTGGGTGCTGCCCAAAGAAAGTCCTGCAATTGTGATTGGGAGCGAGTGATCCGTGCAGATGAGAAACACAGATCTTGTGCAGAGCAAGATGGGACATATTTTGAAATAAGCAAAGAGATATATATATATATGTTGGTGTAGTTTGGTTAATAGCTTAATATGTGAGTAGAAATATTTTATATTGAATACAGTGGAATATGGGCAACCAATGGAGGGTTATACAAACCCACTGGTCCAACACTGTCAATAATTTGCAATGTCTACAACAATAGTCTTCTATGTCTTCTCATCACCATATCTGATTTTAGTGTCACTTAGATCAAATATTTTCTCCACGGGGATGCACAAGTGTCACATGCCATGTAAATGGTGGCAGCGCACTACAAAACCTTGGCACTTGCTGGGTACTGTAGCTGGTAAATGAAAAAGTACTGTAATTCCAGTAACCAGTGTTCTTATAGAATGTGGATGAACCCTGTCCCGAGCTGTTCTTTGAGATGAGGACAAAGCAGGCAATGTAGAACATGGATTCCAGTTAATATTACACAATGTGACTATCTGTACCGCTTTTTGCGTTAATGGCATATTTGACATATTCAGTCATCTAAGACACTTCTAGACTAGTTTATAATTTATAAGGGGTTTACGATGTTCTCCTGTTCTGCATGCTGTCATATGAGCACTTGATTAGAGTTTGCTTCTTCTTTCAGGACACTTGTAATTGCTGCCTTGGGGGTTTTGAAGTCTATCCTCTTATCCTATTAGTGAAAGCTCACAGTAACTTGTTTTATGAGAATGTATAAGGACTTTTAGAAGAAGTTAATTAGCTAGTGGAAGCAAGACTGTCATTCCCATCATTGTCATAGACCATCGGAACCCCTTGAGTGTCTTTCCTTGTCACGCTCTCATTAGTGGAAACCACTGTCCTGACACAACCTGCTGCTTATTTTGTTAGCGGTTTTCCATCATCTCTCTAACAAATACTGCCTTGCCATTAATGCTGTATATGGCGTGCTTTAGATCTGTAATATTTATCAGTTTATGTGTAAGTAATGGAAGCAGCTTGCAAAACACACAGCTTTGATATGTGAAGCGCTTGGAGAAAAGTTGCTGTTACAATGCTAAAGATGTTCCCTAGGATGTTAGCCAGATTTCTGCTATTGTAAATATATTCTCTGTGTAGACATAACTCTGTGCAGATCGTGCGTGACATGGGATATTAATTAGGAAGAGAAAATCTGTTTCATTATTTCACTTCTGGGAGGACACTATGTCAGGAAAGTTCTGTTTTGCTTGACAACTATAAGAAAATTATAGCTAAAGTGCAATTTGGCCTTGTATGTAAAAGAACATTTTGAAATGTTTGCAGCCTGCTTTGTTTTTCAACTTACCATTGAGAGTTCACAAAGGGTCTTGTTTATATGCATACTAATGAAGCATGCACACAATCTCAGATATTTTAAAGAGGGACAGTGATTAAAAGATAAAAAAAAAAATATAGATTTTTTCTTTCTTTCTTAAAATGCAAACAATTGTTATTTGTGAATGTCTCACCTTCACATAACCTGAAGCTGGGTACACACCTGGCCGACATATCGGCTGTCTGACATATCGAACGAATGGTAAGGTTTATTCACAAACAGTCTTGTGCATACACACTTACTTTTCATTTGCATGATATTTCTGCCAGCAGATGCATTTAAATATGCCCGCCCACTTGTGACATAATTTTCAAACGATTCTGCGGCTGACTTATCGTGCGTTTGGCCACAACCACACACACACGAGCGCGCACACACACACATGTAGCTAAGTGTCTGCATGAGATATAAGCTATGCTGCAGGAGTGATCTGATTTTTCTCTGAACGATGTAATTCGTATCATCTGTACATACGGACAGATGCACTGTTCAATATGTCGCTTGTCGGCTGTACTAATGACATATCCTATATTGCGTGCACAGCCTTAAGTTCATCTTGCACATTCACCTCAGAGAAGGAATAACCACAGACATCGTATTCACGATTCAAGGTAACAAGATTCTCTCACGTGTGTTATGTTCACTTTCTCTAACGTCCTTGAGGATGCTGGGACTCCGTAAGGACCATGGGGAATAGACAGGCTCCGCAGGAGATAGGGCACTTTAAGAAAGTTTTGGACTCTAGGTGTGCACTGGCTCCTCCCTCTATGCCCCTCCTCCAGACCTCAGTTTTACACTGTGCCCAGAGCAAGATGGGTGCACTGCAGAGAGCTCTCCAGAGTTCTCTGCCTAGAAGCATTTTTTTTTTTTTTTTTTCTTTCTACCTTTTACTACTTTTTCACAGGGAGCACTGCTGGCAACAGGCTCCCTGCATCGAGGGACTGAGGAGAGAGGAGCAGACCTTCTTGTCAAAGATAGGCTCTGCTTCCTCGGCTACTGGACACCATTAACTCCAGAGGGGGTGAACGCAGGTTCTTACTGGGCGTCCACCCCCGGAGCCGCGCCGCCTTTCTCCTCACAGAGCTAGAAGTACAGAAGACAGAAGTAGTCAGGCAGCAGAAGCCTTCAGCTTCACTGAGGTAACGCACAGCACTGCAGCTGTGCGTCATTGGTCCCATACACCTCACATACTCCGGTCACTGTAAGGGTGCAGGGCGCAGGCGGGGGCGCCCTGGGCAGCAATATAAACATCTGCATGGCAAAAAGACTATATACATGTACAGGTGGGCTCTGTACATGTATATAAAAGAGCCCCCGCCATATTTTGCTAAGTTTGAGCGGGACAGAAGCCCGCCGCCGAGGGGGCGGGGCTTCTCCCTCAGCACTCACCAGCGCCATTTTCTCTCCACAGCACTGCTGAGAGGAAGCTCCCCGGACTCTCCCCTGCGTACACACGGTGAAAGAGTGCTTAAAAGAGGGGGGGGGGGGGCACATAATTGGCGGTTTACATATTATACAGTGCTGCTGGGGAAAAACATTTTGTGTTGGTCTCCAGGGTTATTGCGCTGGGGTGTGTGCTGGCATACTCTCTCTCTGTCTCTCCAAAGGGCCTTGACAGGGATACTGTCTTCAGAAAGTGGTTCCCTGTGTGTGTGTGTGAAGTGTCGGTACTCGTGTGTCGACATGTTTGACGAGGAAGGCTCGCTTACTGTGGAGGGGGAGTGCTTGAATGTCAGGTCGCCGTCGGCAACGCCGACACCGGAATGGGTGGATATGCTGAATGTCTTGAATGCAAATGTCAATCTATTGCATAAAAGATTAGACAAGGCAGAAGCTAGGGATCAGTCAGGTAGCCAGTCCATGCCTGTCCCTGGGGCGCCAGGTCCTTCGGGGTCTCAGAAGCGCACCATATCCCAGATCGATGACACAGATACCGACACAGATACTGACTCTAGTGTCGACTATGAAGATGCAAAATTACAGCCAAAGGTGGCTAAGGGTATACGATACATGATTATTGCCATTAAAGAGGTTTTGCATATTACTGAGGAACCCCCTGTCCCTGACACGAGGGTACACATGTATAAAGGGAAAAAGCCTGAAGTCACTTTTCCATCCTCATTTGAATTAAGTGACTTGTGCGAAAAGGCTTGGGAATCTCTGGATAGGAGACCACAAGTTCCCAAAAGGATTCTCATGGCGTATCCTTTTCCACAAACTGATAGGATACGCTGGGAATCTTCGCCAAAAGTTGACAAGGCGCTGACACGTTTGTCCAAAAAGGTGGCACTGCCTTCTCAGGATACAGCTTCCCTCAAGGAACCTGCTGATCGCAGGCAGGAAATTACCTTAAAGCACATTTACAATCATTCCGGTACTATTGCTCGACCGGCTATGGTGTTGGCCTGGGTTTGTAGTGCGGTTGTGGCATAGGCAGTTCCTTATCTACGGAAATTGACACCTTAGATAGGGACGCCATTCAAATGACCATAGAGCATATCAGAGATGCTGCCTTGTATATGAGGGATGCTCAGAGAGACATTTGTTTATTAAGCTCCAGAATAAATGCTATGTCTATTTCTGCTAGGCGGCTCTTGTGGACCCGACAGTGGACAGGAGCTGCCAATTCAAAGCGGCATATAGAGTCCTTGCCTTACAAAGGGGTGGAGTTGTTTGGAGACGGCCTCTTGGATCTTGTCTCTACGGCTACGGCTGGTAAGTCAAATTTCTTACTTTATGTCCCCCTGCAGCATACAAAAAAGGCACCTCATTATCAAATGCAGTCCTTTCGTTCCAATAAAAACAAGAAGGTACGTGGATCATCCTTTGTTGCCAGAGGGAAAGGCAGGGGAAAAAAGCTGCACACAGCTAGTTCCCAAGAGCAGAAGTCCTCCCCTGCGTCTGCAAAGTCCACCGCATGACGCTGGGGCTTTCCGAGGGGAGGCAGAGCTGGTGGGGGCTCGTCTTTGATTTTTCAGCCACGTCTGGGTTCACTCACAGGTGGATCCCTGGGCATTACAGATTGTTTCTCAGGGATACAGGCTGGAATTCGAAGACTTGCCTCCTCGCCGATTTTTCAAATCGGCTCTGCCGGCTTCCCCGTCAGAGAGGGAGCTAGTGTTGGCAGCAATCCAAAAATTGTATATTCAACAGGTGATTGTCACAGCTCCTCATCTCCAGCAAAGAGAGGGATATTACTCAACCCTGTTTGTGGTCCCGAAACCGGACGGTTCGGTCAGACCCATTTTAAACCTGAAATCTCTGAACCTGTACTTGAAGAGGTTCAAGTTCAAAATGGAATCACTCAGGGCGGTCATCCCCAGCCTGGAGGGGGGGATTGGATGGTGTCCCTGGACATAAAGGATGCTTACCTTCATGTTCCGATATTCCCCCCGCATCAGGCGTTCCTGAGATTTGTAGTGCAGGACTGTCACTACCAATTTCAGACGTTGCCGTTCGGGCTTTCCACGGGCCCGAGAATTTTCACCAAGGTAATGGCGGAAATTATGGTGCTCCTGCGCAGGCAGGGGGTCACAATTATCCCATACTTGGACGATCTCCTCATAAAGGCGAGATCTCGGGAGAGGTTGCTGGACAGTGTGTCTCTGTCCATGAAGACGTTGCAGATACACGGCTGGATTCTCAATATACCGAAGTCCCAGCTAGTCCCTACAACGCGTCTGATCTTTTTGGGTCTGATTCTAGACACAGACCAGAAAAAGGTTTTTCTTCCGATCGAAAAGGCTCAGGAACTCATAGCCATGGTCAGGAACCTATTAAAACCAAAAAAGGTTTCAGTGCATCATTGCACGCGGGTCCTGGGGAAGATGGTGGCTTCCTACGAGGCCATCCCTTTCGGTAGGTTCCATGCGAGGACTTTTCAATGGGACCTCTTGGACAAGTGGTCCGGGTCCCATTTACAAATGCATCAAAGGATCACACTGTCTCTCAGGACCAGGGTATCTCTCCTGTGGTGGCTGAACAGTGCTCACCTACTAGAAGGTCGCAGGTTCGGCATTCAGGACTGGGTCCTGGTGACCATGGACGCAAGCCTCCGAGGCTGGGGAGCAGTGACACTGGGAAGAAATTTCCAAGGTCTCTGGTCAAGCCTAGAGTCTTGTCTCCACATCAACGTCCTGGAGTTGAGGGCCATATACAACGCCCTGCGTCAAGCGGAGGAATTGCTTCGGAGAAAACCGGTTCTGATTCAGTCAGACAATGTCACGGCAGGGGCTCATATAAACCGCCAAGGCGGAACAAGGAGCAGAATGGCCATGGCAGAAGCGACTAGGATTCTACGCTGGGCGGAAGGCCATGTAAGCGCGCTGTCAGCGGTGTTCATCCCGGGGGTGGACAACTGGGAGGCGGACTTCCTAAGCAGGCACGACCTGCATCCGGGAGAGTGGGGACTTCATCAAGAAGTCTTCGCACAGATCACGGATCGTTGGGGACTGCCTCAAATCGACATGATGGCATCCCGTCTCAACAAAAAGCTAAAGCGGTATTGCGCCAGGTCAAGGGACCCTTAGGCGGTAGCGGTAGACGCTCTGGTGACACCTTGGGTGTTCAGATCGGTCTATGTGTTTCCTCCTCTTCCTCTCATACCCAAGGTGTTGAGAATAATATGAAGAAGCAGGGTCAGAACAATACTCATTGTTCCGGATTGGCCACGGAGGACTTGGTATCCGGAGCTGCAAGAGTTGCTCGCAGGGGATCCGTGGCCTCTTCCTCTAAGGCAGGACCTGCTGCGGTAAGGGCCCTGTCTGTTCCAAGACTTACCGCGGCTGCGTTTAACGGCATGGCGGTTGAACGCCGGATCCTAGCGGAAAAAGGGATTCCAGAGGAAGTCATTCCTACCCTGATCAGGGCTAGGAAAGACGCAACGTTAAAACATTATCACCGTATATGGCGGAAATATGTTTCTTGGTGTGAGGCCAGAGCTGCTCCTATGGAGGAGTTCCATTTGGGCTGTCTACTTCACTTCCTTCAAACAGGAGTGACTTTGGGCCTAAAATTAGGGTCCATAAAGGTCCAGATTTCGGCCTTATACATTTTCTTTCAAAGAAAATTGGCCTCTATTCCTGAAGTACAGACCTTTGTGAAGGGAGTGCTGCATATTCAGCCTCCCTTTGTGCCTCCGGTGGCGCCTTAGGATCTTAACGTGGTGTTACGTTTCCTCAAGTCACCTTGGTTTGAACCACTCAAAACTGTGGAGTTGAAATACCTCACGTGGAAAGTGGTCATGTTGTTGGCGTTGGCTTCGGCAAGATGTGTTTCCGAATTGGCGGCTTTATCACATAAAAGCCCATACTTTGTTTTTCACGTGGATAGGGCAGAGTTGAGGACTCGCCCTCACTTTCTGCCAAAAGTGGTCTCATCTTTTCATGTGAACCAACCTATTGTCGTGCCTGTGGCTACACGGGACTTGGAGGATTCCGAGTTCCTGGATGTAGTCAGGGCTTTGAAGATTTATGTGACCAGAACGGCTAGAATCAGGAAGACTGAAGCTTTGTTCGTTCTGTATGCGGCCAACAAGGTTGGCGCTCCTGCTTCAAAGCAGACTATTGCTCGCTGGATCTGTAACACGATTCAGCAGGCGCATTCTACGGCAGGATTGCCGATACCGAAATCGGTTAAGGCCCACTCCACTAGGAAAGTGGGCTCTTCTTGGGCGGCTGCCAGAGGGGTCTCGGCATTACAGTTGTGCAGAGCAGCTACTTGGTCGGGGACAAACACCTTTGCAAAGTTCTATAAGTTTGATACCCTGGCAGAGGAGGACCTCCTGTTTGCTCAATCGGTGCTGCAGAGTCATCCGCACTCTCCCGCCCGTTTGGAAGCTTTGGTATAATCCCCATGGTCCTTACAGAGTCCCAGCATCCTCAAGGACGTTAGAGAAAATAAGATTTTACTTACCGGTAAATCTATTTCTTGTAGTCCGTAGAGGATGCTGGGCGCCCGTCCCAAGTGCGGACTTCTTCTGCAAGACTTGTATATAGTTATTGCTTACATAAGGGTTATGTTATAGTTTTTCTGTGGAACCGTGGCTATGTTGTTGTTCATACTGTTAACTGGGTAAGTTTATCACAAGTTATATGGTGTGGCTGGTATGAATCTCGCCCTTAGATTTACAAAAATCCTTCCTCGTACTGTCCATCTCCTCTGGGCACAGTTTCCATAACTGAGGTCTGGAGGAGGGGCATAGAGGGAGGAGCCAGTGCACACCCAGAGTCCAAAGCTTTCTTAAAGTGCCCTATCTCCTGCGGAGCCCGTCTATTCCCCATGGTCCTTACGGAGTCCCAGCATCCTCTACGGATTACGAGAAATAGATTTACCGGTAAGTAAAATCTTATTATATCATTCTGTCTTCCTGCCAGGCCAGAACAGGTAGAGCACTGGTTCCCCTCACAGCCATTAGACTGCACCTCAGCACAGTCATACGGTCCCAACATCAGGTGTAAGATGGCAGGGCTGGCGGAAACATGGTCAGACATTGAGGTGCGCGTAGTGTGATCAGATTTCTGCCTCTGAAGGGCACATCAACAGCTGCAATTCATGGCTGACTTGTCAGTGTGTCACTGTATACCCTGACAAGTCAGCCATGAATTTCAGCTGCTGAACTTCATGTCACAGAAACAGTTTGGGTGATTGTCATCTGTGATCGCTGCTCATCTTGAACTTTCGTCCTTCTGTTATCAAACGCAGTCCACCAAACCTATTTGGGAATGTGCAAATTTAAACTTTGCACTCAAATTGCAGTGTTAAATTATTCATTGTATTAATTGTTGAATATAACTAAAGAGAACAACGGTTCATGGACCTTTAGAATTAATCAATACAGTAGATAAATTGGAGCCAGTACATAAAGAGGGCCATGAATTTTGACCAAGAAAAACTTTCTCTGGCTGGGTCCACAGGTTATCCACAGGATAACATTGGGATATGCCGGAGCGACAGCGGAAATGGCACCAAACGGTCACGAGCTTTCTGGCCTCCCAGGATGCATCGGGGCTTCACCATATAATCCCGCCCACTGACTCAGTCAAATCAGTTTTTTGTTTGGTGCGGCAGGAGCCGGACCATGGTCACAGGGCTGCTGTTAATAAAGCAGCCTGAAGCTTTTTTTATGTTATTTTTATAGTCTTACTATGTTTTTTGAGCGACTTTTCTTAACAGCGTCTTAAACGCATATTAGAAAAAGTCGCTCCAACAACTCCCCACCGGGTCGCAACAACGCTTACCTTCGCGGTACAGTGCTGTCTCGACGGGCGTCTGTGTCGGATGTTCTAGCAGGTCCAGCAGACGTAACCAGGCTGTGGCCGGAGCATGGGGGGAAGGTATGTCTATGGATTTCCCCTTACTAGAGGGGTTCGGACACAGCTACACTGCTTTTGGTGGAGACTACAAACAGTGTTTTGATGCGCCGAATACTCTCTGGTGCGACAGCGCTACGCTCTAGGGATCATAGGCGCCAGGACTAGGTAGAAGCCGCGATCCTTATAGTTTAAGTCAACAGGGGGATTCAGACGCTCTCCTGGCCGCCCCTACCCCAAGTTCATGACCAGTTTCCGCGCGTCTCCCGTCCATGAACTGAATGACCTCACTTCCGTCTCAGACGCTACCACGAGGGTACTCAATCACAGCTTAGACGCTGCGGTTGTGTACACTAGAGATCCCGCCTAGACCGAGTCTCAGGCCTTAGCGTCTGCATACACGTGGCATTTCACTGAGCGTCCGTGTCCGTTAGTGAACGTCCGTGTCTTGCATCAGTTATCAGAACGGCAGTGTACACCAGTAGCGTCTGAATGCACTCAGCGTCTTGCGAGCGTATTTGTTTGGATATGGAAGTGTGGTGAGTCTCCCTGTTTCCCGCTCTATGGAGGAAGGGTATACAGTACTAAAAATTCTCTCTATTTGTTAGTATGAATTGTTAATTTTAGTACATATTGCATATGAGACCTGTATATTACTGTTGTCTCTGCATGTTATGTTTGAAAAAAAACCAGTTAAAAACAGAAGTACAATTTCCTACTTACTTGTAAGTTGTTATGGGGGTTGTATTCTCATATGACCATGTTTAATGCCTTAACATGTGACTGACTGCTAGTATGTGTACTGACTTTTCTATGTCGTCAGTCCAGCTCTGACCCTCAATCCAGGTGCACGGTTGTGGTCAGATTCTATATATCCATATATAGGTGATTTTCAGTCACAAATTGTGTAGTCATTAACAGATTATTACCATGTCTGTGAGCGACAAAAGTGACGAGGAGAATTTATCAGGCACTCCTACACCCCTAACATGTTTATCTTGTAAAACAGGGTTAATTGGTATAGGCCAGTTGGTCACTTATGAGGGGTTGTGTGCGAACTGTTTTGCTTTTCAGCAAGGTAAAAAACAGGATTTGGTTCAACAACCAGTAGAGCCACCATGGAATATGTTCGCAAAGACTGTCTTCAATAGCAGACAGGTTAACTCCGGCAGCACCACCCCAGGGGTTAGGTTACACTATTAACCTATACATGCGGCTCCCTTCCTACGGCTTTGTTCCAGTAGCCTCTACAAGTAACCAAGGGACAGGTAAGACTAAGACAGATGCGTCTATGTGGCAGACTACACAAGATGATACAACTGATGATGATACAGTATATTCAAATACTCCGTATGATGATCAGTCGCAGAGTTTTAGTTCAGAGGATGTAGCTGAACTTATTGATGCTGTGAAGGCTGTTCTCTCTTTGGAAAAGCCAGCCAAGACAGTGTCAAAGTCTAAAGCACCTGTGTTTAAACAAACAAAGTCAGTTAAAACTGAATTCCCAGCGTCAGATGAGCTGACGGAAATGATGGAAGAATCTTGGGCGACGCCCAGTGAAAAGTATAAGATTCCGAAAAGATGGGATTCTTATTATCCATTTCCAGCTGCGGATTGTTCGAAAAGAGAAGTTCCTCCAAAAGTAGATGCACATGTACTGCGACTTGTGCATAAATCTGCTTTACCACTGTCATCTACCTCACTAAATGATGTCACAGACAGAAGGGTAGATAGCTTCTTGAAAAATTTATTTTCTTTCGTAGGAGCAGTGGTAAGACCTGCTATGGCTTTGGCCTGGTTAGCAAAGGCAATGGGCAAATGGATAGAGGAACTAGAGAATGGCCTCTCTTCTCCTAATAGGGAGCAAGAGTATCATTTAAGCCGTTTAAGACAATCTGCCCAATACTTGGAAGAAGCAGCAATTGATATGGGTACAGTTGCTTCTAAAGCTTCAGCCTTGACAATAGCCGCTCGTAGAGCAGTTTGGCTACGTACCTGGAAAGCAGATGTGGAATCCAAGAAAGAATTGGAAGCATTGCCTTTCATTGGTAATACAGGTTGATTATCCCTTATCCACAATGCTTGGGACCAGAGGTATTTTGGATATCGGATTTTTCCGTATTTTGGAATAATTGCATACCATAATGAGATATCATGGTGATGGGACCTAAGTCTAAGCACAGAATGCATTTGTGTTTCATATACACCTTATAAACACAGCCTGAAGTCAATTTTAGCAAATATTTTTTTATAACTTTGTGCATTAAACAGTGTGTGTGTACATTCACACAATTTATTTGTTTCATATACACCTTATACACACAGCCTGAAGGTCATTTAATACAATATTTTTAATAACTTTGTGTATTAAACAAAGTTTGTGTACATTGAGCCATCAAAAAACAAAGGTTTCACTATTTCACTCTCACTCAAAAAAGTCCGTATTTTGGAATATTCCGTATTTCGGAATATTTGGATATGGGATACTCAACCTGTATATTGTTTGGAAAACAATTGTCTGATATCCTAGAATCAGAGGCTGAATCAAAGAAGGTCAGATTTCCGGCTAGTTATAACCCTAAGTCTAAGGGTTCAAAGTTTCGCCCATTTCGATGGCAAAGCGAAAGCTAAAGAGGAGTCTAAGCAGCCCCAGTCCAATAGATCGGCCAGGGCTAGGAAGCAATGGGCTAGTAGAAAGCCAGCTTCCAAGCCTGAACAGAAACCATCAGCCTGAAGAGACGGGCCTCCGCCTGGAGGATTCCAGGGTTGGGGGCCAACTCCTTCATTTTGCACACATATGGCAACAGTCGACAACAGATGCTTGGGTGCAGAAGGTGGTATCTCAGGAATATGGGTTCCCATTCAGGACGCAGCCTCCTCAAAGATTTTTTTGCACCAGCCCGTCTCATATAGAGTCGAAGGCCAATGCCCTGCAAGAAGCAGTCCAAAAATTACTGCAGTCAGGTGTGATTGTCCCAGTACCTCCATCACAAAGGGGACAGGGGTTTTACTCCAATCTATTTTTGATCCAGAAGCCAAATGGGTTATTTCGACCAATTCTCAATCTCAAAATGTTAAACAAATACATTTGGATCCCAAGGTTCCACATGGAGACATTACTCCATAATGTTGGCTATGGAACCAGGAGATTACATGGTATCTCTGGATGTATAGGATGCTTACCTACATGTGCCTATAGCACGGTCTCATCAGTGCTACCTCAGGTTTGCCATCCTTCAGGAACATTTTCAGTTCCAAGCCTTGCCCTTTGGGTTAGCAACAGCACCCAGGGTGTTTACCAAAATTATGGTGGTTATGGCAGCTTGTCTTCGCAAGCAGGGGATAAGAATATTCCCATACCTCGACGACCTGTTAATCCTAGCACATTCGCAGGAGTTACTTTTGAGCCATCTTCAACAGACAATAGTTTGTTTACAGAGACACGGGTGGCTCATAAATTGGGAAAAGTCGTCTCTGAATCCGTCACAGCGGATGGTTCATTTGGGGGCCATATTGGATTCAGACCTACAGAAAGTTTTCTTACCAGAGAAAAAGATAGTCAAGGTGCAGGTCATGACTCAGGAAGCGTTGCACACCCAGACAATGTCAGTCTATGCAGCAATGCGACTGTTTGGTCTGATGGTATCAACCTTCCACATGGTGAAGCATGCACAATTCCACTCCAGACCTTTACAGCACCTTATTCTGTCCAAATGGAACGGAAATCATCAGACGATAAAAAAGCAGATGATAAAGTTTCCAGTAAACGTAAAAAGGTCTCTAACGTGGTGGCTACAGACAGACCATTTAAACAAGGGGAGACCCTTTTGGATAAAAGAATGGCAAATCCTGACAACAGATGCCAGTCTACAAGGCTGGGGTGCGGTACTCGGAAGCCTTTGGTTCCAGGGAAAATGGACCATAAGGGAAAGATGCCTGCCGATAAATCTGTTGGAAATAAGGGCCAGTTATATGGTTCTAGTTCAGGCAAAGGACAGTCTGCAAGGAAGACCGTTCCAGATTCGCTCAGACAATGCGACAGCAGTAGCGTACCTCAATCATCAAGGAGGAACTCACAGCAAAAGATTGATGGAGGAAGTAACTCCCATTCTAAGATGGGCAGAACTCCATCTCCCAGCATTGTCAGCAGTGTTTGTCCCAGATGTACTGAATTGGGAAGCGGATTTTATCAGTCGACACACCATTCAGGAGACCGAATGGGCATTACACCCAGAAGTGTTTCAGACAATAGTGAACAGATGGGGTCTACCAGAGATAGACCTCATGGCGTCTCATCTAAAACACAAAGTTCCGAGGTACGGATTAAGAACAAAGGATCCCGGAGCGGTCCTTGTAGACACACTGTCAGTAGAATGGAAATTTCATCTGGCGTATCTGTCCCCTCCAATATCTCTGTTACCCAGAGTAGTGAGAAAAATAAAGCAAGCAAAGGGAGCAATAATTCTAATAGCTCCAGCTTGGCCAAGAAGGCATTGGTACACAGATCTACTGAGATACTGCTCCCTCAACGTCCAGATCTACTAATGCAGGGTCCTTGTTGTCACAGCCGTCTGGATCGTCTGTCTTTGACGGCGTGGCTGTTGAAACCTCTATCTTAAAAGCTAGAGGATTTTCAAAACAAGTAATCCAAACTATGCTTAGAGCAAGAAAGCCTTCTTCAGCTCGTGTGTATCATAGAATATGGCAAGCCTATATTCATTGGTGTACTGGAAAAAGTTTGAATCCAAGATCTTTTAAATTATCCAGGATTTTGGATTTCCTTCAAGCAGGATTGGATAAAGGTTTGAAAGTAGCTTCCTTGAGAGTCCAAGTATCAGCGTTATCTGTATGGTTTCAGTGAAAGATTGCTGATTTACAGGATGTACGTACTTTCAGGGAGTTGTACATATTCAACCTCCATTTCTTCCTCCTGCAGCTCCTTGGGATTTGAATTTAGTTCTTAAATTCCTCCAGAGACCTCAGTTTGTACCACTTAAGAGAGCAGATCTTAAATGGTTAATGGCTAAAGTACTTTTTCTACTGGCAATGGCGTCAGCCAGAAGAGTGTCAGATTTAGGAGCGTTATCGTGTAAGTCTCCTTTCCTAAGTTTTTTTCCAGACAGAGTAGTTCTCAGAACTAGATCTGGTTATCTTCCTAAGGTGGTGTCAAAGTTTCACCTTAATGAAGAGATTGTAGTCCCTGCTTTTCAGGTATCGGGACTATCTGCGGGAGAAGCGTCACTGGACGTAGTCCGAGCATTAAGAATCTACATAGATCGTACTAGTGCCATCAGAAAAACAGATTCTCTCTTCATCCTCTACGGATTTCATAGAAGAGGATGGCCTGCTAGTAAACAGACGCTGGCAAGATGGCTCCGAATGGTAATATCAGAAGCTTATTCTCATGCAGATCTCCTTACTCCGGCTAATGTCTCTGCTCACTCTACACGTAAGGTAGGTCCTTCATGGGCAGCACAACAGGGTGCTTCAGCAGAACAGATATGTAAGGCAGCCACATGGTCTTCCATAAACACATTCATCAGACATTATGCCTTGGATACTTTTGCCTCTCATGACGCAGACTTCGGGCGAAAGGTCCTCCTGTGTAATCAGGAGCGTCCCCACCACTAAAACTGGCTTTGGGAATCCCAATGTTATCCTGTGGATAACCTGTGGACCCAGACAGAGAAATAGACGTTATGGTAAGAACTTACCGTTGATAACGCAATTTCTCTTATGTCCACAGGTATCCACAAGGGTCCCACCTGATTTGAGGATCTTGACAATCCCTAAAACCTCTTCCCTTTTGTATGGAAGGGTGTGCATGTGTGTTCTTATTGCCTAAATAGGTTTCTACCTGATGCTCCCGCCTAATCGCTGTGGAAAGAAGTGATTTGACTGAGTCAGTGGGCGGGATTATATGGTGAAGCCCCGAGGCATCCTGGGAGGCCAGAAAGCTCGTGACCGTTTGTTGCCATTTCCGCTGTCGCTTCGGCATATCCCAATGTTATCCTGTGGATACCTGTGGACATTAGAGAAATTAAGTTATCAACGGTAAGTTCTTACCATAACGTCTATTTTCTAATTTTATCTGGGAATTATTGTTTCTTCATAACAGGTGAAACACATCCATCTCATTATACTGTCTAATAACTGGGGCTGTCATAGTCAGAGTTAGATCATGGAAGCTGTCTAGAACTAGTAATGTGTTATGAATTTACATCTCTGACCCATTTACATCTCTGGGGGTCATTCCGAGTTGATCGTTAGCTGCCGTTGTTCGCAGCGTAGCGGTCAGGCTAAAAATCTACATTTCTGCGCATGCACTGCAATGCGCACGCGCGACGTATGGGTGCAAAGTCATTTGTGGTTTTGCACAGGTTCTAGCAAAGCTTTCAGTCGCACAGCCGACCTCAAGAAGATTGACAGGAACGGGGCGTTTCTGGGTGGCAACTGACCGTTTTCAGGGAGTGCTCAGAAAAACACTGGCGTGTCTGGGGAAAATGCAGACGTGGCTGGGCGGGTGTGTGACGTCAAAAGCCAACCCTCCAACGTTAGAATCAACGCACACGAAGAGTAAGTCCAGGGCTGGTCTTGTTTTGCACAAAATGTTTTTGCAGGCGCTCTGCTGCACAAGCGTTCGCACTTCTGCAAAGCGAAAATACACTCCCCGGTGGGCGGCGACAATGCGTTTGCACGGCTGCTAAAAACTGCTAGCGAGCGAACAACTCGAAATGACCTCCTCTGACCGTATCTCCTTTTACAGTCCCACCTGTCTTCATTCTGTTAATGCTCGCCGCCTTACCTGCCAACTGATTACTTCCTTGCCACTCCTACCTCCAAGATTTTTCACGTGCTGCACTCTTTTCTGCCACTCTCCCTCAGACTCTCCACCGCTCTATAAAACTTCAAGCGGGCTCTCAAGACCCACTTCTTCACCAAACCCAGCCAAATCTCATCCTAACCATCTGTTCCACGCTCTTTGTCTACCCCATCTGTGTCACCCCTGTCTGTCTGACCCTCTCCTTTAGAATGTAAGCTCTCACAAGAAGGTCCTCAACCTTCATGTGCTTATCCTTCGCTTACTTTAAACAGCTGTCAACGGCACCAAATCCTGCGGTTTTCTGCCACCCAGACACTTATTTCAGTGTCATCTGCTGATGTAGCTATGTTTAGTTACCCTGTACTTGTCCTATATTGTCTTCAACTGTAAGTCACCATTTTCCTGTTTTTTGATTATTTGTTTGTGCTCTGTAATTGCGCGCTGCGGAACCCTTGTGGCGTCATTTAAATAAAGGGATGATGATGATGATAATAATAATTATTTGCCCTACACTGGTAGGCATTCTCTCATATTATACTGATTTTGAGTTATTACCAAAACATATTTTTCTAGATATTTATTGTAAATTTGTGTTTTCCTGGTCACCTAACAGGATGGATACATTAGTTAGTGACAGAATTAGAAGTCTGAGGCTTTGGTGTCTGATTCTCTTCCCATCTATAATACCCATGGATTGTATTTAGTCCTTCTGTGTATCCCCAGCAATTGTATTTATAAAATTTTATTTTTCAGGTTTTCTCTTACGTCCTAGAGGATGCTGGGGTCCACATTAGTACCATGGGGTATAGACGGGTCCACCAGGAGCCATTGGCACTTTAAGAGTTTGAGAGTGTGGGCTGGCTCCTCCCTCTATGCCGCTCTTACCAGACTCAGTGTAGAAAATGTGCCCGGAGGAGCCGGTCACAGCTAGGGGAGCTCTCCTAATGAAGTTTAGTTTAGAGTTTTTTATTTTACAGGGAGGCTGCTGGTAACAGCCTCACTGAAGCATGGGACTAAGAGGGGTAGCAGTGTCCGCCCTGCGGGGTCTGAGCCACTGACTTAGCTGACTGGACACTGAGCTCCAGAGGGGCTGATCGGTCTCCGCCGCTGGGGAACCGATCACCCCAGCAGCATGCCGCCGACCCCTTACAGAGCTGAAGCAAGTGGTGAGTTAGTCACCGACCCCCTAGCAAGCAGGGGGCCGATGTGAAGAAGGCGGCAACAGGGGATGGAGCGCGGTATTAACTACGCTCCTGGACGGTACTAGAGGCACGCTGTGAGGGGCGCCCTGGGCCAGCGCTTTCCCCTCGCACTGGTCAGCAAGCCTGTCGGGGTCCAGGGATCCCAGCCAGCACAACTCCTCAGGCCAGTTTCAAATTCAAAAGAGCGGGAACACAGCGCCATGAAGGGGGCAGAGCTTCTCCTCAGAGCGGACCCTGCTGCGTTCCAGCGCCATTTTCCTGCATGCTGTAGCTGAAGGAAGAATCCTGGTCCCTCCACAGCAGCTCCAGATTACTGTAATACAGTACCAGGGGGTTGTAGTAGGGAGGGGAGGCTGATTGTTTGACTGTGTGTCCAAGTCAGCGCAGATAAGGGGTTTCTCCTTGTGTTAAGCGCTGGTGTGGGTTGGCTCCAATCTCTGTCTCTCTCTTGCCATTCTTGGGGGGGAAACTCTGTCTTACCTCAACCTGTGTGTGTGTGTGGTGTGTTTGGTGTGTGGTGTGTATCCCAGAAGCAATGTCCAGGGATGCAGTGTCATATGCTGCAGAGGATTTATCCTCACAGGATGATCTCATTCCATGTAATCAGGTTAGCACTGGTTTAGCACAGATTCCAGCAAGGGAACCAGAGTGGTTTTCCTCTATCAAGACTTGGATTTCTCAGATTTCTGACATGGTTGCCAGTAATGAGTTTGCAACCCAGGTATTGCAGTCCTCTATGGCCGTATGGCCAGATTCTGGTACCTCAGGTCACCCCATTATATTCCCCCACAAACGTGCGCTTGTGCAGGTAACACAAGACGACACGGATACCGATTCTGACACTACAGAGGGTGATGGGGATGTATTGCGGGGGTCCGCATCTCTTGCAAGGGGGGTGCAATTGTTGATAGAGGCTACCAGGGATGTGTTAAATGTTAATGATACCACACCTGAGCAGGTTGAGGAGGCTTTCTTCGCTGAAAACAAGAAAGCCTCGCTAACCTTCCCTGCGTCAAAAGAGCTGAATGCTATATTTGAAAAGGCCTGGGTGAATCCTGAAAAGAAGTTTCAGATCCCTAAGAGGATTCTGATAGCTTTTCCTTTCCCTGAGGAGGATAGAAAAAAGTGGGAAAACCCGCCAATTGTTGACGCATCTGTATCCAGACTCTCCAAGAAGGTGGTTATACCAGTGCCGGGATCTACCGCCTTAAAGGAGCCAGCAGATAGGAAAATTGATAATACTCTGAAATCAGTGTACACTGCTTCAGGGGCCCACTATTGCTAGTGCATGGTTTGAGAAGGCAATAGTGAAGTGGTCGGCTACCTTAATTGAGGATTTGGATACAATGGATAGGGATGACGTTGCATGGTATTTACGCAACATTCATGATTCTGCAAGTTTTATGGTTGAATCCTTGAAAGACCAGGGTTCCATGGCTGCTGGAATTTCTTCCATGTCTGTTTCAGCTCATCGGGGACTGTGGCTCCGCCAGTGGTCAGCCGACGCGGAATCCAGAAGGAGCGTGAAGTCGCTGCCCTATACAGGCCAGGCTCTCTTTGAGGAAGCCCTAGACGCGTGGATATCTACCGCTACAGCGGGTAAGTCTCCGTATCTTCCCTCAGCAGCATCTGCTCTGAAGAGATCCTTCTCCTCAGCTACGCAGCAGTCCTTTCGGCCCAACAAGACCAGAAAGGCCAAGTCATCCAATACCTTCTTCAGGGGTGGTAAGGTTAAATCCAGGAAGCCTGCCGCTGCAGGTTCCCAAGAACAAAAGCCTGCTTCAGGTACTCCAAAGTCCTCCGCATGACGGTGGACGGGAAGGCCCGTAGGTGGGGCAGTGGGAGCGAGACTCGGACAGTTTAGTCATGTCTGGGTATCGTCCAGCCTGGATCCCTGTGTAATAGGTATTGTGTCTCATGGATACAGGCTGGAATTTCAAAGTCTCCCTCCTCATCGTTATTTCAAGTCGGGCTTACCAACTCTGTTGGAGGACAGCACTGTGCTTCAAGACGCTGTCCAAAAGCTGGTGGAGGCACAGGTCATTGTGCCGGTACCACCGCACATGCTGACAAAGGGTTTCTATTCTAACCTTTTCGTGGTACCGAAACCAGATGGTTCGGTCAGGCCCATTCTGAACCTAAAATCATTGAACCCCTTTCTAAAGGAGTTCAAGTTCAAGATGGAGTTTCTCAGGGCGGTGATATCAGGTCTGGATGAGGGGGAATTCCTGGTGTCATTGGATATCATTCCGATCTAGTTGCCGCATCAGGCTTATCTTCACTTGCATTGTCGGACTGTCATTTTCAGTTCCAGGCCCTGCCATTCGGCCTCTCAACAGCACTGCGGGTGTTTACCAAGGTAATGGCAGAATTGATGATGTTACTCTGCAAGCAGGGTGTGAACATCATTCCTTATCTGGACAATCTCCTGATAAAGGCATCGTCCAGGGAGAAGCCGTTGCAGTCCATTGTTCTCGCAACGCGACTGCTCCAGAGTCACGAGTGGCTTCTTAATTTTCCAAAGTCACATTTGGAACCAACCCAGAGATTGTCATTTCTGGGAATGATCCTTGATACGGAAGTGCAGCGGGTGTTTTTTCCGCGGGACAAGGTGTTGGTGATCCAATCCATGGTCCGGGATGTCTTGAAGACCCCCTGGGTGCCGGTGCATCAATGCATTCGCTTATTGGGAAAGATGGTGACCTCCTACGAGGCTCTCCAGTACGGGAGAATTCATGCTCGGACCTTCCAACTGGACCTCCTGGACAAGTGGTTGGGATCTCACCTCCACATGCATCAGACAATTCGTCTATCGCCAAAGGCAAGGATTTCACTCCTCTGGTGGCTCCAATTGCCTCACCTCCTGGAAGGGCGCCGGTTCGGGATTCAGGACTGGGTCCTGCTAACTACGGATGCGAGCCTCCGGGGCTGGGGAGCAGTCACTCAGGGTGTGACCTTCCAAGGACTGTGGTCAAGCCTGGAAGCCGGCCTGCCCATCAACATTCAGGAACTAAGAGCCGTCTACGATGGTCTTCTTCAGGCGGCCCCTCTTCTAAGAAGCCGGGCCATTCAAGTGCAGTCAGACAACGTAACAGTGGCTTACATAAACCGTCAGGGCGGAACGAAGAGCAGGGCGGCAATGTCAGAGGTCACAAGAATACTCCTCTGGATGGAAAAGCATGCGCTGGCGCTGTCAGCCATCTTCATTCCGGGAGTAGACAACTGGGAAGCAGACTTCCTCAGCAGAAACGATCTCCATCCGGGAGATTGGGGTCTCCATCCGGAGGTGTTCAAGGAGGTAACAGATCTTTGGGACCTACCCCAAATAGACATGATGGCCCCTTGTCTCAACAAGAAGCTTCGGCGCTATTGTTCCAGGTCGAGGGTCCCACTGGCAGTGGCAGTGGACGCCCTGGTGTCTCCGTGGGTGTCCCAGTCAGTGTATGTGTTTCCACCTCTCCCACTGATCCCAAGAATCCTAAAGCTCATAAGGAGAACAAGAGTTCAAGCGATCCTTATTGCCCCAGACTGGCCAAGAAGGGCTTGGTATGCGGACCTTCTGAATCTACTGCAAGAAGAGCCGAGGCCTCTTCCTCTTCGAGAGGACCTGTTGCAGCAGGGGCCGTTCGCCTATCAGAACTTACCGCGGCTACGTTTGACGGCATGGAAGTAGAGCACTTGATTCTTGCTCGGAAAGGTATTCCGATGAAAGTTATTCCTACCCTCATACAGGCTAGGAAAGGGGTAACGTCTAAACATTACCATCGTATTTGGAAGAAATATGTTTCTTGGTGTGAGTCCAAGAAATTTCCTGCGGTGGAATTTCGACTGGGACGTTAACTCCTCTTCCTGCAGGCAGGAGTGGATATGGGACTGAGATTGGAATCTGTAAAGGTCCAGATTTCAGCCCTGTCTATTTTCTTTCAGAAACAATTTGTTGACCTCCCTGAGGTTCAGACCTTTTTGAAGGGAGTTCTGCATATCCAACCTCCCTTTGTACCGCCTACGGCGCCTTGGGACCTTAACATGGTGTTGCAGTTTCTCCAGTCGGATTGGTTTGAGCCTCTACAGGAGGTGGAGCTCAAATTTCTTACATGGAAGGCGGTCACCTTGTTGGCCTTAGCTTCTGCTAGGCGTGTCTCTGAGCTGGGGGCTTTATCATGCAAAAGCCCTTACTTGATCTTACATGAGGATAGAGCGGAGCTCCGGACTCGTCAGCAGTTCCTTCCAAAGGTTGTGTCGGCATTTCATATCAGCCAACCTATTGTGGTGCCAGTAACTACTGACTCCTCAATTACTTCAAAGTCCTTGGATGTCGTGAGAGCTCTGAAAATTTATGTGAAGAGAACTTCTCGTCACAGGAAGTCGAACTCTCTGTTTGTCCTATATGATCCCAAGAAAATTGGGTGTCCTGCTACTAAGCAAACTATTTCTCGCTGGATTAGGTTCACTATCCAGCATGCTTATTCTACGGCAGGATTGCCGTGTCCAAGATCTGATAAGGCCCACTCAACTCGTAAGGTGGGATCTTCCTGGGCGGCTGCCCAGTATGTCTCGGCACTGCAACTTTGCCGAGCTGCAACTTGGTCGGGATCGCACACGTTTGCTAAGTTCTACAAGTTCGATACTTTGGCTTCTGATGATCTGAAGTTCAGTCAATCAGTTCTGCAGGAGCCTACACCCTCTCCCTCCCGTACTGGGAGCTTTGGTACATCCCCATGGTACTAATGTGGACCCCAGCATCCTGTAGGACGTAATAGAAAATAGGATTTTGGTACCTACCGGTAAATCCTTTTCTCGTAGTCTGTAGAGGATGCTGGGCGCCCGCCCAGCGCTTTGTTTCCTGCTGTTGTTTTTGGGTTCAGTACAACTTCGTTTTAGGTGAGTATTGCATTGTTACTTGGTAAGTAATGTTTCAGCCGTTGCTGATTAGTTCAAGCTAGTTGTCTTGACTTGCCTTGTATGTGTGAGCTGGTATGATTCTCACCACTATCTGTGTAAAGTCCTTCTCTCGAAGTATGTAGTCTCCTCGGGCACAGTTTCTAGGCTGAGTCTGGTAGGAGGGGCATAGAGGGAGGAGCCAACCCACACTCTCAAACTCTTAAAGTGCCATTGGCTCCTGGTAGACCCGTCTATACCGATGGTACTAATGTGGACCCCAGCATCCTCTACGGACTACGAGAAAAGGATTTACCGGTAGGTACCAAAATCCTATTTTTCTTTATTTTAATGCATAAGACATGGCTCTTATATTTTCTTGAAGCTGTGGAAAGAAGGTTTGAAAACCACTGAACAATGCACAGATGTATATCATGACTGTTTACTGTATTGTATGTTGCAGGCCATCTCATTACGACCCTGGATCCAATTTGATAATTCACTTTTAGTAAATATCTTTCCATTAAATGCCAGATTGATTGAGTGAAAAAGTAGGAGATATTGACATCTTGTCAATTGAAGCCCTGTATTTTGTTTGCATTGTTTACCACTCCAACACATACTTGCCTACTCTCCCGATATGGCCGGATGCTCCCGAAAATCTGGTAACCCTACCACTCCCCCTCCCCCGGAAGAGCAGGCAATTTTCCCGGCTTTTGTGGTCCCCCTGCCCGGCCGCCCACTTAGTGAGTAAAGTGGGTGGTCCAGGCAGTTGTTGACGCGAATCGCGTCATCATAGTCACGCCCCCTGCAGTATAATGCCTGTAATATCGGCATTACAGAGCGGGGGGTGTGGCTTAAATAATGCGCCTCGCCAACCACACACCCGTACCGCCTCCGTCCCACCCCCGTTCTGCCTCCACCTTCACCCCCCTGCCCATCATTGCCCTGCCCCGCCGCCTGCCGAGCCGACGTGGCTGCTCTTTCCCGGAGAGAGCAGCCACAAAGTCGTAAGTATGCTCCAACATGGTCCCTGCACAAACACAAGTTTTTCTTGTTTACAGATTTTTGGCCTGATTCTGAATCACACGCATGTATGAATGTGGCCACATATGTATTGCACTGCTGCAATTTTACTGTACCCAAGAGCAGCTGTCATTGTCAGCCCTTGCGCCTACCCAATTTGCCTTCCAGAATGCATATGCACGACTCAGAATAGGGAGTAACTCTGACTACACGCCAGCGATGGACCCAGGAAACTGTTCTCCTGTGTGCATTCACATTGTTGACACCCTTACATGACCACCTTTTAGTAGCTGCAGAGAAACAGATGAGATATGTAATACTGAATTGAGTGTATGTTTGCAGTCCAGGATGCATGCATGTGTAGTGCCTGCAAAATAAGTAGATGTGGCCATATTCTGATCTCTGTATGACTCAGCGGCAGGCCACTTGTATCTTCTGAGACAGATTACAGCAATCAATTGGAGTAGGTTTACTAATGAGAGGTTTGTCAAAGCAGTTGATCATTGACATCATGACCAATGGTTTTAAAATAACAATATAAACAAATGATAAACCAGGCTTGGCTAGCAATTTTTTCGATTACTGTTTTAAATCTTTTGGTCAAAGCCGCCGATGATCGATGGCTTTAACAAACTGCTCTTTAGTAAATCTACCCCTCAGAGTAATACCTAAAGCTGTTCTGTGAAACAAGATGCTCCTATTGTGTTTTAGTATTCTTGAATTATACACAGAATGCTATGCCAGCCCCCTTAATGGTGTCACATATAGTTTAAATAGGGGCTGAATCAGAGATGGTTTGTAATGCAGCTGCCATTGCAGCTGCTCTTCGTAGTGGTTGCGGCAATATGCAAAAGATAATCTTAGACTTCCCTGTGTGGAACTGCTGGTTTCTTGGACTCTTAGTAGGACCCGAGGATTGTGAATTGTTAGTGGCTGAGTATAGAAACCTTGGAAGTTTAAAGGGGTTTCTCCTCATAGGTAATGGGAACTTATTTATTAATACTGGCACAGAGAGGACGCAATATTACACTGATTACCAGTACAGACTGACAGGGAAAAGCGGAGAGTGTCCAGTGTAGGACTAGCATAGATAGTCTCTATAGAGATGCTTTTAGATACAACAGCTGATGGCTACAATGCAAGAGGCATCTGCACACACTATTGTATGGAGGATTTTGCAAGTAGCACATAATATACTGGAACTGTGGTGAGCACCCAGCAACGGTAACTGGTGCTGAGAGTAAGTCAGGGGTACACTGGAAACTGTGGAGAGCGCCCAGCAATGGTGACTGGTGCGGAGAGTAAGTCAGGGGTACACTGGAAACTGTGGAGAGCGCCCAGCAACGGTAACTGGTGCTGAGAGTAAGTCATGAGCCCATTGGAAACTGTGGTAAGCACCCAGCAATGGTGACTGGTGCGGAGAGTAAGTCAGGAGCACATTGGAAACTGTGGTAAGCACCCAGCAATGGTGACTGGTGCGGAGAGTAAGTCAGGAGCACACTCGACAGCAATGGTGACTGGTGCTGAGAGTAAGTCAGGAACACGGTGGTAACTGTGGAGAGCGCCTAGCAATGGTGACTGGTACTGAGAGTAAGTCAGGAGCACACTGGAAACTGTGGAGAGCGCCCAGCAATGGTGACTGGTGCTGAGAGTAAGTCAGGAACACGGTGGTAACTGTGGAGAGCGCCCAGCAATGGTGACTGGTGCTACGCGTACACAGGAACACACTGGAAACTATGGAGAGTGCCCGGCAATGGTGTCTGGTGCTGAGAGTACACAGGAACACACTGGAAACTGTGGAGAGCGCCCAGCAATGGTGACTGGTGCTACGCGTACACAGGAACACACTGGAAACTGTGGAGAGTGCCCAGCAATGGTGTCTGGTGCTGAGAGTACACAGGAACACACTGGAAACTGTGGAGAGCGCTCAGCAACGGTGACTGGTGCTGAAAGTAAGTCAGGAGCACAATGGAAACTGCAAAGAGTGCCCAGCAATGGTGACTGGTGATGAGAATACACAGGAACATACTGAGAACTATGGGGAGTGCCCAGCAATGGTGACTATCCGCTGAGAGTTAGTCAGAAGCACACTGGAAACTGGAGAGCGCCCAGCAATGGTGACTGGTGCTGAGAGCAAGTCAGGAGCACACTGGAAACTGTGGAGAGCACCCAGCAATGGTGACTGGTGATGAGAGTACACAGGAACACACTGAGAACTATGGGGGAGTGCCCAGCAATGGTGACTAGAGCTGAAAATACACAGGAACACACTGGAAACTGTGGAGAACACCCAGCAATGGTGACTTTCCGCTGAGAGTTAGTCAGGAGCACACTGGAAACTGTGTAGAGTGCCCAGCAATGGTGGCTGGTGCTGAAAATACACAAGAACACACTGGAAACTGTAGAGAGTGAACAGCAAAGGTGACTGATGCTGAGACTAAGTCACACTGGGGCAAATGTATTAATAAGGAAGTGATAAACCAGTGATAAGTCAAGGTGATAAATGCACCAGCCAATCAGCTCCATTATGCAAATTGACAGTTATGAGCTGACTGGCTGGTGCGTTTATCAACTTGCACTTATCAATGGTTTATCACTTCCTTATACCTTCTCCAGGTTAATACATCTGCCCCACTGTCAGGTGAGGTAGGGAAAAAAAAGCAGCTAAATAACGTTACTCTCAGTGGGGCAGATGTATTAACCTGTAGAAGGGATAAAGAAGTAATAAACCAATGATGGTGGTCATTCCGAGTTGATCGCTCGTTATTTTTTTTCCGCAACGGAGCGATTAGTCGCTAATGCGCATGCGCAATGTCCGCAGTGCGACTGCGCCAAGTAAATTTGCTATGCAGTTAGGTATTTTACTCACGGCATTACGAGGTTTTTTCTTCGTTCTGGTGATCGTAATGTGATTGACAGGAAGTGGGTGTTTCTGGGCGGAAACTGGCCGTTTTATGGGTGTGTGCGAAAAAACGCTGCAGTTTCTGGGAAAAACGCGGGAGTGTCTGAAGAAACGGGAGAGTGTCTGGGCGAACGCTGGGAGTGTTTGTGACGTCAAACCAGGAACGAAACTGACTGAACTGATTGCAGTTGCCGAGTAAGTCTGGAGCTACTCAGAAACTGCTAAGAAGTGTCTATTCGCAATTCTGCTAATCTTTCGTTCGCAATTTTACTATGCTAAGATTCACTCCCAGTAGGCGGCGGCTTAGCGTGTGCAAAGCTGCTAAAAGCAGCTTGCGAGCGAACAACTCGGAATGAGGGCCGATAAGCGCAAGGTGATAACGCACCAGCCAATCATTACAGATTTTAAAAATTACATTTAGGAGCAGATTGGCTGGTGCGTTATCACCTTGTACCTATCACTGGTTTATCACTGCTTTATCCCTTCTCCAGGCTTAATACATCTGCCCGAGTGTTCTAAGTACGTCTCATGTCCTCAGCCAGAAACTGGAGCTGTGTGATGGGAAGAAAGAAGTGGGGGACGCTGGAGAACTGATAAAAAGCTGCAGTGTCTGATTTCACAGAGATAGTGGATTCTGATTGGACATTCTACTCGCCCTCCACTCCATGGGCAATTAAAATGTGGTTATCAGCAATAATCCCATGACTGTATGTGAGAGCAGCTTTTATGTGGCGTTTAGTAGTAAGCAAGACATTGGGGTCGATTCAATTCGGCAACAGATGAATAGCGCCGGGAACTAGCTCCCGACGCTATTCAATTCAGCTAAAGTTAAGTCGGCGAATGCCCATTCTTGCCGACTTAACAGGTAGTTTTGTCGGGAGAACAGGCATTCTCCGACTTAGCTACCCGCGGCGATGCTGATTCCCAACAGAATCAGCCTCGCGCCGGCTGCACGGCAGCCCTTTTGTCGGTTTTCTTCTCTCACTCCCCGCGGGTGAGAGAAGAATTCCCGACAATTGCGGGTAACTAGTAGCTGAATTCAATTCCGTCAGGAGCTAATTCCCGGCACTATTCATCTGTTGCCAAATTGAATCGACCCCATTGAATGAGAAGATGTATATAGCTGCTTAATTAACAGATGATATTACATGCACCAGGTTTTTTTTTTTTTGCAAAGGAATATAAAGTTCTGACCGTTCATTTCATGCTACTAGAGTTGGAGAATAGTAAAAGCTGTAGTTATTTGTAAAAATAAGATCACACCAATGTTATTTTTCCTTATGATGTTCATCTGATTTATATATTATGTGTGAGAAACGAAAGTTGAATGTGGCTATGCAATTATCAGATTAGCAGAAATGTTATATTTGCTATGAATACTGGTTTTATCAATTGAAGATAAAATCTGCATGGATTCTTATATGCATTATTATTATTATTATTATTATTATTATTATTTACTCTTTTAGGGGTATATTCAATTCAAGTCGGATCCTTTCCGACAAAGCAATATTCAATGAGATCATGCCAATCTGACTTTTTTTAACGTCGGATTGACATACGTCACGAGGACAGCGCTATGGTACAGTAACAGCGCTCACTGCAAGTCGCTCTGCTCTGAGCTGTAACGCTGGGTGACCTGCGCTCCCCGTTGACACTTTTGCCGTGTGCTGCCCTCCTCTCTCTGATACAGCAGCCCAGCTTCGGGAGCTGTAACGCCGAGTGACCTGCGCTCCCCGTCTCATCTCCTCCGACATTTTTTAAAGTCGAATCGAGAATGTCGGAAACAGGGCCAAAACCTGACGGATTTGACCGCGTTTCCGACAAAAGCACGCGGATCCACGACTAATACGCCGATCCACGTGTTTTCCAACAAGTTGGGAATTCCCGACTTGTCGGAAAAAATGAAGCCCGATTGAATAGGTCGGAACCCCTTCCGACCTAAAATAGTCGGAAACTGCCGTCTTTCCGACAAGACGGCAGTTTCGACTAAAATTGAATACACCCCTTAATGTGGTTGTTCCAGAATAGAAGCAAAAAACCATGAAAAATATTGTGCATATATTCAGTTGTGCTTCAGTAAAAGCAGATGGATAGTTTTTCCTACTCTATCTCTTGAGCTGTAAGTACTCTAAATGGGTCAGAATGCAGAATACAAACCATACCTTTTATAAGTAGTATCTCATGTAAGTAATATGTACATTATATTTTAAATGTTTGAGAATTTTTTATTTCCACTTCTCATATCAGTCTGCCACTGGGCAATATACCAGTATTTAAGTACTACAGTGCTAATCTAATATTACCTTTACAACTGGTAAGAAAGAAGAACTGGGAGAGAGTCGTAAAGATGAGGCGGAAGCCGTGGTAAAAGAATAAGGACGTGGCTTTATTGTAAGTACTGTACTAACATTGCTCAAAATCATAGTACACAAAATAAACAGATTACACTTTGTGGCTGGATAGTGCAGATAATTAGCACCCAAGTGGTTTACAGCATCTGAAATGCGATGCGAACCATAATATACTTTTCATTTTCTTTTGAATGACTGCACTTGTAATATATGTAAAAGGTGGAAGGCTGCGCTAATTGAATATAATATGACAGCAGTAATACTTAATCTATTGATTGTACAATTTATTATTAAAAGATAATATCACTAATTCTTGTGATAAATATATCATAAAATGCATGCAACATAAATGAAATTTGGTAAAAACATACAATAAGGGTATAAGAAAGGGTTACCCAATTAGCCAGCAATGAAGGAAATTGGTGAATGGAAGAGTCCGTTCCAAATTATTCCCCCAGATCAATCTGAGTCCAGTATATGTAGACGTTTGGGAGGTAAGCAGTGTTCCATGTAATAGCAAATTACCGCTAGAGGAATTGGTGCTCCTGGATTTTAGATGGTGAGCTCCTCATGCAATGCGGAATGTGGAGATATCGGTCCAGTCTGCTATTTGAGTCCTCCAATTACATATGATGATCCGGTTTTTGGATGGGATGGTTCGGTCTTCCAATTGGTAGTGTCTGGCTTTGGGTCCCTTGTGCACCTGACGCGTTTCGCTGCGTTCATCTAGCAGCTTTTTCAAAGCTTTGAAAAAGCTGCTAGTTGAACGCAGTGAAACGCGTCAGGTGCACAAGGGACCCAAAGCCAGACACTACCAATTGGAAGACCGAACCATCCCATCCAAAAACCGGATCATCATATGTAATTGGAGGACTCAAATAGCAGACTGGACCGATATCTCCACATTCCGCATTGCATGAGGAGCTCACCATCTAAAATCCAGGAGCACCAATTCCTCTAGCGGTAATTTGCTATTACATGGGACACTGCTTACCTCCCAAACGTCTACATATACTGGACTCAGATTGATTTTGGGGGAATAATTTGGAACGGACTCTTCCATTCACCAATTTCCTTCATTGCTGGCTAATTGGGTAACCCTTTCTTATACCCTTATTGTATGTTTTTACCAAATTTCATTTATGTTGCATGCATTTTATGATATATTTATCACAAGAATTAGTGATATTATCTTTTAATAATAAATTGTACAATCAATAGATCAAGTATTACTGCTGTCATATTATATTCATTTAGCGCAGCCTTCCACCTTTTTCTTGTTTACCTACTTTGTAGGGGTGACTCCCCTTAATCTAAGGCAGCAGCTCGGTGAAACACCTTATACCTAAAGCGCCTGAGTACCCTCGGGTAACCAAACTTGTAATATATGTGCATGCTTCCCCTTCTCCATCTGAGAATGAAGCATTCTTGTGTAAAACAAGTGTTCAGTACAGGGTAAAGTAACCTCTAAAACACTCATCCAGACTGTTTTTGCATAAATGGGTGTATTTTTTTAAATTTGTTACCAATCAGAGGTAGTCATCATCATCATTCATGTGCAGTTTACACCAGGATTGAAGCACCAAACTGGTAGAACTGAAACAGAGGATGAAAAGAAAACAAAAAATACTGTAACACTCTACATCAGCAGGAATATGCTATTGGAATATGATAAAAGCATTAAGTGTACTCCTTAAAACATGTCAGAAAATGTAGCATTTTAAAATGTGACATCCACTGCCCTGTGCATGCCCTGTGCTCTTACTGGCTTCTGATTAAATGTGCTGTTTTGCAGCTGATTGTATCTAATGTTTTGTTTTTTTTTTGTTTTTTTTTGCTCATTGCTTACCCCCATATCTCTAAGGATCACCCCTGCCTGTACAGGTCTCTGTGTTCACTAAGATGCTCCACTTGACATTTAAAAGTTGCTGCTTTTTAATTAAGCTGGAATAAGCAATCTCCCTGTTAGTACGGCTAATATTTGCTGAGGAATGAGGCTGTATATTAAAGAGTAGGAATATGCTAACTAACAAAAAAGAAATTCTTGTAAGTATAGTGACTTGCTGAAAACACTTAATAAAATATTTAATATTATAGCTATGGAGATCCCTGCTGGTAGCTGGCGAGTGCTTAGTATCCACTTAAATCAGAAAGAACATTTGTGTCAGTCTGCAGTAGATTTCAAGTAGGCATTTGAATTTGGAAAAGGTATTCATTTTAATCACAAAAGTGCATTTATATTATTGCACAGTATATACTGTATTTATTAAATCTGACAGGCATGCTCCTTTTAAAGAACCGTTCTTATGCAGAGAACATGACCACTTGGCTTCTGTGTAGCCTGGCTGCTCTTCCTGGTCAAGAGTGGTTTAGGATGAATTGGTCAACCAGAAAAAAATCGACCGTGTCTAGGTCTACCCCAAAAGGTCGACATGCACACAGTCAACATAGTAAAAATGTCGACATGTGTTTCTTGTGGGGGTTTATTTCTTCTTCTTTTTTTTGTGTTTTCTCCATAATATGCCTGGGAACCCCAATTAGTGCACCGAGTCCCCTTGCATGGCTCGCATCGTTGCTATGACCAATCGTAGTCCATGTGAATGGTAAAGTATGAAAAAGTTGAAAATATTTTTTTTTTAAAAACTCATGTCGACCTTTTCCTGTGTCAGCCTTTGCCATGCCGATCTTTTAACAATGTCGACCTTTTGTCCACGTGAACCTTTTTAACAACGTTGACCTATTGACTGTCGACCTAACAACTGGATATAGTCAGCGGTATCCGGACTCCAGGTCGACAACAAAAAGGTCGACACACCTTAGGTCGACGCCAATTGGTCGACACACCTTAGGTCGACATGGACAAAAGGTCAACGTGGACAAAAGGTCGACAGGAACAAGGTCAACATGGAAAAAGGTCGACATGAGTTTTTCACAATTTTTTTATTTTTTGGAACCTTTTCATACTTAACGATCCACGTGGACTACGATTGGAACGGTAATCTGTGCCGAGCGAAGTGAAGGCACCATGCCCGAAGCATGGCGAGCGAAGCGAGAGGACGCGGTGCACTAATTGGGGTTCCCGGTCACTCTACGAAGAAAACGACACAAAAAACCCATAAAAAACTCATGTCGACCTTTTTCCATGTCGACCTTGTTCCTGTCGACCTTTTGGCCACGTCGACCTAAGGTGTGTCGACCAATTGGCGGCGACCTAAGGTGTGTCGACCTTTTTGTTGTCGACCTGGAGTCCCAGACCCATAGTCAGCTACCTTTAAGGAACATTGTACTGTACTGGGGAATTAATAATCAATATCTGTTTAATGACTTGATTCTAGCTGAAGGATAGAAAGGTACTGTCACGTTTTGTTCAAACGTTATTACTCTATATACAGTATTAAGGTCTAATCCATCATCCACCACTGGGTTGTTCCACACCAAATCAACACAGGTTTCAAACTGACCGTTTGAGATTGTAATGAAATTTGGTATAATAAATGCTGCCATGAGTGTTAAGAAAACCCCCAAATCTTAGGCTGATATGTACACTGGTTTTGAAGTTATATGCCTTTAAAGTTGCAAGTTTTTAACAAACAAAATATGCTATAAACATTTATTTAAATTGCAGCTCACCTAATTGAGGTAGAGAATTGGGCAAGATCTCATTTTAAACCTCTTATAGGCTTTCATATGATATATAACATAGTGGTATGTTTCCATAAAAACAAAAAAAGTATCAAAATGTTTATTTTCTCAAAAAGCCAATTTTTTTTTTAAAAAGTAAGCTATAAGAGCTTTCATTTTTGAGTGATACTGTACATGAAAATTGTATTTAAATACCCCTCAAAAAATATTTTTTCCAGTTCATTACATTAGAGTAGTGATTTTCAATCTTATTTTACTCGCTGCACACCGAACAATATTTTAAAATTGCCAAGGCACACCATCAGTTCACCCACAGAAAAAAACAACACACATTGGCCCTCACAGTAAAAAACAAATCCACACATACATTGACCACAGAAAAAACAATTACATTGCTCCCCACATAAATCATGTTGCTTCCTACATAAATCCTATTGCTTCCCACATGAATTATTCACAATGGGGGTCATTCCGAGTTGTTCGCTCGTTATTTTTTTCTCGCAACGGAGCGATTAGTTGCTAATGCGCATGCGCAATGTCCGCAGTGCGACTGCGCCAAGTAAATTTGCTATGCAGTTAGGTATTTTACTCACGGCATTACAAGGTTTTTTCTTCGTTCTGGTGATCGTAATGTGATTGACAGGAAGTGGGTGTTTCTGGGCGGAAACTGGCCGTTTTATGGGTGTGTGCGAAAAAACGCTACTGTTTCTGGGAAAAACGCGGGAGTGGCTGGAGAAACGGGGGAGTGTCTGGGCGAACGCTGGGTGTGTTTGTGACGTCAAACCAGGAACGACAAGCACTGAACTGATCGCACTGGCATAGTAAGTCTTGAGCTACTCAGAAACTGCACAGAGAAGTCTTTTCGCATTATTGCGAATCTTTCGTTCGCAATTTTGATAAGCTAAGATTCACTCCCAGTAGGCGGCGGCTTAGCGTGTGCAAAGCTGCTAAAAGCAGCTTGCGAGCGAACAACTCGGAATGAGGGCCATTGTCCCCCCCCCATAAATCCTATTGCTCCCCACAGGAGAAATAAAATAACAAATATTAGCCCCTACCGGTCAGCTGTCCTCCTCCCTGTCCCTCAGTGGCGGGGGTTCATAGTGGAGTGCTGCAAATACTGAGCAGCGGGCGGTCGGGCAGGTGTGGATGTGGGTGGGCAAGGAAAGCTATGGATGCAGGCGGGAACTGGAAGATGTGTATGCAGGCAGGTGGGCTGGGTGAGTGGTGAGACGCGGCGGCCGTGACCTATGATATCACACCACCGCGTCACCAAGGCATAGGTTATGGCCGGAGCATTACTGATCCTCTAAGAAGAGCCCGGGCCAACAATTCACTCTGAAGGTGCAGGAAGCTGCTCTGGCTCCGCGGCAAACCTTGCAACTGGTCGCGGCACACTAGTGTGCCATGGCACACTGGTTGAAAAAGCCTGCATTAGAGGAATGCACATTCCTCTTCAGGTGTGTTTGGGGAGGAGACTCTACAGACAGCGCCTGCTCTCACTTCTGTGCAGGCGCACAAACTTAAGTTGAAAGATAGTCCATGTGGAAACTGCTATTGTGTTGAATAGGCCTGCATTTTACATTTCCCTGGACCATTACAAGTGGTCCAAGGAAATAAAATTGCTACAGGTGGAGCCACACTAATCCTGGCTTCATCTGTGCCTGGGGGCCATGGCGAGGAGGACCACCGGAAACGAACGGGGCGCGCGTATGTCTTAGCCGCGCATGCGCCCCATTCAAAGTGAATGGGAGGGTCTCTGTGAGCTCTGCGGCGTGTCGAGGTGCAGGCGCGCCTAGGCACGGTGCTCGCCTGCGATGCAGCCTCGCACAGTGAGCGTGGCTTCATATGTATCTACTTAACACATATAATTAGCACAGAATCTCCAGTCTTTTAAGTCCTTGTTCACGATTAGACTCCAACGTGTATATGTGAATAAAACAAATATAGAAAGACACGTGTATAATTGTCTCTATTTCTTTTTCTTAATCAAGAACAGTCTCCTCCGTGATGTATAAGGTGGAATACGGTGATTTCTCCTCCATCCAAAGTCCTGATAGTAGTGTGTCCCTAGTAGTAGGAGCAATCACACCTGTGATATCCACAAAGGCAATGGATGCTTACTTTTGCTTACATGTAAACTTGTGTTATGCAGGCACGTAAAGGTTTCTTTTCCCTCTGTTTGCTCTCCAAATCTCCACGGCCGTGTGTAAACCATCTTTACAATGGAATGGCTGACACCGCTCTTAAAACCACTTAACTGACGATTTTTCCCTTCAAAAGCGTTAACAACATTGTTTTTTCAAAATGTATTTTATTTAATAAAGTTTAAAAAATATTTTTTTTAAATATTTAAACATTATATTATGCACATCTGCAGAACGGATCTCCTCGTCAAAAACGGGGGGACAGGGTGAGACGGCGCAGTTGCCTGAAATCTGACCATGCCAGTTAAGTGATTAAATCAACAAACGCCTGGGCTACAGACCAGGGGTGAATCCAGCAACTTTCATCCTGGTACGAACTACAACCAATCGCCCTTTTCCTGAAAATGGGAACAAACGGAAGGGGCTGCCCCTGTGAGGAATGGCAGGGAGGGACTGAAAGGCGGACTGTATAGCAGCACTGCTCCATACGCAGAAGGGACCTATACTACACCAGCGTACAGCTCCACAGTGGGAAAGGCCTCCTTCCATTTGTTCCCATTTTCTGCAAAAGGGAGATTGGTTGTAGTTCGTACCAAGATGAAAGTTGCTGGATTTCACCCCTGGTCTGTAGCCCAGGCGTTTGCTGATTTAAGAGCGGTGTCAGACAGTCCATTGTAAAGATGGTTTATACACGGCCGTGGAGATTTGGAGAGCAAACATAGAGGGGAAAAGAAACCTTTACGTGCCTGCATAACACAAGTTTACATGTAAGCAAAAGTAAGCATCCATTGCCTTTGTGGATATCACAGGTGTGATTGCTCCTACTACTAGGGACACACTACTATCAGGACTTTGGATGGAGGAGAAATCACCGTATTCCACCTTAAACATCACGGAGGAGACTGTTCTTGATTTAGAAAAAGAAATAGAGACTATTATACACGTGTCTTTCTATATTTGTTTTATTCGGATGTAGTATGGTTTGCCGGCAGTCGGGGTCCCGGCGACCAGCATACTGGTGCCGGAATCCCAACCGCCGGCATACCGACAGCTGGGCGAGCGCAAATGAGCCCCTTGTGGGCTCGCTACGCTGCGGGCACGGTGGCGCGCTGCACGCCATGCTATCTATTCTCCCTCCAGGGGGGTCGTGGACCCCCAAGAGGGAGAAAATATGTCGGTATGCCGGCAGTCGGGATTCCGGCGCCGGTATGGTGGTCGCTGGGAGCCCGGCCGCCGGCAACCAGAAGACCACCCGTTTTATTCACATATACACGTTGGAGTCCAATCGTGAACAAGGACTTAAGACTGCAGATTCTGTGTTAAGTATATGTGGAACATTGGCTTAGCGCCGTCATTGTCATATTTTTTATTTGTATTTTATTGTGAAAAGTGGGTGTCTTTTCCTTGTGACAAGAGGCAGTTTTGCCTATATATTGCGCCGCTTTGGGACCTTTTCAACAAAATCTGTCTAGCTCCATCTGTATCTGTCCAGGGATAGCAGCGCTATCTGAATAAGACGCTCAAGCAGACTCTGCTGATTAAAATATGTGGCATGCCTATATTCTTTGTGCGACTGCTGCTGTACCTGCATTTGAAATGCTATGTTACAAGTGATTTCTAGGAAAACACTGTACCACAGCATACTTGCCTACTTTTGAAAAGTAGTTTCAGGGAGATTATAGATCGCACTCTTAATGTGCCGCTCGGCGCACCATTGAGGGGGCGTGTCACATACCACCCAAGGGGTGTATCTATCTCCACCTATGGGCGTATCTGTCAATCAGGGGTGTGTCCTGCAGTGGTAGGTGAAAACCGAAGTACAAAGCTCAGTACTGGCTACACAATGACATTGCAGCTATATTACACAGCAGGGCGACACACTGACATCACAGCTACAGTACATGGCTACAAACTGACATCACACCAACATTACACAGCAGGGCTACACATTGACATCACACATGGGGGCTATATACGGTCATCACACCTACATTACACAGCAGAGCATAATACTGACATCACATCTACATCATTATACACATACAGTATATGTGTCATATACGGGATGTAGTCATGTGACCGGCAGACACACAACTTCCACCTCCATCCCGTGACCAACAGGGACTTTTCCCACTCGGCACGGTCGCCACCGAGCCGGCAAGGGGCCAGCTAAACTTGCCCCCTCCCGCCGGGATTCCGCTATCGGGATCCCGGCATCGGTATGCTGACTGGCGGTCTCCTGACCGCCGGTCACGCTTACCACTCCCGTCATATACATTTGACAGACTTTAATCCGGCCCTGGTGAGTACTGCTAAGTTTGACTTCTGATGTTGATTATTTACGTGCCACCTGGGGTGGGGGTCAGAGAAAGTGAGGAAATGAGAAGCGGAGCACGAGAGAGTGTCAGGGTGAGAGAGAGGGGTGAGAGGGGGAGAGAGGAATGCGAGAGATAGAGGATGTCAGGGAAAGTGAGGTAATGACAAAGTGAGAAGGGACAGCGAGAGTGTCAGGGATAGAGTGGTGAGAGAGAGAATGTGTCAGGGATAGAGAGAGGGGGTGAGAGAGTGTGTCAGGGATAGAAAGAGAGGGTGGTGAGAGAGAGGGTGTCAGGGATATAGAGAGGGTGGGTGAGAGAGGGTGTCATTGATAGAGAGGGGGGTTAGAAAGAGAGTGTCATTGATAGAGAGAGAAGGGGTGAGAGAGTGTGTGTCAGGGATAGAAAGGTAGGGGGGTGAGAGAGGTTGCACGGGATAGAGAGGGGGAGTGAGTGAGAGAGAGCGCGGGGGTGAGAGTGGGTGTCAGGAATAGAGAGGGAGAGAGTATGCCAGGGATAGAGAGAAAGAGAGAGGGAGTGTGTGTGAGGGATAGAGAGAGAGGGAAGAGAGAAAGGGGGTGAGAGACGGTGTCAGCGATAGAGGGGGTGAGAGGGAGAGAGGGAGTCAGGAATAAAGAGAGGGTGAGAGAGACAATGTCAGGGATAGAGAGACAGGGAAGAGAGAAGGGGGTGAGAGACAGTGTCAAGGATAGGGAGAGAGGGAGAGAGAGAAGGGGATGACCGAGAGAGGATGGCAGGGATAGAGAGGGAGGGAAGAGAGAAAGGGGGTGAGAGACGGTGTCAGCGATAGAGGGGGTGAGAGGGAGAGAGGGAGTCAGGAATAAAGAGAGAGGGTGAGAGAGACAATGTCAGGGATAGAGAGACAGGGAAGAGAGAAGGGGGTGAGAGACAGTGTCAAGGATAGGGAGAGAGGGAGAGAGAGAAGGGGATGACCGAGAGAGGATGGCAGGGATAGAGAGGGAGGGAAGAGAGAAAGGGGGGTGAGAGAGACGGTGTCAGAGATAGTGAGAGGGGGGTGAGAGAGGGTGCCAGGGATAGAGAGAGGGGATGAGAAGAAAGAGAGAGAAGGGAGTGAGAGAGAGGGAAGAGAGAAAGGGAGTGAGAGATGGTGATAGAGAGAGGGGTGTCAAGAATAGAGAGAGATGGGGTAAAAGTGTCAGGGACAGAGAGGTGATGAGAGAGACGGTGTCAGGGATAGAGTGGGTGAGAAAGATGAATGAGAGAGAAGGGGGTGAGAGAGGGTGTCATTGATAGAGAGAGGGGGAGAGAGGGTATCAGGGATAGAGATGGGGGTACGAAAGAGGGAAGACAAAGGGGGGTGAGAGAGAGATGGTGTCGGAGATAGAGAGAGAGGGAGTGAGAGAGGGTGTCAGGAATAGAGAGAGGGGGTGTCAGGGTTAGAGAGAGAGGGGGTGAGATGGTATCATTGATAGAGAGAGGGGGCGTGCGAGAGGGGGTTGAGAGAGAGGGTGTCAGGAGTAGAGAGAGAGAGGGAGTAAGAGAGAGATGGTGTCAGGGATAAATAGAGAGGGGATGACAGAGGGTGTCAGGGATAGATAGATAGATAGATAGATAGATAGATAGATAGATAATGAAAGAGAGGGAAGAGAGTGTGTCAGAGATAGATAGATAGATAGATAGATAGATAGATAGATAGATAGATAGATAGATAGATAGATAGTGAAAGAGAGGGAAGAGAGTGTGTCAGGGATAGAGAGAGGGGGTGAAAGAGAAGGGGTTTCAGACAGAGAGAGAGAGATCTGAAGGCAGATCTTTCCAAAACCCCCCCCCCAATCCCAACAGGAATCCGGTCCTGCAGCAGAGAACACTAACCAGTCAACATGGAGGTGGCTGTGGGGAGTTGCCAGCGTTAGACTTCAGCAGCCAGGTCCCGCCCATGCTGGAGTCGCGCGCTGGGAGATGGGACAGCAATGAAGAATGTACTGCTTCCACACTCCAGCCAGCAGCCCTCACCTAATTGACACCGCCGGAGTCAGGACCCTGGGGGAGGGCGGTGTGAGGAGAGAGTAAGCAGGGGGGCAGGGGAGGAAGGGTGGGTTGGGGGTGCTGTAGATGGGGGATGTGAGGAGAGAGTCAGCAGGAAAGGCGAACCTGTGTGGGGAGGGGTCAGGGGTGCTGTGGATGGGGGAGGTGGATGTGAGGAGAAAGCGAGCAGGAGGGGAATCTGTGTGTGTGTGTGGGGGGAGTCTGGGGTGGCCTGGATGGAGGAGGGGGCTGTGAGGAGAGAGTGAGCAGCAGAAGGGAACCTGTGTCGGGGGTCGGGGGTGCCGTGGATGGGGGATGGGATGCGAGGAGGGGAGGGTCAAGGGTGCCGTGGATGGAGGAGGGGATGTGAGAAGAGAGTGAGCAGCAGAGGGGAACCTGTGTGCCGGAGGGGTGGTGGGCTGTACTTCAATTTGCGGGGCAGTGGGGGGACTCTGGTAAAAAGCAGGAGCCTGCTCCAATATTACCCCCAGTGCAACATTGCGCACAGCATACACAGCCTCCCTTCTCCATAATACACCCTGCACATTAAAGTATATACAGCATACATCCCCCATATTACACCCAGCAATTGCATTACACACAGTATCCCCCATATTACACCCAGCAATGACATTACACACAGCCCCCCCCCATATTACACCCAGCACATTACATTACACAGTACCCCCCATATTATACCCAGCAATTTGCATTACACACAGTATCCCCCATATTACACCCAGCACAATGCATTACACAGTCCACCCATATTACACCCAGCACATTACATTATACACACAGCCCCCCTTCTCCATATTACACTCAGCACATTACATTACAGCCCCCCCCCCCCCCCCCACATTACACCCAGCACATTACATTATACATACCCCCTCCCCATATTACACCATGTACTAGATTACACCCAGTCCCTGTGCCACATTACAGGACACACAGCCCCCATTCCACACAGCACCCACCTGGCTATGTTGTTCCTTCCAATAAGGACTGGGTCCTGGAGCTGGCCCCAGGACAGTGTGGGTCTGTGGGAAGGCAGCACAGCGAGGGCACATCCTATGGAGGAGCAGGAGGAGGGAATGTGCTGCTACACGCTGCCATCTGACTCAGTGTGGTGGGAGGGGCCAGGAAGCAAAGCCCAGCTTCAGACTGCCTTGCTCTCTGTGTACACGGCAGGGGGGAGATCGCTGCACACAACCGTGCGGTGGCCGGCTCTGAAGTCTCCCGTGCCGGCCCCGCCCCGATCTCCGGACTTGCGCATGCGCAGTCCAGAATTTCAACTTAGGACCCTCAAAATCCGGGAGGGCTGTCTAGGTGTGCGGGGCAGTGGGAGGCTCATGTAAAAATCGGGAGCCTCCCGCAGGCAAGCCTGTACCACAGCATTTTGTTTGCAAATATAACAACAGACGCACACAGAATATGGGCATGCCGCATATTAAAAAAAATGTAAAGGAAAAACTTGCACGAAAAGACGTTTGGCACTACCAAGTCACGCCGGAAGGGCTGTTTAACATCAGAGGCGTCACCAGGTGTGGGTACACCTGGTGCGCACTCTGCATCACTACACCCCCCACCCCCACTCCCTCTTCCCACACTCACCCCGCCGGAGCCGTGGGCAGACGGAAAGGGGGCGTGGTCTAATTAAAAGGGGCGTGGCCGCGCGTGTCTCCTCTTCTTCACTCCGGGGGGTGCGCGTATCCAGCTTCCTCTGAAATGCTGGCTGCCCCCGGAGACTAGGCAACGTGCAGTGGCGGCTCCTTTTCTGTGACAGGAGCCTAGTGCTGCAGAGGATTATCACACTGCAGCACTCGGCTCCTGTCACTGCAGAAGAGCCAGCACTTGGTGTCACCCCTTCCGTGGGAGATACCTGGGTGCGGGCCGCACCCCCCGCACCTGCCTTCTGACGCCACTGTTTAACATACCAGTGGGCTTACATATACATAGACACATCTGTATGACACCTTTTACATTTTATAGGGGAAGATTCTGCTTCTGCAGGTCTGAACAACACAAATCATAGCATCTTTCCTCAGAGGGTGTTTCACCTACCTTCAATATAATCAGGTTGCTGATTTCATTGCTGCTTGTACAGTATTCAGCCTCCTTTATCAATCTTTTTTTTTATCCAGGGCTGCAGGAGAATCTCATCCAAAGAAGAAAAAGAAGGGTGATTCATTCTGTTGTACACCGGTGAATGAATCACTCGTCTATTTTCTTCTTTAGTTAAAAATATATACGTTTAGGGGTTATCAGCATGTAGCACACCCAGGTAAAACTACATTGCTGCAAACATTGCTGTGGGGGGTATGCAATTAGCGGGTGTGGTTCATCAAATCGACAGTGTCTAGGTCGAAAATGTTTAGGTCGACCACTATAGGTCGACAGTCACTAGGTCGACATGGATGGAAGGTCGACAGGGTTTCTAGGTCGACATGTGCTAGGTCGACAGGTCTAAAGGTCGACACGAGGATTTTTTTTTTTTTTGTGTCGTTTTCTTCGCAGAGTGACCGGGATCCCAAATTAGTGCACCGTGTCCCCTCGCATGGCTCGCTACGCTCGCCATGCTTCGGGCATGGTGCCTTCGCTCCGCTACCGCTTTGCTCGGCACACTTTACCGTTCCAATCGTAGTCCACGTGGATCGTTAAGTATGAAAAAAGAAAAAAAAAAGGAAAAAATGTGAAAAACTCATGTCGACCTTTAGACCTGTCGACCTAGCACATGTCGACCTTCCATCCATGTCGACCTAGTGACTGTCGACCTATAGTGGTCGACCTAAACATTGTCGACCTAGACACTGTCGATCTTCAGACCGGATCCCGCAATTAGCAAAATGTTTTTCGCCATGAGGAAAAAAAATAGCTTTTCGCTATTTTTAGGGTGAGTGGGGATTTGCCCTATGCAATAGCAGGGTGTCCATCAAAAACGCGGGCAATTTTTGATGATTTTGAAGCATTTTTCGCCAATGCCTTTTCACTTAAAAAAAAAAAAAAAAAGCCTTCAATACGGAAAAAAATGGCCCTGATTGAATACTCAGTGGGACGAATTCATTATCTCTGAAATGATTGGAGCTAGTTGCATACCGACCCGGTAGTGGCGACGGGGGAGGGGGTGGGAGGGTTGGCGTGACAGGGGGAGTGAAGTTTCTTCACTTCCCCTCCCTCACCCGGCTCCATAGTCCTGCATTCTAATATGGACAAGATTGTCCATATTGCCCTGCAGGTATGAACGAGCCGGCACCAACGATGAACGAGCACAGGGCCACGCATCGTTCAACGTTGGTGCCTACACACTGAAAGATATGAATGAGTTCTCATTCGTTAATGAACGAGAACGTTCAGTAAAATCTTTAAGTGTATAGGGCCTATTAGTCTTGTTTAAATTAATTGGTGAAACTGGGGAATAAGCCAGTTTAACATTTAATAACACATTATGATTGTTCTGCTGCAGATGGAGCCTCTAAGCTCAGTTCCGGAGCACGCACTGTGTGAAAACGTCCAAACAGGCATGCATTTATCTCTGCATTAACCCTTAAATCACGCCTGGCCAGCCTGTGGTCTCCAGTTGTGAAACTACAAGTCCCAGTATGCCATCATAGTTTTGCTATTAGGGAGTGCTAAAACTGTTTCAGGGCATGCTGGTATGTGTAGGTTCACAATAGAGATGAGCTGGTCCGGTTTCTACGAGAACCGGACCTACCCGAACTTTAGAATCCGAGTCCGGATCCGACTCCGGCTCGGGACTTCCTGCCTTTCTTTGATACCAAATCGAGTCCGAACGTCATCATTAACCCGCAGGTTTTGGATTCTATAAACTTTGACTGTGGAGAGTGTACTGGTCAGAAGTGTCCGTCACAGTACTGTTATGTCTTTCGTGGGACGGGTGCTCTGTCTGCTGTATCTGAATGTGTTGCTCTGCTGTATCAGTCCGGACGAGGTGCTCTGTCTGCTGTATCTGAAAGGGGTGATCTGTGTGTCAATCTAGGGACTCCTCCCCAGTGTATAATTAAATTTAAAGAGCTAAAAACAAAAATCTTAAAAATATAATTATAAAATTGTTGTTTTTTATTTTTGTTTGTGCTGTACCACAGCGTACTATACAATTTTTATTTTATTTTCATAAGTACTGTGACACTGCCGGTCAGACGGCAGTATATTATTTTGTGCTCATGCATGTATTGTGCGAAACTGTGAAGGTCAACCGCAGTGTTCGACCACTATTAATGATGCACACATGTATTGTGTGACGCTGTGGGTGTAGGTGGTACCACAGTAATACAGTATATTTAATTTCCTACTCATACACGTATTGTGCGACACTGTTGGTGAAATTGAACCGCAGTGTTTGATTACAATTTCGTACTCATACACATATTTTTGTGACACTGTTGGTGAAATTAAACCGTAGTGTATTACCATTTCTGACTCATACTTGTATTGTGCAATACTGAAGGTGGTACATTTTTTGTACAAATTGTGGTGTGTACTGTACCCCACTTTATTCTTGTTTGTGGATAGATATGGAGGATGAACAATTAAGAGGAGAGCAGGAAGCACATACTAGTGGTGTAGGGGCTGCCACCAGTCATCACGATACAAGTCCGTTAGTGTCATTTACTAAGGCAGATGCCCAGGGGCATAGAGGGCTTATGTCAGAGCATGTAAAATCATTTAATTTTATAGTGGTAAAGAAAAAACATCAAAAGGAAAGTTAGCTGCAGAGGCAGTAAGACAAACTGTGCATTCAGAATCAGAACCATCAGACATTCTTGAGGAACGTTTAGGTGTGTCCACGTCGGCTATGTGTGAGCTTGGCATTTCTCACACTGTCTTCATTGAGAAGTCTCTTTCACCTTCTTCCATCATTTCTGAACCATCTACACATGTGGGGAGCAGTACAAGTAAAGATGTCCTGATGCTGCGCTGTCAGCTTACTACTTGAACCAGCTTATTGCTTATATTTAGTCCTTTGAGTGCCGGATCCTCTCACTCTGCTATATATATATATATATATATATATATATATATATATATATATATATAAAATAAGATTTTACTCACCGGTAAATCTATTTCTCGTAGTCCGTAGTGGATGCTGGGACTCCGTAAGGACCATGGGGAATAGCGGCTCCGCAGGAGACTGGGCACAACTAAAGAAAGCTTTAGGACTACCTGGTGTGCACTGGCTCCTCCCACTATGACCCTCCTCCAGACCTCAGTTAGGATACTGTGCCCGGAAGAGCTGACACAATAAGGAAGGATTTTGAATCCCGGGTAAGACTCATACCAGCCACACCAATCACACCGTATAACTCGTGATACTATACCCAGTTAACAGTATGAAATATAACTGAGCCTCTCAACAGATGGCTCAACAATAACCCTTTAGTTAAACAATAACTATATACAAGTATTGCAGACAATCCGCACTTGGGATGGGCGCCCAGCATCCACTACGGACTACGAGAAATAGATTTACCGGTGAGTAAAATCTTATTTTCTCTGACGTCCTAAGTGGATGCTGGGACTCCGTAAGGACCATGGGGATTATACCAAAGCTCCCAAACGGGCGGGAGAGTGCGGATGACTCTGCAGCACCGAATGAGCAAACTCTAGGTCCTCCTCAGCCAGGGTATCAAACTTGTAGACTCTTGCAAAAGTGTTTGAACCCGACCAAGTAACAGCTCGGCAAAGTTGTAAAGCCGAGACCCCTCGGGCAGCCGCCCAAGAAGAGCCCACTTTCCTCGTGGAATGGGCTTTTACAGATTTAGGGTGCGGCAGTCCAGCCGCAGAATGTGCAAGTTGAATCGTGCTACAGATCCAGCGAGCAATAGTCTGCTTAGAAGCAGGAGCACCCAGCTTGTTGGGTGCATACAGGATAAATAGCGAGTCAGTTTTCCTGACTCCAGCCGTCCTGGAAACATATATTTTCAGGGCCCTGACTACGTCCAGTAACTTGGAGTCCTCCAAGTCCCAAGTAGCCGCAGGCACCACAATAGGTTGGTTCACATGAAAAGCTGATACCACCTTAGGAAGGAATTGGGAACGAGTCCTCAATTCCGCCCTATCAATATAAAAAAATCAGATAAGGGCTTTTGCATGACAAAGCCGCCAATTCTGATACACGCCTGGCCGACGTCAAGGCCAACAGCATGACCACTTTCCACGTGAGGTATTTTAGCTCCACGGATTTAAGTGGCTCAACCCAATGCGACTTCAGGAAATCCAACACCACGTTGAGATCCCACGGTGCCACTGGAGGCACAAACGGGGGCTGAATATGCAGCACTCCCTTAACAAAAGTCTGAACTTCAGGCAGTGAAGCCAGTTCTTTTTTGGAAGAAAATGTACAGAGCCGAAATCTGGACCTTAATGGAACCCAATTTTAGGCCCATAGTCACTCCTGACTGTAGGAAGTGCAGAAATCGACCCAGTTGAAATTCCTCCGTTGGGCCTTCCTGGCCTCACACCAAGCAACATATTTTTGCCATATGCGGTGATAATGTTTTGCGATCACATCTTTCCTAGCCTTAATCAGCGTAGGAATGACTTCCTCCGGAATGCCTTTTTCCTTTAGGATCCGGTGTTCAACCGCCATGCCGCCAAACGCAGCCGCGGTAAGTCTTGGAACAGAGACAGGGCCCCTGCTGCAGCAGGTCCTGTCTGAGCGGCAGAGGCCATGGGTCCTCTGAGATCATTTCTTGAAGTTCTGGGTACCAAGCTCTTCTTGGCCAATCCGGAACCACGAGTATAGTTCGTACTCCTCTCTTTCTTATCATTCTCAGTACCTTGGGTATGAGAGGCAGAGGAGGGAACCCATACACCGACTGGTACACCCACGGTGTTACCAGAGCGTCCACAGCTATCGCCTGAGGGTCCCTTGACCTGGCGCAATATATTTTTAGCTGTTTGTTGAGGCGGGACGCCGACATGTCCACCTGTGGCCTTTCCCAATGGTGTACAATCATTTGGAAAACTTCTGGATGAAGTCCCCACTCTCCCGGGTGGAGGTCGTGCCTGCTGAGAAAGTCTGTTTCCCAGTTGTCCACTCCGGGAATGAACACTGCTGACAGTGCTAACACATGATTTTCCGCCCATCGGAAAATCCTTGTGGCTTCTGCCATCGCCATCCTGCTTCTTGTGCCGCCCTGTTGGTTTACATGGGCGACCGCCGTGATGTTGTCTGACTGGATCAGCACCGGCTGGTGTTGAAGCAGGGGTCTAGCCTGACTTAGGGCATTGTAAATGGCCCTTAGTTCCCGAATATTTATGTGTAGGGAAGTTTCCTGACTCGACCATAGTCCTTGGAGGCTTTTTCCCTGTGTGACTGCCCCCCAGCCTCGAAGGCTGGCATCCGTGGTCACCAGGACCCAGTCCTGTATGCCGAATCTGCGGCCCTCTAGAAGATGAGCACTCTGCAGCCACCACAACAGCGACACCCTGGCCCTTGGAGACAGGGTTATCAGCCGATGCATCTGAAGATGCGACCCGGACCACTTGTCCAACAGATCCCACTGGAAGATCCTTGCATGGAACCTGCCGAATGGATTTTCTTCGTAAGAAGCTACCATCTTTCCCAGGACTCGCGTGCATTGATGCACCGACACCTGTATTTGTTTTAGGAGGTCTCTGACTAGAGATGACAACTCCTTGGCCTTCTCCTCCGGGAGAAACACTTTTTCCTGTTCTGTGTCCAGAACCATACCCAGGAACAGTAGACGCGTCGTAGGAACCAGCTGCGACTTTGGAATATTCAGAATCCAGCCGTGCTGTTGTAGCACTTCCCGAGATAGTGCTACTCCGACCAACAACTGCTCCCTGGACCTCGCCTTTATAAGGAGATCGTCCAAGTACGGGATAATTATAACTCCCTTTTTCGAAGGAGTATCATCATTTCGGCCATTACCTTGGTAAATACCCTCGGTGCCGGGGACAGACCAACGGCAACGTCTGGAATTGGTAATGACAGTCCTGTACCACAATTTTGAGGTACTCCTGGTGAGGAGGGTAAATGGGGACATGCAGGTAAGCATCCTTGATGTCCAGTGATACCATGTAATCCCCTTCGTCCAGGCTTGCAATAACCGCCCTGAGCGATTCCATTTTGAACTTGAACCTTCGTATATAAGTGTTCAAAGATTTCAATTTTAGGACGGGTCTCACCGAACCGTCTGGTTTCGGTACCACAAACATTGTGGAATAGTAACCCCGGCCTTGTTGAAGGAGGGGTACCTTGATTATCACCTGCTGGAATTACAGCTTGTGAATTGCCGCCAGTACTACCTCCCCTTTCTCCGAGGGCAGCATGCACGGCTGATTTGAGGTAACGGCGAGGGGGAGTCGCCTCGAACTCCAGCTTGTATCCTTGTGATACTACTTGCAGAACCCAGGGATCCAAATGTGAGCGAGCCCACTGGTCGCTGAAGTTCCCGAGACGCGCCCCCACCGCACCTGGCTCCACCTGTGGAGCCCCAGCATCATGCGGTGGACTCAGATGAAGCGGGGGAAGATTTTTGATCCTGGGAACTGGCTGTCTGGTGCAGCTTTTTCCCTCTTCCCTTGTCTCTGTGCAGAAAGGAAGCGCCTTTGACCCGCTCGTTTTTCTGAAGCCGAAAGGACTGTACCTGATAATACGGTGCTTTCTTAGGCTGTGAGGAAACCTGAGGTAAAAAATTTTCTTCCCAGCTGTTGCTGTGGATACGAGGTCCCAGAGACCATCCCCAAACAATTCCTCACCCTCATAAGGCAGAATCTCCATGTGCCTTTTAAAGTCAGCATCACCTGTCCACTGCCGGGTCCCTAATACCCTCCTGGCAGAATGGACATTGCATTAATTTTGGATGCCAGCCGGCAAATATCCCTCTGTGCATCCCTCATATATAAGACGACGTCTTTAATATGCTCTATGGTTAGCAAAATAGTATCCCTGTCTAGGGTATCAATATTATCTGACAGTGTATCAGACCACGCTGCAGCAGCACTACCCATGCTGAGGCAATTGCAGGTCTCAGTATAGTACCTGAGTGTGTATATACAGACTTCAGGATAGCCTCCTGCTTTTTATCAGCAGGCTCCTTCAAAGTGGCCGTATCCTAAGACGGCAGTGCCACATTTTTTGACAAACGTGCGAGCGCCTTATCCACCCTAGGGGATATCTCCCAACGTGACCTATCCTCTGGCGGGAAAGGGTACGCCATCAGTAACCTTTTAGAAATTACCAGTTTCTTATCGGGGGAACCCACGCTTCATTCACTCATCTGATGGGGGAACAAAACACTGGCTGCTTTTTCTCCCCAAACATAAAACCCCTTTTTTGTGGTACTATGGGTTAATGTCAGAAATGTGTAACACATTTTTCATTGCCGAGATCATGCAACGGATGTTCCTATTGGATTGTGTATATGTCTCAACCTCGTCGACACTGGAGTCAGACTCCGTGTCGACATCTGTATCTGCCATCTGAGGTAGCGGGCGTTTTTGAGCCCCTGATGGCCTTTGAGACGCCTGGGCTGGCGCGGGCTGAGAAGCCGGCTGTCCCATAGCTGTTACGTCATCCAGCCTTTTATGTAAGGAGTTGACACTGTCGGTTAATACCTTCCACCTATCCATCCACTCTGGTGTCGGCCCCACAGGGGGCGACATCACATTTATCGGCATCTGCTCCGCCTTCCACGTAATGTCTTTCTTAGAGATCCTTCCTCTTTTCTTACTTTATGCGCAGTCGTGCTCATCAGATGATGTAATCACATGGGCAGATAGGGGGAGGATGTATAAAGAATGCACTTTTTCTTTTAAAAGTGACTAGTGCTGATGTGCAAAATACAGAAAAAAGTGCTGTGTGCAGACTTAACAGAGCCACTATCAAACCATGTGACTCAAATGGGCATATTCATGTATGCCTTTCAAAAAGCACCCATGTGGTAATATGGGTAAGAGAATCCTCAAACAAATATGACAACTCACTGGTCAGGAATTTCTGCTTGAAGATCTTCAGAAAAACCCATCACGTTTAGCAGTTTTATTGCAATGCAGAATCACATATAGGCGGTTATTCAGGTCGCATTGCTAAGCAATGTAACTGCAATAACCCCGGCGGCGGCAGTGCTTTCTGTCCACAGTGGGTGCATATGCCTCTGCCTGATTACCTAGCTGCGGCGGAAGGGGGTCTTCGACAGTTGCTGCGATCGCATGCGAAAGAACAGATTGCAGATTGTGCTTTTTAGCAGAATCTGCAATCCGTACTGAATAAACCCCATAGTCCATAGAAAAAAGGTCAGTGGCAGCAGCCCACCCGTCAGCTGTTTCAGCAAGATCCCAGTTGGTTTTCTTCAGGGGAAAGAAAAAGAAAATCACTGTCTTTAGCATAAACAGCCAAAGAAGTTAGGCCCTACCTCACTCCCTTTTCCCTTAATAAGGAGCCCTCCAGGTCCTGGCGTCCTGATATTAGTGCCCCAGTCTTCCGGATCCCATTGTCCCTAGCAGGCCTATCGCCTGCTAGGGATAGGCCTGCTAACTGCCGTCAGGAGCCCTGACTTGTGGGAGAGACTGCTTTAAACCAAGCAGAAAGATGGTGGCTGATAAAACCGCTTTCTCGGCTGAGAAGCCCAAAAGACCTGTCCTGATTCTGTCAGTGGCACAGGACACTATTAATTCCCTAGTACCTCTCCTGCCACATCCCCTTTCCCTCTGCTTTTTTTTTTTTGGCCCCAAAAAGCTTCATGTGACATTGGCAAGCTTCCACCTTCCACCTTCACCAATTGTTTCACGCTGACATATCTTTGGGACATAACCTGGGCACATACACGTGTCGCAAGTTCTTCTCCCTGATACATGCTTGTGACCCTTTTAACTGGCCTTGGAATCTATTTTCATTAAAGGTTTGTGGTGTCAACTCCTCTGTGTCACCCTCCCTTTCCCTCCACTTTGGCATATTGTCCGAAGTGGTCATTTCAACGGACAATATCCCTTTGCCTACTGAACTTCCCCTCCGTTTCACCTACCTGCCTTTTATGGATATTTCCCGTATCGGACTCGGATTTACTGGTTACTGGGGAAGCCACCTCATTCTTCGTGACACCCAACCTTAAATTAATTTGGACTGGGGAAGGGTTTTAAGTTCACTCTGGGCCTAGTAGTCAACCTAGTCCTCACTGGTCTTGGCCTATATTGACAATTCCACTTTTTATGGCCCAGCTCTTTGCACCAGTAATATCTTGTATCTGCCCTGACTTTAATTGTTCTGAGGTCATGTCCAACGTTGCCCCTACCCTTTCCCTCAGAGCAAGTCATTGGCCCTGAGTCTCAGTGAGTCTTTTCAATTGTTGAACTTTTAGTTCTTCCTTCAGTCTTTCCAGCTTCGATTAAATTTTCTTCATTAACGTGACTGGTTCGTCCTCCGAGCTCCCATCTTTGGCCCTCATAACTGTCTCCTGCTCTTCTACGACCAGCACAAAACTCATTTTGATTCTCTTGTCCAGGTTTTAGGAACTTCTAGTCGATTTCTTCTATATTTGCAGAAGGGTAATATATTCTTGGTCCTGGTCTCCTAATTGACTCTGTAGTTTAGGAATCTCCTCCACTTTTTATTCTAGCTGACTGTTACAAAGGGCCAGCTTTTTGGAACTCTGCCGTAAAAATTTCCCAACTCCTTCACTTCTTTGGAGCCTCTGTCGTATTTCTGTGGTTTCTACGAGCGGATAGGTTACAGGGTTTAGTTGTTTCACTTCTGTTAACGAACCCACCATGCTGAGAACGGCTTCAATATCAGGTTCTCGTAACCGCGATTTAAGAATTAACTCTCGTGTCTCATATAGAGAACTCTTCCTGGGTAGAGCAATATCAGAAACGGGACTTTGCATCCATTGCTCTGAGACAGGCTTTTGCTCCTTACTTAGTGAGTCCTCTATGAACTGACCCAGTTCAGCAATGGGATCTTGAGCCTCTCATGGTGGATCATGCCGGGGCGAAAACAACCTCAGGATCAACATTTTGCATCTTATCCTCTACATACATGAATAACTTCTTCAGGAGCATGTTCCCATACTACTTCTGGAGTAGACGCCTGTATTGCAACTAGCTTAGTCATGACTGGCTCATGTAGGCGAGACACCTCCAAAGGAACGATCTTTGTCTGTGATTTGACATCAGAGAAAGTCTCACATGTGTACTGGACATCCTGAACCGGGGACTTCTGAACCTGTGATGTCCCGTCAGACTCCTGAATGTACAGTGTGTCAACAGGAGCAGTGTCATGGGTTTCCAAGACCTCAACAGATGCAATCTCTGGCTTAGATAAGACTCCCAGTTCTAGGATGGGCTCTTGCAGGACCTCCAAGACCAACTGCATGGGTATTCGTGCCTGTGAATGCTCCACCTCTCAGGAAGGGCCCTCATTTCCACTTTCCAGGTACATGACCTTACTAGGGGCACAGCCGGGCACTTTCCAGTGGCAGCTCTGGCTCAACTTTTATGTTCCTTCTGGCTGAAACAGGGAATCCCATGCAGCTGGGTTACCTCAGTATGGTGCCATTCTTCCACAGCCTGCACCACCTTTGGCATCACTTCCACCAAAGATGGCATCTCCATTTTGGCTGATATTGTATCTATCCCAACAATCAGCGTAACAGCTACATCACCTGGTGTTGCTACGCCAGTCTCTGAACTGAATCTTGGCATAGCCAACCGTTTTAGCTTTGAAACCTCCTCCTTAAGCTCCACCAAGTCTTGCGACAGAGCCTAATTGACCGGAACCAGATTACCATTTCATGTCTGGCCGTGGGAGATTTCCTGTAATAGTTCTTGGCTTTGTACTACAAAGTTTCCAGTCCTGGTTTTAGCCCTTGCCAAAATTTGATTTGTATTATTTTAATCCAATATCAATCTAGAGCAATAGCATAGTCACAAGTTTTTTGTATAATGATTAGTAGTACTGTTGAAATTATAGAATTGTTATGGCTTGGAATTGTAGAATCTTAAATCAGTCTTTTAAGGTAGTTTACATACTAAAACTTATGCCGCTTTTATACTAAAATGATGGGTCGCACCCAAGATCCGTACATGGGTACTTCCCGGGTGTGACCCGTCAAGAGACCCCTTTCAGACAGTGTATTACCGGGATGCTGATGTCACTATTGACATGTGTGGAGGCAGCGCTTGAAGATGAAATGATCTCCAGGCGTTGCCTCTTCTCTATACAGTACCTGGGTTCAGGGTCGCAGCGATCCAGCGTACCGTTTACACTGCACCGCGACCCATGCCCTTCCCGGGACCAGCCCTGCAAGCTAGCTGGGTTGAATTACCAGGTAACTGGACCCGGGTTAACCCTTTTACACCGAGCCACTCCCGGGTTATCACGGCAATAACCGAGGTTTTTAGTGGTGGTGTAAAAGCGGTATCAGTGTTGCTGGCTACAACAACCAATTACTGTAGTGTCCATTTTTCAGCTAATCTATAGATAAACTATACATGGTGCCTTTCTCTGCCTTGGGGGGTTTCTGTATTTTACACATGCATTGTTCAGTGCTACTCTTTTGAATCATAGGCCCTCATTCCGAGTTGATCGCTCGGTAATTTTCTTCGCATCGCAGTGAAATTCCGCTTAGTACGCATGCGCAATATTCGCACTGCGACTGCGCCAAGTAATTTTACAATGAAGATAGTATTTTTACTCACGGCTTTTTCTTCGCTCTGGCGAACGTAGTGTGATTGACAGGAAATGGGTGTTACTGGGCGGAAACACAGCGTTTTCGGGGCGTGTGGATAAAAACGCTACCGTTTCCGGAAAAAACGCAGGAGTGGCCGGAGAAACGGGGGAGTGTCTGGGCGAACGCTGGGTGTGTTTATGACGTCAAACCAGGAACGACAAGCACTGAACTGAACGCAGATGCCGAGTAAGTCTGAAGCTACTCTGAAACTGCTAAGTAGTTTGTAATCGCAATATTGCGAATACATCGGTCGCAATTTTAAGAAGCTAAGATACACTCCCAGTAGGCGTAGGCTTAGCGTGAGCAACTCTGCTAAATTCGCCTTGCGAGCGATCAACTCGGAATGAGGGCCATATTTTTTTATTTAGAAAAGCATTTAAAAAAAATGTCCCACCTTTTGTTAGTGATGTGAGATATTACATTATTTCATAAATATCCATAAAAGTCCATAGTTAAAAATGATTGCTACTGGTTTGGTAACTGTTTACCACTTGTTTACTGAAAAAAATATTTTTGAAAAGGGTGTGATCTATTTTTATACTGTTAAGTTATAATGTGTATTCACTCACGTGTAAACTGATTATTGCTGCCATTGGCATGAATAATTACTTTAAAACCTATAAATAGGACACCCCTTTTGCCATGCATCCAACTCAATCTTTCCAAATGCTATTGAGATTAGTTTTCAACCCCAGATATCTGTTCCCATAAACTGCATTCTAATACCATAAATCAATTCCTACTGCATGAAAACACATTCTACTAATCTAAGAGGTTTCCGAAGTATTCAAGCAAAACTGTTAATTGGATTTGTTTAATTCTGAATTTGGCTGCAACATTTTGCTTGTTTCTCTGGTGAAATTTTGGCCCTAAATTTTTTGCCGGTTCAACCACATGACACCACACAAAATGGGTTGTCTGTTGTCATCATTGTCCCAGCTTTATTCTGAGGCTAATTTCTGTGCAATGTGAATTTTTACAAATGCAGTACAAAACACCATTCCATGAACTGAGATGTAAAAGGTCTGTTCTGTCATGAAATCTGATATACACCAAGTTCAATTTATACATGGGGGGATATTCAATTTGGCCCGAAGTGACATCGGGAGTAAAAAGTCAGTGAAACCTGTGTGTTTTCGGGTGAATTAGCCCCATTTTCGGATGAAAACGCGGCTGTTATCGGGCACTTTGCTTCGCCTGCCGTAGGCAGGTGAAGCAAAACCCCTGATAAGCCGCGGCACGCACCGGCTTATCGGGGCCAATTAAATAGCCCCCGGCGGCGATACTTATCACTCGGCACAAATTGAATATCCCCCATGGTGTGGTACAGATATATTTGTCGACTTTGGGACCTACCTCTCCATAGGGGATATCCAAGTGACATGTGCAGGGTATAAAATTACTTCATTGGCCAGTATTGCAGCAGGACAATATAGTTTCAGGAGTTTGTGCAGTTTAACCATTCCTTTGTGGCTATTGGTGTTCTGTGTGTCTGTATGAAAAGTGGTTTTAAAATATTTTAGGGGTTTAGTTCCACTTTTCCCACTTAATGACATAAAATTAGTAATTTATCTGAGTTTTTCAATTACTGAACCACCCTCCTGTTAGCTTACTGCAAATGTCAGTATGTGAGTGAGAATATCTTTATTGTATGGTTTATGGTTTATAATCACCAAAAAGATTTAGCGTTCAATTATGCTTCCCTAGTTACTATATTTTTAGGAAATGTATCCAGGAATAGAAGATTTAAGTTGTGTTAAGTGCTTAATTTTAGGCAGCTTTTCTACCATTTTCCTCCTAAATGAACAAGCCCTTGGTGATTAGGATGCTTCATAATTAACATGTAGTAATTAATAGCTCTGCCTGCTTAATGAGAATTTCTCGTCCCTCAATTATGACTGTACTGGGAACTGGCACAAATCCAGCTTCATACTTATTTTTAATAGTTCTTAGAAATTCAGTCAATTAGAAAGTCAGACTTTTATGAGAAAGGAATGTCACTAAAGGAGAAAATCGCCTGTAAAACTATATGACAGCACGGAATTGTGCAGGTAACTATAGTAGGTCTTAACTCCTTCTACGCCGGTAGTAATTTACTGGAGCATAACCAGATCTGTCTTTAAGATCTCATGCTGTCAGTTTTGGGGATTACTCTGTGTAAAATAAAAGAAACACATAGTTTTGTAGATCCTGTCCCTTCCTGATACTTCTAATATAAAGGAACAGAAATATTGGGACAGCATATTATTTATCTATATTGTTGCTCTTACATTCCACCCAATATCCCTGTTTCAGTAGGGCAGTTAATTTTGAATAAACCACACTGGTCTCTGTCTTTATTCTGAACCAAACTGCTTGATGATCACTGGATCCCAGGTTTTTACCCACTTTTTTGTCAGATATTCTGTTTCCATTTTTTAGTATCTATAAGGCTAATGTGTCTTTCTGAGTGGGCTGCCTCACCAATTGTTGGAGGGATGCTCTCGGCAAGGAATTCAGAATGTCCGTACTTTTAGTGGAACTTGCAACAGACTCCTCACAGTTCACATCATGTAGACTCAAGTCTCCCATGATGTCCTGCAATAGGTTCTTGTCCAGATCCTCTTCCTGACCTAGTGGTCTGTAGATCACCCCAATACAAAGAATCACCTTCTTCCCTGTGTCTATGTGATTTTAGTTTTTAAGCAAGTTTAAAAATATTGTGGTCAAGCACTTGTAACTCCTTTCTGCAAGTTCAAAAACTCATTCCCCATCTTTGCAAGACCTCAACATACATGTTCCACATAATTCAAGCCTTTTTTGAGCTTTTTACAGAAAAATTACATGTGGTTATTGGTTAAATTATGCTAAATGCATCCAAGTGCATGAATATTCATTGATAAGGGTGTACCAGAGTTTTTGCAGTGGCTGTTGTACGTGATACGGTATGCCGGCGCTCGGGATCACGGCTCCCAGCATTCCGGCACTGGGATCCCGACCGCCGGTATACCGGCTGCGGGGCGAGCGCAAAAGAACTCCTTGCGGGCTTGCTGCGCTCGCCATACTGCGGTCACGGTGGCTCTACACACGCCACGCTATTTATTCTCCCTCCAGGGGTGTTGTGGACACCCCAAGAGGGAACATAGTTGTCGGTATGCCGGCTGTCAGGATTCCTGCGTCGGTATGATGAGCGCTGGGATCCCGGCAGCCGGGATATCAAGTGCCACCGGACACCAGTGTTTGGGATGCCAGCAGTCAAAAGACTGACACCAGCATCCCATTGCTGAGAATCCTGACAGGGGTCAGATAAGTATACTTACCGTACCTCCCTAACCCTCCCTTCCTGCAGCCTAACCCGAGGAGTCCCCGGCATACTTACGGTCGGGATATCTGCTGTCAGGATTCTGGCCGCATGCCAAGATTTCGACCGCCGGGATCCTGACCGCATCCCGAGTCCCAACATTTTTACCTTAAAATAAAAATTTTCCCCTACCTTTCACCAGCTCAGGTGCTGTAAACTAAAATCTACATTAACTTCCATTGAGACCTGCGTTTACATAATTCAGATATCTAACTGAATAGGAAAAAGTTACTGGAATGAGTTTTTGCTGCCCCAAGTATTTATTTTTCTATCAACTTTTATTTCTGCTGCAGGGTACACTGGCCTCCACAGGGAATGACATTGGGGTGTAGAGTAGGATCTTGATCCGAGGCACCAACAGGCTAAAAGCTTTGACTGTTCCCAGAATGCATAGCGCTGCCTTCTTTATAACCCTGCATCCGTGCACAGGAGCTCAGCTTTGTAGATGGTGCCATGCAGTGCAGGCATGCAACAGGTGGGCTGCTCCTGCAGCCCTCAGAAGAGCTTTTTTAAGTGAAAAATGAAGACTTCATGGGCTGCAGCAGAGACACTGTGAGTATTAGATGTCAGTCAGACATCTCCTGCTGCAGCTCCATCACCTCCCCCCGCGGCGCTGTACACCCGCGCTCTGGTTGCCGGGTACTTACAGCGGAGGCTCCGGTTTTAATCTGTCAGTCACACACCCCACCGCAGCTCTCCAGGATCGCGTGGCCGCACTAAGGGAGGAGGTAAGTGGGTACCCCAGGCGGGACCCGCTGCAAACCACAATCCGGCGCGGCCGGTGGGAAGTGGGCCGCGCGCGCTGGCGTGGACACTGTGGTAGTATAGGAACTCCACTAGACCACCAGGGCAAGGGCACAGGTCGGCTTTACTAAAAACCGTTTACTATAAAGCCCGCAGTACCCGGTGGTGAAGTACAGCCAGGGGATAAGGCTTTGACCTGTAGCCCCTCCCCCAGCCCTAGGGCGCCATTTAGAGTAAATGTTTCCGCCTTCGAGCTGCATATCTCTCTCTCCCTCACTCCCTGTCAGCGTTTGGGCGCCATTAGGACAAGCTGAGCTAATCCTGTCAGCGCTGTGCATTTTACAGGACACTTAAGTATTCTACATGTCTGCTGACAGTGTTAGTTAAGAAAAAGTGCATTTAGTCAGGGTTATTTAGTACAAGTACCCTGTGATATACATCCAGTCTTTACTGTGTATTGATATATCTATTGAGTGTATAGCTATACTCATACCTCCCAACTTTTCATTTTTATAAAGAGGGACACACGCGCGGCTAAGCCGCGTGCGCTCTCGAAAAAGGGGTGTGGTCGGAAAAAGGGGCGTGGCTTCGCGGAGGACCCGCTATCGCGAGCGACGAGTCACTGAGGGGCATGCTTAGCGCTCTGTGAACCGCTGGCATATCCCCTCTCCCTCTGACTCCAGTGAATAGACGCGAACACTGCGGCCCGCGGGTGGGACTGTCCCGCGAAAATCGGGACAGTTGGGAGGTATGCTATACTTTGTATTACTCTGTATTACTAATCCAGTGCAGTTTAATAGCATATTATAATTTCTGCATTGTACAATGTGACTGTGTGTGTGTGCATATAGGGGAATTCCAAGTTGATCGCAGCAGGAATTCTGTTAGCAACTGGGCAAAACCATGTGCACTGCAGGGGAGGCAGATATAACATGTGCAAAGAGAGTTATATTTGGGTGTGGTGTGTTCAATCTGCAATCTAATTTGCAATGTAAAAATAAAGCAGCCAGTATTACCCTGCACAGAAATAAAATAACCCACCCAAATCTAACTCTCTCGCAAATGTTATTTCTGCCACACCTGCAGTGCACATGGTTTTGCCCAACTGCTAAAAAATTTCCTGCTGCGATCAACTTGGAATTACCCCCATAGTTGCTGTGTGACCTCCATTTCGTGTATCTCACTGAGATTGCTATCCCTATATTCTGTAACCTGAGGGGGCTAAGTGCGTCAGGGTTATATTTAATATAGGTGTTTCACAAGATATACTTATTGTGTATTTTTCTCTGTGATTTTTAGTTACCATATACCTCTGGAACTCTGTGCTAATACACTACACGGGGGGTTCTTGTCAGGTGTTGTGCTGCTGATATTGTACTGTGTTGCCTTCAATTGAGCTTTCAAAAATGTCGGCTACAAGGGGTGACGGAGCTGGAGCTGATCCCACATTGCGTGGTGGTGACGCTGCAGACACGTTTGAGGAAAATATAGCAGCTGAGGTTTCATGTTTTGGGGGTTCCTTACCCCACCAGTGGGACCGTAGCAACGGGGGTTCAAAAAGATCCACCTTGGGCTACTTTCTACAAATTATTGAATACGCTGGTAACTAGACTTGCGCCCCCTATGGGACCTCCTGTGCCGGTACAACCGCTTATGGTCCCTGCGGTTAATCCGCCATGGGCAGATCAACTGTCCACTCAGTTAAAGCAATTGAATCAATCACTGACTAAACAGAAATCTCACCCTCGTCCGCCTAAGACCAAGGGGTCCTCTAAGCGGCTATTACTTCCTCACAATCCACCAACGTCCCAGACACCTCGTCGGGATGTGGTCAAGATCCTGCCAGACGGAATTCCGGCAGTCAAAATACCGAGGCCGGAATCCCGACCAGCACAATCCCGACATATTCTCCCTCCTTGCGTGTCCACGACACCCATAGAGGGAGAATATAATAGTGTGCCGAGCGTAGCGAGCCCGCAAGGGGCTGCGTTCTGCTCGCCACCCCTGTCGGGATTGTGTGGTCGGAATTCCGGAGTCGGTATTTCGACCACCGGGATCTCATCCAGTGAGATTTAGTACTGATCCCACCTCGTCTGATGAGGAAGGCGTATATACTGACCCCACAGACACTGATTCTGATGCTTCTGATGGGGAATCTGTTTCACAGGTCGATGTTCCTGTCTTGTTGGAGGCTATCAGGTTAATCCTTCAAATTACTGATGAACCAGGGCCTGATACTGCCCCTAAGAAACCGGACAGATTTAAACGTCAAAGTGGTTAAACAAGTTTTACCTCATTTTGACCATTTAGTTGACATACATCAGGAATCCTGGGAAAATCAAGGAAAGAAAATTCACGCCTCACAAGAAGACAATGGCTCGCTATCCCCTCGCGGCGGAGCTAAGTAAAAATTGGGAGACACCCCCGCCAGTGGTTTCGCAGGTGGCGCGGCTAGTGGTATCCTCAGCTCTGCCTGTAACTACCGTCACGTCTCTGAAAAAAACTACGGATAAGCGTGTGGAGGGTTGTCTAAAGGCGATTTACACCCTAGCTGGTGCTGCACATCGGCCCACCATTGCAGCGACATTGGCTGCAGAGGCTATTGAAGCGTGGGCTCAGGAATTGGAAGCTGAGCTGCGTTCCAACATTTCTGATCATGCTAGACAATGTCTGTCATTTATTGTCACAGCTTCTCATTCTATTAAGGAGGCGGCTTCTGATGCCGGTATTCTGGCGGCCAAGACTTCTACTACGTCCATTTTGGCTCTCCGGATTCTCTGGTTGCGGTCCTGGTCTGTGGATCTGGACTCTAAGAAAACCCTGGAGGTGCTCCCTTTTAAGGGAGACATTCTTTTCAGAGAAGACCTCAACAAGATAGTGGCTGACTTAGCTTCTGCTAAAACAGCTTGTCTACCTAGTACTGCCGAAGGCTATGAGTACTTCCTTTCGCTCCTTTCGTCCTTCAGGGAAAGCAAAGGGTCAGGCGTACCTGAAACAGGCTCGCATTTCCAAACCCACTAAGCCCAAACCTAAATGGGCCTGGGCCTGCTTCTGAGGGACCTCTGGGGGATCCCAGGGTGGGCGGCTGACTTCTAGGGTTTACCCAGGAATGGTTGAAGACCACTTCAGATGCCTTGGTACGGAAAGTTGTCACTCAAGGTTACGCCGTATCCTTCAAGAATCGTCCCCCTCATCGATTTTGCCTGACAGACGTCCCTTTGGATCAGGTGAAGGCAAACACTCTTCATTCCGTGGTACAGTCCCTCCTGGACACAGGAGTGGTAGTACAGGTGCCTCTGGCTCAGAGAGGCAAGGGGTACTATTCACCGCTGTTCATAGTCCCGAAACCGAATGGGTCCTCTAGACCCATTCTCAACCTCAAGTCCTTGAACAAATTTGTGAGGGTCTCCAAATTTCGTATGGAAACTCTTCACTTTATTGTTCTGGCCTTGGAGCCTGGGGATTATATGGTCTCCCTGGATATACAGGATGCTTACCTGCATATTCCCATTGCAATGTCGCATCAGCAGTACCTGAGGTTTGCGGTTGGCAACCTCCATTACCAGTTTTGGGCGTTACCTTTTGGTTTGACCACGGCTCCGCAAGTCTTCACCAAGGTCATGGCGGTAATGACGGCTGTGCTCCGCTGTCAAAGGGTCAGGATCCTGCTGTATCTGGACGACTTGTTAATCCTGGCGAATTCCCCAGAAATTCTCCTACGCCATCTGTATGTGACAATCCAGTTTCTGCAAGCCCACGGGTGGCTCATCAACTGGAAGAAATCTACTCTGGTCCCTGCTCAGAGCATGGTGCACCTGGGGACGTTGTTGGTCGCTCACAACCAGCGGTTGTTCTTGCCTGAGGAGAAAGTCCTGTAGCTTCAGGACAGGATTCAATGCTTCCTATCTCGTCCGCAAGTGTCGATACACTCGGCGATGCAAGTGCTAGGTCTCATGGTGTTTGCTTTCGACATGGTGGAGTACGCTCAATTCCATTCCCGCCCTCTGCAGAAACTGATTCTTGCCAGGTGGGGTGGCCTGCCTCACCGGATCAGGTCGCAAATTATCTCCTTGTCTCCGGAGGTCCGTCTGTCACTGCAGGACCATCGATTGAGCAGGGGTCGTCCCTTCTGGGTCTCCAGCTGGGTCCTTCTGACAATGGATGCAAGTCTGAGAGGTTGGGGCGCGGTGTTGGAGCAACACTCCCTTCAGGGTCGGTGGACCAGGGAGGAGTCTCTCCTCCCAATAAACATTCTGGAACTGCGGGCAGTGTTCATCTCACTGAACTTGGCCCAAAATTTAATATAGAACGGGCCTGTTGAAGTACAGTCGGACAACGCCACCACGGTGGCGTACATCAATCATCAAGGCGGCACTCGAAGCCGCATGGCAATGATGGAAATATTAAGGATTCTTCAGTGGGCGGAACGCCATCTGCCAGCCATATCGATAGTATTCATTCCGAGTGTCCTAAATTGGGAAGTGGACTTTCTCAGTCGTCAGGACTTACACACTGGAGAGTGGAGCCTCCATCCAGAAGTGTTTCAACTGCTCATTTACAATTGGGGCCTTCCAGATGTGGACCTGATGGCATCTCGACACAATCACAAGGTTCCGGTCTTCGGAGCAAGGACAAGGGATCCTCAAGCAGCATTCGTGGACGCACTGGCAATTCCATGGAACTTTCAGCTGCCATACGTGTTCCCTCCGGTGTCACTCCTGCCCAGAGTAATAAGGACGTTCAAGCAAGGAGGAATCCTACTTCTGATCGCTCCCGCGTGGCCCAGATGGCATTGGTTCTCAGACCTTCAAGGTCTCTCGATAGAGCGTCCCCTTCTACTTCCACAGTGCCCGGATCTCCTCGTTCAGGGCCCCCGTGTGTATCAGGATTTAGCCCGGTTGGCTTTAACGGCGTGGCTCTTGAAGCTTCCGTCCTGAGGGCCAAAGGATTTTCTGAGGCGGTCATTTAAACCATGTTGAAGGCCCGGAAACTGGCTTCTGCTCGGATTTATCATTGGGTCTGGAATTCTTACTTTGCTTGGTGCGCCACTAATAATCATGACGCTAACAAGTTTAGTACGGCCAAACTTTTGGCCTTTCTACAACAAGGCCTGGACTTGGGCCTTCGTCTGGCCTCCATCAAGGTTCATATTTCTGCCTTGTCGGTTTGGTTTCAGAGAAAAATTGCGACTTTACTGATGTTCATACGTTCACTCAGGGTGTATTGCGGATTCAACCTCCTTTTGTCCCTCCTGTGGCTCCTTGGGACTTGTCGGTGGTTCTGGATGCATTACAAGGGTCTCAGTTTGAGCTTCTTGAATCTGCAAACCTTAAGTGGCTTTTTCTTAAGGTGTTGTTTCTGCTGGCTATTGCCTCTGCTAGACGGGTGTCGGATCTGGGTGCCTTGTCTTTTAGGTCCCCATATCTGATTTTTCACCGTGGCCGGGTGGTTCTTAGGACACGTCCCGGGTACTTGCCTAAGGTGGTGTCTTCTTTCCACCTTAATCAGGAGATCGTGGTTCCAGCCTTTGCATCTCCTGACTTGTCTTCCAAAGAGCGGTCTTTGGATGTGGTATGGGCTCTCCGTATCTGTGTGAAGAGAACTGTATCCCTTCGGAAGTCTGATTCTCTCTTTGTACTGTTTGGTTTTCACAAACGTGGCTGTCCTGCTCACAAGCAGACCCTGGCCAGATGGATTAGAATGGTGATTGCACATGCTTATGTACAGGCTGGTCGTCCAGCTCATGCTACTATCAGGGCCCATTCTCCTCGGGCAGTTGGACCTTCTTGGGCGGCCCGCCGTGGTGTGACTATTAAACAATTGTGCAAGGCGGCTACGTGGTCCTCAGTGAACATGTTCATAAGGTTCCATGCCTTCGATACTTCCGCCTCCCAGGATCTTCCTTTGGACGCTGGGTTCTTGTGCCCACTACAGTGCGTCCCCTCCCATGAGGATCTGCTTTAGGACATCCCCAATGTCATTCCCTGTGGAGCCCAGTGTATCCCGCAGCAGAAAACGAGATTTATGGTAAGAACTTACCGTTGTTAAATCTCTTTCTGCGAGGTACACTGGGCTCCACACTTTGGGTTGGTATGGCATCAGCCGCTGACACTTTCTTCTGTCGTGAGAATGTGGTGTATGTGGCTACTAACGGTTGTCATCTCTTTTACCTGCTACTGCATTGGACTGGTTAACAAAAACTGAGCTCCTGTGCACGGAGACGGGGTTTTAGAGTAGGCGGCGCTATGCATTCTGGGAACAGTCAAAGTTTTTAGCCTGTTGGTGCCTCGGATCAAGAGCCTACTCTACACCCCAATTTAATTCCCTGTGGAGCCCAGTGTACTTTGCAGAAAGAGATTTAACAATGGTAAGTTCTTACCATAAATCTTGTTTTCTCTATCATCCATAAGGGATATTGGAGAGACTTAGAACGATGGGGTATAGACGGGGTCCAAAGGAGCCGGTGCACTTTAAATTTCTTCACTGGGTGTGCTGGCTCCCACCCTCTATGCCCCCTGCCACAGGCAGTTTAGAAAAAAGTGCCCTCAGGAGAGGATGCACATCTCTGCAGCTCCAGGGAGTTTTCTTCAGTTTATTTTAAATCTTTGATATTTTCGGTATGCTGTTTGTGCAACAGCATACCTGCACCGTGGGAGTTGGAGTAGGGGGGGTGAAGACGGTCACCTGCCTTGCAAGGTGTAAGAGCCGCTTCCCCGCTGCAGGACCACAGTCCTCAGAGGTTGTATGTTCAGCTTGGCACTGCGCCTCAGCTGTCGCAATCGCAGCACGCCGCACACCCCTAACACTATCCTGAAAGTGACTACAGTGGTGAGTACAAACCGGGGGCCCCGCTAGGGGGGTCCCCCGGATCAAGGTGCGGCTGACACGCAGGGGAGGCATACGGGACCCTCCTGGGGGGGACCCGCTATAGCCCGGTGTGTACACTGGCTAGCGGTGGCTTAAACTAGCACTTGTGTGATGTTTTTAAGCACTTTAGGAGACAAAAAACTCTGTAGCTTGGGTGCCTTTGGGGGGTTGGAGCTACCACAGAGCGGGACCAGCTGCATTTTGGCGCCTTCCTCTGCTTACTACAGCAGGCTCACACATCTGCTCCTGACACTCAAAACACGCTGGAAAACTGTTACAGGGTGTAGCAAAGGGGGAGAGCCGCTATTGTCCACAATCTGTGTCCTATGCAGGACAGAAATCATAGGTTTTCACAGTGATATAATAAGCTGACAGCCTCACTGGGGCTGTGTAGCTGGGGTGTGCTGGTCTCCTCTCTCTATATATATATCTCCCTCTCACATACAGTAAGAGCAGGCTTGATCAGTATTACTGTCTGTGTGTATGTCATTGTGCTTTACTGTGAACATACAAACTATGCATTGTATGCCACACCAGATTCTCTCCCTTATCATCTTATTCTGTTTCGTGTGAACAATACAGCCTTCTTAACAACTCAGTGAGGGGGCTGGGTCAGAGGGCCAAGAGCCTTCCTGGTTAGGGGCCCTTCAAAATATGACGTCTGATATTCTGATATGTCATCACAACTCACTGCTAGTGTTCAAAAAACTCAGCTACTACAACAGGCTGTTGCAGACTTAGCTGCCAGGGCAGATGTTACACAGCCCCCCCTCTCCCACTCAGGACCACAAAAGTGTGGTTTACCTATTCTACTCTCTGATTCGGATGGGGAGGACTTGGATCCCGTTAGTGGGGATGCCACTTCTGCTCAGGGTATTGAACCCCTTATTCTGGCTATACGGGACGTGTTAAAACTCCCTCTAGAGGGCGGTCACAGCAGTCGTTTTTCTTTACACAGAACATGCCTAATGTCACTTTTCCTGATTCTGCAGAGTTAGATGACCTGTTTAAGTTAGCCTGGAAAAATCCAGACAAAAAATACCAAGGGGTATATTTACAAAGATTCGTGTTTTGGCCGTTTTGAAGGGTGTTTGAACTCGAATGGTATCGGGTGCATTTTACTGCAACTTTTTGAATCCTGATACGATCATTCACTAAGCTGCCGAGTTTTGCACATTCGTTTTTTCCGATGTCGATGTGATTCGTAATATCAGGCAGTGTTTTACGGGAGTGATGAGTAAAACACTGCCTGACAAAACACAAGAAATCCCGGACGGATCTGTGAGATCCGTGCAGGGCTTCATTGTGTACCTTAAAAAGTTGTTTAAAGTCTTAAAAAATCTGAAAAAAATTGCGTGGGTTCCCCCCTCGTAAGCACAACCAGCCTCGGGCTCTTTGAGCCGGTCCTGGTTGAAAAAAGTTGGGGGAAAAAATGACAGGGGTTCCCCCATATTTAATCAACCAGCACCGGGCTCTGCGCTTGGTCCTGGTTCCAAAAATACGGGGGACAAAAAGCGTAGGGGTCCCCCGTATTTTTTAAACCAGCACCGGGCTTCACTAGCCAGGTACATAATGCCACAGCCGGGGGACACTTTTATATTGGTCCCTGTGGCCCTGGCATTACATACCCAACTAGTCACCCCTGGCTGGGGTACCCTGGAGAAGTGGGAAGCCCTTAAATCAAGCCCCCCCCCCCCCTCCAGCCACCCAAGGGCCAGGGGTGAAGCCCGAGGCTGTCCCCCCCCATCCAAGGGCAGTGGATGGGGGGCTTGATAGCCTTTTGTAAAAATGTGAATATTGTTTTTAGTAGCAGTACAGCAAGCCTCCCCCGCAAGCTGGTACTTGGAGAACCACAAGTACCAGCATGCGGTGGAAAACCGGGCCCGCTGGTACCTGTAGTACTACTACTAAAAAAATACCGCCCAAAAAAAACATGACACACACACCGTGAAAGTATAATTTTATTACATACATGCACACCTCCAAACATACATACTTACCTATGTTCACACGAGGCTCTGTCCTCTTGTACCTGTAGAATCCTTGGGGTACCTGTGAAAAAAATTATACTCACATAATCCAGTATAGAATCAGACCTTTGTATAATCCACGTACTTGGCAAAATAATAAAAAGGAAACCCGACCACGCACTGAAAGGGGCCCCATGTTTACACATGGGACCCCTTTCCCCGACTGCCAGGACCCCCCCTGACTCCTGTCAAAGAGGGTCCCTTCAGCCAATCAGGGAGCGCCACGTCGTGGCACTCTCCTGATTGGCTGTGTGCTCCTGTAGTGTCTGTCAGGCTGCACACGGCAGAGATGCAATGTAGCGCCTATGCGCTCCATTGTAGCCAATGGTGGGAACTTTGCGGTCAGCGGTGAGGTTACTTTCGGTCAACCGCTGACCGCAAAGTTCCCACCATTGGCTACAATGGAGTGCATAGGCGCTACATTGTATCTCTGCCGTGTGCAGCCTGACAGACACTACAGGAGCACACAGCCAATCAGGAGAGTGCCACGACGTGGCGCTCCCTGATTGGCTGAAGGGACCCTCTTTGACAGGAGTCAGGGGGGGTCCTGGCAGTCGGGGAAAGGGGTCCCATGTGTAAACATGGGGCCCCTTTCAGTGCGTGGTCGGGTTTCCGTTTTATTATTTTGCCAAGTACGTGGATTATACAAAGGTCTGATTCTACACTGGATTATGTGAGTATAATTTTTTTCACAGGTACCCCAAGGATTCTACAGGTACAAGAGGACAGCCTCGTGTGAACATAGGTAAGTATGTATGTTTGGAGGTGTGCATGTATGTAATAACATTATACTTTCACGGTGTGTGTGTGTCCTTTTTTTTGGGGGGGGGGGGGTATTTTTTTAGTAGTAGTACTACAGGTACCAGCGGGCCCGGTTTTCCACCGCATGCTGGTATTTGTGGTTCTCCAAGTACCAGCTTGCGGGGGAGACTTGCTGGGACTTGTAGTACTGCTACTAAAAACAATATTCACATTTTTACAAAAGGCTATCAGCCCCCCATCCGCCGCCCTTGGATGGGGGGGACAGCCTCGGGCTTCACCCCTGGCCCTTGGGTGGCTGGAGGGGGGGCCCCCTTGATTTAAGGGGTTCCCACTCCTCCAGGGTACCCCGGCCAGTGGTGACTAGTTGGGTATGTAATGCCAGGGCCGCAGGGACCAGTATAAAAGTGTCCCCCGGCTGTGGCATTATGTACCTGGCTAGTGGAGCCCGGTGCTGGTTTAAAAAATATGGGGGACCCCTATGCTTTTTGTCCCCCGTATTTTTGGAACCAGGACCAGGCGCAGAGCCCGGTGCTGGTTGATTAAATATGGGGGAACCCCTGTCATTTTTCCCCCCAAATTTTTTCAACCAGGACCGGCTCAAAGAGCCCGAGGCTGGTTATGCTTAGGAGGGGGGATCCCACGCAATTTTTTTTCCAGTTTTTACACTAAACAGACCCTTTCCCATAGATAACCATGCACAGATCTCACTGATCCGTGCATGGGCCCTCATTCCGAGTTGTTCGCTCGCAAGGCGAATGTAGCAGAGTTACACACGCTAAGCCGCCGCCTACTGGGAGTGAATCTAAACATCTTAAATGTGCGACCGATGTATTCGCAATATTGCGATCAAAACCGAGTTAGCAGTTTCTGAGTAACTCCAGACTTACTCTGCCTGTGCGATCAATTCAGTGCTTTTCGGTCCCGGCTGACGTCATAAACACACCCAGCGTTCGCCCAAGCACTCCCACCGTTTCTCCAGACACGCCTGCGTTTTTTCCGGAAACGGTAGCGTTTCCTGCCACACGCCCCTAAAACGCCGTACATCCGCCCAGTAACACCCATTTCCTGTCAATCACAATGCGTTCTCCGGAGCGACGAAAAAGCCGTGAGTAAAATTACTTTCTTCTTAGTAAAGTTACTTGACGCATGCGCAGTGCGAACATTACGCATGCGCACTAAGAGAATTCTCACTGCGATGCGATGAAAAATACCGAGCGAACAACTCGGAATGAGGGCCATGGTTATCCAAACTCGACTGGAAAAAGCAGGTCTATTTTTTTGCTGCTTTTTTTAACGAATCGAAAAAAAACAGACCCGCACTTGAGCACTCAGAAACTAACACCCAAATACGAATGAATAGTGAATGCCCGTATTGTATGAAATAACAGCCGCGTTTGACCGATGGTCTATTCATTCGTATTTCGGAACTTTGCAAATCAAACCATTACGAATAGTCCAAACACTGCCGAGATTGGTGCATAGTGAATTCCCGGATTGGGACTTAGAAAAAAAAACACAAATCTGACAAACTCGAAATCTTAGTAAATATTGGCCCAAGTGTCAAAAAGATTTTTGCACACTTTCACATTTGCACCTGAAGGTAGGAAATTCTGTGAAGATCCCCCAGGGGTTGATGTATCAGTCTCTCAACTGTCAAAAAAAACGGTGCTGCTTGCCCGGGCTCCTTTACCATAAAGGACACTGGGAACAGAAAAATAGAGACTACACGAAAGTCTATCTACACAGAAGCAGGTATATCGCAAAGGCCGGTCATTGCGGATTGCTGGACGACCCATGCCATTCACATGTGGGCTTCTCAAATTCAGGAGGGCCTCTCTGGGGATATGCCTCTGGTAACTACAGTGATTCTCCTGTAGCACATTCAGGACACTGCATGCGTCCTGTGTGACTCGCTCAAGGAGATGGTCAATATTAATGCTAGTACCTCTGCCATGGCAGTATCGGCGCGCAGGGCCTTGTGGTTGCGTCTATGGATAGCGGACGCAGAGTCCAAGTGCATTATGGAATCTCTCCCCTTTTCTTGGGAATGGCTATTTGGGGTTGAGTTGGATACGTGGATTTCTAAAGTACTTGCTGGGAAATCCACGTTTCTCCCCCCTGGGGCCCCGTCGGCTAGGCGTTCCTACCCGGGGCCGTCTGTTCAGTCCTTTCGGTCTAACAGATTTCGATCTAGGGCCAGAGGTGCCTCCAATGCGGCTAGAGGCACCAGAGGTAAGACAAAAAGACCTGCGAACACCGGTTCTCAGGAACAGAGTACCAGTTCTGCTTCCACTAAGTCCTCAGCATGACAGTGCCCACCCACCCCGAGGGGATCTCGAGATGGGAGCTCGACTGCATCACTTCAGCCGCATCTGGGAAAGCTCCTGCCAGCATACCTGGATAAGGGACCTCATTTCTCAGTGCTACAAGCTGGAGTTCGACGGTGCTCCTCCCCAACGATTTTTCAAATCAAGCTTGCCAGCTTTGGAGGATAAACACGTTGCGTTGCAACAGGCCATCCAAAAGTTGTTCCAGTCTCAAGTCATTGTTCCAGTACCAATATAACAACTGGGAAAGGGTTATTACTCCAATCTGTTTGTGGTACTGAAGCCAGACTGTTCGGTTAGGCCCATTTGAATCTAAAGTTCTTGAACCCTTATCTCAGGGTTTTCAAGTTCAAGATGGAATCCTTAAGAGCAGTGATTGCGGGCCTGGAAGAACAGGAATTCATGGTTTGGCCACCTCATCAGGCTTATCTGAGGTCTACCCTACTGGACAATCACTACCAGCTCCAGGCACTACCCTACGGCCTGTCCACAGCTCCGAGGGTATTCACAAAGGTAATGGCGGACATGATGTTCCAGCTCCGGGTCCAGGGGGTCAATGTTGTCCCTTACCTTGATGATCTCCTGATAAAAGCAAGATCCAGGGAGCTTTTATTGCTCCATATCGACCGCACTATCCAACTTCTGTCACACCATGGGTGGATTCTCAATTTACAGAAGTCCCACCTGGAGCCAACTCAGCGGCTCCTGTTCCTGGGGATGTTACTGGATATTGTGGCCCAGAAGGTGTTCCTCCCGGAGGACAAGGCGAGAAAACTTCAGGAGATGGTCCTCATGGTACTCCGACCTGCTCAAGTATCTATCCATCTTTGCATAAGATTGTTGGGGAAGATGGTTGCCTCATACGAGGCGATCCAATATGGGAGGTTCCATGCCACAACATTTTAATTGGATCTCCTGAACAAGTATACAGATGCACCCGATGATACGGCTGTCACCTCAGGCCAGGATTTCCCTCCTGTGGTGGCTGCAGTCCTCCAATATCCTGGAAGGCTGGAGTTTCGGGATTCAGGATTGGATCCTCCTCACGATGGATGCGAGTCTGAGAGGATGGGGAGCTGTCACCCAGGGGGCTCAGTTCCAGGGCAGGTGGTCAGCCGACGAGGCCCTACTTCCGAGCAACATTCTGGAACTTCGGGCGATCTACTCAAGGATCACGCGATCCAAGTACAGTCGGACAAAGCCACAGCAATGGTGTACATCAATTGGCAAGGAGGGACAAAAAGCAGAGCCTGCATGTGAGAGGTGTCAAGGATACTTCTCTGGGCGGAAAGAAATGCAAGAGCAATGGCCCTCATTCCGAGTTGATCGCTCGCTAGCTACTTTTAACAGCCGTGCAAATGCATAGTTGCCGCCCACAGGGGAGTGTATTTTCACTTTGCAAGAGTGCGAATGCCTGTCCAGCCGAGCGGTACAAAAACTTTTTGTGCAAAAGAAGACCAGCCCTGTAGTTACTTATTCTGTGCGATGATTGCTGCGATGAAGGCCCCGGAATTGACGTCAGATACCCACCCTGCAAACACCTGGACACGCCTGCGTTTTTCCAAACACTCCCAGAAAACAGTCAGTTGACACCCATAAACGCCTTCGTCCTGTCAATCTCCTTGCGTTCGGCTGTGCGAATGGAATCATCGCTAGAAGCAGTGCAAAACAAGGATGCTCTTTGTACCCGTACCACGTGCGTGCGCATTGCAGCTCATATGCATGCATAGTTTTGCAGTTTTTTTAAATGATTGCTACACAGCGAACAACGGCAGCTAGCGATCAACTCTGAATGAGGACTAACGTCAGCAATCTTCCGTGAGTGGACAACTGTAAAGCGGACTACCTGAGTCATCATGATCTCCACCCGGGAGATTGGGGGCTCCACCATCAGGTGTTTCAGCAGATCATCGACCGGTGGGGCTGCCCAAAAATAGACATGATGTCTTCTCGACTTAACAAGAAGCTTCACTGGTATTGCTCATGGACTCAGGCGAGGGCTATAGACGCACTGACGTCGCCTTAGCCTTACCGGCTGGTCTACCTGTTTCCTCCGATTCCGTTGCTCCCAAGGGTGCTCAAACGAATCAGTAATCAAGGAGTCCAGGCAATTCTGATTGCCCCGAATTGGCCTCTGAGGGCGTGGTACGTTGATCTTCTGGACATGTCCTTCGAAGACCCTTGGCCTCTACCACTAAGAAGAGATCTACTTCAACAAGGACCATTCGTCTACTCGGACTTACGGCGACTTCGTTTGACGGCATGGAGGTTGAGCGGAACATCCTAGCTCACAAGGGCCTTTCCAAGAGAGTCATTGCTACCTTGGTTCAGGCCAGGAAACCTGTAACGTCAGAACACCATCATCATATCTGGAGGAGATATGTCTCTTGGGGGGTGATTCAGACCTGATCGTAGCTGTGCTAAATTTAGCTCAGCTACGATCATCCACACTGACATGCGGTGGGAACGCCCAGCACAGGGCTAGTCCGCCCCGCATGTCAGGCCCGGCCCCACCACACAAGTACAAAAACATTGCACAGCGGCGATGCTTTTGTACTTGAAAAGTAACTACCTGCCAGCGCAGCTCCTGCCTGCTGGCCGGGAGTTACTCCTCGGTGTGATGGTCGCAGCGACTGCATGTGACGTCACGCAGCCGCTGCAGCCCGACCCCCGCACGGTCCAGCCATGCCTGCATTGGCTGAACCGTGCCCACAATACGGCGGCCCAATGCCGCCGTGCCACCACCTCCCTCCCAGCGACCGCCTATGCCTGCCAATCAGCTGGGCTATGACAGGCGTCGGCTGTCTGGCATGCGCCGGCGCACTGCGGCGCTGGTGCATGCACACTTTTGACCTGATCGCTGCGCCGCGATGAACGGCACTGTGCGATCAGGTCAGAATGACCTCCTTGGTGTGAGGAACGCTCCTAACCGCCTGCGGAGTTCCACTTGGGACGTTTCCTTCGTTTCCTGCAAGCTGGTGTGGATAAGGGTTTACGCCTGTGTTCCATTAAGTTCCAGATTTCGTCCCTCTGTTTTCTTCCAGAAGAAATTGGCAGTATTGCCAGAAGTGCAGACCTTCTTGCAAGGAGTACTTCACATTCAACCTCCTTTTGCGCTGCCCACAGCACCCTGGGATTTGAATGTAGTGTTGGAATTTCTACAGTCCTCCTGGTTTGAACCTCTGATGATGGTAGAAGACAAGTACCTCACTGGGAAAACGGTGATGTTCCTGGCCCTGGCTTCTGCTAGACGTGTGTCAGAATTGGGGGCCTTATCGTGTAAAAGTCCATACTTGGTCTTTTACGAGGACAGAGTGGAGTTCAGGACTAGGCAGCAGTTCCTGCCGAAGGTTGTCTCTGCATTCCACCTGAATCAACCTATTGTGGTTCTGTCAAGTTTTGACACTTCTGCTCCTCCTGAGGCATTGGATGCTGTGCGAGCCTTGAAAATCTATGTCAAGCGAACAGCTCGGATCAGAAAGATGGATTCCTTGTTCGTGCTCTATGATGCACAGAAAAAGGGTTGTCCTGCTTCGAAGCAGTCCATTGCTCGTTGGCTTAGACTTACTATCGAACAGGCCTATGTGTCGGCAGCCTTACCTGTTCCTAAGTCTCTGAAGGCCCACTCTACAAGATTGGTGGGCTCTTCCTGGGCGGCTGCCCATGGAGTCTCGGCCTTGCAACTATGCCGAGCTGCTACCTGTTCGGGGAAGAATACTTTTGTAAAATTCTGCAAGTTTGATACCCTGGCCAAAGAGGATACCAAGTTTGGCAGGCCGTGCTGCAGCAGTCTCCGCACATTCCCGCCCATTCTGGAAGCTTTGGGATGTCCCCATCGTACTAAGTTTCCTCAATATCCCTTATGAATGCTAGAGAAAATAGGATTTTAATTACCTACCGTTAAATCCTTTTCTCGTAGTCCATAAGGGATATTGGGCGCCTGCCTCAGTGCGTTGACTTTTCTGCAGGTTCTCTTGTATGGTTACCTGTTCAGCTGTTGCTGTTAGTTGTTTCCGGCCGTTGCTGGTTGTTTTATGTTAATGGTGTGCCGGTGTGTAAATCTATCAAGTATGTCCTTCTCTCAAGTATGTTCTTTCTCCTTCGGGCACTTTTTACCTATAACTGCCTATGGGAGGGGACATAGACGGGAGGAAGCAGCACACCCAGTGAAGAAATTTAAAGTGCACCGGCTCCTTTGGACCCCGTCTATACCCCATTGTACTAAGTCTCCCCAATATCCCTTATGGACTACAAAAAAAGGATTTACTGGTAGGTAATTAAAATCCTATTTTCTGTTGATCTTTCATGCCTAAGGGCTTATTGTCATCTGCCACTGATTTGATGCCTGCTACAGTGTCCTCAGACATCATTGCTGTAGTCAGCATGCCAAGTACTGTGATACTCTGCTAGTGGCTGGATGTTTTTTCTGTGTTTTTATATTTGGGCAGAAAAATGCATTTTAGTCACAATGCGATATTTTATTTTATTTATTATTTATTAACAGTTTCTTATATAGCGCAGCATATTCCGTTGCGCTTTACAATTAGGACAACAGTAATAGAACAAAACTGGGTAAAAACAGACAGACATAGAGGTAGGAATGCCCTGCTCGCAGCTTACAATCTATAGGGAAATAGGCATAGATACACAAGGATAGATGCTACCTATTGCATAATGGTCCACCAGATTGCTAGGTTCTTAATGGGTTGTATGATGATACCCCACAAAGTTATCCAAGTGTCAGGAGGGTGTGAGACTAAAGAAAGACAAGATATGTGATGTTATGAATACTCTACAGAGGATGTAATTAGATAGGGAAGCACTGAAGGTTATGTGGGTGGGTCTGGAATTTGATAGGCTTGTCTGAAGAGGTGAGTTTTCAGGGAACATTTAAAGGTTTGGAGACTAGAGGCGAGTCTTACTGTGCGTGGGAGGGCATTCCACAGAGTGGGTGAAGCCCGGATAAAGTCCTGTAATTTTGAGTGTGAACAAGTAATGCGTGTGGATGAGAGACGTAGATCTTGTGCAGAGCGGAGAGGTCGGGTAGGGAGATATTTTGAGATGAGTGAAGAGATGTATGTTGGTGCAGTTTGGTTAATAGCCTTGTATGTGAGTAAAAGTATTTTATATTTAATACGGTAGAATACCGGTAACCAATGGAGGGACTGACAGAGCAGATCTGCAGACGATGAACGTCTGGCAAGGAAGATTAGCCTCGCAGCTGCATTCAAAATGGATTGTAGTGGTGAGAGCCTATGTTTGGGAAGACCGGTCAGGAGACTATTACAATAATCAATGCGGGAGATAATGAGAGCATGGATTAGAGTTTTTGCTGTGTCTTGTGTAAGATAAGAGCGTATTTTGGATATGTTTCTTAGATGTATGTAACATGATCTTGAGACAGATTGCATGTGGGTAACAAAGGACAGTTCAGAGTCAAGAATGACACCTAGGCAGCGAGCTTGTGGGGTAGGGGTGATTGCAGAGTTCTCAACAGTGATAGAGATATCAGGTTGGAAACTACTATTGGCCGGTGGAAATATAATTAATTCTGTTTTGGAAATATTAAGTTTAAGGTGGCGAGATGTCATCCAAGATGAAATGGCAGAAAGGCATTCAGTGACACGGCCCAATACAGATGGTGACAAATCAGGGGAGGATAGGTAGATTTGAGTATCATCCGCATACAGATGGTACTGAAATCAGAAGAGTTGATTAGTTTGCCAAGAGATGTGGTATAGATAGAGAAAAGCAGAGGACCTAGGACTGAGCCTTGCGGTACTCCAACTGAGAGAGGTAGCGAAGTAGAGGTGGAATCAGAGAAACGAACACTGAAGGAGCGATTAGATAGGTAGGATGAGAACCAAGAAAGGGCTGTGTCCTGAATACCTAGGGATTGTAGTGTTTGTATGAGAAGAGAGTGGTCAACAGTGTCAAAAGCAGCAGAGAGATCAAGGAGAATAAGGAGAGAGAAATGTCCTTTAGATTTAGCAGTGACCAAATCATTCACTACCTTAGTCAGTGCTGTCTCTGTGGAGTGTTGGGCACGAAATCCTGACTGAAGTGGGTCCAGTAGGCTGTGTGAGTTAAGAAAGTGTGTGAGGCGAGTGTAGGCAAGTCTCTCCAGTAGCTTGGAGGGGCATGGGAGCTGAGAGATGGGACGGTAGTTAGAGAGAGAGTTCGGGTCAGAGTTTTGTTTTTTCAGAATGGGAGTAATCACTGCATGCTTGTATAGACAGGGAGAGATTACAGATTTTCGTTAAGGTTGGGATGAGCACAGTAGACAGAGCTTTACTAATTTGTGAGGGTATAGAGTCAAGGGGAGAGGTATTAGAGTAGGCAGATGAAAAGAGTGCAGATACTTCATCTTCATTTGTAGGATCAAAGGAAGAGAAGGTGTTAGAGGGTTCAGGCAGGAAAAAAATATGAGTCGGATGCATCAGGAAACAGCTGATTAATTTTATATGTGACACTTGTATATCTGTGTCTAACGGTGTCTCTGAATCTATATACGAAGTGGGTGTGGTTCATTGGGTCGACCCTAACTAGGTCGACAGTCATTAGGTCGACCACTATTGGTCGACAGTGACTAGGCCAACACATGAAATAGGTTGACATGAAAAAAGGTTGACATGAGTTTTTGTTTTTTTGGTGTCGTTTTCTTCGTAAAGTGACCGGGAACCCCAGTTAGTGCATCGTGTCCCCTCGCAAGGCTTACTTTGCTTACCATGCTTTGGGCAAGGTGCCTTGCTGCGCTCGGCAAAGGTTACTATCCCCAATCGTAGTCCACTGGGTTTGTAAAGTAAGAAAGTTTAAAGAATTAAAACAGTTTGGGAAAACATGTCGATGTTTTCATGTGTCAACCTAGTGACCATGTTCACCTAAAGCATGTTGACCAATAGTTGTCGACCTAATGACTGTTGACCTAAGTGTGGTTGACCTAAAGACCGGACACTATACGATGTGCTACAATGCAGTGGCCATAGCTCTTTTCCATGCTGTTCCAGTTCTGTTGTGCTCTGTATACAGACTCAGTCACACACAGGTATTACAAGTGTCACATATGAAATTAATAGGGAGTGTCCTGGTAAATCCTATTCACATTGCCATGAATTTTCAACATAAAAGACGCCTGATGCTAGCAGAGTTCACAAGAAAGGATAAAGGGTCGCACAAACTTTGTTTTAATCAAATTATATTCATATATTATTTCATGTCCTTTCCCTTTTGTTCAGTAACATAGATATATATCTTTTATGTTGGGAGGTGCTCCAAGCAATATGATAACTGTAGGAGGTCAGAAGAGAACAAAAAAATTCCTTGTATTGGGCACACTCGGACTATAATATTTTCTTAAAGTCAAATATCCGTCATGATAGATGACCACAAATTCTAAAATGTAACTTTTATTAGAATGTTTAAAAACATAGGCGAAATATAGTGCATGTGAATAAAGTTGTGAAAATACTAAAGTGAATTAAAAAGCTTAGCCACTGTGGTTACTGTTATATTTCCTCACTGTCTCCAGTGTCTATACAATGTTGCAATATTTGTAGCTATGCTGGTTGCCTTATGTCTGATACTGATACCTTTGTATCTATCAAGGATGGCTCCTATTAGGATTTCATTATACCACCAGTGTTTTAATTTTATTCCAAATCAGCAGTGTGCGCATCACTGACTATTCATACTACAGTGGTGACCCATCCTTAAAGTGTCTGCTACTGTTTGTTAGGGACTCATTATTCTTGGAATGATTATCCTTATACTGCTGCTCTCTAGATATGAGACATGTAATATTCAGGGTACTTTATTTCATGTGACAATATACCTTATTTGTTCAGCCATGCATCAACACCCATTATACACATATGTGACGTATTTATAAGATGTGTCACATTCCAATAGGTTTCTCAGTACACCTATTGTCATGAGAGCGGTTCTTTTATTATCAGACTCACAATGCTCTTATTCGGTGTGGTTGAGTTCACATTTGTTACTTTGTATGTCTACACCAGTCACTTACACATGTGTGAGATGTATTATAGGGTTTGGTGACACATTCATGTATTTCCCATACAGCTTTTATTGCCTATAAGCCGTGGGGTATTCGTTTTGTATGATGAACAAAGTATGTATATATATATATTTTTTTTTTATATTTTCCTTATGCAGTATAGTGCCATGTATTCATGCTCATTGATAGCAGAGGTACATCCTTATTTCCATCTATGTTCCCAATCAGCTATCAATCGCTATAATATACACACGTTTTTTACATATATATATATGTGTGTGTTTTAATTTGTAAAGCCCCCACACTTTCTGACTGCTGGACGCAGCCCTATTGTATTACAGCGTACGGCTCTCCAGCGCCGCGTGTATCAGCTGGCAGCCGCTGACCGCGGCTCTCATGTATGAGAGATCCCGCGTGACTCGGTGTGGTCAGAGGGCTGTTATCGGAGCGATGTACATACAGTTTACTCTGCAGTTAGAGCAGCGCTTTTTCCCACATACAGACAAGTATCTGATCCCTAACAGACCGGCAATAGATCAGTGGCTAAGCTAAACTAATGGAAAGGACACATAATGGTTGTGTCCGATCCCTTCCTAACGATCGTTTCGCATCTGCTTCATCATAGGACTATGCTAGCAGAGTTCCACAGGACCTGCCGGCTCTCTCACCCAAGTCATCTTGCGCTGCGTAACATATTGAGGCTAGATGGATGAGGACAAATTTGTGTTTCTTGTCCAGTAAGCTACATCATTTACTGCACTCAGGCTGTTGACTTTAACAAAATATGAGTACTTGAGGTAACTGGAAAGACCAGTATGCAAATTTGTATTTAGTATTCTATTAATTATCCATTAATTATTTCAAAACATAACACTCAAAGATATCTTAGCAGGGCTAGGGGCTAGTCTTATAATGTTATTTTTCCAGAACTTTTTAAGCCAGTGGTCCCTAAACTTAGCCCTCAAAGCTTCATAACAGTCCAGGTTTTCATTATATCCATGCTTGAGCACTGGAGACCTAATTAGAACCACATTCATTTAGATTCATCCATCTGTGCTCAGCCATAGAAATCCTTAAACCTGACTGCCTCGAGGACTGACTTTGGAACCACTGTTTTAACCTGTAAAATCTACAGAATCTGAACTTAGGGAAAATAAATCTTATTATCTAATGTGCAGATAACGCTTATGTGGCCAGATCCAATACGGACACTAATGTAATCGCAGCTGCCATTCCATATTCAGTTTACCGTGCAAAAATATACCAAAAGATGCTGCTGCCTTGTGAGGGTAGACACACCAGGCGGGGTAAAACAAAATGATTGAGGATCTAGGTAGACTAGAGGAATGAACAAGAGTGTGGCAATTACAGTTTAATGCCAAAAAATGCAAAATCATGCACTTGGGTCTCAAAAATCCAAAGACTAAATATAGTATTAATGGCACTAGACTGGAAACTACTGAGGAGGAAAGGGATCTAGGAGTCACTATTTCAGGTGACTTAAAGGCAGGTAAGCAATGTAACAAAGCAATGAGGAAGGCTAGTCAGATGCTTGGATGCATTGGTAGAGGAATCAGCGGCATAAAGAAAGAAGTAATATTGCCACTGTATAGGTCATTGGTACAGCCTCATCTAGAATACTGTGTTCAATTCTGGAGTCCATATCTTCAAAAGGATACTAATACATTAGAGACTGTACAAAGAATGGCAACTAAAATGGTGCATGGCCTACATCACAAAACATACCCAGAAAGACTAAAAAATCTCAATACAGCATGTATAGTTTGGAGGAGAGAAGGGAAAGGGGGGACATGTTAGAAACTTTCAAATACTGTATATCAGAGGTTTTACAAAGTTCAGGAGGGGAACATTCTCCAAATGAAGAGAAGCACGAGGACATGCACTGAGATGGAAGGGGGGAGGTTCAGGGGAAATTTGAGGAAAAATTACTTCACAGGAAAGGTAGTGGACAAGTGGAATAGTCTCCCATCAGAGGTGGTAGAGGCTAAGACAGTAGAGCAATTTAAACATGCATGGGATAGACATAAGGATATCCTTACAAAGAAATGAGGATCAAATAAGATTTGAGATAAAAAATATGGTAAAAAAAAAGGGGGGGGGCAGACTAGATGGGCCAAGTGGTTCTCATCTACCGTCAAATTCTATGTTTCTATATATTGAGACGCCCACCGACGGCCTTGCTAATATCAGTAACTGTGTTCACACTCAGAGCGGTGGTCGCAGATCCTCAGATAGACCATCTGTGTGACTTTGTGATCACATAGAATGACCGCAGGAACGGAGACGCTGGCACCATGTTTTCTGCGTACGAGATCGTAGATGTAGGCAGAGACATGCCCTGCAAACCCCCGTGACACCCCTGCCTTTTTTGTCGTCCCTCCAATTACATCTCACAAAATGGCCTTCTCCTATCAAGGCCCATTGTGCAGTCGGGTAATATTGAAAAATAGGGACATTTTCAGGGACAAATCTAGAAACACCTGGGAAATTAATGATAGTTGGAAATATATAGAATTTCTGAAATACTAGAGGTCAGTATTTTTGTTTGTACACAGGTAAGGTAAGTAGTAGTGAGCAACAGGCGCTTACCTAGGAGGTTTTATTATCTTTTAGATTACAGTATAAAATATGTGTGAGTGTTCTATTATTTAACGTCTAGATCAGGGGTGGGCAATGGCCTAGATACTGCTACATACTACTTAGATTGTGCAAAACAAAATAATGAGGAGCTGCTTAGTATGCAGTTTGTGTTAGCGGTCCCCTAGAAAAAGTTTATAATAACTTGTTTTAAAAAGATTACATTGTCTGACGCTTCGGTATAGTCTCAGGTAACATGTTTTTACACTGATTTGAATTGTGTCCTCTAGAAAGTTCATTACAGGCAACGTGATTATTGCTTTACGTACAAATGTACTATTTCAACACCTTTTAATTTGGATTTCAAAATTTTATTTAATTGTTGTCTGTTACAGTACATGCCAGTGTGGTATAAAAAAAATAGCCATTGACGCATTTCCTTAGATGTGGGAATTGCCTGGGGAGCCATGAAAGAATTTGTTTTATTTTCTACGAAATAAGATAGAACAACACAGCTGGCTTATATAGAAGTGTTTTGTTACACAAATGAATGGTTTTCCGATTACTCTGTTACTTTGTCTTTCTCTAGGGTTTTCATCCTTTGTAAATTCACAGTACCGAACACAAGGCTAAAATTGGCAAGGCACACCATCAGCTTGTTTTGTTTTTTAAGCAGGTTTTATCATTCCAGTGCCTGTAGTTTGCTTTATGCCACACTACTCCCAAGTTTACATTCTGCATGCCCACATGCCTCTCTGATCACCCCACTGTTACTGGTCCAGGGGTTCTCCGCTCTCCCAGAATCTGTGTGTGGTAGGCTCCTGCGTATTCGCGCTCCTCTACCTCATACCCTGCGTCTTCCCAATGTGCTCCTTGTATGGCCAGTGTGGAGAAAAGATGTTTATGTTCAGCTCAGCTGTTACATCTAGGGCTTCTCTCAATAGATGCTCTTTATATAAGAAAAAATAGGCTTATAGTTTTAACTCTCTCTTTACAAGACCAGGATAGTTTATGGTACCCGTGTTGTAACAATCACAGTTACTGTATAGCTAAGCTGTCCTCAGCTGAGTACTCTCTGGGGTAAGTATATGTAGAGGTAATGTTATATTCTACTCTTTTTCTCCGGTTCAGGATGTGTGTGCAGCACACTTTTCTGTGTCTACAATCTACAGAAGGAAAAAATTATAGGGATTATGGGGCTGATGCCATCTTGACCGCACGTTGCTTCTGTGAATGTATCCTTCATGTTTTTGCGCTTCACATGCTCCCAAGCCAAGCACACACTAATATGGGCAATGCAGCATCAAGCCCAACTCATTTGCTTCTCTATTTGCAGCTGAAAGGGTGTAACCGGTTGGTAACAAGGCATTAGCACATATGCTCAGTGAGGGACTTGCAAGCTATGCAGGTTTGTGCATATGCGTAGTAACGTCTCTTTTCAGATGGATTTGGTGCACGAGGGATAGGATGGTTCTTTTGCAGATAATAATGACTAATCCTATGAAATTAAGCCTTCGGATAAGGGTGGTCGGTCACCGTAATGAATGCCACCCTGATACTTATTTCAGTGTTGTCAGCTGGTGCATCTATGTTTATAGAGATGGTATTGGGCTCTCGGCATTCAAAATACCAACAGCAGCATCTTGACGTGCAGGATCAAGACACCTTGAAGGTAAGTATGCTAACTTTTATCCCCTACTCCAATAACTCTCCCTTGTCACAGCCTGACCCTAACCACCCCCTCCCCCGCAGCCCAAGCCTAACCCTCCCTGGTGGTGCCTAGCCCAGCCTAAACCTCCTCCCACAGACTAAACCTAACCTCCCCGCGTGGCCTCACTCTACGGAGCCCTGCCATACGGATTCCGGCACTGGCATTTTAATCCATGTCTACATTCAGACCAGTATATGGATGCCGGCGTCAGTATTCCGTCTGCAAAACGCTGGTATGCTAACTGGATCCCGTACATATACTGTACCCTGTCCTATATTGTCTTGAACTATAGGTCACTGTTTTCTTGTTGTGTTTACTTGTTCATGTGTTCTGTAATTGGGCACTACGGATCCCTTGTGGCACCATGTAATTAAGGGATAATAATAATGTTCTAGAGAGTAAGCACAAAATTTACTGCGATTTTTTTTCTGTGGTGATGGGAAAATTACTTATTCCACACAATTGGGAGATAGAGATTAATTTTGAATACTACACTTAAATTACTATTCTTCTTTGTGTTTACATATATATATATATTTGGCAAATAATTAAGAGTGGCGATCCATAAAAGAGTAATCAAGAAGGAAATATTTTGAAGAACATTTTATACACTTGATATGTGTTAGATGGTGTTTCAGGTGGGTTACGTTTGAGGAGACCCAGATGGGTGGATTTCCAGAAAAGGACTTCGACAAATAACTTGAATATATAAATATTAACTTATTGTGTACTTAGCTAAGATAATTGATAAATTTAGCAGAGGTTCAATACAGCAGTCACATCAGCAAACTCAGGAGCCCCTCCCTCTGCGTCTAGAGGCTGAGTTATATTCAGATCTGGCACTTTCTGCAGTCCATGTTTTCATCCAGGCATGAGGCTGATTTTAACACTGATAGATTCCAGTTTATATAGGCTGGAAAACTCATGAATAGGGACAAAGGTCAAATTAGGAAATATACATAAATGCTAAAAGGGAACACAGTTGCGTAAATTGTGAGTCTTAGAAATAACATAAACACAATGTTTAATATGGATTATAGAGACACAAGGTGAACACTATTGTCCCAGGATTAAGAAATATGTTGCCGGATGTCTAACACCAAACACTTGTCTTGTTTGGTCTCATATAGGGAGGCCAATCCCGGGCCATTTTTTGGAAAATGGTCAATCCCGGGATATCTGGGATTGGCTTTTCCCTAGGTGTCCGCCCCGCCCGCGCCGCACACATAACTGACCATACAACACGGGCGGGTGGGAAACATCCATCTCTGCAGAGGTGGCCGGGGCCATGCAGCATCGTACAGACTGTGGCCCCCCAACCGTGCTGATCTGAGCACCGGGGACCCCCGCAGGCATGAGAGCCGCCGAGGACATGGTTGGGTTTGAGGCAGAAGCGTCCACAGCCTCCATGGTCTCCGGGGCCAGCAGCCCGTACCAGCCTACCACGGAGCCGGTAAGGCAGAACCGGGGCTGGAGGGGCATCTGCTGTGACATGGACTACATCCGCTCTGTCTATGGGATCCTGAAATGCAGCCAAGTGGTGAGTAGTGCTGGTCTGCAGAGCTTGCACTCAGTCAGTGCAGGGCACCCCAGCCTTGCCCCCAGTAGTAATCAGCATGCTGTGTGTGTGGGAACTCGGTCAGATGCTGGGATAGCAGTGGGTATAGGTGTGGCCCATTACTGCCAGCAAGTATTGTGCACACTGCTCTACCCTTCACTGGTCACTGGCCACAGCCAGGAGTACACACACCAGCATGTGCCCAGGAAGTGGTGCAAGAGTGTTACTGGGAGGGTACCCTTAGCCGAGTACCCATAGGGGGCGGTTCACAGGCTTCTTCTGCCTGGAATCGGTGACTTGATGCCCGGTTGGAGGCACAGGGATCACCCGCCCCTCCTGCACCTTAGCAATACCCCATCACGCCGCAGCGAGCTGGGCCCCTGCTCCGAGGGATTCAGATAGCCAGCTCTGTCCGCGCTGCCGCGACTCGCAGACGCCGCTCTGGGCTCCGATGCCGTGCGCACACACAGTGTGCTCTGGCAGCGGCGGGACAGACGCACTCGGCCTGCGGCGACTTGCTGCTGCTCTCGCTGCGTCTCTCCGCCCGCATTAATCGCACAGCTGGCTCTTTGTGAATTCACATGCGGGGGGAGCCGAAAGGAGGGAGCCGGGCAGCATCTGAGCATCCTGAGGACGCTCAACGCTGATCCCTCAATCCCAGGGATTTGAGCTTCCAATCCCGTGATTGAATCCCGGCCGTTATTACGCCTAAATCCTGGGATCCCCCTGATCCCGATCCCGGGATTGTCCTCCCTAGTCTCCTATAACCAGACAATTGCCTTTGTCCTTTCTTGAGCTCTGACAGAAAAGAACTTTAAACCAGCTTGTAAAATATTTCCCTTATAATAAATATATTTATATTTCTTCCTTCTTGTCCTATTAAAAGCACCATATTATATTCATAACAAACACCAACCACCTTTCTAAAGACTTAGGGGTATATTCAATTGACGTAGAAAGCTGCCGTCTGTCGAAAAGACTGCAGTTTTCGACTTTTTTTAGTTCGGAAGGACTTCCAACCTATTCAATATATTCGACAAGTCGAGGAATTCGACTTGTCGAAAAGCACGTGGATCGGCGGAATAGCTGCCGATCCACGTGCTTGTGTCGAAAACGGTTTTGGCCCCCTTTTCTACCATCTCAGTCCGACATAAAAAAATGTCGGACTGAGATCTGGGACCCAGAGGAGGAGAGGGGGGAAGACGGGGGACAGCCGCGGGCATACAGGGGAGAGAAGCGCTACAGCACAGCGCTGCAGCAGGATGTCTCACAGCCGCGCCGCTCACAGCAGCGTCCACCCGACTCCAGCAAGTGAGGTCACGCTTGCTGGAGCCGGGTGGATACTGCCGTGAGGTCGTGCTACTGTGAGACGTCCTTCTGCAGCGCTTCTGTAACGTTGCTCTCCTCAGTCTGCCCGCGGCTGTCCCCGCTGGTCTCCCCACGCCCCCCCCCCCCCTTCCCCTCCTCCTCTGGGTCCCTCATCTCAATTCGACTCTTTAAAAGTCGAATTGAGATGAGATTGAATAGGGGTTGTCTGATCCATTCCGACAAATGCATGTCGGAATGGATCCGACCCTAATTGAATATACCCCTTAAAATAAAGCACTGGTATAATTGGCAAATAAAATTTAAAAACATAAATTTAAACTGAATGGTATATAGTCAGCATACAATCTGACATAAATAATGTTAACTAGTATATCAACCCCAACATGTTTACTTAAGATGTACTTTGTATTTGGTGCTGAAACCACCTGAGAGCATGAAAGAGCAGCACAAAATTAGATTAAAAATGGTGTTTATCACTCCTGATACAGATAGTTTCATGTGATAAAATACTGTATAACAGTGTCAAGGTAACCCAACATATCTCATTGTTCTGTTTTATTTTAGGTTTTTAGTATACGGACCTACCCACAGTAGTAATAGGGGCGCTGTAAATCTTGGGATTGTTATGTAAATACTTTATGTATATTATTTATCTCTGTAACACACAACCTTTGTTGAGTCATAGCTTGCTTCATCTTTCACGCTAGTGATGTGACTGTATTTACACAACAGACTGCACTGTAAGCTCTCGTGCACAGGGCCCGCTACCATTTGTCTCACTTTCACACCTCCTTCATAAATCTCTCCTGGACTTTTTGTATGATCTGTAACTGATTGTCCAGGAATACATATATTTTCTAACTGTACAAATAAACAATGATGATGACGAAATAAATGTATCACAAATTGCATGTCAAAAATAGCTTACTCGAAAGTCACATTAATTGACATCTACATATGTGGAACCATCAGATATCGTGCAACACACTAGCAGATATTTTGTGTGGCCACACAATATCTGGGTTCCTTTCCTGTGGAGGAAACATTTCCCTGTTCCTCCCTTATGAAGAAACAGGGGGAATGTCTGCCATACACTGCTAGATGCGACTGACCAATTATCAGATTTTTTGGACATGCTGGACAATTTCAACATTTCCAACAGACTAATATTAGTGCTTGGTCAATGACTTAGATGTAGTTAGCTTAGTTACCCTGTACTTGTCCTATGTTGTCTCACTGTTTTCCTGTTTTGATTATGTGCATATGTACTGTGTAATTGGGCGCTGCGCAACCCTTGTGGCGCCATATAAATAAAGGATAATAATAGACTGAAAGGCTGATTCGGTTTAGGGAAGTGTCACCACATTAATAAGAAGTGTTGCGTGAATTAGGTGATTCTTTAAAATCTGTTTTAGTTGATGAAGTTCAATGGATTAATAGGAACGTTTGCCAACATTCTCCTTCAAAAGGTGTTTTTCAATTACACATTTGATAGCTTAATCTAGCATGGTAGTATTTTGTATTAATGAAGTAGGTTCTGTTTGGGCACACGCTGGTATGTACTTGCAATGTTTATGTCAATAAAAAATGTAATTATGCGTTTTAATTTCTTCTGCTTTATTTAGGAGAGTAGAGTACTTCGGACGGTACCCCTTTTGGCAGCTTGCCTCCCTGAAGACAAATACAAGGTCTTAATTGGTCGACGTTTTGGCGAAGAAAGGTAAACACCCATCATGTACTGTTCTAGTAGATTGACCTTCATCTCAATTTTCAATCACAATATTTTAAATAATGTTTTGAAGTTTGAGGATGCTACATAGTGCATCTGGCAAATCATTCATTTAGTCAGTCAATCAATCAATCAATCAATCAGTCAGAGGATGATAAAGATTCCAGCTAGACTTTTATCCTGTTTCCGGTTTCATAACTCAGTCTTTAAAAATACATACAGATTAAGGGGTCTATGTACTAAGCCATGGAGAGAGATACAGTTCATGGAGATAATGTACCAGGCAAAATATATCTCTTTTAAACGCTTTTAGAGCCTTTTTCAGAGCAGAACTCTGAAGGCCGGGTTTTGCCGTCTGCGATTGCGTCATGATTGACAGGCGATGGGCGTCCGGTGGCGGTGATGCAGTGTTGGGGGGGGGGGGAGGGCAGGAACACTTCTGGGTCATGGCCGTTTTCGGGGATGGCCAATAACGTCTCCTGCATTTCCTGCGATAGGAAACATGGCACTGGTGTCCCTGCCTCCGCAGCTAGGCTGCATAGGCAGGGGTCAACCTTTATTAAATGCAATGACAATTGAATTGCGATCGTATCGTGGGGTGGCACCAAACATGCTGGGCAGCCTTGCCCTGTGGTGGGCGGCCCCCAGCATGTGAGTAGTATGGTTGCAGATTTTGCTGCGATAGCAAAATCTGTGACCATCTCTGAATAACCCACTTAGTACATAGACCCCTTAGTCCTTCACATGGCATGCTGAAGCCTACACATGATCCAGTGAAAACATTGCATTATGCTGCAAGCACAGCAGCATTTTTCAAAGCCCACATTAATTTTTGCTGAATTAATGGTAATTGTCATTTACCTATATAGTGAAAGCTTTTGAATTCCAAAATCATATCTACAAGTATCATCCTAATAATTATTTGCATATTTGGCTTTGTTTCGTCTATAACATTGGAAATTAGTTCACTTATTCATATATATACTGTGTGTGTGTGTGTACATATATATATATATATATATATATATATATATACAGGTTGAATATCCCATATCCAAATATTCCAAAATACGGAATATTCCGAAATACGGAAGTTTTTGAGTGAGATAGTGAAAACTTTGTTTTCTGATGGCTCAATATACACAAACTTTGTTTAATACACAAAGTTATTATAAATATTGTATTAAATGACCTTCAGGCTGTGTGTATAAGGTGTATATGTAACATAAATGCATTCTGTGCTTAGACTTAGGTCCCATCACCATGATATCTCATTATGGTATCCTATTATTCCAAAATACGGAAAAATCCGATATCCAAAATACTTCTGGTCCCAAGCATTTTGGCTAAGGGATACTCAACCTGTGTATATATATATATATATATATATATATATATATATATATATATATATAATTTATTTGCATTTAGCTATTTTCCTTCTCTGCCCACCCAGAATCATTCATAATTTGGTAAGCCTTTGGACATCATTACAGAAAATGGAGTTAAGAAAAGCCAGTGTAAACAGTATAATTATTTAAAAATGTTAAACAGTTGCGAACTAAATTCTCAGCTAACTTTTTACTCCATTTTCCTATATATGCCACTTTAAATAAATGATGTGTTGTGTTGAACAAGTGAAAACAACGCTCTCATTCCTGAAGGCAAGGATGCCGAGGTGGGGGCGAGTGGGTACTAATTAATATACCTGTTGCATTGGCCAGGGCCAGCTGTTGTGAGGAACGGAAGACCCCTTTGCAGCGTATGGCACCAAACATAGTATTAGAAAGTGATTTTTTTTGGATGGGGCATGGTCGTTCCTACCGGATTTGGCCACGTGCCCACAGTACCTAGGCCCTATGAATGTCTCAACAGCATTGCATGGAGTCATTCCAGTTTTTTGTTTTCGCTGTAAAAGACTTAAAGCAGCAGGTGATTTTGAATAGCAAGGAACCTGTAATAACGGTTACAGTGCAGTACAGGGGTTAAAGTGGGCCGGAACTGCGTTCCGTCAGTTGTATTGGGAGGCGGAACTAGTTCCGCCACCTCCAGCCCACTTTACCCGGCCTGACTGACTAGAGTAGACCATCCCCGCCTCTCATTGTGCGCTGCGCCACCCACATTAATAGATGGGGAGGGGCGGCCAGAACTAGGACTACCTTATAGCCCACCTCCACGAGTTCCCCTCCCTACTATAGCGTCGCTGGCCGCGGCGGCGGGATTCAGGCGATGCATCTCCACATGTCTGTCTCTCCTGCCGTGTAAAGGCACAGAGGACAGGAGACCCATGCTGACGCTCTTGGTGGCTCTCAATGGCAGGGGCAAGAGACGGGAGTACTGGCACAAGGAGAGAGAGAGGTAGGAAAGAGGGGGGTGTCGGAAGAGGGAGGGTTGTTGTGCGCTGTGTCAGGAATTAAATGTGGGGGGGGGAGTGAAGCTGTGTGTGGGATTACATGTACTGGGGAGGGGGAGCTGTGTCAGGTATTAAATGTGCGGGGGGGGGATCTGTATGTGGGATTACCTGTACTGGGGAGGGGGAGCTGTGTCAGGTATTAAATGTGCGGGGGGGGGGATCTGTATGTGGGATTACATGTACTGGGGAGGGGGAGCTGTGTCCGGTATTAAATGTGCGGGGGGGGGATCTGTATGTGGGATTACATGTGCTGGGAAGGGGGAGCTGTGTCAGGTATTAAATGTGCGGGGGGGGGGATCTGTATGTGGGATTACATGTGCTGGGAAGGGGGAGCTGTGTCAGGTATTAAATGTGCGGGGGGGTATCTGTATGTGGGATTACATGTACTGGGGAGGGGGAGCTGTGTCAGGTATTACATGTGCGGGGGGGGGGATCTGTACGTGGGATTACATGTGCTGGGAAGGGGGAGCTGTGTCAGGTATTAAATGTGCGGGGGGGGGGGGGATCTGTATGTGGGATTACATGTGCTGGGAAGGGGGAGCTGTGTCAGGTATTAAATGTGCGGGGGTGGGGGATCTGTATGTGGGATTACATGTGCTGGGAAGGGGGAGCTGTGTCAGGTATTAAATGTGCGGGGGGGGATCTGTATGTGGGATTACATGTACTGGGGAGGGGGAGCTGTGTCAGGTATTAAATGTGCGGGGGGGGGATCTGTATGTGGGATTACATGTGCTGGGAAGGGGGAGCTGTGTCAGGTATTAAATGTGCGGGGGTGGGGGATCTGTATGTGGGATTACATGTGCTGGGAAGGGGGAGCTGTGTCAGGTATTAAATGTGCGGGGGGGGATCTGTATGTGGGATTACATGTACTGGGGAGGGGGAGCTGTGTCAGGTATTAAATGTGCGGGGGGGGATCTGTATGTGGGATTACATGTACTGGGGAGGGGGAGCTGTGCGAGGGATTAAATGTGCTGGGGGGGAGCTGTATGTGGGATTATATGTGTCCTGGGGAAGGGGGACCTGTGTCGGGGAATAAATGTGCAGGGGGGAGCTGTATGTGGGATTATATGTGCTGGGGAAGGGGGATCTGTGTCAGAGATTATGTGCTGGGGAGGATAAACTGTGTTAGGGATTATTTGTTTGGGAGGGGGAAACTGTCAGAGTTTACATGTGCCGGGAGGGGGGAGCTGTGAGTCGGATTATATGCTGTGGGCATTGTGTATTATGGGGTGCTACTACTGTGGGCATTATTACTATTGTGTAACACGCCCCTTTTTTGAGACCACGCCCCTTTTTGTGGCGCGCGCAATACCTTTGTTGCATGGGCACCGTGGGGAGGGGGGTGAGTTCCACCACCTCTCTAGGACCACTTTAAGCACTGGTGCAGTATATGTTGTCAGTTCCTGCTAGGTTTATGTAGTGTGTGAGGGTGGCACCTGTACTGCTGGCCAGTACCCCTGACTAGATGTTTGTCTATAATCTCATTTATTCTCCTTTTTTATTTTCAGTATTACCCTGCACCACTGGAGCTATCTCCCTAGTTCTATCAGGCTAACTCTTAACCCAGTGGTTCCCAAACTTTTTTGAATCACGGTGCCTTAGAGTATCAGATTTTTTTTCACGGCACCCCTAGGCCAAACGTTTCTTATTGAGAAATATGGAATGAAATATTAAATTAAGTAAATTGTATTTATATGTTATCCTTAGGTTTAGTTATGTGGTGAGGGACAGGATTCACTTCTGTTTGTCCACATACTTTATGATTGGCAGCCACCAGCACTGGTTTTGCCTATTAAACTGGCCATAAATAATTTGAATTAAACTGCACGTACACCAGGGTGCCACGGCACACAGTTTGAGAACCACTGCCCTAATCGGTATAGTTTCAAACAGTTATTTAAAACCCACTTTTCTTTAAGAATACCAGTTCCCCACTTAATCTCACCATTTTCATCCTCCATCTCGCCCACTCTTACTTCTTGCTCTCAGATCCCCTTACCTTGGCTCACCCCCATGTGTCAACCGTCTGTCTGCCCTCTTTCCCCTAGATTGATTGCTTTAATGAGCAGATCCCTCTTTCCTCCTGTTTTCATTACCTATAACTGTTCTCATGGTTATGGATCAGTGGGTCTACCTCGATTAGGTCGACAGTCAATAGGTCCACCACTATTGTTCGACATGGACATGGTCGACATGGCAAATAGGTTGACACAGTGAAATGGGACATGACATTTTTGAACGTTTTTGGTTTTGCTTTTTGCTCGCTTTGCCCGCCATGCTGTGGGTAAGGTGCCTTGCTCCGCTACCGCTGCGCTGGCCACAGTTGACTATTTCCAATTATAGTCCATGTGGATGGTAACGTATGAAAAAGGTTAAAAGGAAAAAAAAATTAAAAAAGCCATGTTGACCCTTTCATGTGTCGACCTGTCCCGTGCTGCTTAGTATGCTGTGTCGGCCTTGTCCAGGTTGACCTATGGACTGTTAACCTACCATCTGGATTCTCATTACCTATAACTCTTACTGTCTACACCTGCACCTCCTCCTTGGGCTCTCTGTCCCTTGACTCCACTCACTCTTCCCACCTCTTTCAGTGGTTCTAAACCCATTAGTTGCACTCACGCTAATGGACACAGGATCCAGCTTGTACTGAATACTTTGCCTTTACCCAGCCATAGGCTATCAGTTGCTGTGTTGTAGTGTTATTTGTTAACTGTACTGTGCTGTTATACCATGTAATATAGATTGTAAGCTCCACTGGGGCAGGGACTGATGTGAATGGGCAAATATTCTCTGTAAAGCGCTACAGTATATGTGTACGCTATATGAATAACTGGTAATAATAAAATTACTGTTTTGTTGTTTGCCCCCTGTACGGCACTGCGACCACATGTTAGCGCCATATTAAGATTAATAATAATCCTACTTACTATGCTCACACCTGACTCACATACTGCTCACATTTCTCCTACATGTCGTAAAATACTTACCTTCACAGCTGGAGCCCATAGAGGAAGTCTGCAGAGGATACGGTACACACTCTCATCTTTTTGATGACTTCCCTATTATTCTTGTTCAGTCTTATTCTCTGCTTTGTATTAAAGCAGAGAATAAGTCAGATAAGGGTGTATATTTTGAGGGGCTGCATGCTTTGTGCGCTGCTTGCTGAGCTGCTTTTTGGTCACCACTGGTCTAAAATTGAAAACTGCATTTCTCCTCTCCAAAATGTGGGAAATATGAGGACAAACTAAAACTTCACAAAATCTCTTAAGTGACTCACAAAAAAAAAAAAAAAAAGATTTTGTAAATATTTTAAATGCCAAAATTGCATTGTTAAACAGGTTGGTTCTATAAATAATGTGAAAGTTGGAGCGTACAAACAGCAGGCCCAAGAGCAATAGTTAATTTTTGGCTATTTAATTGCTAATTAACGGTTTTAGGGTCAGTTGTTGCCTGAAGCCTTCTGCATGCTTGGAATACTGTGAAACTAATTTGAAATCATTTTTCAAGCATAGCACACCGGATCTTAAAGTGAATATAGTTTTTTTAGCATAAGGAAACATAATTGAAGTATTTAAATTAACATTCTGTTTTAATAAAATAATGTCTAATGTTAAAGCAATTTATTGAACCTAGGAGCATTTCTGCTTTCCTCTGTTTAATATTTCCAATAAAAACAGTGTATGTATAGCAATTAATGTTGACTTCTTTGTTTAACCTACACTGTTGCTGTATGTTATAGAGATGAGTTGTTCAGTTTTGACTCTGTTATGTTCGAATCTGAAACCGTCGTCTTATTGGCTGTTCGGCTTTCACATGTTTTTGGATAGCAAATAAGGTGACATTTCCAGATTTGAACTTGCGCTAAGGTGGCGAAAAGAACCAAGTCAAAACCGAACCGCACGTTACGATTTTTTTTTTTACATATATTGCCCTTGTTTCTTTTTATCTAAATATTAACAGTTAAATATCTAATAAGATTCATAGTGCTGGATTTACCCAATGTTTCTAGTAATACTCTGTCTGCTTACATACTTTGCGATTAATGTAAGAGCCATTGTTTTTCTACCTGCTCCATAATACTCCAGTCTTTCCCCAAAGGTGTTCTACTAATTAAATTGGGCAGGTTCTATGGCTAGCCAATTAAGTTTTGTCTTCATTGAAGCACATCTCGGAGACAACCATTCAAGTTTCTCACTGGCTTTTGAATACATCTCCAGTGTATAGCTAACTGTGGGTTTCCCAATGAGGTGACCCACATCATGGGTGGTATGTAATGCCGCACGAGTTTGGCGGTCGTGCGGGATGCTGGCCGAACTCGGATGTTTTTTTTAAAGGGGCAATCCTTGTAAGTAATTGCCCCTTTAATAAAACATTTGAGTTCAGCCGGCATCCCACGTGACCGCCAAACTCGGGCGACATTACATCCCTCCCCATATATCTGCTGCCGGCTGCAGATTGGCTGAAGAGATCTTTTGTAAGGACATCTAAGCACTAAATTTGACGTTTCCATACATAAAGGGCTAAATGTAGTAGCCTTACGAGTTTGCACGAGGTGCCGGGACTTTGTGCGAGTCTGCATAGTTTTTTTTTTAAAGTCGCAACCATTTTACAAGGCAAAATCGACATTGTTTTGCCTTGTAAATGATTACTGCTTTAAAAAAAACGGGCAGACTCATATAAAGTCCTGCATCTCCGGCAACTCTGGTGCTATTACATTTAGCCCTAAAGGTCAGGATAAAACATTGTTCAGGGAAAACATTTCACTGCTGCTCTTTAGTTGTGAAGTATTACTCCTCTCAATGATAGAAACCTGAAAGCTCTTCCTGTATCTTTATAATCACACCCTAATGATTTCTGATACCACAAATATTTCTGAGAATACATTATAGTTACTGTGCCTTCAGTGGCCCTCACCCTTTTTTTGTCCAACACCTTTCACCTCTGTAACACTTTTTAATGCATAGCTTTTTACTTCTTTCTTAACACTCACTAACACATTCGTTTTTCACTGGTGATCTGCCCTGGGGGTGACTGGCACTCGCCGTCTTGTTGGGTCCTCACACTCCCGATTCAAACTTAGTGTTAGGGACCCACCAGAGACAAGATCACCTAGGTGCTGGTTGGTGGCTATTATTTTTTGCCCAAAAAGTATACCAAGAACCTATGTAAGATTGCAGAGTTTACTATAATTATTTTGACTAGCAGTACTTGGTACTGTGGAGTGTGCATCGGCACTGCATTTTCTTTCTTTGTGGAACTACAAGTCCCAGCATGGTAGCACCTACCTCTGTATATGTAGTTAGGGTGTGCAGTCCAGGATCCCCATCTACTCTATACACCTAGAATGCCAGTGCTCCTGGGGAGGTATGGCAGCAGCATATTCCACAACGCTGTACAGAGAATATTTAAAATTCATAGTTTTTCCCCTATTGGAGCTTATGGTCTACATTCAACATACATACACACATTCAAATTAATCTTAGCATCCAAAAAAAAATGCAGTATGGATATCTACTGTGAGTGGAAACTAGAGCACCCAGCGGAAAGCCATACAAACAGTAGGAGTAATACAAGATAAGGCCCTGATTGGATTCAAACTCCTGGCCCCAGCGCTTTGAGGCAGCAATTCTAACAACTGTTTTGGCAATTTACTGTTGGTGGAGCTTTTTTCCCCTGTCAGAATCTAGTATCTTCCAATCAATCTTTACTTATACCACTTTCAAAATCCTTGGTTTTCGCACATAAACCCAGGATTTAGGTTGGTCTGCAATGCAAATGACCCGGTCCTAAGTCCCGGTTCCGTGACCCTGCTCCCAACCAGGACCTGCCGGTGTGCTCAACCCGGAAACTGTCTGAAAGGGGTATGGGTGTACCTGGGATACAGTTAAAATGGCGGTATTCAGAATTCAAATGCCGGAATATCGACACCCATCAGGATGTCCACACCGGAATCCAGAAAGGGTCCGGAGACCATCGCTGGAATCCAGACAGCTGGCCCCACGACTCTAAGTATAGCGGGTGCGTTAGGGCTGCTGAGGGGGGAGTTTAGGTTCAGGCGTCAACTAGGGGGTTATGGATACACTGCGGGGGGGATTAGGGTTATACTGCGGGGAGGGGGGGCTAGAGTTAGGCAGGGTGATAGGGTAGGGGAAGGGGGGGGGGGTAACGGGGATTACAAAGATCGGCTTGCCAGTGAGGTATTGTGACCGCCGGCATCCTGTATGGCGGTCAACCGTGCTCTGCCTTTATACCAAATCCTTATAATGCCACAGTCGCCACCAGGAATATCTAATGCACAAACGTCCATTCCGATGTAATCATCCCACTATATTTCACCCTCGTTTTAATGCCACCTCTGCTGCAATTCCAATTATGGTTTTTGTTTTAAGTTGATATTATAAAAATGGATAACTTTGCTTTGCAAATTTAAATATTATTACTAGGTCTTACAAAGTAGAACAGGCGCAGAGGCTTTGCACATTATATATTTACCCATTACTGTATATAGTATACAGCTATCCTAAATTACAAGCAGTGTTCTGGCCTCATACACTTCACGGTGCAGTTGTTGTGCCCTTCTTTTTTTATTTGTTTCCAGTCCACTAAGTAATTTGCCCTTGGTCATTTCTATTTCTGCAAGTCTGAGATTTATTTTCTTGGCTGTGTTAGGAGCAGGCCTTTAAGATGCAATCATTTTGCAGCTAATGTGTGAACATTTGAAGTGTTTTTTTTTTTTTCTTCTTTTCTTTAAATAATTGCAGCAGAACCAAAACTGTGAAAGTACATGCGGCTCTATTGGATGCCATATCTGTACCATTCCTCAGGCAAACTTTCCCAGTTTAATGGTACACCAGTGAAAATGTCATTTTGTTTGTGTCTTAATAAGGCATTACAAGGTGAATGCTGCTGAGGCACCATACTTTTCCCTACTGAACGCTGCTTAATTCATGTTTCCTTCAGCCCTTTTATATATTACATAGCCATAAAAGTTTCACATTCTACACAGTAGTAAAACGGCAATAGTGTCTGTTAATACTCTAATATTCTGCTACTCCAAACAGAGATTTATATGGCATGACTGTGTTTTTACTATATTGTACTTGAAGCACAGATAAAAGGACATTTGTCAAGGGAATAAGTTTAGTTTTGAAATACCGAGGGTTGTAAGGAAGTAGAACATATTGGGCTACAGGGATTTGTTGCCCAATTTATGTTGTTTGGAACAAGGCTGAAAGTTTGTGGCACAAAGTCATAGTGATTCTTTATATCTATACTAACACATGGTCTGAAATATAAAACATCTCTATCACTCTATCACTCTATCTATCTATCTATCTATCTATCTATCTATCTATCATCTATCACTCTATCACTCTATTTATCACTCTGTCTGTCTGTCTGTCTATCTATCTATCTATCTATCTATCTATCTATCTATCTATCTATCTATCTATCTATCTATCCATCCTCATGTGGATATAAACCAACTAAATGCTTGCACCATTGATGAAGTTTTTCTTACTACTTATACTAAAGTGCAACTGTCGCCCATAAAGAGTTTCATTTTAAGTGTTGAAATCTTCTTATTAATTCACTAAGAACCAACTATATCACTAATATGCTTCCTTCGTGGGCAGCATTTTTATAACTACATTATTACTTTATCTTTAAAATGACTTCCTCCTGTGTTTGTAGGAATCAATTGATGATAGGAATCAATTGATGATATATTTATGGATTCTAGGCAGTAGCCAACATGCTTACTACATATACACGTTCCTGTGTCTGAGCCACAGAATTCTTACATTCCGAAGTTGGGAATGCCTGCACTATGTCATCTGTGTAATGTTTAGCAACCATCATCACTGTTCAGTTCAGTTGTTCTAGTTAATGATAATAGTGATAATTATATTTATAGTGTATTATATTTACAGATCATTCCTTTTCCTTAAAATACTGTAAGGCAGGCATGTCCAAACTGCAGCCCTCCAGCTGTTGAGAAACTACACATCCCAGCATGCCCTGACACAGCTTTCTTTGACAGCAAAAGTGTGTAAGGGCATGCTGGGATATGTAGTTTCACAACAGCTGGAGGGCCGCAGTTTGGACATGCCTGCTCTAAGGCAACCACCTCTTCTTCCCCTGCGTCTTTCAGTAACTAGTCTTCTGAGTTGTCGCTGAAAAATATATATCATCTTGAAACAACATGAGTTGGACTCTTAGCAGTGTTATGACCTGATGTACATCTCTTTACTTCAATGAATCATGCAGTATGAAGATTATGTATTTTATTTATTATTGGTAAGTAATACTTGCATGGTTACAGATAGACGTCAACTCCACATGCTGCTCTCCTTCTCCTTACTCTCCTTCTACTTCCTGATCACATGTTCATCTGTGCAGCCAGATTCTTAAAGGTACACTACCTCATCTAGCTAATGCACATAAACTATCTTCATAGATACTACAAGCAGTACTAGGCATTGCTACAAATAATCTTGAGCCGCATATACTGTATGATAAAAAGTTAATTTAAGTGATTGTGTGGAGAACATGTTTCCCAATTTGAGAGCCAGCAGAGGATAACATACCCATATGACAGTGACGAGAGAAGATATGGATAGATATTCTAGGGTTCAGCATGAAATACTGATAGTCCGGATGCCGGCGGTCACGTGACCGACCATGGTATCCCGATAATGAGGATCTCTACACCGGACAGGGGTAAGTATTTTACCCCTCTACTGCCCCCTTTGGGGGGTGGCTTGGACTAACCCTCAGGGGGTAGTGGCTACGGCTAACCACCCCCTCGTGCCTAACCCCCCTCGTGCCTAACCCCCTGCTGCCTTACTAAGTTGTAAAAGCATGTAACTGGCACCCGTGGCAATGTTGTGCAGTAATTCTACAGTAGCCTAAGTGACCTGGGGGAAGTGCGTAAAAAAGTGGCTAATAAGATTGGATAACCGTATAGAAGGATATTAGTGGCTATAAGCAATGTATTTTAGGTTCCTAAAAGGTGTCAAATGGCTGATTTTTTGTTAACAGTGAAAAATGATAGTAAGCAAGTGTTTTTCGCTACATTAATGTCTCTGGATTTTGGGGGGTGACAGAAAAATGCATGTGATTTTTTTTGTTTTTTTTTTATTGTTTTTAAGCAAGTTTAAAAAACACTTTCAACTCCCATCAGCAGAATTTATTTCCATTTATACAACACCTAAAAATACATGCTCCACATAGTTCAACCCTTTTTTTGGGGGGGAGCTTTTTACAGAAAATCACTGGAAACAGGACGTGTAATTATTGGCCGAATTATGCAATTTTAATGCCTCTAAGTGCATGATTATGAATATGCATATGAAGCACACCAGAACTTAGTACCAGTTTGTATGCAGATTCAGAGACTCAGCGGCGCACACATATTAGAAAATACGAAGTCGTTCAGTGCATGCCCAGCCTATGTAGTAAGACTCTATTATGTAGTGTACAGATGGGTAATGTCAAAGTCGAAAAATATTGTAATGCATACACCATGTACTAACCCCATGCACATGCCCGCTGCGCGTGCACTCAGTCCGCCGTGCGTGCACATATCCGCAATTTGCGTAAAGTAGCTCCCACGGCCATGCGCTTTAGCACGTGGTATGCGCATTTACGGTAGAGTTTGTGAACGCATAGAACATTACATATTTAACCCAAGTAGTGCATTTTGTACACATAGTTCCCCTACACCACATTAGCGAGTATCAATAGTTTAAACAGTTCCAAGACTAAGGGATTCGCTTTTGCATGATAGGAAGGGTCAGATAAAGGTTGGAAGGTGATGTCTAGTATCCAGCTGTAGGGTATTTTAAGGGTAACATTCCGGTGTTGGTTAGAGAAAGATTGCATGTTCCAGCGTATAGTTATGTGCAGAAGTAGAATATAGATATTAACTGTATTTACTGTATATTATGTATGCGGCGGGAATCCAGAGGATACCACCCACAAGAGCAGTTGGGGAAAGACATCGCCCACCTTTTCAAATCAACCTATGACCTTACCTTTAATGAAAAGACACATCTCTGTGTCCAATGGACAATGAGATTACAGTGACCATTGTATTGCTTATGTAAGTTGTGTATAAAAAGACCGTTGTTGACCGGCCAGTCAGAAGACTCTGAACGCTTTCTATCTGACTAGCGGAGGACCGGCCGGGTTGCGCTTGCGAACATTCTCACGTATGTACATTCTCTGTAGCCATTACTCTGTTTTAGATTTACTTGTTAGCCTGAAGTGTATGATTTGTATTGTTTTACCTTTTGAAATAATCCAAGGTGGCCTTAGAACCCTGTGGTTTCAACTACAAATCGCTGTTGTGTCCTCACTTTACTGCAAGGGTTTAAAAGCATATTTTACTGTAAAAGGTTTATAAGCATTGATAAGGTGTACGCACTGCGGGTACTTTATACCGTCAGCGCTACTTAAGGTTTAAGGTATAACATCGTTGCAGTACTTTGCTGCTAAGGGTTTAAAGTGTAATTATATCATTGCATTGTATCAATAACAAGGTTTAAAGGTTATCAATTGTGTGTGCGCACGCTGAGCATACTCTGTACACTCAGCGCGGCGTGTGTACGCCAAGTACGTACCACGTGCGGGACTCTGTACGCAAATAGCGTACAAAGTGCGTAGCACGTGTATTCAGTCTAGCGCCCATAGCGGCTCCACGGTAAAAGTGTATGTAGAGGTATAGCTTTACGGTCTAAGATAATATTGACATTATCAATTGGGAGCTCGTCCGGTTCTTCCTCATACCCGCAGCCTAGCAGGTTTACGCAGACTTTATCAGCAAAGGGCGGAAAGGTATCCCCCGTAAGCTTTCTTTCGGTCGGTAGATACACTAGTACTGATTAGATAAGCGTCTGCCCTGCATGGTTTGAAAGGATGCTGGAGGGATCCGTAAGGTAAGAACGCAAAAGCTATTTTTAAAATCTGTGAAATTTCTGCTTGGCGCCAAATGCGCACACATCACACGCATACACCCGTATTTTGTACTTTGCATATCTGCTCGCATTATTGCCATAAGTATTGATTACTAGATTCATTTCGACCTGTACTGAGAAAATTTGTTGCTATTTAGTTAAAATATAGAGTTAATATTTAAGGAAGTAAGTGTAAGACGCACACGCAGCCTGGCCTAGTTGTAAAGGTTTATACAGAAGAAACTGCGTGTTGTGTTAAGTGAGCGATTATAGTTAAATATCGCTTACATTTATAGAAGTGTGGGATTTGTAGTACTGTGGACGTACTGCCTTTGTACACGTGTCTCGGACACAGTACGGGACTGCGTACGCAACGTAAAGGCCTACACACGTGGCGTGTTTACGCAACGTGCGTAACAGTACGACCGCTAAGTATAAATCACACAATAGCATTGTTTTAGTTTAGGCGCGAGACGGTAGCCACGCGATAATAGCACAAATTGATCAGTTTCCAATATTTAGTTTAAAAACCTTTTTTACTGTATTACCTCTGGAACTAAGGCTGTTTTATCTGAATGAAAGTTAATTTTCTGTACAGAAAAACCAAAGTGTATATGAGTGAACGAGCGTGAGTGTGCAAACAATAAATGTTTTGTGGACCCAGGGAATTCGGGATCCCGTAGGAGACCACACCAGGTGAGTGGACACTTGGTGGCGTGAAAGTGGCTTGCTACGTTAACATTGATTAAGGTACAAAGGAGCAAAGTAGTAGATATCGCAGACCAAAGGTCAGCGAAGGTATAGAGTACCGCAGACCAAAGGTCAGCGAGGTTTTTGTGTAGAGAGCGCAGCCCAGGTGGTTGGCGTAGAACCCATATAGGCCTGTTCAGATACGCTCCGGCTGAGGTTTCGCAGCCTGAAAAACGATTCCATTGGTCGTACGGCGGATAAGTAACAGTTACCTATACGCTGTGCGATTGGACCGCGCGTTCGTGGGTGCAATACTTAGCTCAACGTGATACCCTTTTACGACCTTTGCCTAAAATCGCGGGATCATAAGCGCTAGGTTTAGCACACGCAACGTGATTTGTGTAACATTTTTTTTATTTTAAGGGAGTTTGTCTGGTCACTCAGGAAATCTCCAACGACCAATATTTACTGGTTAGGGTAAGTCACTCCCATATATTTCCAGTAAATAGAGGTTACACAGGGGCCCTAGGTTGGGTACGTACCGGCGCTGACGACAGTGTTTAGGTGTATTGGCCAACGTGGGCGTGAGTGGGTGAGAGCACTCGGAGGACTTTCACCGTTGCCTTATTATTGAGTATTTTGTTTTTTTGTAGGAATTAGCTGAGAAGGCAATACCTGCAAAAGATGGGGGCCAGTTGCTCAAGTAAGGGACGATCAACCAGGGTTCAGGTTGATATTCCGCGGCCCAAGGGGTCGGCGAGGTACATAATGTGTGAGAAATATGGATCACACGCAGAGGTTTTATGCAGTGAATGGGAACGTATGACTGCGGAAGATAGGGAATTATTCCCTAAGGTAGGCAGTTTTAATCCAGAGGTGTTGCAGAATCTAAGGATTAGGATATGTCTGTTAAAATCCCGAAGACAAAGGGTCAGACACGCAAACTGTTTACATTTATGGCAACGAGAGAGTGATATGCAGATGGAACTAGCTCACGCAGCCGGTTCCAACCCTAGCAGGAAACGGATAGCAACTGCACCACCACCACCGTATATCACACTGGAGAAAGTGGCTACAGATAATGGCATACTAATATATGATAAGAGTGAACTTGATAAATGTATTAATGCTAACCCGTGCAAGTTGTATCCCATCTTAAACTTCCCTCAGGACTGCGACCAGGAAGATGAGCCCAGCACGATATCGGCACTCTCTCTAGCAGCCACCATACAAGACACACAAGTGGGCACGGCCCAACCAGTAAGAACAGTAGCAAAGGCCCCTAGCGGAGGGACAGGTGAGGTCGTGTTCACAGGTAAGTACGGTACAGTACATTATGCAGAAACAATTGCACCTCACGTTGTAGAAGCAACTCAGAATGATGTAATTTAACTAAATCCTGTCAGGGTGATCGCAGTCCCCAATGGGAATACTGACGCTCAGGGAATCACTCCCGTCAGGAACATTACTATGCATTGTCCTTGGTCCCGGACAGAATTGAGGACAATTATGTCTGAATTTCCCGATCCCAGATAGGATCTAGCCGCATGTCAGAGGTTTATTAGAGAATTAGGCAACGCCACCGAACCCACAAACAAAGATTGGCGGACAGTGCTACGGGCATGTTTGCTTTCCAATATTGACCCTGTGAAATTCATTGCTGATTGTAAATTAGACGCAGAAGTTCCTCTCACTGATGAGTACACTCAGGAGAATGTACGACAGATCAATCTGCAGTTAGGAGTATATTTCCCTACTGTTGTCAAGTGGAATAAAATCTTTTCCATAAGACAAAAAGAAGGTGAAACTGCTTCTGAATATTTCCATCGAGCACTGCAGGAAATGGCTAGATACACTGGGGTCGAGGACATTAAGGAAAATGTACATCATAGAGAGGTTAGCTGTGTCCGTATTAATGGACGGTTTAAAAGGAACGTTGAGAACAAGGGTACAAACCACTCAACCTAACTGGAGAGGTATTTCGGTGGCTGCATTAAGAGAGTCCGCTATCGAGCACGATCGGAACATCATTAAGCACAGGGAGTCACAGGGGGATAAGCTGATGACCGTAAGTATCAAAGCCCTGACAACGTAGCCACATCAGCCAAAACCCCAGACCCCTGATGGTAAGTCGTATATGTAGTAAAATGTTATAATTGCCAGAGGGAAGGACATTACGCACGGAACTGTAATTATAAAAGCAACGTATATCGACCCCCTAGACCAGAACATGACTCACAGCATAACACACGTAATTGGGATCAGGGATCGCATAGGAGGAATTATGAGCCACACGCAGGGGAAACAAGGAGGTACCCACCTAGGAGGGACTGGCAGACCTCTGGAAATTCTCAGCTACCCCCCTCACATATTGTAGCTGCCAGCGCGCTGCGGGAGGGTCACAACATACAATAGGGGTTAGGCCACACCTGTAGTCTGCAGCCAGTGAAGTTAATTGCTAGCCTTGGAAATGAACCCGAGGTCACAGTTGATGTAGCTGGTAGATCACTACCTTTCCTTGTAGATACAGGGGCGGCCAGGTCAGTGTTAAATTCAACGGTAGGTATGAAAACCACGGGTAAAACAATTTCAGCAATGGGGGTGACAGGAGTAGTGCAACACTACCCTTTAAGTAGACCAGCGGAGATTACGATAGGGCCTTTGCAGACCAAGCACTCCTTTTTGCTAGCTGCATCGGCTCCGACTAATCTACTTGGGAGAGATTTATTGTGTAAGATGAGGTGTGTCATATATTGTACTCCTGAGGGTGTCTTCTTAGATATACCCGAGAATCACGTTCAGGAAGTGCAGGATATGTTAGACACCCCACAAAGGTTAATGTCACACTCTGCTGTTGTAGACAGGTGTCCATCCAAGGTAGAGGAAATGATCTCCCAGATACCGGAATCCCTCTGGACCAAAGATGGACAAGACACTGGATTGATGGCAAATGTAGCTCCTGTAGTAGTGCAAGTAAAAGATGGTAGGATAGCTCCAAAAATCCCACAGTATCCTCTGAAGCCAGAGGTGGAATTAGGAGTGTACCCAGTCATAGAGCGCTTGCTACAACTAGGACGTCCAGCACTGCCAATAGTCCCATCTTCCCTGTGAAAAAGAGTGGGGGGAGGGGTTACAGGCTAGTGCAGGATCTAAGGGGGATAAACAAGATAGTTGAGAGCCAATTCCCCGTAGTGCCAAATCCAGCTGTCATCCTCATGCAAATTCCCCCTACTGCAAAATTTTTCACTGTCATTGACCTCTGTTCTGCTTTCTTTTCGGTCCCTCTGCACCCTGACAGCCAATATTTGTTTGCATTCACATACAGGGGAGTACAGTACATCTGGACTCGCCTACCCCAAGGTTTCATTGACAGCTCAAGTATTTTCTCCCAGGCTTTGCATGACTGTTTACAATCCTTTCAACCTGAGAGCGGATCAGTATTAATACAGTATGTAGATGACTTACTGCTGTGTTCAGATTCACTCGATTCGTCCTTGAAAGACACGAAACAGCTTCTGTTTCACCTTTCTAATACGGGACACAAGGTTTCAAAGGATAAGTTACAGTTGTGCCAGACCAAGGTAAAATATTTGGGACATTGCTTGACACAAGGACTTAGACACCTCACCGCTGATAGAATACAGGCGATTCGCGACATGACTCTGCCACAAACCCAGCAGCAGATCCGCACTTTCCTTGGAATGTGTGGGTACTGCCGAAACTGGATCCCAGGGTTCTCCATACTGGCTTTACCATTGCAGGAAATGGTCTCCTCGAACAAACCAGATCGGATCTCTCACACAGATGAGTCCGAACTGGCATTTGAGAGACTTAAACAATGCCTATCACAGGCACCTGCATTAGGCATGCCAGATTATGGGAAACCCTTTGAGTTGTACGGTTCGGAAAGTGCTGGGTGTGCGGCAGGTGTCCTAACCCAGAGACATGGTGATGCCAGCAGGCCGGTAGCTTACTACAGTGCACAATTGGACACCGTAGCACGGTCTCTCCGCACATGCTTGCGAAGTGTTGCAGCGATAGCTTTGCTAGTGAGTAAAAGCGAAGATGTAGTGTTGGGACACAACCTGACCATCCATACACCTCATGCAGTGTCAGTCTTACTGAACTCTGCCCAAACCAGACATGTCTCATCAGCACGGTTTACAAGGTGGGAATTAGCACTAATGGCCCCTGTAAACATCACCGTAAAGAGTTGCAGCGCACTAAATCCTGCAACTTATCTCCCAGGTGTGCCTGGACAGGCACAAAGGGTGGAGGATGAGAATGATGGTGAAGGAGGATTTAGTATAGACACTGACACACATGACTGTATGGAATATCTGTACCAAACTTTCACTGCAAGACCCGACATTAGTGACAACCCACTGGAAGGCGTAGATTTTACTTTTTACACTGACGATAGTTGCCACAGACAGACGGACTCGGGAGACTTGTGTACGGGATACGCAGTCGTAGATGACAAAGGTATCATAGAAGCTGAACCCCTGGGCCCACAGCACTCAGCACAAGTTGCTGAGCTGGTCGCCCTAACCAGAGCGTGTGAATTGGCTAAGGGTAAGTCAGCCAATATATATACAGATTCTAGGTATGCCTTTGGAGTAGTGCATGATTTCGGGGCCCTATGGCGCCTCAGAAATTTCATGACGGCAGCTGGCACACCTGTAGCGCATGCATCCCATATAAAAAGGCTTCTAACAGCGATACAGGAACCTGAGAGAGTGGCTGTTATCAAGTGCAAAGTCCACACTTACAGTCAAGACCCAGTGTCACTTGGTAACAGCCGGGCAGATGAAGCTGCTAAATCAGCAGCTAGCACCCCCATACAGACAGATATCACACAACTGATGGTATTCAATACCGTCAACACACAAAAATTAAGTGAAATGCAAATTTGTGTTCTCCACAGGAAAAGGCAGTCTGGAGGTCAAAAGGATATGGCCAGGAGTCCTCGGGACTCTGGACAGATGGACAAGGTAAGCCAGTAGCCCCCAGAGCATATCTTCCAAGCTTAGCTGAGGCGGCACACGGTCTGACTCATCTGGGCAAAGAGGGCATGTGTAAGCTGGTGAGAGCCTACTGGTGTGCGCCAGGATTCTCTTCTCATGCCGGTAAGAGAGCAATGACATGTCTTATCTGCTTGAGGAAGAATATTGGAAAGTCAATACCAACAGAACCATCCCATATCCCGCCGACAGACGGCCCTTTTCAGGTAATACAAATTGATTTCATACAGTTACCACCCTGCAGAAATTTAAAGTATGTGTTAGTTTGTATTGACGTGTTTTCAAATTGGGTAGAAGCTTTCCCCGCTGCCACAAATACTGCTACGTTTACTGCAAAGAAAATTGTGCAGGAATTTGTGTGCAGATATGGTATCCCTAGGATAATTGAAAGCGATAGGGGTACCCATTTTACAGGTGAAGTCTTTCAGGTTATGTGCAAACTGATGGGAATTAATAGTAAGCTGCATACTCCGTACCGCACACAGGCGAGTGCGAAAGTGGAAAGAGTAAACAGCACTATTAAGAACAAGCTGAGCAAAGTGATGGCTGAAACTGGATTGTTATGGCCAGAAGCTTTGCCACTTGTATTGTACAGCATCATAACCACTCCCAGGTCCCCCCTTAACCTATCACCCTTTGAGATTCTTTTTGGTCGACAACCCCATGTAATGATTGACCCCCAGGATGATTTAAAATGCAATAATGAGGTGACTGTAAAATATATGGTTAAGATGAGCCAGCAGTTGAGGAATCAAAACAGAAATCTAAAGCTGGTGATTCCTGACCTACCAAACAGTAATTGTCATGATATTGAACCTGGGGATTATGTAATGATTCGAAATTTTCTACACTCAGGTTGCCTCATTGACAGGTGGGAAGGACCGTACCAAGTCTTACTAACCAGCACGACAGCATTAAAGGTTGCCGAGAGAGAGACTTGGGTTCACTCGTCCCACTGTAAGAAGGTCGCTGACCCAGAGAAAGCCTGTGACAAAGAGCAGAGTGTAGAGGAAATCGTATCACTGGAGTGCCTGTTCCGGGAAGGCTGAGAGGCAGGACTGTTGTCACGGCACCTGAGCACGGAGAACTACAAGACCAGAGGCGTTTGTCGCACCAAATTTCTTTTCCTTTTTTATTATTTTCTCCATCTCCCACTACCCTCCTCCCCCCCCCCCCCTTCTTGCTCCCTGTTCTCCCCCCTTAACAAGATGTACTTACCCCAAGAGACTGCATTCCGGGTTTTCCTGTTGACCCTGTTGTTGACCAGAGCAGTCTGTTTCGGTGAGAGTACCAGAGAGGTCGAGAAAGGATCTGGAATGGGTTCTGATGGCAAGGACAGATTTGTAGAATTCCAAGAGCAACACATCCACCGAGCAAAAGCGAGTATCAGAAAACGATCTAGTAGTCAAGAAACTAGGAGGCACTGTGAAGGGTTATTGGCTGAGGAAAATTGTATTTGTTGAAACTGTGAAAACATAGTTGAGGACGGGTGCATCCAGAGATGTCAGTCCAGCCTTAATATCAACATGGACCGTCATCCATTGAGTGACTATCACTCATTAGTGGGTAAGGTTTTAAACCAAACAGAATGCTGGGTGTGCTCACAAGTACCTCAAGGTCAGAGCAAGTCAGGACTAGTGCCGTATCCCTTAACAATAGATGAGGTACTTGAATTACGGGGTGGGAGACCGGTGGACAAGAAATTTAATATTTATAGACCCCCTAGTTTGAAGCTCCACCAATACCATGTGGATAGATCCTTAGTATGTTTCAACATTTCCAATTCCCGAAAGCCGGGAAATTGGGAAGTGACGTGGAATAACCAAACCATGACATTTTCACACAGAGCTGATAGAATGCCCGTAGATTCTGAACTTATACGCCAAATAGCTGACGGTGGAAGGTATTTTTGGTACAGGTATACTCTAGGAAGTAGGACCATGCGGGTTGGAGAAGTATCACCAGGGTACTGTGCGCCTATCATACAGCCTGATACGTGTACTGAACAGATGAGAGAGTTAGGAATAGGATTTTTCACTTGGAAGGTTTGCAATATGGTAATGTCATATTCTGTCCCATATGTCCTCCCCGATGATGCATATTTCATATGCGGGAGGAAGGCGTATAAGTGGCTTGCCCCAAACTCAGAGGGATTGTGTTACATTGGAAGAGTGTTGCCAGAAGTTATGACCATAACCCATAATAAAATGAAAGATGTTCACCGCAATGCTCAAGCTCCTTACACTCATACTCACTATGAACACATCGTTAAGAGACACCTCATAGATAGGACAGAGCACGCAGCCTCTGATTTGATCCACGAATCCACCGGGATTCAATACCTTCTCGCGTTAGACATCACCCGTACCGCCAGAGGAATTATAAATTATAGGTATATCCATGTGCTAGCGAACCTAATAGATAATATCACCGAGATGTATGATGACACCTTCAGGTATACAGGGAGGGAGTTGCAAGCTTACAAAACGGAACTGATCCAGCACAGGATGGTCCTCAATTATATCACAGCGGTGACAGGCGGGTACTGTGTCACTTTGGCAACTCAGTATGGTGTGAAGTGCTGCACGTACATTACAAACAGCACTGATGACCCAACCGAGGTCATAGATCAAAAGATGGACGATATCTTGCAGTTGAAGTGGGAGTTCCGGAGGAGACACAACCTTACCCTTACTGCTGTGAGTAATGAACTGACCGGCTGGGTCTCATGGTTGAACCCACGAAATTGGTTCTCAGGTTTAGGAGAATGGGCTCAAAATGTTATCGTGAGTGTAGGAAAGTTTCTCCTTTGTATCCTGGGAGTTGTCATAATGATTGATTTGATATTTAGGTGTGTTCGAATTTTAATGCGGTGCAAGCGCGGTACCAAAGTGATGATTTTGAGGAGCGGGGGCATTGTTACACAAACTGATTTAATTTATGACCCATCAATAGAGACAATGTTGTGATAAGACGTGATTCCACGGTCCGTTTCTTTCACCCGTTTCTCCTTTGTTTTCCCTAAGCAAAAATACCCCCATCCGGAGAAGACTTCAATCAACACCCAAGAATGATTACGCAAATGTTATGTGAATGTATGTTTGATACGTGTCTTATCTTCATCTCTACAACCTTCAGGTAGTGACACACATAGTCGACAGGTGATATCCACATATTAGCATTCACATGTGTTCCCCCTCCATGTATCATCAACTAAATGTGCACCCCATTTGTTGGAACAAGAAGCCGAAAAGAGCTCGGTAGTGTTTGTTGGCCCACTTACAGACCCTTAATACGGGATGAGAAGGATTTAATGTATACTTCGCAATACCTCGAAGCTTATCTAGAACATATACGACACGATGATACATGCCCCTCAGACATGGATTTCATACATACATGCTTTTACTAACCCACTAGGTCATACATTTCCTGCCTACACCTCTCCTCCTACCATCCACTCATCTTTGGATAATGTATTGTATATTTTTATCCAATCATCTGTAGATATTGTATTGTATATTTTTCTGTTTTATGTTTAGATAGTGGCAGTTATTGTTGACTGCCAAAGGGTGGACTGTCAAAGTCGAAAAATATTGTAATGCATACACCATGTACTAACCCCATGCACATGCCCGCTGCGCGTGCACTCAGTCCGCCGTGCGTGCACATATCCGCAATTTGCGTAAAGTAGCTCCCCACGGCCATGCGCTTTAGCGTGTGGTATGCGCATTTACGGTAGAGTTTGTGAACGCATAGAGGGTTATTAGAACATTACATATTTAACCCAAGTAGTGCATTTTGTACACATAGTTCCCCTACACCACATCAGCGAGTATCAATAGTTTAAACAGTTCCAAGACTAAGGGATTCGCCTTGGCATGATAGGAAGGGTCAGATAAAAGTTGGAAGGTGATGTCTAGTATCCAGCTGTAGGGTATTTTAAGGGTAACATTCCGGTGTTGGTTAGAGAAAGATTGCATGTTCCAGCGTATAGTTATGTGCAGAAGTAGAATATAGATATTAACTGTATTTACTGTATATTATGTATGCGGCGGGAATCCAGAGGATACCACCCACAAGAGCAGTTGGGGAAAGACATCGCCCACCTTTTAAAATCAACCTATGACCTTACCTGTAGATAAAAGACACATCTCTGTGTCCAATGGACAATGAGATTACAGTGACCATTGTATTGCTTATGTAAGTTGTGTATAAAAAGACCGTTGTTGACTGGCCGGTCAGAAGACTCTGAACGCTTTCTATCTGACTAGCGGAGGACCGGCTGGGTTGCGCTTGCGAACATTCTCACGTATGTATATTCTCTGTAGCCATTACTCTGTTTTAGATTTACTTGTTAGCCTGAAGTGTATGATTTGTATTGTTTTACCTTTTGAAATAATCCACGGTGGCCTTAGAACCCTGTGGTTTCAACTACAAATCGGTGTTGTGTCCTCACTTTCCTGCAAGGGTTTAAAAGCATATTTTACTGTAAAAGGTTTATAAGCATTGATAAGGTGTACGCACTGCGGGTACTTTATACCGTCAGCGCTACTTAAGGATTAAGGTATAACATCGTTGCAGTACTTTGCTGCTAAGGGTTTAAAGTGTAATTATATCATTGCATTGTATCAATAACAAGGTTTAAAGGTTATCAATTGTGTGTGCGCACGCTGATTTTATAGGGGATAGGTAATAGAATAATATACTGGTAACAGTAATAATAAAATCTGCACACCGAATGTAAATTAAAAGTAAATTTTTTATTTTACACTATGTGATATCAATAACAACGGTATATGGTGTTGCAAAAAATACTTACGTTGGGCTCCCTAATATCAGTATACAAAAGACACACGTGACATATAACATAACATACATATACAGCTATGCTGATGAAGTAATTACTGCAGTGAGTAAAAAGACGGAGTGGGCACACACTGTGTCGTTTTACCCCACCCGGTGAGTACTTATATTATACTATTATTACTAGCAAGCGGTGAAGTGTCACAATTACCAGTGTTGATTCTACTCCACAAGAGACTGTTTAAATGAAAAAAAGGACTTGTTGTTATAAGTCTTATAACAACAAGTCCTTTTTTTCATTTAAACAGTCTCTTGTGGAGTAGAATCAACACTGGTAATTGTGACACTTCACCGCTTGCTAGTGCAGCCGTGCATACAGGGTAACATTGTGTTCTCTGGACGGCTTCTGATGTGTGCTGCGGGATTAAGTGTAGTGCCGCTGTGAATCCTCTTTTACTTTCACTTTCCATTGGTATTACAGCGGGAATGTCTGTAGTTTGCCGCCAGTCTCCCATAGTGCCGTGGTAGCGCTGTCACGGATACTATACGGTATCGATGTGTTCCGCAATCAGATATACATGTGTCACATCTCAAATTAATGAACACAGGCCCTCATTCCGAGTTGTTCGCTCGCAAGGCGAATGTAGCAGAGTTACACACGCTAAGCCGCCGCCTACTGGGAGTGAATCTTAGCTTCTTAAAATTGCGACCGACGTACGCGCAATATTGCGATTACAAACGAGTTAGCAGTTTCAGAGTAGCTCCAGACTTACTCTGCCTGTGCGATCATTTCAGTGCTTGTCGTTCCTGGTTGTCGTCACAAACACACCCAGCGTTCGCCCAGGCACTCCCACCGTTTCCCCGGCCACTCCTGCGTTTTTTCCGGAAACGGTAGCGTTTTCAGCCACACGCCCCTGAAACGCCGTGTATCCGCCCAGTAACACCCATTTCCTGTCAATCACATTACGATCGCCGGAGCGAAGAAAAAGCCGTGAGTAAAAATACTTTCTTCATAGTAAAGTTACTTGGCGCAGTCGCAGTGCGAACATTGCGCATGCGTACTAAGCGGATTTTCACTGCGATGCGATGAAAAATACCGAGCGAACAACTCGGAATGAGGGCCACAGTCTCATGGTGCATCCTAGTTGTATCAAGTTGCATCTAAGATGCATTTGTGGCAAGAAAATAAGCCTAACGCTAGCAGAGTTTCAAAGAACCTGTTGTGCCAAGAGGGGCTGTTTGACACGACTGCAGCAAAGACTTATGAGGACACCTCTGTATTACAGCATTTGGATACTTTCCTCTCCTCTCTACTGTGAATTTGGGATATTACAAGTGTGGCATTTTTCCATGAGTCAGAGTTCAGGTGTTATTAGGAGTAGTTGAAGGGCATAAGTCAGTATGAGCACGTTGGTGGTGTGGTCAATAAGCATATTACTTCATCGGAGTGTATCTTTTATGCAAGAATGTATTTGAATGACTGCAATATACTAATCTTTAATTATCAAGATTGGTAGATAGGTTTTTCTGCGTATACCCGTTGCAACATATAGTATACTGTGCTATTGCACACAAATGATGTATGATAACTGATGATGTCTGATTCCTGATGAAACTTACTCTAGCACTTTCACCTACAGGTTATTTTTGACACAGATTAAAAACGACGATTTGTGTAATTTTTTGTACACTACCTTCTCCATGTCAACTAACCTCAGACTTTTTATTTACTTATTCTCTCATCTTTATTAAGCTCTACAGAAGCCTAAAACTATTGTGAATTTTGCAAATTTAATTATTTTAACTATCTAATTAATAAGAGTGCACCACAAAGGTTTTCTTTCATTCACATTTTTAGATCCTTTGCCATCTGACTTGACTTTATAATGATGTTGCTTAAAAAGAGACTTCTGCGCTGTCATGGTTGCTGTTGCCTAATTCATCTCTATGGATTTGTATACTTGTTTTTTTTAGAAAGGATGCCACATGTAATCCTTTGCCACTCGTCACACAGGATGCTCAGAATTGATGGTCAGCCATCACAGAAATATGATACTAAGCACAAATATGCATGTCTCTCTGTCTTAGCAGAAACCCAATTAAACACAGGGACAACCTCTCCTATACTAAATGTTTGGCCTGCAAAGCAATTTCCAATGATCTTGTTGTAACTGTTATTTAACTCATAATGCTCCGTGTCCCCACTCTGTGTTACCGACAACACCATGACTCATTGTTTTATATTCAAGGTCTGTTTGCCATTCTGTTACAAAAACAAGGTCTGTAAAGGGGTATACTGACGGGAGAGATGTGTGCTGAGCGATCTTAACACAGACCGCTCAGCACACATCTCTCCCCCCGCTCGGTACAGTGCGATGTGCTGAGCGAGGGAGGGGGGGGGGGGACGCTCACTACACACAACGGTTTAGTGAGCGACCCGCTAGATTGACTCAATCTAGCACCGGCGATAGCCCCGCGCATCGCTATCGCTGGGAGGCATACACACGGCAGATCCGTGCTTGAAATCTAAGCAATCTTATCAGATTGCTTAGATTTTAAACATGGATCTCTCCGTGTGTACCCCCCTTAAGGTCTGTGTCAAGACTTCTCAAAGTACTAAACTACAAACATGTAGAAATCTTTAACCCACTGATTACATCACATTATCAAGATAAAATATCCCAGATATTTCTTTAATTTCATCAGATTCACTAGTTTTCTGAAAGCTTTCAAGAATTCCACTCTAACTGGGAATATCTATCTTCCTTATCACTGTTTGTCTGGGTTCTTGTTCTCTTAACTTCTTGCTTACCAAAGACATCATCCTTAGTAGCAGAGATTGTTTCACCCAAATTTTAAATGATTTTAATTTGCTAAGGAAATTAATTAATTTAATTTAGTCTGAGAACTGCAGGTTGTACAAAAGATATCTAGAAATCTAACAATTGATGGTTTATCGCAAGCTGCACAAACGGTTTGTTGCTGTATTTTGTTTTCTTCCACAGATGCTACAAAAAAGTACAGTCACTAAAAGGAAATCTTATAGAAATGTATAAGACCAGAGCACCCTAACTTACCAAAACTGGGTTCTTTTTGTCTGTTTCTGGTCAGACTCCATTCTGTATCTGGAAGCAAATCCATTGTGCAGTACTGTGTACTACAAGCAGGGGATGCTATGAGCTGTTCCAAGTCCTCTGTCTGTTGCCAGTCCACCATATTTGGCTCTTCCATATGACGACTTGTATGAGCATAACAGAGGCGTTGATCTAAATGTGCACCAGACCTGCTGTAATAGCTGCCATTGGATGATTAAAGAGCAAAAACAGGTTAGATCTGTTCTGAACATTGACTTTATCTGTGTGACTCTGCAACAATGAACCTCCAATTGTACAAGTAGTGTAATGGAAGGAGAAGACTTCAAAACATTTTTTTACGTAAAGCAATGTAAGATACACTCCCAGACTTTTTAAATATTTTGCTAGGTCTTGGGAGGGGAGGATTAGGCTGCGGGAGGGAAGGGTTAGGGTTAGGCTGCAGGAGGGAAGGGTTAGGGTTAGGCTGCGGTAGGGTGGGTTAGGGTAAGAGTAAGGGTTAAGTATTTAACAAAATGTGTCGGGATTATGACAGTAGCGATGCCCCAGTCAGTATTTTGAGCATCAAAGACTGGAAATACAATACTATTCCCAGAAATATATACCTAACTATCTATACCTTCATCTTCACTATGCTCCCTCATGTCAGGACCATTGAAAAACAGTGCATGACCTGGCTCAAGGGGTTGGGTACGGGATTGCAACAGTCAGAAAGTTGATGCTCAAAATACTGACAGGGGGGTGTAGTACGGCTGACCGGCGGTCAGGAGACCTCTGGTCAGCTTACCGACGCCGGGATCCCGGCAGCATACAGATGCCGGGATCCCGGCGGGGAGGGGCGAGTGCAACAAGCCCCTTGCAGGCTCGCTGCGGTCGCCACGGGTTCTATTCCCACTCTATAGGTCTCGTGGACACCCACGAGTGGAAATAGTCCCTGTTGGTCGGCATGCCGACCATCGGGATAGTGAGCGGTCGGGATGGTGGAGGAGGTCATGTGACTGTCGGTCACCCGACCGCCGGTCACATGAATACCACCCCATAGGGCCTGCTTCTTAGCTGTTTTGCACAGTTGTCAGCCAGTGACTGTACAGTACCTGGAGGAGAAGTAAGCATATGTGCATGCATGGTAATGAGTAAATTACAGTATTACCATGTAGTATAAGTGCAGCCCTCTCACCTCCTCTGTGCACTACATCCTTTGTCGTCTCTGAGTAGGCATACCACACTGCTTGCCCCGGTGTGGTATGTTAGGTAGATTAGACTTAGGTCGACAGTGTCTAGGTCGACCACTGTTGGTTGACAGTAAGTAGGTCGACATGGTTTCTAGGTTGACATGGTTTCTAGGTCGACAGGGACTCTAGGTCGGCTTGAGAAAAGGTCGATATGAGGGGTTTTTTTACCTTTTTTTGGTGTAGTTTTCTCCATACAGTGACTGGTAACCCCAATTAGTGCACCGTGTCCCCTCGCATGGCTCGCTGCGCTTGGCACAGGTTACCGGTCCCAATTGTAGTCCACGTGGATTGTACAGTATGAAAAAGTGAAAAACTCATGTTGACCTTTTGTCATGTTGACCTAGAGTCCCTGTTGAACTAGAAACCATGTCGACCTACTTACTGTCGACCAATAGTGGTCGACCTAGACAGTGTCGACATACTTATTGTCGACCTAAAGACCATATCTTGCTTTACCCCATAAATAGAGCACTGGCGCTCTCTATTTCTTTTTCTCTAACGTCCTAGTGGATGCTGGGGACTCCGTAAGGACCATGGGGAATAGACGGGCTCCGCAGGAGACAGGGCACTTTAAGAAAGAATTTGGATTCTGGTGTGTTCTGGCTCCTCCCTCTATGTCCCTCCTCCAGACCTCAGTTTGAATTTGTGCCCGGACGAGCTGGGTGCTACTTAGTGAGCTCTCCTGAGCGTGCTATAAGAAAGTATTTTGTTAGGTTTTTTATTTTCAGGGAGATCTACTGGCAACAGATTCCCTGCATCGAGGGACTGAGGGGAGAGAAGTAGCCCTACTCTCTGAAGATAGGTCCTGCTTCTTAGGCTACTGGACACCATTAGCTCCAGAGGGATCGTACACAGGATCTCACCCTTTGTCGTCCGATCCCGGAGCCGCGCCGCCGCCCCCCTCGCAGAGCCGGAAGACAGAAGCAGGGTGAAAGAAGCAAGAAGACTTCGAAATCGGCGGCAGAAGACTCCAGTCTTCAAACTGAGGTAGCGCACAGCACTGCGGCTGTGCGCCATTGCTCCCACACTACACCCACATACTCCGGTCACTGTAGGGCGCAGGGGGGGGGGGGCGCCCTGGGCAGCAATTAGGACCTCTTGGCAAAAGTGGGCATATATACAGTTGGGCACTGTATATATGCATGAGCCCCCGCCACAAATTGTACATGAAAGCGGGACAGAAGCTCGCCGTCGAGGGGGCGGGGCTTCTTCCTCAGCACTCACCAGCGCCATGTTTTTTCTCCACAGCACCGCTGAGAGGAAGCTCCCCAGCCTTTTCCCTGCAGTTACACGGTAGAAGAGGGTAAAAAGAGAGGGGGGGCACATAATTAGACGCAAAAATCAATATAAACAGCTGCTACTGGGTTAACATTAAGTTACTGTGTTATTCCTGGGTTAATAGCGCTGGGGTGTGTGCTGGCATACTCTCTCTCTGTCTCTCCAAAGGGCCTTATGGGGAAATTGTCTTCAGATGAGCATTCCCTGAGTGTGTGGTTTGTCGGTACGTGTGTGTCGACATGTCTGAGGTAAAAGGCTCCCCTAAGGAGGAGATGGAGCAAATATGTGTGTGAGAGGGTGTCTCCGTCGACAACGCCGACACTTGTTTGGATATGTGTAATTAAGTACTAAGGTGAATTTATTGCACAAAAGATTAGAGAACAGACAGGGAATCTACCCATGTCTGTCCCTATGTCGCAGAGACCTTCAGAGTCTCTCAATGATCACTATCCAAAATAATAGACACTGATATCGACACGGAGTCTGACTCCAGTGTCGACTACGATAATGCAAAGTTACAGCCAAAATGGCAGAAAAGTATTCAATATATTATTATTGTAATAAAAGATGATTTGCATATCACTGATGACTCATCTGTCCCTGACACAAGGGTACACATGTTTAAGGGGAAGTAAGCTGAGTTAAATTTCCCTCCTCTCATGAGGAAAAAGAGCGGGAATCTCCAGACAAGAGACTGCAGTTTCCCACAAAGAATTTTCAGGGAATATCCTTTCCCCACTAGGGCCAGGATACGATGGGAATCTTCCCCTAGGGTGTCACGTTTGCACAAAAGGTAGCCCTGACGTAACAGCTATTTTCAGGGATCCTGCAGGTAGCGTGCGCATTCTGGTACACTACTCAGACCGGCGATTGTGTCGGCATGGGTTTATAGCGCTGTGGCAGCGTGGACAGGTACCTTATCAGCAGAGATTGAGACCCTAGTATGTATATATATATATATATATATATATGTATATATAGAGATATATATTTTAAAGATGCTGTCTTAAGAGATATATATATATATATATATATATATATATATATATATAAAACATGCCCAAAGAGACATGAGTCTACTGGGTCCTAGAGACAAAGCTATGTCGATTTCTGCTTGACGTGTCCTGTAGAATATGCAATGGACAGATGATGCCGACTTAAGAGGCATATGGAAGGCTGAGGATTGTGTGGAGAAGGGTTCTCGGACCTGGTCTCCACAGCTATAGCTGGTAATTCTGATATTTTGCCTTATATTCCTGCACAGCCTAGGAAAGCACGACATTATCAAATGCAGCCTTTCGAACAAAGAAACAAGAAAGTCCGAGGTGCGTCCTTTCTTGCCAGAGGCGGGGGCAGAGGAAAGAAGCTGCACAACACAGCTAGTTCCCAGGAACAGAAGTCCTCCCCGGCCTCTACAAAATTCACTGCATGTCGCTGGGGCTCCACAGGCGGAGCTAGGCCCGGTGGGGGCACGCCTTCGTAAGTTCAGCCACAGGTGGGTTCACTCCCTGTTAGATCCCTGGGCAATAGATATTGTGTCTCAGGGATACAAGCTGGACTTTGAGGATATGCCCCCTCACCGACGGCCCTGCCGGCTTCCCCCCACGAGAGGAAAACAGTGTTAACTGCAATTCACAAATTGTATCTTCAACAGGTGGTGGTCAAGGTTCCCCTCCTTCAACAAGGAGGGGGTTATTATTCGACCATGTTGTAGTCCCGAAACCAGACGGTTCGGTCAGACCCATATTGAATTTAAAATCCCTGAACATATACCTGAAAAGGTTCAAGTTCAGGATGGAATCGCTAAGAGCGGTCATTGCAAGCCTGAAAGGGGGAGATTTTATGGTGACTCTGGACATAAAGGATGCATACCTTCATGTCCCCATTTATCCACCTCATCAGGCGTACCTCAGAATTGCGGTACGGGATTGTCATTACCAATTTCAGAGAAATGATGGTGCTCCTGCGGAAGCAAGGTGTCACTATTATCACGTACTTGGACGATCTCCTCATAAAAGCGAGATCAAAAGAGCAGTTGCTGAGTAGCGTATCACTTTCTCTGGAAGTGTAACGGAAACACGGCTGGGGTCTATATATTCCAAAGTCGCAGTTGGTTCCTACAGCTCATCTGCCTCTCCAAGGCATGATCCTAGACACAGACCAGAAAAGAGTTTATCTCCCGATAGAGAAAGCTCAGGAGCTCGTGACACTGGTCAGGAATCTATTAAAACCAAAACAGGTGTCAGTGCATCACTGCACTCGAGTCCTGGGAAGGATGGTGGCATCATACGAGGCCATTCCCTTCGGCAGGTTCCATGCGAGGACCTTCCAATGGGACTTACTGGACAAGTGGTCCGGATCACATCTTTAGATGCATCGGTTAATCACCCTCTCCCCAAGGGCCAGGGTGTCTCTCCTGTGGTGACTGCAGAGTGCTCACCTTCTCGAAGGTCGCAGATTCGGCATTCAGGACTGGGTCCTGGTGACCACGGATGCAAGCCTCCGAGGGTGGGGGGCAGTCACACAGGGAAGAAATTTCCAAGGGCTGTGGTCAAGTCAGGAGACTTGCCTTCACATCAACATCCTGGAACTAAGGGCCATATACAACGCCCTACGTCAAGCGGAGTCCCTGCTTCGCGACCAACCGGTTCTGATTCAGTCAGACAACATCACCGCAGTGGCTCATGTAAACCGCCAAGGCGGCACAAGGAGCAGGGTGGCGATGGTAGAGGCCACCAGAATTCTTCGCTGGGCGGAGAATCACGTAAGCGCACTGTCAGCAGTGTTCATTCCGGGAGTGGACAACTGGGAAGCAGACTTCCTCAGCAGGCACGACCTCCACCCGGGAGAGTGGGGACTTCATCAAGAAGTCTTCACGCAGATTGCAAGTCGGTGGGAACTGCCACAGGTGGACATGATGGCATCCCGCCTCAACAAAAAGCTGCAGAGATATTGCGCCAGGTCAAGAGATCCTCAGGCGATAGCTGTGGACGCACTGGTGACACCATGGGTGTTCCAGTCAGTCTATGTATTTCCTCCTCTTCCTCTCATACCCAAGGTGCTGAGAATCATAAGGAAAAGAGGAGTGAGAACAATACTCATTGTTCCGGATTGGCCAAGAACGACTTGGTATCCAAAGCTGCAAGAAATGCTCACAGGGGATCCGTGGCCTCTGCCTCTAGGACAGGACTTGGGCAACAGGGGCCCTGTCTGTTCCAAGACTTACCGCGGCTGCGTTTGACGGCATGTCGGTTGAACGCCGGATCCTAGCAGAAAAAGGCATTCCGGATGAGGTCATTCCTACGCTGATAGAGGCTAGGAAGGATGTAACGGCTCAACATTATCACCGTATATGGCGAAAATATGTGGCTTGGTGTGAGGCCAGGAATGCCCCTACGGAGGAATTCCAGCTGGGCCTTTTCCTTCACTTCCTACAGTCGGGAGTGACTTTGGGCCTTAAATTGGGTTCCATTAAGGTTCAGATTTCGGCCTTATCCATTTTCTTTCAAAAAGAACTGGCTTCTCTGCCTGAAGTTCAGACGTTTGTAAAGGGAGTGCTGCATATTCAGCCCCCTTTTGTGCCTCCAGTGGCACCTTGGGATCTTAACGTGGTGTTGAGTTTCCTGAAATCACACTGGTTTGAACCACTCAAAACAATGGAAGTAAAATATCTCACGTGGAAGGTGGTCATGCTATTAGCCGTGGCTTCGGCTAGGCGTGTGTCAGAATTGGCGGCTTTGTCACATAAAAGCCCTTAACTGGTTTTCCATGCGGATAGAGCAGAATTGCGAACCGCCCACAATTTCTGCCGAAAGTGGTTTCATCCTTTCATATGAACCAACCTATTGTGGTGCCTGTGGCTACTACTGACTTGGAGGATTCCGAGTCACTGGATGTAGTCGAGGCTTTGAAGGTTTATGTAGCCAGATCGGCTAAGGTCAGGAAAACAGAATCTTTGTTTATCCTGTATGCTTCCAACAAGCTTGGGGCGCCTGCTTCAAAGCAAACTATTGCTCGCTGGATCTGTAACACAATTCAGCAGGCTCATTCTGCGGCCGGGTTGCTGCTGCCTAAATCAGTTAAGGCCCATTCCACAAGGAAGGTGGGCTCTTCTTGGGCGGCTGCCCGAGGGGTCTCGGCATTACAGCTTTGCCGAGCAGCTACTTGGTCAGGTTCAAACACCTTTGCAAAGTTCTACAAGTTTGATACCCTGGCTGAGGAGGACCTTGTGTTTGCTCATTCGGTGCTGCAGAGTCATCCGCACTCTCCCGCCCGTTTGGGAGCTTTGGTATAATCCCCATGGTCCTTACGGAGTCCCCAGCATCCACTAGGACGTTAGAGAAAAGAAGATTTTACTTACTGGTAAATCTATTTCTCGTAGTCCGTAGAGGATGCTGGGCGCCCGTCCCAAGTGCGGACTTCTTCTGCAATACTTGTATACAGTTATTGCTTAAATAAGGGTTATGTTATGGCTGCATCAGGGTTGATCTGATGCTCCGTTGTTGTTCATACTGTTAACTGGGTATGTTTATCACAAGTTATACGGTGTGATTGGTGTGACTGGTATGAGTCTTGCCCTGGATTCCAAAATCCTTTCCTTGTACTGTCAGCTCTTCCGGGCACAGTTTCTTTAACTGAGGTCTGGAGGAGGGACATAGAGGGAGGAGCCAGAACACACCAGAATCCAAATTCTTTCTTAAAGTGCCCTGTCTCCTGCGGAGCCCGTCTATTCCCCATGGTCCTTACGGAGTCCCCAGCATCCACTACGGACTACGAGAAATAGATTTACCGGTAAGTAAAATCTTATTTTTTAACCTAGGTATTTTTATTAGAAATGTTCCAGTTTTATATACAAGAAATAACACCTGTATAAACTTATAACGCAAAGGCTCTATAGTAAAACAAAACCAAAGAGGGAGCAATAGCATTTAAATTACTGTCTAATAGTGTAACAAATGCAATACACACTACATAACAACCTGGTATATAGCTCTGCAGTGAAAGGACAAATGAATGCTTCAAAAATAAATAGGTTAACCATCACCTCTCTGTGATGTTGTTGCTGTGTAGGTCTGGGTGCCCTAGCTCCATTGTCATTCATCTGCTTATACCTACTGCTTAACAACAAATGTTATATTTCTGCTCCTATACATATAAATCTTGTATTGTATCATGTCATTAACTAAACACCTATCCAGATTTGTACCATAAATGGCAGGGCCCGATTAAGACTTACAGACGTCTTACGCCAATACACTTGTAGCGCCCCTTGTAATGCTAAAGAGCACAGTGCGTAAGCATGCTCAGGAAATCATCATTCATACTGCACATGTGCAGGTAACAAGGTTATACAACTGACATGTTTGAGCTTGGCATCTAATGATGCTTGTGAAGTGTAAAGTGGACTTCGGCTACTAGGGAACTGAGCAGCCATCAGGGGGGACTGTGGGGACTGGTGTCTCAAGCCCTTACAGAGAGGGGGGCCCACCACTTGCTCCTACCGCCAATACCTGTAGAGCTGCCCCATTCTGTGAATCAACAGCAGGCTGATGCGCAGAGTGCACTTCTTAAAACAAGCCTTCCCTGCGCATCAGATCTCTGTGAACCATTCCTGTAGGTTCGCAACACTCTACCCACAGTATATGTAACATCACAATGTATGACATCACATAGGGTTGGAGCAGTGCGGCAGAATTTTTTTTTGGTCAGTGAGGGGCCCTGCCTATTTTGTCAGTCCCGGGCCCCACAATTTTTGATGGCAGCCCTGCTAGGGAATGTGAGCAAGACTATTCAGGCTACCCAGATGGTGCTGAAGCACAGTATACATAAAGATTTAGCAGTACGTTACATGGTCATATCGCCACAGCCAACTGGTAGTCACTCTAAAAACTTCCCTCAGCACCACCTGTGAAGCTTCTAGTATTAAGATGTGCAGCCACTGACAACATGGAGTAAATTAGAGCTTCATCTTTTTCCCCCAATTGTGTGGTGTTACCCCATGCTCTGGTGCCCTAGGATGTAGCCTAATCAGCCTAATAGTTTATCAGGCACTGACAAATGTTCCAGTAGCTATAGAGCAGGCATGTCCAAACTGCAGCCCAGCATTCCCTGACATAGTTTTGCTGTCGGAGAATGCTAAAGCTGTGTCGGGGCATGCTGGCATGTGTAGTTTCACAACAGCTGGAGGGCCGCAGTTTGGACATGCCTGCTATAGAGGATTAGCAAGAAGAACTTGTACAGAGTTTAAAAAGGATCCTATCTGCTTGCCTAGAAAATTCTGCTATTTTTTTCACATACATAATGGACTATAAGACTAGGGGGTGAATTCAATTCCAGGTAAAGGGTTCAAGTTGGTGCAGCGTTTTACTGTCTGCAATGGAACCCCATCTCACACCCTTCGCCTGGGCAGACGAATGCCGATTCATGCAAAAGTGATTGCTACTCTATGGGGCAGCTAACACTTTTCTGTGAGATCCCACTGCTGTAAAGTGCGGCGGCTGCTACACAAATCCGGCCAGGCGAAAGGATTCACCAGCAACTGAATTTTCCCCGTAGTACTATATATGAATACAATTATCTACATTGTTGTAATAAATGATACATAGAAAAATAGAATTTGACGGCAGATAAGAACCATTTGGTCTATCTAGTCTGCCCGGAGATATGTATATTATGTCAAATTAAGAAATACTGGTTATCAGTCCATCAAAATGATTGAACAACATAATAGCGGTGGCTGTGCGCACGTGAACGGAGCAACACTTGGGGAAGAACTCAAATGTTATCGCCCCCATTCTCCTGTCTAAACGGACGGAAGATCGCAAGGGGCGATAATAATTTGAGACCCCCTATCGCACTGATTGCTTTCACTAGTGTCGGGTTTAGCAGCGTAAAGCTGCTAAATCCACCTAAACTAAAAGGCGCGATCAGGAAAAGTGACGTTTGTGCGCCCAAACGACTCACTTTTCACACATTTCAGCTCGCCACCCCAGGCCGGTGCGAGATGAAATGTAGACGCCGGCAGCCGATCGCGCTCGAACGGAGCTATATCTGAATATCTACGTTGGGCGCCATCTAGTGGCTGCCGGCGCCTAAAATATTTGAATTACACCCATGAATTGCTCCATTAGGGGCTATCCAGTTGCCTCCAGCATGCAAAACACTTGAATTCACCCCATAGAGGTGAGGTGCAGCGTTAGCCTTTTTTTATATATATACTCTGAATACCATTCTCTATCCAACAAATTGAATTTCTTTATTTGCAGCTCACTATCATTTTGCTGTCTCCTGTGACTTCTAGGGATGGTGTTTTATCACATCTTTCTTTTCTATGTCTATTCCTAAAGCAGAGTTGCTGGAGCAAACTCATAGCCTTTTATCTTACATTTCCTTGCAATGTCATGTCTTGTTTTGTGTGCTTGTGTAATGGCATAGATATGATTTTTAGACGTGTGAAAATAAATTGCAATTGTGCCTGAGGCTCTACTCTTATTTGGATCTCTTACCTCTTGAATGGATTTTCAGTGGTCATTTCATGTTCGAATGTTCTGATATTGAATAGTGTACTTTTTTTCTTGTACGTTATCTTTCTGTACTTCTTCCTCTTTTCAGATATCCAGAGCTTGCAGCCATTTGCAGGAAACCTAGTACTTTGATTCTGTATCCTGGAGCTGAAGCTGCTAATTTGGAAGAGCTTTCCCTAGCAGGTGATCATCACCAGCACTCCCTTATCATAATAGATGGCACATGGAGTCAGGCCAAAGATATATTCTACAGAAATTCTATTTTTCGTCTGCCAAGACAGGTAAATCAGGTTTATGCTACTATAGAATTAGTGTTAGTTTGTGTTCCTCTGATCAAATATTTAGAATGTTTATTTATAGAGTAACTGTATTCCTGAATCATGGCCGGTAACAAGACATTGACAGGCAGCATTGCAGCTTGTCTACACCTACTGTATGTCTGACATTGTCATAACTCGGAACCTTCAGGGATGGTTTTGGAAATACTGTATATTTTATGTTGTCTTCAAAACTCAGCCTGGTAAGTTACAGCCGAGCAGCGCTGACACTTCAGCATTGCTGTAATATTTAAATAATTTTGAACGTCTCTTAAACTATGAACACACAAGGAAAATTAAGCTCTTTGTGTTGTTTTTTTGCAAGCCTCTTAGTTGTTTTTTTGTAGACGCAGTGATTTACCACGTAATGATCAAGATGGATATGGTCTTGTTGCGGACATGAAATTTAAATGCCAACGATAAATTGATAAATGTGACTCGTGTGGGGTCATGGTGAAAATATAACTTTAGTCTGCTATTCTCTAAGGACGCATTTAAATGGCCCTTGCTTGAAGCCGAATCACTAAATTACTGTTTAGTTTGTTTTCATGACAGTATTCATCTTTATGACATATATAAATTATGCGTGGCAATGACATGCATAGTTGAACTCACAGATCCCACAGTGTAAACCTTTGTTCAGGTTACCGAAGTGTTATTGTCCTGTATAGTGAATTTATTTTCTACAGTATGTGAATTTAGTACAGTAATTTTCTATGAGACCATATTACAGTCATGAACTTTTAGTTGAAGTGTTATTAGTTTATAATATGAGCAGAATTATGTGATCATCTCTTGCAGGCTTCTTTGTTGCAATCAGTCTATAGTAATTTAGTTGTTTTAACTAGTTCAGCAAGTTGGTATTAAATGTTCTCTGTTTATAATGCCCCTAGGTCCTCAGCATTTGTTGCGCGGCACCCCTAGGCCATGGGGTGAATCAATTATCAGCGAGGTTCTGCTAATACTACACTGGTAATCTTGTGTTTCCATAAACATGTAAACAAAAATGAGCTAGGTTTTCGTATTGTAGTACTTGCTGTGTATACTGTTAGGAACTTCACACTTAAATGAATACTGCCACCCACCCTTCCAAAAAAAAAAAAAAAATATTCATATAAAATTTCTCACACCTCTAACCACATTACCAGCTGTCTTCACATGTAAAATAAAAATTACTGGTCCAGCAGTTATAGTACTATAAATGTCCAATCCGTGCCCAAAAAAGAGTTTACCATTAAATTAAATTAAATTATATTATATTATATTATATTATAAATTATATGTATCCATTTATCAGTACCTTATATAAATAACTGGTAATAAATTTATGGATACTTTTCTAAACAATGTTCGATCTTTAACTGTCTGCAGCATGCAGAATCCGCATCACTGGCGGGTCTATTACATTAACGAGCAGCAGCAGCGGTGGGAGCACTGGTGCTTGCTGCAGGGCACGGTGAGCAGTGCCACGCAGGAGCTGCCTTGTCCCCTATTGCAGCGTTCCTGGGACAGAGCTGATTAACTCTTCAGCAGCAGCGAGTGTGCTGCAGTGCTTCGTTATAAGACCAGCGGTCACACTTGGATCCTGCTGTGAACCACTCAGGTGCTGCAATACATGCAGGGTGCCCCTTCAGGACTTGGAGCCTGGAAGCAGGTGACTCCATTGCATCTGGGAGTTACGCCCCTGTCACTGGCACTGAGGAGTAATGCCATCCTTTGGAGTACACAGTGAGGGCAACTTGCAGTCCTCATAGCCAGAGAGTAATCCCCCTCCCCTTTTTTATTTATTTTGTATTGTTTATTTATGAAAAGTTTTCAAAATAGAATACAACAAACTTTGGGGCAGATGTATTAACCTTGAGACGGCATAAGGAAGTGATAAACCAGTGATATGTGCAAGGTGATAACGCACCAGCCAATCAGCTCCAATATGTAAATTAACAGTTAGGATCTGATTGTCTGGTGCCTTTATCACCTTGCACATATCACTGGTTTATCACTTCCTTATGCCGTCTCCAGGTTAATACATCTGCCCCATATAATGAAAACCCTCTCACCACCAAGTAAACCCAAAAAGTACAAAAGAAATCACATATACAGCCAATGCCATGTCAAGAAACTAATACAATAAATACCATAATTATAACCCAGGTCAGGAAGTTATAAATCACGATAATACAAACAATCATCCACCAGTTACCTAGGAGAGATTCAGTATCAATCTCAGAATATAACATAATTATAGTGCCGTCTCGCCAGACGCTATCCCATCAGCAGGTGAAGCACTTCCCTAGCAACATAATGGAAAGAGTTTGACCAGTAGCACATATATGATCATTTTTAAGAAGTTGGTTGTGCTTAGTATATAAAAATCATTCATGTCCCACCACTTCATTCATCAGCCTACAGCACTCAGCAAAGGTTGGGCAACGATAAGCTATCCAGGTCCAGACAATGCACACTTTGGCCAGAGTCAATGCATTAACTACATAGTGACCCATAAAGCGATGAATCCTGTTACAGAGACCCAGGCCAAAAATACTCATTTTAGGAGATGAGGAATTTTCCTCCTCGTTCTGGTGATACAACTGGTGACTTGGACACAAAAAGTTTACACAGCAGAGCATTCCCAGAGGAGATGCCAAAACGAGCAATGTGGCGTGGAACACTCAGTATACCTATCAGAGGCCCCATACCCAAATCTACTGAGAATCAAGGGTGCAAAATAAACCCTATGTAGTATGAAAAATTAAATCTGTTGAAATCGCACTGCAGTGCAGAGGTGATGGACAAAGGGCTGGCCAAACCTGAGACCACTACTCGTCCTCCAGTGGACCCATGTCCTCTACCGATTTACGTCTAACAATGTTAGGGTAACTTCTGAGTTGGCGTAAAGAGATACTAAAGTAAATCCTAGAAACCAGTCTCCTTCCGCCAGATGCTGGGAACATGGTTTTAATAGAGACAAGAGCAATGAGTGGAGGACGAAAAGAAAACTGAGTGAAAAAGGTATGGCAAAGCTGTAAATAACAGACAAACATGCAGTTCGGGACCCTCAATTAATTCTAGACTGGTGTAACCCAGCATGGGCTTCTTATGACCCCACAGAAATGTATGGAAAATGAAGTCTATGGTAGAGATAACTTTGTGCATTATATTTTTTATTAAAAAACAATGTAAATCTGGTTTTATATATTTCCAGCAATGCGCTCCAAGGAGTGAGAACCCAACAGATTCAGAAGTTTCTGTTGATTTAATTAATGTAAATGAAATGGTCAAAACATAACATTACCGTATGTCACACTAACTTTAGGTTACCAGCTCCTTTAATGCTTGTTTTTGAGTTGCTAAAATTGAGCTGTACATTTGTTTTTAATTGTGTATACACAGCAGTAGTTGCTATACATTATTGTACTATGTGAAGCTGCATGAAAGACATTTCAGGTGGTTAAGTACTTGTGTCAGAAGCACGAAAACAGCTTCTAATAGTGTAAAAATAGGACTGATGAATCATTGTGCCTTCATGGATATACAGTAAGGCATTATTTTTTCATGACTGCAGATATTGCCTGGAGCAAGGACTCTGGTGAGAGTATAAATGATTTACTGAAAAGTTCTCTGTGAATTTCACAGTAGAGACTGAAAGAAGGGAATAACAATTATCCAAATTATATTAAAGTAGAAATTGAAATTAAAATATGTTAGTAGTAAGTGAACTTCAATTGTGTTACTCGTCCACAATATATTCTGTGACTTCTATATATGCGGGATGCATGTTAATATGCCGGTTGTCGGGATCCCGGCATTCAGGATACTGACACCAGAATCCCGGGAGTGGGGGTAATGCCGGCGGTCGGAAACTCAACCACAGCCCGGTATTCCCACTCGGGTGGTGGGTCTACGCCGCCACCCAACTGGGAATATAACCTGTGGCGAGACACTGGGCCTGAAGCGTGGAGAGCGCAGCAAGCCCATTAGGCGACCCGCTGCCGGTATTCCAGCTGCCAGGATGTCGCTGTCAGTATAGTGACAGCTGGCATCCCATCTGCCGATCTCCCGTGTGTATTCCATCTATACAGCATGTTCATTCGGTTATTCAGAGATGAACGCAGACTTCTGCATACGCAGCCAGATCTGCGTTCATCTCTGCACATGCTGGGGACCGCCCAGTACAGGGTAAGACCGCCCCCCAATGTGTCCGCAATTAGATTGCGGAGGCATCGGATCTAAAGTTGACCCCTCTCAGGCGGTCAGCAGGCATTTTTTTTTCCAGAGTGGCTGCGTGTAACGTTATGCAGTCTCTTCTAAAACAGTAGCAGTCTCTTCTAAAACAGTACCCCGGTTTTCCCGGTGCCGCCCCCGCAACTCCTGTGCCTGTCATTCTCACATTGCGGCCGCAATGTTTAAGGTCGCGCACGTGCACAAAGGCCGGTGCTTGTGTGCAGACCACCTGGATGTGGCCGCTGCGAGCGACCTCGCCACTGTGTCCAGTTCTGAATTGGGCCCCTAATACCATTGTTATCCATATGCATTAATATATACGTTATGGTAAGAACTTACCGTTGATAACGTGATTTCTCTTTTGTCCACAGGTATCCACAGGATAACATTGGGATATGCCGGAGCGACAGCGGAAATGGCACCAAACGGTCACAAGCTTTCTGGCCTCCCAGGATGCATCGGGGCTTCACCATATAATCCCGCCCACTGACTCAGTCAAATCAGTTCTTTCCACAGCAATTAGGCAGGAGCATCAGTTAGAAACCTATTCAGGCGATAAGAACACACATGCACACCCTTCCGTGCAAGAGGGAAGAGGTTTAGTGATTGTAAAGATCCTCAAATCAGGTGCTTCAGGGTGGGACCCCTGTGGATACCTGTGAAATCACGTTATCAACAGTAAGTTCTTACCATAACGTATATTTCTCTGGCTGGGTCCACAGGTTATTCACAGGATAACATTGGGATTCCCAAAGCCAGTTTTAGAGGTGGGGATGCTCCTGATTACACAGGAGAACCTTTCTCCCGAATTCTGCGTCATGAGAGGCAAAAGTATCCAAGGCATAATGTCTGATGAATGTGTTTATGGAAGACTATGTGGCTGCCTTACAAATCTGTTCTGCTGAAGCACCATGTTGTGCTGCCCATGAAGGACCTACCTTACGTGTAGAGTGAGCAGAGACATTAGCCGGAGTAGGGAAATCTGCACGAGAATAAGCTTCTGATATTACCATTCGGAGCCATCTTGCCAGCGTCTGTTTACTAGCAGGCCATCCTCTTCTATGAAATCCGAAGAGGATGAAGAGAGAATCTGTTTTTCTGATGGCACTAATACAATCTATGTAGATTCTTAATGCTCGGACTACGTCCAGCGACGCTTCTCCCGCAGAAAGTCCCGATACCTGAAAAGCTGGGACTACAATGTCTTCGTTAAGGTGAAACTTTGACACCACCTTCGGAAGATAACCAGATCTAGTTCTGAGAACTGCTTTATCTGGAAAAAACTTAGGAAAGGAGACTTACACGACAGTGCTCCTAAATCTGACACTCTTCTAGCTGAGGCCATTGCCAGTAGAAAGAGTACTTTAACTGTTAACCATTTAAGATCTGCTCTCTTAAGTGGTTCAAACGGAGGTCCTTGAATGAATTTAAGAACTAGATTCAAATCCCAGGGAGCTGCAGGAGGAACAAATGGAGGTTGAATATGTACAACTCCCTGAAAGAAAGTACGCACATCCTGTAAGTCAGCAATCTTTCTCTGAAACCATACAGTTAATGCTGATACTTGAACTCTCAAGGAAGCTACCTTCAATCCCTTATCCAATCCTGCTTGAAGAAAATCCAAAATGCTGGATACTTTAAAAGATCTTGGATTCAAACTTTTTTCACTACACCAATGAATATAAGCTTGCCATATTCGATGATAAATCTGAGCTGAAGAAGGTTTTCTTGCTCTAAGCATAGTTTGAATTACTTGCTTTGAAAATCCTCTAGCTTCTTAGATAGAGGTATCAACGGCCACGCCGTCAAAGACAGACGATCCAGATGGCTGTGACAACAAGGACCCTGCATTAGCAGATCTGGACGATGAGGGAACAGTATCGGTGCTTCCACGGACATCCTTAGTAGATCTGTGTACCAATGCCTTCTTGGCCAAGCTGGAGCTGTTAGAATTATGGCTCCCTTTGCTTGCTTTATTTTCCTCACGACTCTGGGTAACAGAGAGATTGGAGGTAACAGATATGCCAGTTGAAATTTCCATTTTACTGACAGTGCGTCTACCAGGACCGCTCCGGGATCCTTTGTTCTTGATCCGTACCTCGGAACTTTGTTGTTTAAACAAGACGCCATGAGGTCTATCTCTGGTAGACCCCATCTGTTCACTATAGTCTGAAACACTTCTGGGTGTAATGCCCATTCGGTTTCCTGAGACAATCCGCTTCCCAGTTCAGTACACCTTGAACAAACACTGCTGACAATGCTGGAAGATGGAGTTCCGCCCACCTTAGTATGGGAGTTACTTCCTCCATCAATCTTTTGATGTGAGTTCCTCCCTGATGATTGAGGTACGCTACTGCTGTTGCATTGTCTGAGCAAATCTGGACTGGTCTTCCTTGCAGACTGTCCTTTGCTTGAACTAGAGCAATATAAATAGCCCTTATTTCCAACAGATTTATTGGCAGGCGACTTTCCCTTATGGTCCATTTTCCCTGGAACCAAAGGCTTTCGAGTACCGCTCCCCAGCCTTGAAGACTGGCATCTGTTGTCAGGACTTGCCATTCTTTTATGCAAAAGGGTCTCCCCTTGTTTAAATTGTCCCTCTGTAGCCACCAAGCTAGAGACCTTCTTACGTTTACCGGAAACTTTATCATCTGTCTTTTTATTGTCTGATGATTTCCGTTCCATTTGGTCAGAATAAGGTGCTGTAGTGGTCTGGAGTGGAATTGCGCATATTCCACCATGTCGAAGGTTGACACCATCAGACCCAACAGTCGCATTGCTGCATGGACTGACATTGTCTGAGTGTGCAACGCCTCCTGAGTCATGACCTGCACCTTGACTATCTTTTTCTCTGGTAAAAAAATTCTCTGTAGACCTGAATCCAATATGGCTCCCAGATGAACCATCCGCTGTGACAGATTCAGAGACGACTTTTCCCAATTTATGAGCCACCCGTGTCTTTGTAGACAAACTACTGTCTGTTGAGGATGGCTCAAAAGTAATTCCTGCGAATGTGCTAGGAATAAAAGGTCGTCGAGATATGGAAATATTCTTATCCCCTGCTTGCGGAGATAAGCTGCCATATCTACCATAACTTTGGTAAACACCCTGGGTGCTGTTGCAAGCCCGAAGGGCAAGGCTTGGAACTGAAAATGTTGTTGGAGTCTGGCAAACCTGTGGTAACATTGATAAGACCTTGCTATAGGCACATGTAGGTAAGTATCCTGTATATCCAGAGATACCATTTAATCTCCCAGTTCCATAGCCAACACTATGGAGCGTAATGTCTCCATGTGGAACCTTGGAATCCAAATGTATTTGTTTAACATTTTGAGATTGAGAATTGGTCGGAATGACCCATTTGGCTTCTGAATCAAAAATAGATTGGAGTAAAAACCCTGTCCCCTTTGTGATGGGGGTACTGGGACAATTACACCGGACTGAAGCAATTTCTGAACTGCTTCTTGCAGGGCATTGGCCTTCGACTCTATACGAGATGGGCTGGTGAAATTTTTTTTGAGGAGGCTGCCTCCTGAATGGGAACCCATACCCGCGAGATACCACCTTCTGCACCCAAGCATCTGTCGTCGACTGTTGCCATATGTGTGCAAAATGAAGGAGTCGGCCCCCAACCCTGGAATCCTCCAGGCGGAGGCCCGTCTCTTCAGGCTGATGGTTTCTGTTCAGGCTTGGAAGCTGGCTTTCTACTAGCCCATTGCTTCCTACCCCTGGCCGATCTATTGAACTGGGGTTGCTTAGATTCCTCTTTAGCCTTTGCTTTGCCTTGCCATCGAAATGGCTGAAACTTTGAACCCCTAGTCTTAGGATTATAACTAGCCGGAAATCTGACCTTTTTGGATTCAGCTTCCGATTCTAGAATATCTGACAATTGTTTCCCAAACAATATATTACCAATGAAAGGCAATGCTTCCAATTATTTCTTGGATTCAGCATCTGCTTTCCAAGTGCGTAGCCAAACTGCTCTACGAGCGGCTACTGTCAAGGCTGATGCTTTAGAAGCAATCGTACCCATATCAATTGCTGCTTCTTCCAAATATTGGGCTGCTTGTCTTAGACGACTCAGATGATACTCCTGCTCCCTATTAAGAGAGGAGAGGGCATTCTCTAGTTCCTCCATCGATTCTACCATTGCCTTTGCCATCCAGGCTGACGCCATAACAGGCCTTACCACTGCTCCTGAGAGAGAAAATATATTTTTCAAGAAGCTATCTACCCTTCTGTCAGTGACATCATTTAGTGAGGTAGATGACAATGGTAAAGCAGATTTATGCACGAGTCGCAGTACATGTGCATCTACTTTCGGAGTAACTTCTCTTTTTGAACAATCCGCAGCTAGAAATTGATAATAAGAATCCCATTTTTTCGGAATCTTATATTTTTTACTGGGTGTCGCCCAGGATTCTTCCATTGTTTCCGTCAGATCCTCTGACGCTGGGAATTCCGTCTTAACTGTTTTTGTTCGTTTAAACACAGGTGCTTTAGATTTTGACACTGTTTTGGCTGTTTCCTCCAAAGAGAGAATAGCCTTTATTGCATCAATAAGTTCAGCTACATCCTCGAGCTGAAACTCTGCGATTTATCATCATACGGAGTATTTGAATATACTGTATCATTATCTGTTGTATCATCTTGTGTAGGCTGCAACATAGATGTATCTGTCTTAGTCTTACCTGTACCTTGGTTACTTGTAGAAGCTACTGGAACCAAACCATAGGAAGGGAGCTGCATGTATGGGTTAATAGTGTAACCTATTCCCTGGGGTGGTGCGCCGGAGTTAATCTGTCCGCTATTGAAGGCAAAGTCTGTGCGAACATACTCCATGGTGGCTCTGCTGGTTGTTGAACCAATTCCTGTTTTTTACTTTGCTGAAAAGCAAAACAGTTCGCACATAACCCCTCATAAGTGACCAACTGGCCTATACCAATTAACCCTGTTTTACAAGATAAACATGTTAAGGATGTAGGAGTGCCTGATAAATTCTCCTCGTCACTTTTGCCGCTCACAGACATGGTAATAATCTGTTTATGACTACACAATTTGTGACTGAAAATCACCTATATATAAATATATAGAAGTGAGATCAATCTGACCACAACCGTGCACCTGAATTGAGGTTCAGAACAGAACTGACAACATATAAAAGTCAGCACACATACTAGCAGTCAGTCACATGTTAAAACATTAAACATTGTCATATGAGAATACAATCACCAGCATAATAACTTACAAGTAAGTTGGAAAATTGTATTTCTGTTTTTAACCAGTTTTTTTCAAACATATCATGCAGAAAACAACCGTAATATCCAGCTCTCATATGCAATATGTACCAAAAATTAACAATTCAAACTAACAAGTAGAGAGAATTTTTAGTACTGTATAACACATTTCTCCATAGAGCGGGATACAGGGAGACTCACCACACTTCCATATCCATACGCTCGCAAGACGCTGAGTGGATTCAGACGCTACTGGTGTACACTGTTGTTCTGATAACTGATGAGAGACACAAGCGCTCACTAACGGACACAGATGCTCAGTAAATGCCACGTGTATGCAGACGCTACGGCCTGCGACTCGGTCTAGGCGGCAACTCTAGTGTACACAACCGCAGCGTCTAAGCTGCGACCGAGTACCCTCGTGGTAGCGTCTGAGACGGAAGTGAGGTCATTTAGTTAATGGACGGGAGACGCGCGGAAACTGGTCATGAACTTGGGGGAGGGGCGGCCAGGAGAGCGTCTAATTCCCCTTGTTGACTTAAACTCTAAGGGTCGCGGCCTCAACCTAGTCCTGGGGCCTATGATCCCTAAAGCATAGCGCTGTCGCACCTAAGAGTGGTCGGCGCATCAACACACGGTTTGTAGTCTCCTCCAATACAGTGTAGCTGTGTCCGGAACCCCTAGTAAGTGGAAATCCATTGACTTACCTTCTCCCCATGCTCCGGCCACAGCCTGGTTACGACTGCTGGACCTGCTAGAATCATCCGACACAACCGCCCGTCGAGACAGCACTATACCGTGAAGGTAAGCGTTGTTGCGACCCGGTGGAGAGTTGTTGGAGCGACTTTCTAATATGCATTTAAGACGCTGTTAAGAAAAGTCACTCAAAAAAACATAGTAAGACTATAAAAATAAAATGATAAAAGCTTCAGGCTGCTATTAACAGCAGCCCAGTGACCATGGTCCGGCTCCTGCCGCACCAAACTAAAAACTGATTTGACTGAGTCAGTGGGCGGGATTATATGGTGAAGCCCCGATGCATCCTGGGAGGCCAGAAAGCTCGTGACCGTTTGGTGCCATTTCCGCTGTCGCTCCGGCATATCCCAATGGTATCCTGTGGATAACCTGTGGACCCAGAGAGAGAAAACAAAATGAGGCTACAATGGCCACGACATTGGTGCCTTAAAAATATCATTAGATAAAAAGAGAAAATGACTCATGGGACCAATACAATCAGCCAAATTAAGTAGAGATTTTGCAGTAGCTTACTTCAGTGCACTCATTGCATGCTATCTTCAGCATGCACACTGCCGCAACCCTTACTTATTCTGGAGGTTGTGCTGCAAGTCTGTCTGATTTTATTAGTTTAAAATTGAAGGGCGCAGCGGTTTCATTTTTTTAATTTTTATTTTATTTAGCACCAATTTGTTTTTTTTGTTTTTTGTGGCCTATACAATTAGCTTCCATTTTCTATGCCCGAAAAATGTTCCATTTTCAGGTGATAACACATAGTATTTACGAAAAGTTGCAGACCTTTGTGTGGCCGCGAATGGAGAAAATAAAACCTTGCTTATAACTGATTTGGTGGCAGACAAAACAATATCCCTGATAACTGCCGGTATCGGGGCTAATCGGATAGCCCCAAGGGAGGTAATTAGCCACAATAAATGACCACAGCAAATTGGTTAGTTGGGGTCATTCCGACCTGATCGCATGCTAACTATTTTTTGTAGCGCTGCGATCAGATAGTCGCCGCCTATGGGGGAGTGTATTTTCACTTTGTAAGTGTGCGATCGCTTGTGCAGCTGAGCGGTACAAAAAAGTTTTGTGCAGTTTCTGAGTAGGTCTGAACTGGTGGTCAAGTCTCCCGGCTGGTCGCTGTCAGTCCGCAGCCCCCCACTTCGCATTGCCCGCGCTGCTGTCCAAAGTGCGGTCCAGGGGGTCTGATAACGCGATCAGCGCTAAATCACGTCATCATGGCCCCGTCCCCTTCCTCAAAATGCTGGTAATCTCGGCATTGCGTTGCAGGGGGCGGGGCCATGATGACGCAATCACGTGGCTACACCCCGATTCAACCCCTATGCCGCATCATTTACCCCCACCATGCCCCCCGTGCCGACCTGGCTGCCCCCTCCCGCACGGTGCAGCCAGAATATCGACAAGTATGATATAATGTAACATCCAGTTACTATAGTAAAATGTAAAATTAAATGTCAAACTTTACTTTGTAATTACTTCAAAAGTAAACATACTTACATTTTGAAATGACAGAGTAAATATCTTGTTTCCAGCATTACATATTATGTTAGAAGGGTGTGAACACGATAGTCATATCTACATAGCGTGTTTAGTTCATTTAAGCCCTAAACCTGACCTAACCGCAGCCTAACACTAGCGTGAGCTGTCAACATTTTGTCTGTCGCCATTCACAATGTCAATATTTTGACTGGCGATGTCGACAGTCTGAATAAGTCAGTATATACTGTTTTTGATCAGTCTGGTGAGAGTGTCAGATTTCCCTAGAATGAATAACATAAAATGAGTCTAAGGTTTCAAACTTTGATTTCACTTCTGAAATGATTTCTTGTGTGATCAGATTGTCAGCTTGGTGTCTCTCATATGAGGCTGAAGCAGTTTATATCATGGTTTGAGTAGCTTGTAAGATGTAAATATTGATGTGTTTGCTTACAGCACTTTTTTCTTTATTGTGTTTCAAAATAAAATTGCTCCATGGTTTATCATCCCAGACGAAGCTAAATTCTCAATCATACATTTTTTAGTACATTTCCATTAAGTCTCTCCTTACTGTAATAAAGGAGAAATTATATTTAATAGAAATGCACTCTTTCTGGTTAGATTTTGCTCCCTGGTGAAACAGAGAGATGGAGTCTGCTCTGCAAATGGATGCATTTCAGTTTATTGCTAAAGAGAATGTAAAATATTGGACAAATTCACATTAGGAGAAAACTTGAAGCTTGCAGATTCCATCAGTCTAGCACTGCACTTTTCTCTGTTAGTAAGGGAATACTTAGTTTTGCTTAGAATTAGATGAGGGATATTAAATAATTAAATGTTACCAAGTGAAGTTTTTATTTAAAATAAAAGCCTGCCCTGAGCAGGAAAGATCTTCTGCCCTGACCATTACAGGTGTCATGGGGCCTGGCAGATGGTAATTATCTGTTACATGGCAGCCTTAAATGGGGTTCGGTACGTAGTACCGGCGGACGGGATGCCGGCTGTCCATATTCCGACAGCGGCATCCCACCCGCCAGAATGCCGGCAGCGGGGTGAGCGCTAAGAGTTGCCTTGCGCGCTTTCTGCGCTCTTCAGGCTGTGGGTTCGTTGGCTAGCTGTGTGATTCTGGCTGTCGGCATTGACGTCTGTCGGGTTTTTGGCGTGTGTATCCTGAATGCCGGAATCCCCGACAGCCGGCAATTTAACTGCAACCACTTAAATGAATGGGTTAATAACTCCACAGTCATCTAAGTAGAGACAGAATAATGAAACCCCCTGTAGGTACAGTATGACTCCTGTCTCTCAGTAGTGTTGTGCAGGTAGTGTGGAAGTTCTCTATATTGTGTTCATCTTGTGGGCTTTCCTATTCTCAGATTCTCCTCAGGGTTCCAGTGATACACCCTCTGGAGCGCAAGCAGAGACAGGCGTTGCGCCTGACTTTTTGGGTTTGTTCATTGTGATGAAGCATGTGTATCAGTATGCATGAGTTCACTGCTTGATCGTAGAGTGTATAAGCCGCCTTTGAGACCGTTTTACTTATTTACTTTACTAAAGGCTTACTTCCATATACCGATATGATGTTTATTTTAAAATTTATCATGTAGCTCAACATCATTACGTAGAATATTTTTTCCAGACTGTCATTTCCACTTCACCTGTCTACTATTCGGACTGTCTGCATATCTAATGACCTTCATCAAGGTGCTGCCATTTCTCATGGTCACTCTCAGAATACACCTTCGCTTTCTTGCCTAATCTGAACAGCATCCTTTCAATAGGGAGGTGGAGCATATAACGAGGACATACTAGGTAATATAAGTCCAACAGGAATATGTCAGAATCATCAATTTCTTATTCGGGTTTTATAGGGTTCCAAAGGGAGAACATCAGGGTTGTAGGTAGTGGATGAGAGTACGGGCACCAAATAGTTAAGCTGTCAGACTTCCCAGAATGCTCAGCTCCTCTATAACCCCGCCTCTATGCTCAGGTTGGTCAGTTTTTTGTATGAACCTGCAGGCCCATGCTTTCAAATTTTCAAAGTTTTTTTTCCCTTCTCTGAGCTTGTCAGTGCTGTAAGTCTGTCATACTTCAAAACTACAGCTACATCATCCCCTCCTTGCGCCGAAACTCCTGCACGGCCAATGCCAAGACGGGTACTTTCGGCAGAGGCAACACCGCGTCTAGCACCACTCACTGTGGGGACCCCAGGACTGCGTGGCTGGCATATGAGGGTCCCATCTTAGAAGGACCCGCATTTAAATTGCGGTCCAACTCATATTCTGGGCCAGGGCTGGTGCTAGGGTGTCCGGCGCCCCCCTGCAAACAATAAATTTGCACCCCCCTCCCATATGTAATAAAGGGACAGTGCTCGCCAAAGGGGCGCGGTCTCACATGGAAGGGGCGTGGCCACATAATAGTGTCCCCAATTCAAATTACGCCACACAGTATTACAATCGTATTCACTTTATACCACATGTAGTGCCTTTGATTCATAGTGCACCAGATAGTTCTGTACCTAATTCACATTACGACACACAGTAGTGCTCCTTATACACAATGGGGGTCATTCCGAGTTGATCGCTCGCTAGCTGTTTTTAGCAGCCGTGCAAACGCTATGCCGCCTCCCACTGGGAGTGTATTTTAGCTTAGCAGAAGTGCGAACGGTTGCATCGCAATTTTTGTGTAGTTTCAGAGTAGCTCAAAACCTACTCAGCGCTTGCGATCACTTCAGACTATTCAGTTCCGGATTTGACGTGGCAACACCGAAATGTTCGACTAACAATGACTTGTTAGTCGTGTGTGATTCTTTCTGTATTAAGGTGGTAATTCCGAGTTGATCGCAGCCAGCAACTTTTTGCTGCTGGTGCGATCAACTAATCCACGCCTATAGGGGAGTGTATTTTAGCTTAGCAGGGCTGCGTTCGCTTGTGCAGCCCTGCTGAGCTAAAAAAGTTTTGTGCTGCTGAGGAGTAAGGCTGGTTATACTTACCCTGTGCGACAGATCCTCCAAACTCCCGGCATTGACGTCAGACATCCGCCTCCATTTGCCTGCACACGCCTGTGATCGGATGACTACTCCACGAAAACGGCATCCAACGGTGAGTATCCGCCCCGGAACGCCTCTCCGCTGTCAATCTTCTTGCGTTCGGCGCTGCATTTTCTTTGTTTGCTGTGCGCGCCTCCATCACCGGGCAACGACGCACGTGCGCAATGTGCACGCCGCGCATGAGCATTTCCGACTCATTCGCACCGCAGAGAAGAACCCCCTATGTCCAAAGAGTGCCGCCATCAGTCACTGTGCTATATATATATATATATATATATATATATACACACACACACACACACACACACACACACACACACACACACACACACACACACACACACACTATATAGTATATATACACACAGACACACATACACACTATATAGTGTGTGTGTGTGTGTGTGTGTGAGTGTGTGTGTGTGTGTGTGACCCACAGCCTAAGATGTAAATTTTAATGTTAGCAGCAGGGCAAAGAAAAATCTTATTAAAAAGACAGTCTTACTGTTTGCTGACAGGCTGCTGTGACACAGGGCTCCACATGCCGCCCGGGATTAGCCCTCCTCCTTCTTCTCTCTTCTGTGCAGCCTGCGTGCCCAGCCAATGACTGAGCCGCAGGCTGCTGTTTCACACGCTATTGGACAGCTGAGCCGTCGCTCAGCTGTCCTGTAGCGCTATGAGTATGCGGCGCCGGCTCTATGAGTATGCGGCGCCGGCTCTGTGTATATGTACAGCGGAGAGCAGGGACCGCAGCACCTCAGATCGGATCTGCGGTGGGCGTCAGTGGGTGGAAATCCGGCTCTGTGCGGGAGAGTTCATTGGGGAGGAGGGGGTAGAAGCAGGAGGGTGGGAACCGGAGCCGCGCTTCATGTTGCCTGCGTCTGTCGTACAGTGTGACAGACGTAGCCGGGAGCCAGCAGCAACAGCAAAGCGGGGAGAGCGCCTCTTCCGACCAGCGTCTTCCTGCTTTGCAGGAGCTGCTGAGCGGGTAGCGCCGGCTCTGTTCTGGGCGATGGACCGCAGCGCTGGCGTGGACACTGGCTCCGGTCAGGGATTCTACTAGACCACCAGAGCATATAAGGCACAGGTTTTAGTGTATACACTTAATTTATAAAGGCCTTTAGTACCTGGGGTGGAAGACCAGCAAGGGGAGGCGGCACTTAACCTGTAGCCCCTCCCCCAGCTTTGGGGGTCAGTCTACTGCAGATTTCCTGCCCTTCAGCTGTAAACAACACTCCCTCCTTCCCTTAGAGACAAGAGAACCCATCTTCAACATGTTATGGTTTGCCTTCTCAACAGCTAGACACAACAGGAGACAAAGGCTTGTCTAAGTTCAGCATTTGGAATACCAATTTAAGTCCCAACAGTTTACTCTGATAAATACTCATCTCTATCGTCTTGCGGTACGTATTCTCTTCCACCATAGCCATTTTCCATTGGACAAATAGGCATATGTTGGACTGCACAATTGCACAGTGGGACTGCAAATTGGCTTCCCAGGATCATGCCATTAGAATCACCTAGGCCACCAGAGAGTCATTTGATGGGTGACAGGATCCAAGGCTGAATGATTGTGACATGTCTCTCTTAGAACAGGACTTGGACTGTGGTCACAACAGATTCAATTTCTCAGCTGCTTTAAAAAGTGAGGTAGGGCACGTGTCATTTAGAGCAAAATGCTACTTCATACAAACATTCTGGTTATAAAGCCTTGCTTACGACACAAATGTCTCTGATTACTTTTTAAAAATTGGATTTACATTAGGTCCTTTTTTTGGCCAGCAACACAGTACCAGGAGACGGACAATGATGTCAGAAGTGTAGGTTAGTCAAATCATGGGCAGAAGACAATTTGTGTTTCTTTTGTATGATTCACCTTGTAGCCAAGTCAGCAGCTTAGAAAGCTCAATACATAATAAAAAAACACAACAAAAACTGAAGATGCTGTAAAAGAGGTGAAATTCCAATGCTCATATAAATATAACAGACTGAAGCCTCTGTGTTATAGCAACAAACCATAAATTAAAACAAATACAAAGACCACAGTACTGCAGCCTGAATGTATAATATTTTATCCATATCCAAATTTAAAAACTCAGAAATCTATGATACTATCAGTCAATGGCAGGACTTGTGAATGGTGGGTCCAGGTGCAAAAATAAGCTTTGGGCACCCCTCCTCAGGTTCATAATATGTTGCTTGGTAGTGGATGACAGGGAGATGCAGTGGGTGACGGGGAGAGAGGGTGACAGGGAGAGGGTTATAGGGAGAAGTAGTGAGTGATAGGGAGAGGGTGACATGGAGATACAGTGGGTTAAGGGAAAAGGGTTAAAGGGAGAGGCAGTGGGTGAAGGGGAGAGAGAGAGGATGACAGGGAGAGGTAGTGGGTAATAAGGAGGGCAACAGGAAGAGGTAGAGGGAAAAGGCAGTGGGTGACTAGGAAGAGGCAGAGAGTGACAGGGAGAGTTAGAGGGTGACAGGGAGAGGCACAGGATGACAAAGTGTGTTAAAGGAAGAGTCAGTTGGTGACTGTAGGAGGGAGTGAGTGGGTAACAGGCAGAGATTGACCGGGAGAGGTAGAGGGTATGTAAGGTCTTTGTAGAAGAGAGTCAAAGGGGTAAATTGGGTTTAAAGGGTTCACTGGGACTTGGTATGTGTGTGCGAGAGATAGAGATAAACAGAAAGAGACATGGGGGTCAATTCTATTCGGCAACTAAAGAATAGCGCCGGGAATTAGCTCCCGACGCTATTCAATTCTGCTACTAGTTGCCCGCAATTGTCGAGAATTCTTCTCTCATCCCCGGGGGATGAGAGAATAAACCCGACAAAAGTGCTGCCTCGCGGCCGGCGCGAGGCTGATTCTGTCGGGAATCAGCCTCGCGCCGGGTAGTTAAGTCGGAGAATGCCCGTTCTCCCGACAAAACTACCTGTTAAGTCGGCGAGAACGGGACATCGCCGACTTAACTTTAGCTGAATTGAATAGCGTCGGGAGCTAATTCCCGGCGCTATTCTTTAGTTGCCGAATAGAATTGACCCCACGGAGAGAGATTAGGCATAGAGAGAGATGCATATATATGTGTGTGTGTGAGCAATATACAGTGCATCCAGAAAGTATTCACAGCGCTTCACTTTTTCCACATTCTGTTATTTCAAAATGGAATAAATAAATTTCTCTTACGTCCTAGAGGATGCTGGGGACTCCGTAAGGACCATGGGGATAGACGGCTCCGCAGGAGACACGGGCACTTTAAGAAAGACTTTAGGTATGGGTGTGCACTGGCTCCTCCCTCTATGCCCCTCCTCCAGACCTCAGTTTACTACTGTGCCCAGAGGAGACTGGGTGCATTACAGGGAGCTCTCCTGAGTTTCCTGAAAGAAAGTATATTTGTTAGGTTTTTATTTTCAGGGAGCCTGCTGGCAACAGACTCCCTGCATCGAGGGACTGAGGGGAGAGAAACAGACCTACTTTAATGTTAGGCTCTGTTTCTTAGGCTACTGGACACCATTAGCTCCAGAGGGATCGGTACGCAGGTCTCACCCTCGCCGTCCGTCCCAGAGCTGCGCTGCCGTCCTCCTCGCAGAGCCGGAAGATAGAAGCCGGGTGAGTATGAGAAGAAAGAAGACTTCAGAGGCGGCAGAAGACTTCAGTTCTTCACTGAGGTAACGCACAGCAATAATGCTGTGCGCCATTGCTCCCACACAGCACACACAAACGGCAGTCACTGTAAGGGTGCAGGGCGCAGGGGGGGCGCCCTGGGCAGCAATAAACCTCGTTTTCTGGCAAAAGTATATTTCTCTAACGTCCTAGTGGATGCTGGGGACTCCGAAAGGACCATGGGGAATAGCGGCTCCGCAGGAGACTGGGCACAAAAGTAAAAGCTTTAGGACTACCTGGTGTGCACTGGCTCCTCCCCCTATGACCCTCCTCCAAGCCTCAGTTAGATTTTTGTGCCCGAACGAGAAGGGTGCATACTAAGGGGCTCTCCTGAGCTGCTTAGAGTAAAAGTTTAAAGTAGGTTTTTTATTTTCAGTGAGACCTGCTGGCAACAGGCTCACTGCACCGAGGGACTAAGGGGAGAAGAAGCGAACTCACCTGCGTGCAGAGTGGATTGGGCTTCTTAGGCTACTGGACATTAGCTCCAGAGGGACGATCACAGGCCCAGCCATGGATGGGTCCCAGAGCCGCGCCGCCGGCCCCCTTACAGAGCCAGAAGACTGAAGAGGTCCGGAAAATCGGCGGCAGAAGACGTCCTGTCTTCAATAAGGTAGCGCACAGCACCGCAGCTGTGCGCCATTGCTCTCAGCACACTTCACACTCCGGTCACTGAGGGTGCAGGGCGCTGGGGGGGGCGCCCTGAGACGCTATAAAAATACCTTTTTTGGCAAAAAATACATCACATATAGCTCCTGGGCTATATGGATGCATTTAACCCCTGCCAATTTTTCCATAAAAAAGCGGGAGAAAGGCCGCCGAGAAGGGGGCGGAGCCTATCTCCTCAGCACACTGGCGCCATTTTTTCCTCACAGCTCCGTTGGAGGAAGGCTCCCTGACTCTCCCCTGCAGTCCTGCACTACAGAAACAGGGTAAAACAAGAGAGGGGGGGCACTAATTTGGCAGATAAATATATACAGCAGCTATATCAGGGAAAAACACTTATATAAGGTTATCCCTATATATATATAGCGCTCTGGTGTGTGCTGGCAAACTCTCCCTCTGTCTCCCCAAAGGGCTAGTGGGGTCCTGTCCTCTATCAGAGCATTCCCTGTGTGTGTGCTGTGTGTCGGTACGTTGTGTCGACATGTATGAGGAGGAAAATGGTGTGGAGGCGGAGCAATTGCCTGTGTTAGTGATGTCACCCCCTAGGGAGTCGACACCTGACTGGATGGTCTTATGGAAAGAATTACGTGATAGTGTCAGCACTTTACAAAAGACTGTTGACGACATGAGACAGCCGGCAAATCAGTTAATACCTGTACAGGCGTCTCAAACACCGTCAGGGGCTATAAAACGCCCGTTACCTCAGGTCGATACAGACACTGACACGGACACTGACTCCAGTGTCGACGGTGAGGAAACAAACGTATTTTCCAGTAGGGCCACACGTTACATGATCACGGCAATGAAGGAGGTTTTGAACATTTCTGATACTACAAGTACCACAAAAAAGGGTATTATGTGGGGTGTGAAAAAACTACCCGTAGTTTTTCCTGAATCAGATGAATTAAATGAGGTGTGTGATGAAGCGTGGGTTTCCCCCGATAAAAAAACTGCTAATTTCTAAAAAATTATTGGCATTATACCCTTTCCCGCCAGAGGTTAGGGCACGTTGGGAAACACCCCCTAGGGTAGATAAGGCGCTCACACGCTTATCAAAACAAGTGGCGTTACCGTCTCCTGATACGGCCGCCCTCAAGGAACCAGCTGATAGGAAGCTGGAAAATATCCTAAAAAGTATATACACACATACTGGTATTATACTGCGACCAGCAATCGCCTCAGCCTGGATGTGCAGTGCTGGGGTGGCTTGGTCGGATTCCCTGACTGAAAATATTGATACCCTGGACAGGGACAATATATTATTGACTATAGAGCATTTAAAGGATGCATTTCTATATATGCGTGATGCACAGAGGGATATTTGCACTCTGGCATCAAGAGTAAGTGCGATGTCCATTTCTGCCAGAAGAGGGTTATGGACGCGACAGTGGTCAGGTGATGCGGATTCCAAACGGCATATGGAAGTATTGCCGTATAAAGGGGAGGAGTTATTTGGGGTCGGTCTATCGGACCTGGTGGCCACGGCAACGGCTGGGAAATCCACCTTTTTACCCCAGGTCACCTCTCAGCAGAAAAAGATACCGTCTATTCAGGCTCAGTCCTTTCGTCCCCATAAGGGCAAGCGGGCAAAAGGCCACTCATATCTGCCCCGGGGCAGAGGAAGGGGAAAAAGACTGCAGCAGACAGCCTCTTCCCACGAACAGAAGCCCTCCCCCGCTTCTGCCAAGTCCTCAGCATGACGCTGGGGCCTTACAAGCGGACTCAGGCACGGTGGGGGCCCGTCTCAAGAATTTCAGCGCGCAGTGGGCTCACTCGCAAGTGGACCCCTGGATCCTGCAGGTAGTATCTCAGGGGTACAAATTGGAATTCGAGACGTCTCCCCCTCGCCGGTTCCTGAAGTCTGCTTTACCAACGTCTCCCCCCGACAGGGAGGCGGTATTGGAAGCCATTCACAAGCTGTATTCCCAGCAGGTGATAATCAAGGTACCCCTCCTACAACAGGGAAAGGGGTATTTCTCTATCGTCCTAAGTGGATGCTGGGGTTCCTGAAAGGACCATGGGGAATAGCGGCTCCGCAGGAGACAGGGCACAAAAGTAAAGCTTTTACAGGTCAGGTGGTGTGTACTGGCTCCTCCCCCTATGACCCTCCTCCAGACTCCAGTTAGATTTTTGTGCCCGGCCGAGAAGGGTGCAATTCTAGGTGGCTCTCATAAAGAGCTGCTTAGAGAGTTTAGCTTAGGTTTTTTATTTTACAGTGATTCCTGCTGGCAACAGGATCACTGCAACGAGGGACAGAGGGGAGAAGAAGTGAACTCACCTGCGTGCAGGATGGATTGGCTTCTTGGCTACTGGACATGAAGCTCCAGAGGGACGATCACAGGTACAGCCTGGATGGTCACCGGAGCCACGCCGCCGGCCCCCTCACAGATGCTGAAGCAAGAAGAGGTCCAGAATCGGCGGCTGAAGACTCCTGCAGTCTTCTTAAGGTAGCGCACAGCACTGCAGCTGTGCGCCATTTTCCTCTCAGCACACTTCACACGGCAGTCACTGAGGGTGCAGGGCGCTGGGGGGGGGCGCCCTGGGAGGCAAATGTAAACCTTTAAAAAGGCTAAAAATACCTCACATATAGCCCCAGAGGCTATATGGAGATATTTACCCCTGCCTAAATGTACTAAATAGCGGGAGACGAGCCCGCCGGAAAAGGGGCGGGGCCTATCTCCTCAGCACACGGCGCCATTTTCTGTCACAGCTCCGCTGGTCAGGAAGGCTCCCAGGTCTCTCCCCTGCACTGCACTACAGAAACAGGGTATAACAGAGAGGGGGGGCAAAATAAATGGCAATATATTATTATAAAAGCAGCTATAAGGGAGCACTTAATCATAAGGCTATCCCTGTCATATATAGCGCTTTTTGGTGTGTGCTGGCAGACTCTCCCTCTGTCTCCCCAAAGGGCTAGTGGGTCCTGTCTTCGTATAGAGCATTCCCTGTGTGTCTGCTGTGTGTCGGTACGTGTGTGTCGACATGTATGAGGACGTTATTGGTGTGGAGGCGGAGCAATTGCCAAATATGAGGATGTCACCTTCTAGGGGGTCGACACCAGAATGGATGCCTTTATTTGTGGAATTACGGGATAGCGTCAACTCGCTTAAGCAGTCGTTTGCCGACATGAGGCGGCCGGACACTCACTTAGTGCCTGTCCAGGCGCCTCAAACACCGTCAGGGGCTGTAAAACGCCCCTTGCCTCAGTCGGTCGACACAGACCCAGACACAGGCACTGATTCCGGTAGTGAAGGTGACGAATCAACCGTATTTTCCAAAAGGGCCACACGTTATATGATTTTGGCAATAAAGGAGATGTTACATTTAGCTGATACTACAGGTACCACTAAACAGGGTATTATGTGGGGTGTGAAAAAACTACCAGTAGTTTTTACCGAATCAGAAGAATTAAATGACGTGTGTGATGAAGCGTGGGGTGCCCCGATAAAAAACTGCTAATTTCAAAGAAGTTATTGGCTTTATACCCTTTCCCGCCAGAGGTTAGGGAGCGCTGGGAAACACCTCCTAGGGTGGACAAAGCGCTAACACGCTTATCAAAACAAGTGGCGTTACCCTCTCCTGAGACGGCCGCACTTAAAGATCCATCAGATAGGAGGATGGAAAATATCCAAAAAGGTATATACACACATGCAGGTGTTATACTACGACCAGCTATTGCGACTGCCTGGATGTGCAGTGCTGGGGTAGTTTGGTCAGAGTCCCTGATCGAAAATATTGATACCCTGGACAGGGACAATATTTTACTGTCGTTAGAACAAATAAAGGATGCATTTCTTTATATGCGTGATGCACAGAGAGATATCTGCACACTGGCATCACGGGTAAGTGCTATGTCCATTTCGGCCAGAAGAGCTTTATGGACACGACAGTGGACAGGCGATGCGTAGAGGAGTTATTTGGGGTCGGTCTATCGGATTTGGTGGCCACGGCTACGGCCGGGAAATCCACCTTTCTACCTCAAGTCACTCCCCAACAGAAAAAGGCACCGACCTTTCAACCGCAGCCTTTTCGTTCCTTTAAAAATAAGAGAGCAAAGGGCTATTCATATCTGCCACGAGGCAGAGGACGAGGGAAGAGACAGCAACAGGCAGCTCCTTCCCAGGAACAGAAGCCCTCCCCGGCTTCTACAAAAGCCTCAGCATGACGCTGGGGCTTCGCAAGCGGACTCGGGGGCGGTAGGCGGTCGTCTCAAGAATTACAGCGCGCAGTGGGCTCACTCGCAGGTAAATCCCTGGATCCTGCAGATAATATCTCAGGGGTACAGGTTGAAATTAGAGACAGAGCCACCTCGCCGTTTCCTGAAGTCTGCTTTACCAACGTCCCCCTCAGAAAGGGAGACGGTTTTGGAAGCCATTCACAAGCTGTATTCTCAGCAGGTGATAGTCAAGGTACCTCTTCTACAACAAGGGAAGGGGTATTATTCCACTCTTTTTGTGGTACCGAAGCCGGATGGCTCGGTAAGGCCTATTCTAAATCTGAAGTCCTTGAACCTGTACATAAAGAAGTTCAAGTTCAAGATGGAGTCACTCAGAGCAGTGATAGCGAACCTGGAAGAAGGGGACTTTATGGTATCCTTGGACATCAAGGATGCGTATCTCCACGTTCCAATTACCCCTCACACCAGGGGTACCTCAGGTTCGTTGTACAAAACTGTCACTATCAGTTTCAGACGCTGCCGTTTGGTTTGTCCACGGCACCTCGGGTCTTTACAAAGGTAATGGCCGAGATAATATTTCTTCTTCGAAGAAAAGGCGTATTAATTATCCCATACTTGGACGATCTCCTAATAAGGGCAAGGTCCAGAGAACAGCTAGAGATGGGTTTAGCACTATCTCGAGAGGTGCTAAAGCAGCACGGATGGATTCTGAATATTCCAAAATCCCAATTAATGCCGACAACTCGTCTGCTGTTCCTGGGGATGATTCTGGACACAGTTCAGAAAAGGTTTTTCTTCCCGAAGAAAAAGCCAAGGAGTTATCTGACCTGGTCAGGAACCTCCTAAAACCAGGAAAGGTGTCTGTACATCAATGCACAAGAGTCCTGGGAAAAAATGGTAGCTTCTTACGAAGCAATCCCTTTCGGCAGATTCCATGCAAAGGGATCTGTTGGACAAATGGTCAGGGTCGCATCTTCAGATGCACCTGCGGATAACCCTGTCGCCGAGGACAAGGGTATCCCTTCTGTGGTGGTTGCAGGAGGCTCATCTATTGGAGGGCCGCAGATTCGGCATGCAGGATTGGATCCTGGTGACCACGGGTGCCAGCCAGAGAGGCTGGGGAGCAGTCACACAGGGAAGAAATTTCCAGGGAGTGTGGTCGAGCCTGAAAAAGTCTCTTCACATAAGCATTCTGGAACTAAGAGCAATCTACAATGCTCTAAGCCAGGCGGAACCTCTGCTTCAAGGAAGACCGGTGTTGATCCAGTCGGACAACATCACGGCAGTCGCCCATGTAAACAGACAGGGCGGCACAAGAAGCAGGAGGGCAATGGCAGAAGCTGCCAGGATCCTTCGCTGGGCGGAGAATCACGTGATAGCACTGTCAGCAGTATTCATCCCGGGCGTGGACAACTGGGAAGCAGACTTCCTCAGCAGACACGACCTTCACCCGGGAGAGTGGAGACTTCATCCAGAAGTTTTCCACATGCTATTAAACCGTTGGGTAAAACCAATGGTGGACATGATGGCGTCTCGCCTCAACAAAACACTGGACAGGTATTGCGCCAGGTCAAGAGATCCGCAGGCAATAGCTGTGGACGCGCTGGTAACACCTTGGGTGTACCAGTCGGTATATGTGTTTCCTCCTCTGCCTCTCATACCAAAGGTATTGAGGATTATACGGCAAAGTGGAGTAAGACTAGTGGCTCCGGATTGGCCAAGAAGGACTTGGTACCCGGAACTTCAAGAGATGGTCACGGACGATCCGTGGCCTCTACTTCTGAGAAGGGACCTGCTTCAGCAGGGTACTTGTCTTTTTCAAGACTTACCGCGGCTGCGTTTGACGGCATGGCGTTTGAATGCCAGATCCTAAAAGGAAAAGGCATTCCAGAAGAAGTCATTCCTACCTTGATAAAGGCAAGGAAGGAAGTCACCGCGAAGCATTATCGCCGTATTTGGCGAAAATGTTGCGTGGTGCGAGCAGCGGAGTGCTCCGATGGAGGAATTTCAACTGGGTCGTTTTCCTACATTTCCTGCAATCAGGATTGTCTATGGGTCTCAAATTGGGATCTATTAAGGTTCAAATTTCGGCCCTATCAATATTCTTCCAAAAAGAATTGGCCTCAGTCCCTGAGGTCCAGATTTTTATCAAAGGAGTACTGCATATACAGCCTCCTGTGGTGCCTAAGGTGGCACCGTGGGATCTAAATGTAGTTTTAGATTTCCTCAAATCAAATTGGTTTGAACCACTAAAGAAGGTGGATTTGAAATATCTCACATGGAAAGTGACTATGTTACTGGCCCTGGCTTCGGCCGGGAGAGTATCTGAACTGGCGGCTTTGTTTTATAAAAGCCCTTATTTAATTTTCCATTCGACATAGGGCAGAGCTGCGGACGCGTCCGCATTTTCTCCCTAAGGTGGTATCAGCGTTTCACCTGAACCAGCCTATTGTAGTGCCTGCGGCTACAGACGACTTGAAGGACTCCAAGTTGTTGGACGTTGTCAGAGCCTTAAAAATATACATTTAAAGGACGGCTGGAGTCAGAAAATCTGACTCGCTGTTTATACTGTATGCACCCAACAAGTTGGGTGCACCTGCTTCTAAGCAGTCGATTGCTCGTTGGATTTGTAACAAAATTCAACTTGTACATTCTGTGGCAGGCCTGCCACAGCCTAAATCTGTTAAGGCCCATTCCGCAAGGAAGGTGGGCTCATCTTGGGCGGCTGCCCGAGGGGTCTCGGCATTACTACTCTGCCGAGCAGCTACGTGGTCAGGGGAGAACACGTTTGTAAATTTTTACAAATTTGATACCCTGGCAAAGGAGGACCTGGAGTTCTCTCATTCGGTGCTGCAGAGTCATCCGCACTCTCCCGCCCGTTTGGGAGCTTTGGTATAATCCCCATGGTCCTTTCAGGAACCCCAGCATCCACTTAGGACGATAGAGAAAATAAGAATTTACTTACCGATAATTCTATTTCTCGGAGTCCGTAGTGGATGCTGGGCGCCCATCCCAAGTGCGGATTATCTGCAATACTTGTACATAGTTATTGTTAACTAATTCGGGTTATTGTTTAGGAAGCCATCTTTCAGAGGCTCCTCTGTTATCATACTGTTAACTGGGTTTAGATCACAAGTTGTACGGTGTGATTGGTGTGGCTGGTATGAGTCTTACCCGGGATTCAAAATCCTCCCTTATTGTGTACGCTCGTCCGGGCACAGTACCTAACTGGAGTCTGGAGGAGGGTCATAGGGGGAGGAGCCAGTACACACCACCTGACCTGTAAAAGCTTTACTTTTGTGCCCTGTCTCCTGCGGAGCCGCTATTCCCCATGGTCCTTTCAGGAACCCCAGCATCCACTACGGACTCCGAGAAATAGAATTATCGGTAAGTAAATTCTTATTTATTCCACGCTGTTTGTGGTACCGAAGCCGGACGGCTCGTGAGACCCATTTTAAATCTGAAATCCTTGAACACTTACATAAAAAGGTTCAAGTTCAAGATGGAGTCACTCAAAGCAGTGATAGCGAACCTGGAAGAAGGGGACTATATGGTGTCTCTGGACATCAAGGATGCTTACCTCCATGTCCCAATTTGCCCTTCTCACCAAGGGTACCTCAGGTTTGTGGTACAGAACTGTCACTATCAGTTTCAGACGCTGCCGTTTGGATTGTCCACGGCACCCCGGGTCTTTACCAAGGTAATGGCCGAAATGATGATTCTTCTTCGAAGAAAAGGCGTCTTAATTATCCCTTACTTGGACGATCTCCTGATAAGGGCAAGGTCCAGAGAACAGTTAGAGGTCGGAGTAGCACTATCTCAAGTAGTACTACGACAGCACGGATGGATTCTAAATATTCCAAAATCGCAGCTGATTCCGACGACACGTCTGCTGTTCCTAGGGATGATTCTGGACACAGTACAGAAAAAGGTGTTTCTCCCGGAGGAGAAAGCCAGGGAGTTATCCGACCTAGTCAGGAACCTCCTAAGACCAGGCCAAGTGTCAGTGCATCAATGCACAAGGGTCCTGGGAAAGATGGTGGCTTCTTACGAAGCGATTCCATTCGGCAGATTCCACGCAAGAACTTTTCAGTGGGATCTGCTGGACAAATTGTCCGGATCGCATCTTCAAATGCATCAGCGGATAACCCTGTCTCCAAGGACAAGGGTGTCTCTCCTGTGGTGGTTACAGAGTGCTCATCTCCTAGAGGGCCGCAGATTCTGCATTCAGGATTGGGTCCTGGTGACCACGGATGCCAGCCTGAGAGGCTGGGGAGCAGTCACACAGGGAAAAAATATCCAGGGCTTGTGGTCAAGCATGGAAACGTCACTTCACATAAATATCCTGGAACTAAGGGCCATTTACAATGCCCTAAGTCAGGCAAGGCCTCTACTTCAGGGTCAGCCGGTGTTGATCCAGTCGGACAACATCACGGCAGTCGCCCACGTAAACAGACAGGGCGGCACAAGAAGCAGGAGGGCAATGACGGAAGTTGCAAGGATTCTTCGCTGGGCGGAAAATCATGTGATAGCACTGTCAGCAGTGTTCATTCCGGGAGTGGACAACTGGGAAGCAGACTTCCTCAGCAGACACGATCTTCACCCGGGGGAGTGGGGACTTCACCCAGAAGTCTTCCACATGATTGTGAACCGTTGGAAAAAACCAAAGGTGGACATGATGGCGTCCCGCCTCAACAAAAAACTGGACAGATATTGCGCCAGGTCAAGGGACCCTCAGGCAATAGCTGTGGACGCTCTGGTAACACCGTGGGTGTACCAGTCAGTATATGTGTTCCCTCCTCTGCCTCTCATACCCAAGGTACTGAGAATCATAAGAAGGAGAGGTGTAAAGACTATACTCGTGGCTCCGGATTGGCCAAGAAGGACTTGGTACCCGGAAATTCAAGAGATGCTCACGGAAGACCCGTGGCCTCTACCTCTAAGAAAGGTCCTGCTCCAGCAGGGACCATGTCTGTTCCAAGACTTACCGCGGCTGCGTTTGACGGCATGGCGGTTGAACGCCGGATTCTGAAGGAAAAAGGCATTCCAGATGAAGTCATCCCTACCCTGATCAAAGCCAGGAAGGATGTAACTGTGCAACATTATCACCGTATTTGGCGTAAATATGTTGCGTGGTGTGAGGCCAGGAAGGCCCCTACAGAGGAATTTCAACTGGGTCGATTCCTGCATTTCCTGCAAACAGGACTGTCTATGGGCCTCAAATTAGGGTCCATTAAGGTTCAAATTTCGGCCCTGTCAATATTCTTCCAAAAAGAACTAGCTTCAGTTCCTGAAGTTCAGACATTTGTCAAGGGGGTACTGCATATACAGCCTCCTTTTGTGCCTCCAGTGGCACCTTGGCATCTCAATGTAGTTTTGGGATTCCTAAAATCACATTGGTTTGAACCACTCACCACTGTGGACTTAAAATATCTCACATGGAAAGTGGTAATGCTGTTAGCCCTGGCTTCAGCCAGGCGTGTATCAGAATTGGCGGCTTTATCCTATAAAAGCCCTTACCTAATTTTTCATACGGACAGGGCAGAATTGAGGACTCGTCCTCAATTTCTCCCGAAGGTGGTTTCAGCATTTCACTTAAACCAGCCTATTGTGGTGCCTGCGGCTACTAGGGACTTGGAGGATTCCAAGTTGCTGGACATAGTCAGGGCCCTGAAAATATATGTTTCCAGGACGGCTGGAGTCAGAAAATCTGACTCGCTGTTTATCCTGTATGCACCCAACAAGCTGGGTGCTCCTGCTTCTAAGCAGACGATTGCTCGTTGGATTTGTAGTACAATTCAGCTTGCACATTCTGTGGCAGGCCTGCCACAGCCAAAATCTGTAAAAGCCCATTCCACATGGAAAGTGGGCTCATCTTGTGCGGCTGCCCGAGGGGTCTCGGCTTTACAACTTTGCCGAGCAGCTACTTGGTCAGGGGCAAATACGTTTGCAAAATTCTACAAATTTGATACCCTGGCTGAGGAGGACCTGGAGTTCTCTCATTCGGTGCTGCAGAGTCATCCGCACTCTCCCACCCGTTTGGGAGCTTTGGTATAATCCCCATGGTCCTTTCGGAGTCCCCAGCATCCACTAGGACGTTAGAGAAAATAAGAATTTACTTACCGATAATTCTATTTCTCATAGTCCGTAGTGGATGCTGGGCGCCCATCCCAAGTGCGGATTGTCTGCAATACTTGTACATAGTTATTGTTACAAAAATCGGGTTATTATTGTTGTGAGCCATCTTTTCAGAGGCTCCTCTGTTATCATGCTGTTAACTTGGTTCAAATCACAAGTTGTACGGTGTGATTGGTGTGGCTGGTATGAGTCTTACCCGGGATTCAAAATCCTTCCTTATTGTGTACGCTCGTCCGGGCACAGTATCCTAACTGAGGCTTGGAGGAGGGTCATAGGGGGAGGAGCCAGTGCACACCAGGTAGTCCTAAAGCTTTTACTTTTGTGCCCAGTCTCCTGCGGAGCCGCTATTCCCCATGGTCCTTTCGGAGTCCCCAGCATCCACTACGGACTATGAGAAATAGAATTATCGGTAAGTAAATTCTTATTATATACAGCTGGGCACTGTATATATAAAGAGCCCCAGCCAGGTTTTTTAGATATTTGAGCGGGACAGAAGCCCGCCGCTGAGGGGGCGGGGCTTCTTCCTCAGCATTTACAGGCGCCATTTTCTCCACAGCACAGCGCTGAGAGGAAGCTCCCCGGACTCTCCCTTGCTTATCTACGGTGAAAGAGGGTTTTAAAGAAGGGGGGGGGGGAGGCACATATTTGGCGCAAAATACATACAGCGCTATCTAGGTAAACATATTGTGTGTGTTTTTTCCTGGGTCATATAGCGCTGGGTGTGTGCTGGCATACTCTCTCTCTGTCTCTCCAAGGGACCTTGTGGGGGAACTGTCTTCAGATAAGAGGATTCCCTGAGTGTGTGGTGTGTCGGTACGAGTGTGTCGACATGTCTGAGGTAGAAGGCTTTCCTAGGGAGGAGGAGGAGCAAATGAATGTGGTATCTCCGTCGACAACGCCGACACCTGACTGGATGGATATGTGGAATGTTTTAAGTGCTAATGTAAATTTATTGCAGAAAAGATTAGACAAAGCAGAAGCTAGGGAACAGCCAGGGAGTCAACCCATGTTTTCCCTATGTCGCAGGGACCTTCGGGGTCTCAAAAGCGCCCACTATCCCAAATAGTAGACACAGATACCGATACGGATTCTGACTCCAGTGTCGACTACGATGATGCAAAGTTACAGCCAAAAGTGGCAAAATGTATTCGATATATGACTATTGCAATAAAAGATGTTTTGCATATCACAGAGGAACCCCCTGTCCCTGACACGAGGGTTCACATGTATAAGGGAAAGAAACCTGATGTAACCTTTCCTCCCTCACATGAGCTGAACGAGTTATGTGAAAAAGCTTGGGAATCTCCAGACAAAAAACTGCAGATTCCTAAAAGGATTCTTATGGCATATCCTTTCCCGCCAACGGACAGGATACGGTGGGAATCCGCTCCTAGGGTGGACAAAGCGTTGACACGCTTATCCAAAAAGGTAGCGCTGTCATCCCAAGATACTGCTACTCTCAGGGATCCTGCTGATCGCAAGCAGGAGGTTACCTTGAAGTCCATTTACACACATTCGGGTACCTTACTCAGACCGGCTATTGCGTCGGCTTGGGTGTGTAGCGCTGTAGCAGCATGGACGGATACCTTATCAGCGGAAATTGAAACCCTGGATAAGGATACCATCTTATTGACCCTAGGACATATAAAAGATGCTGTCTTATATATGAGAGATGCTCAAAGAGACATTGGTCTACTGGGTTCTAGAATCAACGCTATGTCGATTTCTGCTAGACGAGTCCTATGGACCCGGCAGTGGACAGGTGATGCGGACTCAAAGAGGCATATGGAGGTTTTACCGTACAAGGGTGAGGAATTGTTTGGGGAAGGTCTCTCGGACCTGGTCTCCACAGCTACAGCTGGTAAATCAAATTTTTTGCCTTATATTCCCTCACAGCCTAAGAAAGCACCACATTATCAAATGCAGTCCTTTCGGTCGCAAAGAAACAAGAGAGTATGAGGTGCGTCCTTTCTTGCCAGAGGTAAGGGCAGAGGGAAATAGCTGCACAACACAGCTAGTTCCCAGGAACAGAAGTCCTCCCCGGCCTCTACAAAATCCACCGCATGACGCTGGGGCTCCGCTAAGGGAGTCCGCCCCAGTGGGGGCACATCTTCGAATTTTCAGCCACATCTGGGTTCACTCACAGGTGGATCCCTGGGCAATAGAAATTGTTTCTCAGGGTTACAAGCTGGAATTCGAAGAGGTGCCTCCTCGCCGGTTTTTCAAATCGGCCCTGCCGACTTCTCCCCCAGAAAGGGAGATAGTGTTAAATGCAATTCACAAATTGTATCTTCAACAGGTGGTGGTCAAGGTTCCCCTACTTCAACAAGGGAGGGGATATTACTCAACCCTGTTTGTAGTCCCGAAACCGGACGGTTCGGTCAGACCCATTCTAAATTTAAAATCCCTGAACCTATACTTGAAAAGGTTCAAGTTCAAGATGGAATCGCTCAGGGCGGTCATCGCCAGCCTGGAAGGGGAGGATTTTATGGTATCTCTGGACATAAAGGATGCATACCTTCATGTTCCCATATATCCACCTCATCAGGCGTACCTGAGATTTGCGGTATAGGATTGTCATTACCAATTTCAGATGTTGCCGTTTGGGCTTTCCACGGCCCCGAGATTTTTCACCAAGGTAATGGCGGAAATGATGGTGCTCCTGCGCAAGCAAGGAGTCACAATTATCCCGTACTTGGACGATCTCCTCATAAAAGCGAGATCACGAGAGCAGTTACTGAACAGCGTGTCACTTTCACTGAAGGTGTTACAGCAACACGGCTGGATTCTCAATATCCCGAAGTCGCAGCTGGTTCCTACGACTCGTCTGACCTTCTTGGGCATGATTCTGGATACGGACCAGAAAAGGGTTTATCTTCCAATGGAAAAGGCTCAAAAACTCATGACTCTGGTCAGGAACCTATTGAAACCAAAACAGGTGTCTGTGCATCAATGCACTCGAGTCCTGGGAAAGATGGTGGCATCTTACGAGGCCATTCCTTTCGGCAGGTTCCCGCCCGTTTGGAAGCTTTGGTATAATACCCATGGTCCTTACGGAGTCCCCAGCATCCTCTAGGACGTAAGAGAAAATAACATTTTAAACCTACCGGTAAATCTTTTTCTCGTAGTCCGTAGAGGATACTGGGCGCCCGTCCCAAGTGCGGACTACTTCTGCAAGACTAGTATATAGTTTTGCTTACATAAGGGTTATGTTATTGGTTTCATTGGTCTCCAACTGATGCTATGTTGTTTTTTCATACTGTTAACTGGTTAGTTTATCATAAGTTATACGGTGTGAATGGTGTAGGCTGGTATGAATCTTGCCCTTGGTTTAACAAAAATCCTTTCCTCATACTGTCCGTCTCCTCTGGGCACAGTTTCTCTAACTGAGGTCTGGAGGAGGGGAATAGAGGGAGGAGCCAGTGCACACCCATACCTAATTCTTTCTTAAAGTGCCCATGTCTCCTGCGGAGCCCGTCTATCCCCATGGTCCTTACGGAGTCCCCAGCATCCTCTACGGACTACGAGAAAAAGATTTACCGGTAGGTTTAAAATCTTATTTTTTTCCCTCCAAATTCTACACACAATACCCCATAATGACAATGTGAAAACGTTTTTCTTTTAGATTTTTACAAATTTATTAAAAATAAAAAACTAAGAAATCACATGTACATAAGTATTCACACCCTTTCCCATGAAGCTCAAAATTGAGCTCAGGTGCATCCTGTTTCCACTGATCATCCTTGTGATATTCCTACAGCTTAATTGGAGTCCACCTGTGGTAAATTCAGTTGATTTGGACATAATTTGGCAAGGCACACATCTGTCTATATAAGGTCCCACACTTGACAGTGCATGTCTGAGCACAAACCAAGCATGAAGTCAAAGGAATTGTCTGTAGACCTCCGAGACCGTATTTTCTCGGGACACAAATCTGGGGAAGGGTACAGAAAAATATCTGCTGTTTTGAAGGTCCCAATGAGCACAGTGGCCTCCATCATCCGTAAATCGAAGAAGTTCAGAACCACCAGGACTCTTCCTAGAGCTGGCCGGCCATCTTAACTGAGTGATCAGGGAAGAAGGGCCTTAGTCAGAGAGGTGACCAAGAACCCGATGGTCACTCTGTCAGAGCTAATGCATTCCTCTGTGGAGAGAGGAGAACCTTCCAGAAGAGCAACTATCTCTGCAGCAATCCACCAATCAGGCCTGTATGGTAGAGTGGCCAGACGGAAGCCACTCCTTAGTAAAAAGCACATGGCATCCCTCCTGGAGTTTGCCAAAATGCACCTGAAGGACTCTCAGACCATGGGAAACAAAATTCTCTGATCTGATGAAACAAAGATTGAACTCTTTGGCGTGAATGCCAGGCGTCATGTTTGGAGGAAACCAGGCACCGCTCATCACCAGGCCAATACCATCACTACAGTGAAGCATGGTGCAGCATCATGATGTTGGGATGTTTTTCAGCGGCAGGAACTGGGAGCCTAGTCAGGATAGCGGGAAAGATGAATGCAGCAATGTATCCTGAATGAAAACCTGCTCCAGAGCACTCTTGACCTCAGACTGGGGTGACAGTTCATCTTTCAGCAGGACAATGACCCTAAGCACACAGCCAAGATATCAAAGGAGTGGCTTCAGGACAACTCTGTGAATGTCGTTGACTGGCCCAGCCAGAGCCCAGACTTGAATCCGATTGAACATCTCTGGAGAAATCTGAAAAAGGCTGTGCAGTGACGCTTCGCATCCAACCTGATGGAGCTTGAGAGGTGCTGCAAAGAGGAATGGAAGAAACTGCCCAAAGATAGGTGTGCCAAGCTTGTGGCATCATATTCAAATAGACTTGAGGCTCTAGTTGCTGGCAAAGGTGCATCAACAAAGTATTGAGCAAAGGCTGTGAATACTTATGTACATGTGATTTCTTGGTTTTTTTTTTAAATAAATTTGCAAAAATCTAAAAAAAACCTCTCGTCATTATGGGTGTGTAGAATTTTGAGGGAAAAAATGAATTTATTCCAGTTTGGAATAAGGCTGTAACATAACACAATGTGGAAAAAGTGAAGCACTGTGAATACTTTCCGGATGCACTGTACATGTTTGTGCAAGAGAGAGAGAGATAGAAAAATGGAGAGAGACAGAGAGAGAGACATAGGGGTAAATTTACTAAGCTCCCGATTTTGACCGAGATGCCGTTTTTTCATCAAAGTGTCATCTCGGTAATTTACTAAGCAATAATCACGGCAGTGATGAGGGCATTCGTAATTTTTTGCAAGTCCAAGAAAAATATTACGAATGAATACACCATCGGTCAAAACGCGGCTGTTTAAGTATGAATCTCGGTAATTTACTAAGAAGTGCAAAGCAAAAAACAAACAAACACTGCCGTGAAAAATTACAACTCGTAAAAAAGTGCAAAAAAAAACCAGACCTGCTTTTTTTTTCCGTGATTGGATAGGCATGCAGGGATCCATGAGATCCGTGCATGTATATCAGTGGGAAGGGGTGGGAAAGTTGTTATTTTATTATAAAAAATTGCGTGGGGTCCCCCCTCCTAAGCATAACCAGCCTCGGGCTCTTTGAGCCGATCCTGGTTGCAGAAATATGGGGAAAAAATTGACAGGGGTTCCCCCATATTTAAGCAACCAGCATCGGGCTCTGCGCCTGGTCCTGGTTCCAAAAATACGGGGGACAAAAAGAGTAGGGGTCCCCCGTATTTTTAAAACCAGCACCGGGCTCCACTAGCTGGACAGATAATGCCACAGCCGGGGGTCACTTTTATATAGTGCCCTGCGGCCGTGGCATCAAATATCCAACTAGTCACCCCTGGCCGGGGTACCCTGGGGGAGTGGGGACCCCTTCAATCAAGGGGTCCCCCCCCCCCAGCCACCCAAGGGCCAGGGGTGAAGCCCGAGGCTGTCCCCCCCCCCATCCAATGGGCTGCGGATGGGGAGGCTGATAGCCTTTTGTGATAATGAAAAGATATTGTTTTTAGTAGCAGTACTACAAGGCCCAGCAAGCCTCCCCCGCATGCTGGTACTTGGAGAACCACAAGTACCAGCATGCGACGGAAAAACGGGCCCGCTGGTACCTGTAGTACTACTACTAAAAAAATACCCAAAAAAAGACAAGACACACACACCGTGAAAGTAAAGATTTATTACATACATGCACACAAACATACATACATACTTACCTTATGTTCACACGCAGGTCGGTCCTCTTCTCCAGTAGAATCCAAGGGGTACCTGTTGAATAAATTCTACTCACCAGATCGCGGGTCCCAGGGTCCTCGGGGCATCCATTTGTAATCCACGTACTTGCATAAAATAAGAAAACGGAAAGCCGAGCCACGAACTGAAAGGGGCCCCATGTTTTCACATGGGACTCCTTTCCCCGAATGCCAGAAACCCACTCTGACTGATGTCTAAGTGGGTTTCTTCAGCCAATCAGGGAGTGCTACGTTGTAGCACTCTCCTGATCGGCTGTGTGCTCCTGTACTGAGTGACAGGCGGCACACGGCAGTGTTACAATGTAGCGCCTATGCGCTCCATTGTAACCAATGGTGGGAACTTTCTGCCCTGCGGTTGACCTAAAGTGACGTCACCGCTGAGCAGAAAGTTCCCAGCATTGGTTACAATGGAGCGCATAGGCGCTACATTGTAACACTGCCGTGTGCCGCCTGTCACTCAGTACAGGAGCACACAGCCGATCAGGAGAGTGCTACAACGTGGCACTCCCTGATTGGCTGAAGAAACCCACTTAGACATCAGTCAGAGTGGGTTTCTGGCAGTCGGGAAAAGGGGATCCATGTGCAAACATGGGTCCCCTTTTAGTGCGTGGCTCGGGTGTCCGTTTTGTTATTTTTTTCAAGTACGTGGATTACACCTGGATTCCCCGAGGACCCTGGACCCCTGGATCTCGTGAGTATAATTTCTTCAACAGGTACCCCTTGGATTCTACTGGAGAAGAGGACCGACCTGCGTGGGAACATAAGGTAAGTATGTATGTATGTGTGTATGTATGTAATAAAATTATACTTTCACGGTGTGTGTGTCTTGTGTTTTTTTTGGTATTTTTTTAGTAGTAGTACTACAGGTACCAGCGGGCCCGTTTTTCCGCCGCATGCTGGTACTTGTGGTTCTCCAAGTACCAGCATGCGGGGGAGGCTTGCTGGGACTTGTAGTACTGCTACTAAAAACAATATCTTTTCTTTTACAACAAAGGCTATCAGCCTCCCCATCCGCAGCCCATTGGATGGGGGGGGGACAGCCTCGGGCTTCACCCCTGGCCCTTGGGTGGCTGGGGGGGGGGGACCCCTTGATTGAAGGGGTCCCCACTCCCCCAGGGTACCCCGGCCAGGGGTGACTAGTTGGATTTTTGATGCCACGGCCGCAGGGCACTATATAAAAGTGACCCCCGGCTGTGGCATTATCTGTCCAGCTAGTGGAGCCCGGTGCTGGTTTTAAAAATACGGGGGACCCCTACTCTTTTTGTCCCCCGTATTTTTGGAACCAGGACCAGGCGCAGAGCCCGATGCTGGTTGCTTAAATATGGGGGAACCCCTGTCATTTATTTTCCCATATTTCGGCAACCAGGATCGGCTCAAAGAGCCCGAGGCTGGTTATGCTTAGGAGGGGGGACCCCACGCAATTTTTTTTTAAATATTTGACAGTGTTTAATTTAAAAAAAACAAAAAAAATGAACCCCAGCACGGATCACACAGATCCGGCCGAGATTCATTGTAAAAAAGTCGGCAGTGTTTTGCTAATCACTGCCGTAAAAATAGAAAAAAAACCACGAATGACATCGACATCGGAACAAAAGAAAAACCCGAATACGACAGCTTAGTAAATTAGTCGTAATCAATTCAAAAAGTTGCAGTTTTACACTTTCGATGTCATTCGTGATTGAACTTTGACCTGAAACGGGAAAATACGAATCTTAGTAAATTTACCCCATAGAGAGAAAGGGAGAGAGAAACAGACAGACATGAAGAGACAAAGAAAAAGAGAGAGACCTAAAGAGAGACATGGAAAGAGAAACGTATGTATGTGTGTGTGTGAGAGAGCGATATACTGTATATGTGTGAGAGAGTGAGACATGGAGAGACAGAGAAAAGGGGATAGAGACATGGAGAGAGACAGAAGAAGGGAGAGAGACAGACATGGAGAGTGACAGAGAAAGAGAGATAGAAAAAGAGACATGAAAAGAGAGAGAGACATGAAAACAGAGAGCTATAGACATGGAGCGAGACAGAGAAAAAGAGACCAGGAGAGACCTGAAGAGAGGCATGAAAAGAGAGAGAGAGGGAGAGACACAAAGAGAGAGACACACGTGAAGAGAGAGAGACAGACATGGGGCCGGATGTAATGACGCTTGAGATCGCTGGAGATGCGAGATGCTAGCCGATATCGGACCTTTTTTTAAAGGGACAATCACTTACAAGACATGGTTTTGCCATTTAAGTGATTGCCCCTTTTAAAAAACCATCCGAAATAAGCCAGCCAGCACCTCACACCTCCAGGCGATCTTGGATGTCATTACATCCGGCCCATGGAGAGAGGGAGAGAAAAAGAGACCGAGAGAGGCATGAAAAGAGAGAGAGGGAGAGAGATGAAAAGAGAGAGAGTGCATGAGTTTACAATAAGTAAATTGTAGGTGTACTTATTGATGAAGCAATAACTTGCCCAGTCCACAACTTGTGCGAAGAAGCTAACTGCGGCAGGGTGTCCTTAACCTGGCCAAAACAGCAGGCACAAAGCCAGGATAGAAGGCGTGATGGAGGTGACCAGTGCTGGAATGGTTGACTGGCTTGATCTGGGGACAAGGACTCAGGGAGGCTTCTCTCCTCTTTAGTTTGCGCGCCGGGGTCGGTCACCAGAACATGACATCTGACTCCGGCAATAGGAGGCTGCAGCGCATCTGTCAGAGAGGAGAAGGGGAGGGAAGAGGAGTGGGCTTCCTCCTCCAGACGGAACGGCCTCCTCCTGCTTCGTTACGGCCCGTGGCCGTGTGGTGCAATACAAAACAGAGATGTGTCAGTGTAGTACAGTCTGACTCATCTGGGCCCCTGTGCATTGCACTGCCTGCACCAGTGGCAGTTCCGCCACTGGAATCAATACCTATTTATTTACATAAAACTATATACTAAAAAAAACTATAAAAGCCCATATAAAACAATAAACATTAATTGGTGATTTCACTACGGAGATGTATCAAACATTGGAGAGAGGTAAAGTGGAGAAAGTACCAATCAATCAGCTTCTAACCGTAATTTTTCAAACACAACCTGTACAATGACAGTTGGAAGCTGGTTGGTACTTTATCTCTCCCCAGGCTTGGATACATCTCCCCTAAAGAACTCAGCAGTATGGGGTAAAGAAAGCACCTTTACACTAGCAGATATTAAATTTTTGCACATAGCGTTTAATTGTCTGTCATCATCAACTATAAGAATGCATTGGTATATGAAATTTTCTTATCCTATCACGGATGGGAAAGAGCCGAGCCTCCTGTTTTACATACAGAGCTTTCAGTAACCTGTGATCATTTTCTGGATCAGCATGAAATGTGGTGAAAACTGGTATACAGTACCAGCTTATAAAAGCTTTTTTGCGATCTGGCTTCTCCATCAGCTACGCACATTCTTTATAAACTATTTGTTCATTTGTTTTTCTGAATTCCTGAAATGCTTCATTATATAGAGGAACCTCGGTGGCTGTGGGTAAAGAGATGGAAGTATGATCTCTTGACTGACAAGAAAACAGGAAAATACCTCCTGTATAGTCCTATAGTGTATACACACTGGTTGATATAGCGTTCGTTATATCAGTGAATGATATATCGCGAGTGGCTCATCGGGTGTATAAATCTGGTATGTCTGTGAATTATGTTGTTCACTGAATCAGGTTGTCCCTACACCAAGTCACGTCAGGGTTTTTGGTTGGACGCTTTTGGAGGTTCAGTAGAGGGCGCTATGTGCAGGATGCTCAGTGGTCTGATATAAGTCTTGCACATGAGATACTCAGTCTCTGGATAGCTGAATGCAGGAAGTAGTAGTTTACTGTTGAGAGGCAGTGGAGTACAAATGCACAACTAAACTGAATTAGAGTCCATGGGCGTGGAACTGGAGACAGATAGGATCAGCTCAGAAGTGAGTAAGGCATGAACTTGAACTAAGAGTGCTAGAGCTGGACTGGATCCAGTGGGCCGGACTGGAATTGTAGATCAGAAACTTTAATAAACTTAGGCCAGACTGGATCCGGTGAACTGCACTGGAACTAAAAAACAGCAATTTTAATATACTGGGCGATTCGTCATGTCCAACCATGTAATACTGAGATGTTGGGCACGCGCATACACAGTACAATTATCTGAGTGATCCACTGATGTAACGTATGTGCAGCATAAAGCTTGGCCACCAACTAACAATATTATGTATTCTTTGAAGTTCTCTGCTCAGATATGCGCCATACTGTGAGTGAACAGTATCCCTTGTAGTACATCAGCCATTTACACTAGGCCGTGGTAAAGCTCTATACTGCTAGTATGTTTCTGGCAGATGTATGCTGACATATGAAGCAATATACTGTATATCATCAACTTTTATCTCCATGTCATAAATAACTGTATATATTCTGTCCCGTATACAAAAATTGCATTTGTGTGTAATCTGGTATTACCCTATTAAAGTGTGGAAAAGAAATAGCATAAGCTGTACAGAGCTGCTTACACATATTAGACTAATGATGAACTGGGGGTTTGACACTCACAGGGGACCAAATCTACAAAGAAGAAAGTCTGTCAGCAAGAAATAAAGTACCTTTTTTAATTATTTTTAAAAGTCTATAGCAGAGTTTTCCACCAGCAGATTACACATTATTTATTCATGTGGCTACATCTGTTGCATATGGCGTCTCTCACTCATGGTAATAATGAAGATGCAGAGAAGAACATTAATTGTGAAAAATAACTTATGCCCATGTGCAATTCTAGGATCATACAGTCAGAGTGAAGCCTACTTCTAAATTGTCTATCATGTATAACAAAACACACATATGTAGTCCTATTTATCGTGACAAATGAATAATTGTGACTGTGATGAAAGACATACTTAAAGGTGCTGTACACTCTATGGGGTATATGCAATTAGCGGCGAATCGCGGCAATTTTTCGGCCGTTTTTTAATTCGACACAATTCGACCGTCTAATTTCGGCAAGTGGGTGCCGAAATTGACCATAATCAATAAAAAACGGATTCCACAGTCCCGCTGACGAAAAACGGCCGATTTGACGGATTTTGTTCCGATTTTTAAAAAACGGGTAAAAACGGGAAAAAACACGAAAAAAAATTGCGTGGGGTCCCCCCTCCAAAGCATAACCAGCCTCGGGCTCTTCGAGCTGGTCCTGGTTCTAAAAATCCGGGGGAAAAATGGACAGGGGATCCCCCGTATTTTTAAAACCAGCACCGGGCTCTGCGCCTGGTGCTGGTGCAAAAAATACGGGGTCAAAAAGAGTAGGGGTCCCCCGTATTTTTTACACCAGCATCGGGCTCCACTAGCTGGACAGATAATGCCACAGCCGGGGGTCACTTTTATACAGCGCCCTGCGGCCGTGGCATTAAATATCCAACTAGTCACCCCTGGCCGGGGTACCCTGGGGGAGTGGGGACCCCTTCAATCAAGGGGTCCCCCCCCCAGCCACCCAAGGGCCAGGGGTGAAGCCCGAGGCTGTCCCCCCCCCATCCAAGGGCTGCGGATGGGGGGCTGATAGCCTTGAGAAAATGACAAGAATAGTGGTTTTTCCTGTAGTACTACAAGTCCCAGCAAGCCTCCCCCGCAAGCTGGTACTTGGAGAACCACAAGTACCAGCATGCGGGAGAAAAACGGGCCCACTGGTACCTGTAGTACTACTGAAAAAAAAATACCCAAATAAAAACAGGAGACACACACCTTGAGAGTAAAACTTTATTGCACACCTGCCGACACACATACTTACCAATGTTGACCCGCCGACTGCCACGTCTCCTGATCCGACGATCCGGGGTACCTGTGAATAAAATTATACTCACCTCAATCCAGTGTCCAGATATAAATCCTCGTACTTGGCAAAACAAATAAACGAACACCCGGACCAGGCGGACACATGGGACCCCTTTCCCCGAATGCCGGGAACCCACGTGACTCCTGTCACAGAGGTCCCTTCAGCCAATCAGGAAGCGCTACTTCGTTGCACTCACCTGATTGGCTGTATGCGCGTGTGAGCTCAGACAGCGCATCGCACAGCTCCCTCCATTACTTTCAATGGTGGGAACTTTGCCGTCAGTGGTGGCGCTGACCGCGGGTGACCTCACTGCTGACGCAAAGTTCCCACCATTGAGTATAATGGAGAGGCTTTGCGATGCGCTGTCTGACAGCCAGACGTGCAGCCAATCAGCAGAGTGCCAGCACGTTGCGCTCGCTGATTGGCTTAAGAGACCTTTCTGTGACAGCAGTCACGGGGGGGGTCTCTGCATTCGGGGAAGGGGGTCCCATGTGAAAACATGGGACCCCTTTCAGTCCGCTGGTCCGGGTGTTCGTTTATTTGTTTTGCCAAGTACGAGGATTTATATCTGGACACTGGATTGAGGTGAGTATAATTTTATTCACAGGTACCCCGGATCGTCGGATCAGGAGACGTGGCAGTCGGCAGGTCAACATAGGTAAGTATGTGTGTGTCGGTAGGTGTGCAATAAAGTTTTACTCTCAAGGTGTGTGTCTCCTGTTTTTATTTGGGTATTTTTTCCCAGTAGTACTACAGGTACCAGCGGGCCCGTTTTTCTCCCGCATGCTGGTACTTGTGGTTCTCCAAGTACCAGCTTGCGGGGGAGGCTTGCTGGGACTTGTAGTACTACAGGAAAAACCACTATTCTTGTCATTTTCTCAAGGCTATCAGCCCCCCATCCGCAGCCCTTGGATGGGGGGGGACAGCCTCAGGCTTCACCCCTGGCCCTTGGGTGGCTGGGGGGGGACCCCTTGATTGAAGGGGTCCCCACTCCCCCAGGGTACCCCGGCCAGGGGTGACTAGTTGGATATTTAATGCCATGGCCGCAGGGCGCTGTATAAAAGTGACCCCCGGCTGTGGCATTATCTGTCCAGCTAGTGGAGCCCGATGCTGGTTTAAAAAATACGGGAGACCCCTACTCTTTTTGTCCCCCGTATTTTTTGCACCAGGCGCAGAGCCCGGTGCTGGTTTTAAAAATACGGGGGATCCCCTGTCCATTTTACCCCCGGAATTTTAGAACCAGGACCGGCTCGAATGGCCCGAGGCTGGTTATGCTTTGGAGGGGGGACCCCACGCCATTTTTTTCCGGGATTTTACCATTCCATCTAAAAAAAAAAAAATATTTTTAAAAATATATAAATAATACTTGTGCCACCCAAAAACACAAACCATGTACCTAATCCCTTCTAATATAAATAGATATGCTATTACCAATAAAAAAAACATGTTTTAATTTTTTTTTATTAGATTCACCCACCAAAGTGTGGCGGATTGAAAATGACGAATTTACTGTCTAAAAGCACTGTTGTTGAATTTCCAAACTTCAATTGAATATACTTTTGTCGAATTGCCGCATTTGTACCATTGCAGAAAAGTCGAATTTGACAAATGTCGAATTTCAAAAAGTCGAATTTTGAAAGTCCGTTTTTTTGACGGAAAGTACTGAATTGCATTGTCGAAATTTTTTTTGGGGGCGAAAAAGTCCCGTTTTTCGACAATTTCGGGAATTCGACCGCAATTGCATATACCCCTATATATTCGCTCTTTATGTTGCACATGTAGCCAAAAGGGAAGGGCTTACCTTACCTTTGCATCTGGTTACATACTCTCTAGGAATGTCCAGAAGATAACTGAATTTTGTGGATTTCTCCCGGACTCCTGTCTGAGTGGGTCCCCTCCCCCACACTTTCCCTTGCTATGAATTGTGTCATTGTGGCCCTGTCCATGCAGCTTGATGATGTGATTTACGGCACTGCACGGCAAGAATGGGTTATTGTTAACTTGAGTCATATATTCACACCCACATGCTAGGAGGATGGAAAAGTAGAAAAGTATATCTGTACCTGAAAACCTGCTGTTAATGTGGGGGCGGCTGTTGCAGCCCACAGTGTCTGAAGTCTTGGTCATATTCTGTTCTAATGACTCAGGCGGGACTAAGGGCCTAATTCTTATTTGGGAGTAAAGCAAAAAGCATGTACATTTGTATCTGGAACAAACCATGTTGCAATGCAAGGGAAGCAAATACATTTGTATTTTGTGCATGGTACATACTGGCTGCTTTTGCATGTAGCCCACAAATGTTAGCTTTATTTTTACACTGCAATTTAGATTTCAGTTCGGACACACCCCACCCAAATCTAAATCCAGTGTCGGACTGGAACATGAAGGGCCCACCGGGGCTATGCAGTGGTAGTGGCCCATGATTAGGGGTGTGGCCAGCCACCACAGAGGTTTGGCTAACCATTATAGAGTGCCTGGTCTGGACTCCTTGATAATTTATATAGTAATTAATGCTAGTGCATGCATGATAATGTGCCAGATTAATGACAGCAATGTACTGTAGAGAATACATTATAATCCTGTGCAGTATAAGGTAACATATGTATAATATATAATTCAAGTGCACAGTCTAGAACCTGATCCCTAGAGGAGGAGGCCCCCCCCTCCAGGCAGTGGGGCCTACCGGTGGTTTCCCCTGTACTCCTGTGGGCCAGTCCGAGCCTGTCTAAATCTCTCTGCACATGTTACATCTGCCCCACCTGCAGTGCAACATGGTTTTGCCCAGGTGCACAGTTACTTAATAAGTTAAGTTACAGTTACTTTACTTCCAAATCTTCCTAAGTAGGGTGCCTGGAATCAGATTGCAACCCATGAAGTACATGTGGGCATAACGTAAGGAGAAGAAGGGAGGTCCAAAGTGGATTGCTCCAGTAAAAGATGGTTAAGGTGTATAAATCGATCAGTTTGTGAATCTTGCACGCTTCCAAGAATGGTGCTTCCTGCATCTCTTAGGGAACTTAGTGAATTTGGGTTAGTATTATATACATAAGATTACCTCTTGCTTGCTTGATACTATGGGGGTATGCAGTTTGCTTTGGTAATCTCGGAGCTATTGATTTTGCCCACCTGCCTATTCAATTACGTCCCGTTTTCGCCTGTTTTTAAGGTTCAAAATCGCCGATCCACGTTTTTCACTCCTGCTGAATTTTTCGCCTAGGTGAAATAACAGCCCTACTATTGAATAGGGCGAATCCCAATACGCCCTAAAAATAGCGAACAGTCCCGTTTTTACGCCTAGGTGAAAAAAACTGACCTAATTGCATTCCGACTATGTAATTTGTTGTCTGACAATAGACCAGATGATATGCCAACAAGATCATCTGTATTAAATAAAAATTCTTATAGCACCAGTGTCGTATTGATTGCCTGAAATGTATGTGAAGTGAACAGCTTACATTTATGGCAGAAAACCATGGCATTTGCTTTGTTTTGTTTGTGTCTCTATTTATGGATATTTAAACATTTGTTTTGCTTTTGATATTTTCTATGACTAGTTTTATTTTTTGCATTTGTATGCAATAGTATTTCCCATTAAAATTGCATGACACTGCAGAGACCACCTTACAATCATGAAGTGAAGGTACAGCAGCGACCATTGTACTGTATTTTGCTAGTGTAGCCATGACCTTTGCCCTAGAAGCAGTGAGCACATTCTATGACTTTGTGAGAATTGTGCTACATAAAAGGATGCCAGTAGAGCCAACTAAGCTGTATCAAGGTAAGATAAATGATATTTGGAAGTATAATTGGCTACCAGAGCCACAGGTGCATACTACTGCTTTTAATGAAGAGTTTTCTGATAAAAACCCTGTTGGCATATCTGTGACTTGAGGTCTAATATCTTTTATTTGCAAATGTTTCATGGACCCTTGCATTGTGGGACCAGCTGTTTTGAAACTTTTACTTTGCGTGGTTTAGACTATAAAATAGGTGATTATTCAAAATGCATATAATGGGAAATAAATACAAAATGCATGCAATTTTCAGGACTTTTACCATTGGGAGAACAGTAGCCTTCATAATCTATAATATACTATCCTTATATGTCTGTACTACAGCTGTGCACTGGATATGAAAGGAGGCAATACCCACTCACTGCTCTCCGTGTCTGCTAGCGATTGAATGAGGGAGGTCCCACACACCCACTCACATGCACTGAGGAAGGAGCAGTGACTGTACAGTGGGAGGGAGGGGGGCTGTACTTTCCTGTAAACACCCCCACTTCCTCCAAAAAACACAACCTAACTGTGTTGATGAAAAAGAGACAAACTGGGGTTAGAGACTCCCCTGAAATATGGGGAGTGGCAACATGAAGATGAGAGAAAAACAGGTAGGGGGATCAAGATGAGGTATAAACAGGGTGTCACTGTGCTGATCATCAGCCTCATCTTTTTTCCTCCTGCAGGCCGAGGCACCTCCCTTACCACCATATGGGATGGCTTCAGCTGTCCTTTTAGCAGTAACTTCCACTTCATTTTGAAGGCTGTGTACCTCCACCTTTCCCCGTCCATCTGTAGGGGGAATGTTGTGGACCTACAGTAGCTCCCTAATAATGCCACAAATGACAGATGAAAATGACGGCTGAGTGTGAAAGCTAAGGATGGAAAGGGGAGGGGCTGACAAGGGAAAGAACATCCAAAAAGAGAATGAGGGGAGAGATGGGAGGAAGAGCAATCCAGTGGTAGAAGTTATAATGTTATTCCACTGTTACCCCAATACTTATCAATCTTCTAAACACTTCCTCCCCTGCCTACTGTACATCCTTTATAGTTACATTTTGGAAATGTATCTAAGCTATGTCCAAGCTTTTTGCTGGTTGCCATAGACCAGTGGTTCCCAACCTCGGACCTCAGGTGCCCCCAACAGTTCATGTATTCCAGGTTACCTAGCAGTTGAATAGGTGTATTCTTTACTCACTGACACATTTTAAAAGACCCACAGGTGGAGCTAATTATTTCACTTGCAATCCTGTGAGGAGACCTGGAAAACATGAGCTGTTGGGGGTATTTGAGGGGCGAGGTTGTGACCCACTGCCATAGACAATCAGCAAGAGAGCGTGTGCCATACCACTACCTCCACCTTGTTTCCAGCATCAGGTGATTCAAGCTTCCATTGTGAAATGCCATATAAAATGCCTGCTTAAACCACAATCCTCCAGTGTGTCACTTAGTTGGTGGCGGGGATTTCTTACTGCCAGTGCGCACATATTAAAGCTGATTGTTTCAGTTCCTATGGGTCTATTCAGATCCCTTAATATCTCAAAAGGAGGTGAAAATGAACATTTTCACCTACTTTTGTAGACATTACAGTAATGGGGCCTATACGCAGTTCGATTCTGGCTATGGGCGATTTCAACTTTGCGATTTCCCTTGAACTACCCGGAGCCCAGAACCACCGATATTGACAATACACATGGTGTGATTTTGACTATACTATAAATAGCTCATTGTGGTTATAATTGAGCTGCCTGCACAATTTGTTCCTGAGATACCAACCCTGCGGGAGCGTGCATTGCAAGCTGTTTACACACAGTGAAATATGTACTATTTTTTCTGCCGATATGGACTCGGTATATTGTCCATATCGGCAGTCATATCGCACCATGTGTATGCCCCTTAAGTATCATTTTTGGATCTTGACAGTGGGACTTTCCTCATCTTAAGATGACATTTGTTCCAGCACCCCCACACCCCCGCTCCTTCCTGTAGGATCCTTTGCCCCTGTGCCCCTGTTCAGATCCCAGCTTCTTCATGCAGTGTGAAGTTTCCCTGCTGCCATAGTAGCAGTGATAGGGATCGCAGGCACAGCTGGTCTTCATATCTGCTGTCTCTGCCCTGGAGCAATGTTGAATTGTCTGGTGTTTTAGTATCCATCACTGCTACTCACAGCAAGTTGGATACTAAAGTAGCACTGCTGAATGTAATACTTAATGAATAGGCCCCCATGTCATCTGGTATGACGCAACCATGAACGGCAGAGTGGCACCAGTGGAATACATTACACCATACAGTATTCCTCTGGTTTCCTCTTACAAATGGTAATACTTGTTACACTATGATGCTTTTTTTTTTTCTTGTTAAGTGACTGACACCATCATTTTTTTCACCGACTTTAACATGGCATTTGATACAATGACTCAAGTGTTATTGGAGCTGGTGAGTAAAGGTGCATACACACGGAGAGATTTTGACTGAGCGTTTTCCCTTGAACTGGCAGTAGAAGATTTTGACTAACTTTACCAGCGATTTTGACTATGAGCCATTTTGGCTAACTCATTCAAGCAAGGGGATGCTTTTTCTTTTCCAGCGACCTAGCAAAAATTGACTTGCCTGCACAGTCTATTTTTAGCAGCGATAGCGACCTGGCGGGGACGGGCATCGCTATCGCTGGCTGTGTACACACAGAGCGATATGCACTAACTTTCTGAGCGATTTTGACTATATAGTCAAAATCTCTCAGCTATATCGCTCCGTGTGTATGGACCTGTACAGTGTGATGAACATACAGTATGACCAGGCCCGGCGCTACCCGCTCAGCGAAGGGATGCAGTGCAGGGAGGCGCTGGGACAGAGAGGCGCTTTCCCTGCTCTGAATCCCTTCACTGCTGCGCCGTCCTGTCCCCCCTGCTGCTGCTGTGTCTGTCACTGTATGACAGTCAGTAGCGGATCTTGCCACGGGCAAGCAGTACTTTTGCCCGGGGCGCCGCCTTCCGGAGGGCGCAGGGCGCCCTCCGGAGGGCGCCGCACCAGGGCAAGATCCGCTACTGGTGTGTGCCCCCTGCTGCCCCCGGCCGCTACCGCTGGGAAGGGAAACTAGACGCGTACGCGTCTAGTTTCCCTTCCTGGAGAGGACCTTTGCTGTGCGGTGCGCAATGACGTCATCGCGCACCGCACATCAATTCAGCTGTGCAGGGGGCGTAAATGACCACGCCCCCTAAAGCCGCCCGGGGCGCCACAAGCCCCGGAGCCGGCCCTGATGACAGTCACTGGCAGCAGCGCCTGCTGAATGAAAAACCTCCTGCCTCCCCTCCCCGTGTGACAGCGGCTGAGTACGGGACAGAAGGGGGTGGAGCTAAACGGCCCGAAAGGGGGCGGGGCTAAACGGGACAGAAGGGGCGGAGCTACACTGACCAGGCTGCTGTACAGAGGGAGACTGGCTTAGGTAAGTGGTGTGTGTGTGTGCATATGGTGGGTGGGTGTGTATGTGTGTGTATATATGTGTGAATTGTGTGTGTGAGGTATGTCTGCGTACGCGCACTTTATAGACGCTAGTACTGGGGGGGGGGCATTACGTATAATGACGCTACTACTGGGGGAGGCCATTACATGAGAGGACGCTACTACTACTGGGGGGGCATTACGTATAAGGACGCTACTACTACAGGGGGGGGCATTACGTGAAACTACGCTACTACTGGGGTGGCCATTATTTATAAGGACGATACTACTACTAGGGGGGAATTACGTATAAGGATGTTACTACTACTGTGGGTGCACTACGTATAAGGATGCTACTACTACAGGGGGGGCTTTACGCGTAACGACGCTACTACTACTGGGAGGGTGCATTACGTATAAGGACGCTACTACAGGGGGGGCATTACGCGTAACAACGCTACTACTGCTGGGGGGGGCATTACTTATAAGGACGCTACTAGTACTACGGGGGAATTACATATAAGGAGGCTTCTACTGGGGGTGCATTATGTATAAGGACGCTACTACTACTGTGGGGCATTACGTATATGGACGATACTACTATTATGGGGAATTACGTATAAGGACGCTTTTACTACTGGGGGTGCACTACGTATAAGGACGCTATTACTGCTGGGGGGGGCATTACGTATAAGAATGCTACTACTACTTGGGGCATTATATATAAGGACGCTACTATTACTCGGGGGGCATTACGTATAACAATGCTACCACTACTAGAGGGGCATTACGTATAAGGATGCTACTACTGGGGGGGGCATTATGCATAAGGACGCTACTACTACAGGGGGGGGCATTACATGTAAAGATGCTACTACTGGGGGGGCCATTACGTATAAGGATGCTACTAGTACTGTGGGGGGGGGGGCATTACGTATAAGGACGCTACTACTACTAGGGGGGAATTACGAACAAGGACGCTTCTGCTACTGGGGGTGCACTACGTATAAGGACGCTTCTACTACTGGGGGGGGCATTACGTATATAAGGACGCGTCTACTACTGGGGGTGCACTACGTATAAGGATGCTACTACTACTCTGGGTGCATTATGTATAAGGATGCTACTACTACTGGGGGGGCACTACGTATAAGGATGCTACTACTACTGGGGGGGCATTATGTATAAGGGTGCTACTACTACTGGGGTGCATTACATATAAGGACGCTACTACTACGGGTGGGGCATTACGTATAAGATTAATAAGATTGTGCTACATTGTGGCGTAATTTTAAATGGGGGTACTATTGTGTGGCCATGCCCCTTAGTTGTGAGACCACACCCCTTTTCCCGGCGCACGCCAACGGAATATGGGAGGGCGCAATTTTATAGTTTGCAGGGGGGCGCCGAACACCCTAGCACCGGCCCTGATTACATGTAAAGATGCTACTACTGGGGGGGCCATTACGTATAAGGATGCTACTAGTACTGTGGGGGGGGGGCATTACGTATAAGGACGCTACTACTACTAGAGGGGAATTACGTACAAGGACGCTTCTACTACTGGGGGTGCACTACGTATAAGGACGCTTCTACTACTGGGGGGGGCATTACGTATATAAGGACGCGTCTACTACTGGGGGTGCACTACGTATAAGGATGCTACTACTACTCTGGGTGCATTATGTATAAGGATGCTACTACTACTGGGGGGGCACTACGTATAAGGATGCTACTACTACTGGGGGGGCATTATGTATAAGGGTGCTACTACTACTGGGGTGCATTACATATAAGGACGCTACTACTACGGGTGGGGCATTACGTATAAGATTAATAAGATTGTGCTACATTGTGGCGTAATTTTAAATGGGGGTACTATTGTGTGGCCATGCCCCTTAGTTGTGAGACCACACCCCTTTTCCCGGCGCACGCCAACGGAATATGGGAGGGCGCAATTTTATAGTTTGCAGGGGGGCGCCGAACACCCTAGCACCGGCCCTGAGTATGACGTAGTAGGTACAATGGAAGTGGAGAGCAGTTTTAGAAGTTTTCTCATGAATGTTATTTGTTTTCAGTTGTACAGTATAATGCAACTAGACAGTGTTTTTCAGTTAGTTTTTAAAACTGCATATGTAAACTTCAGGTCGTAGTATTTCTACTATTGTTATTTTCTCTTACGTCCTAGAGGATGCTGGGGACTCTGTAAGGACCATGGGGAATAGACGGGCTCCGCAGGAGACATGGGCACTATAAAGAAACTTTAGAATGGGTGTGCACTGGCTCCTCCCTCTATGCCCCTCCTCCAGACCTCAGTTAGATCCTGTGCCCAGAGGAGACTGGGTGCTTTCAGGGGAGCTCTCCTGAGCTTCTCTGTAAAAAATAATTTTGTTAGGTTTTTTATTTTCAGGGAGCACTGCTGGCAACAGGCTCCCTGCATCGTGGGACTGAGGAGAGAGAAGCAGACCTACTTCAGTGATGGGCTCTGCTTCTTAGGCTACTGGACACCATTAGCTCCAGAGGGATCGGAACGCAGGTCTCACCCTAGCCGTTCGTCCCAGAGCCGCGCCGCCGTCCTCCTTGCAGAGCCGGAAGATAGAAGCCGGGTGAGTATACGAAGAAAGAAGACTTCACAGGCGGCAGAAGACTTTGGATCTTCACTGAGGTAACGCGCAGTGGTAACGCTGCGCGCCATTGCTCCCACACACACACACGATACAGGCACGGATGGGTGCAAGGCGCAGGGGGGGCGCCCTGGGCAGCAATAATCCTCTTGGCTGGCATAAATAATTGTATATTAAGCTGTGGCATTATTATATACAATCCCTCGCCAGGTTTTTTGTATTTTGAGCGGGACCGAAGCCCGCCGCTAAGGGGGCCGAGCTTGATCCCACAGCACTAACCAGTGCCATTTTCTCCACAGCACGCTGCTGAGAAGCTGGCTCCCCGGACTCTCCCCTGCTGAACACGGTGACAGAGGGCTTTGGAGGAGGGGGGTGCACATAATTTTGGCGCAGTCAGTATATAAAAAAGCGCTATATATATATATATATATATATATATATATATAGGAATTGTGTTTCCAGGGTCATTGGCGCTGAGTGTGTGCTGGCATACTCTCTCTCTGTCTCTCCAAAGGGCCTTATTGGGGAACTGTCTCCAGATTAGAGATTTCCCTGAGTGTGTGGGGTGTCGGTACGTGTGTGTCGGCATGTCTGAAGCGGAAGGCTCTTCTAGGGAGGAGGTGGAGCAACTGAGTGTGGTGTCTCCGTCGGCAACGCCGACACCTGATTGGGTGGATATGTGGAATGTTTTAAATGCAAATGTGAATTTATTACACAAAAGGTTGGACAAAGCAGAGTCCAGGGAAAGTACAGGGAGTCAATCCCTGCCTTTCACTATGTCACAGGGCCCTTCTGGGTCTCAGAAGCGCCCACTATCCCAAGTAGTAGACACTGATACCAACACGGATTCTTACTCCAGTGTCGACTACGATGATGCGAGGTTGCAGCCAAAATTGGCGAAAAGTATTCATTATATGATTATTGCAATAAAAGATGTGTTACATATCACAGATGACCCCTCTGTACCTGACACGAGGGTCCACATGTTTAAAGAGAAGAAACCTGAGGTTACTTTCCCCCCTTCACATGAGCTAAATGAGTTGTTTGAAAGGGCTTGGGAAACTCCAGACAAGAAACTGCAGATTCCCAAAAGGATTCTTATGGCGTATCCTTTCCCGGCTAAGGACAGGATACGGTGGGAATCCTCCCCCAGGGTGGACAAAGCGTTGTCGCGCTTATCCAAAAAGGTGGCGCTGCCGTCTCAAGATCCCGCAACCCTCAAGGATCCTGCTGATCGCAGGCAGGAGACTACCTTGAAGTCGATTTACACGCATACTGGTACATTACTCAGACCGGCGATAGCGTCGGCTTGGGTTTGTAGCGCTGTAGCAGCGTGGACAGATACCTTGTCTGCTGAAATTGAGACACTGGATAAGGATACCATTTTATTGACCTTGGGTCATATTAAGGATGCTGTCCTATATATGAGAGATGCTCAGAGAGACGTTGGCCTACTGGATTCCAGAGCCAACGCCATGGCGATTTCTGCTAGGCGAGCCCTGTGGACCCGCCAATGGACGGATGATGCCGACTCAAGAGGTTTTGCCTTACAAGGGTGAGGACTTATTTGGGGAAGGTCTCACGGACCTGGTTTCTACAGCTACTGCAGGTAAATCCACCTTTTTACCTTATGTTTCCTCACAGCCAAAGAAAACGCCACATTATCAGATGCAGTCCTTTCGGTCGCATAAATACAAAAGAGTACGGGGATCTTCCTTTCTCGCCAGAGGTAAGGGCAGAGGGAAACAGCTGCCAACTACAGCTAGTTCCCAGGAGCAGAAGTCCTCCCCGGCTTCTACAAAATCCACCGCATGACGCTGGGGCTCCGCTGAGGGAGTCCGCCCCAGTGGGGACACGTCTTCGACTTTTCAGCCACGTCTGGGTTCAATCACAGGTGGATCCCTGGGCAATAGACATTGTTTCCCAGGGTTACAAGCTGGGAATCGAAGAGGTGCCTCCTCGCCGGTTTTTCAAATCGGCCCTACCAGCTTCTTCCCCAGAGAGGGAGGTAGTTTTAGATGCAATTCAAAAACTGTGTCTTCAACAAGTGGTGGTCAAAGTTCCCCTGCTTCAACAGGGGACGGGGTACTACTCAACCCTGTTTGTGGTCCCAAAACCGGACGGTTCAGTCAGACCCATTCTGAATTTAAAATCCTTAAACCTATACTTGAAAAGGTTCAAATTCAAGATGGAATCGCTCAGAGCGGTCATCGCCAGACTGGAGGGGGGGATTATATGGTGTCCCTGGACATAAAAGATGCATACCTTCATGTCCCCATATATCCTCCTCATCAGGTGTTCCTGAGATTTGCTGTACAGGACTGTCATTACCAATTTCAGACGTTGCCGTTTGGGCTTTCCACGGCCCCGAGGATTTTCACCAAGGTAATGGCAGAAATGATGGTGCTCCTGCGCAAGCTGGGAGTCACAATTATCCCATACTTGGACGATCTCCTGATAAAAGCGAGATCGAGAGAACAGTTGCTGAACAGCGTATCACTCTCCCTGAGGGTGTTGCAGCAGCACGGCTGGATTCTTAATCTACCAAAGTCACAGTTGGTTCCAACGACCCGATTGCCTTTCTTAGGCATGATTCTGGACACAGAACAAAAAAGGGGTTTTCTCCCGTTGGAAAAGGCCCAGGAACTCCAGATCTTGGTCAGGGACCTGTTAAAGCCAAAAAGGGTGTTGATCCATCAATGCACTCGAGTTCTGGGAAAGATGGTGGCGTCTTACGAGGCCTTTCCCTACGGCAGGTTCCATGCGAGGACCTTTCAGTGGGACCTTCTGGACAAGTGGTCCGGTTCACATCTACATATTCATCAGATGATCAGCCTGTCCCCCAGGGCCAGGGTATCTCTCTTGTGGTGGCTTCAGAGTGCTCACCTTCTAGAGGGGTCGCAAGTTCGGCATTCAAGACTGGGTTCTGGTGACCACGGACGCGAGCCTCCGAGGATGGAGAGCAGTCACACAGGGAAGAAACTTCCAGGGACTGTGGTCAAGCCAGGAGGCTTGTCTACACATCAACGTACTGGAATTGAGGGCCATATACAACGGCCTGCGTCAAGCGGAGAATGTTCTTCGTGACCTACTGGTTCTGATTCAGTCAGACAACGTCACAGCAGTGGCTCATGTAAACCGCCAAGGCGGAACAAAGAGCAGAGTTGCAATGGCAGAAGCCACCAGAATTCTTCGCTGGGCGGAAAATCATGTAAGCGCTCTGACAGCAGTCTTCATTCCAGGAGTGGACAACTGGGAAGCAGACTTCCTCAGCAGACACGATCTCCATCCAGGAGAGTGGGGACTTCATCAGGAAGTCTTTACAGAGATTGCAAGTCAGTGGGGACTGCCTCAAATAGACATGATGGCATCAAGCTTCAACAAGATGCTTCCGATGTATTGTGCAAGGTCAAGGGACCCTCAGGCGGTAGCTGTGGACGCCCTGGTGACACCGTGGGTGTTTCAGTCGGTCTTTGTGTTCCCTCCTCTTCCTCTCATCTCAAAAATATTGAGAATCATCAGATGAAAAGGAGTACAGACAATTCTCATTGTTCCAGATTGGCCTCGAAGGGCCTGGTATCCGGATCTGCAGGAAATGCTCACAGAAGATCCGTGGCCTCTTCTTCTCAGAGAAGACCTGTTGCAACAGGGGCCCTGTCTGTTCCAAGACTTACCGCGGATGCGTTTGACGGCATGGCGGTTGAACGCCGGATCCTAGCTGGAAAGGGCATATCGGATGAGGTCATCCCTACTATGATAAAGGCTAGGAAGGAGGTGACAGCTAAACATTATCACCGTATCTGGAGGAAGTATGTGTCTTGGTGTGAGACCAAGAATGCTCCTCCGGAAGAATTCCATCTGGGCCGTTTTCTCCACTTCCTACAGACTGGAGTGAATTTGGGCCTAAAATTAGGCTCCATTAAGGTACAGATTTCGGCCATGTCCATTTTCTTTCAGATGGAATTGGCTTCTCTCCCAGAAGTCCATACTTTTGTGAAGGGAGTGCTGCATATCCAGCCTCCTTTTGTGCCCCCAGTTGCACCATGGGACCTTAACGTGGTGTTACAGTTCCTTCAGTCTCACTGGTTTGAGCCTCTTAAAACCGTGGAATTAAAGTATCTCACTTGGAAAGTGGTTATGTTGTTGGCCTTGGCATCTGCAAGGCGAGTGTCTGAGTTGGCGGCTTTGTCTCACAAAAGCCCCTATCTGATTTTCCATGTGGATACAGCTGAGTTGCGGACTCGTCCTCAATTTTTGCCTAAGGTGATTTCCTCTTTTCATATGAACCAACCTATTGTGGTGCCTGTGGCTACAAGGGACCTGGTGGATTCCGAGTCCCTTGATGTGGTCAGGGCTTTGAAAATTTATGTAACCAGAACGGCTAGGGTTAGGAAAACAGAGGCCCTGTTTGTCCTGTATGCAGCCAACAAGGTTGGCGCTCCTGCTTCTAAGCAGACTATTGCTCGCTGGATCTGTAACACGATTCAGCAGGCTCATTCAACGGCTGGATTGCCGTTACCTAATTCGGTAAAGGCCCATTCCACTAGGAAGGTGGGCTCTTCTTGGGCGGCTGCCCGAGGCGTCTCGGCATTACAGCTTTGCCGAGCAGCGACTTGGTCGGGTTCAAACACTTTTGCTAAATTCTACAAGTTTGATACCCTGGCTGATGAGGGCCTCATGTTTGCTCAATCGGTGCTGCAGAGTCATCCGCACTCTCCCGCCCGTTTTGGAGCTTTGGTATAATCCCCATGGTCCTTACAGAGTCCCCAGCATCCTCTAGGACGTAAGAGAAAATAAGATTTTAAACCTACCGGTAAATCTTTTTCTCCTAGTCCGTAGAGGATGCTTGGCGCCCGTCCCAGTGTGGACGACATTCTGCAAGACTTGTATATTTTTATTGCTCGCATAAGGGTTATGTTACAGGTTTGTTCAGTCTTTGACTGATGCTGTTCTGTTTCATTCTGTTGACTGGTTCGTATATTCCAGGTTATACGGTGTGGATGGTGTGGGCTGGTGTGAATCTTGCCCTTAGATTAACAAAATCTTTCCTCGTACTGTCCGTCTCCTCTGGGCACAGTTTCTCTAACTGAGGTCTGGAGGAGGGGCATAGAGGGAGGAGCCAGTGCACACCCATTCTAGAGTTTCTTTATAGTGCCCATGTCTCCTGCGGAGCCCGTCTATTACCCATGGTCCTTACGGAATCCCCAGCATCCTCTACGTACTAGGAGAAAAAGATTTACCGGTAGGTTTAAAATCTTATTATTTAAGTGTCCATAGAGCAGTACAGAGGGGTAAGAGTTGCTCAATTGCAAGTAAACAGGCATAAGCACAATGCATAGCATTGTACATACAAGTATGTACTGTCGCCTAGGTGAAAACAAACATTCAATATAAAATGTTATTCTATAAAGACAGGACCACATTTGTATGGCATCCACTCTTTTTTATTTTTCACATACTTAATCTAGAATAAAACAAGATACAAGTTACTGATTTGACACTGCGTTTAAGCTCTTAGATAAAATGTTGTGGAGTTCCCCAATGGCCTTGAAGTGTGATTGCATCATATCTGTTTTATGTATTGGTACAATTTATCTGTTGTGACATACTGTATATATTTTATAGCCAATACATTATGTAAGCTTAGAGGGACAAATACAGTGTTGTAATACTGGCAATAGTACAAGCTCTGTTTTTTTGTTGCCTTTTTCGTCCAGTTAAATTTGTATTATTCTTTTGTTTTGTTTTGTTTGCTGTTGAGGACTCTGGGATCTGAATCAGCATAGTGAAGTATAAGGAAATATTGCTTATTTGTTTACTGTCAAAATTATTGAGGTTTCTTACCAAAGTGAAAGAAACATACAGTAGTTCAAGAAAACAATAATATTGTGTCACATTGTATTTCTTTTTTGTACAGTGGGTATTTAGTAAAAACTGTCACCATATACAAAACTTGGGTGAAATTTACTAAGCAGCAGGCTGACAATATCGGCGTGATTGGGGCATTTTACGAAGTATAAAAGCACTGCACAAACTCAGAGAATCCACACTTCAGAACAGAATTTGCCATCCTAATTGTTTTACCATATTAAAAGTAGAGATGTGCGCTGGACCATTTTTGCTGGTTTTGGTTCTAATACTTTGTCCGGTTTTGCCAAAATGCTGTGACTGGTTTTGTATTGTTTTCACAAAGTGCCAAAAAAATCTAAAATCAACTAATGTGGGACTTTTTTTTTTGTTCCTTCAGTATTATTAGCCTCAATAACATTCATTTCCAGTCAATTTTCACCACCTCACCACTCACAATATTGTTTTCATCTAGTTCAGGCCAAAGTCAGAAGCAAGCTAGCTGGTTACTAAGCGACAGAGCAGAAACACATGGCAGTTTATCACACATCTATGAAACATTGCCACACCAGAGTGACAGAAAAGCAAGCGGTGCAAGATGGAATTGTCCTTGGACTCTCCCATCCACCCTTATTTTGGACATGCACAGTTTAACAAACCAAGCACTTCAGCGACAGGGAGTGCCACTTTTGTTACTAAAGTGCTTTGTTTGTTTGGGCCCCCCAGAACAATTTTTTGGAAAGACTTCCTTTGATCACTAATGAGGAGGTTGACGATGAGGGTGTTAATTACATTCTAATCTTGTAAAATAAATTTCATGAACTTGCCACAAATGATGTAACATGGAGGAGGTGCCTAGATGGCTATCTACCTCTACTAACTTTGGCCTCACAAATGGAGCAGATGCCTTCATAAATGTTCACAGGACTTTGGTCAAAATAATCCCACAACCAAGAGGTGGATTATTCAATCCTATGCACAGGCATGACATTGGCCTTCTCTGGTCAAGAGCTGCTTCCACTGGTGTCTGACTTACACAAACAACATCCTCGTTCTGAACATCCTCACCAGCATCAAATACACAAATATCTACCTCATCCTAGTGCACTTCCATGGTAGTATCCTCTTTTTATATGTCATCAGCTATACTTCTGATGCTAATCCCCACATTTGCAGAGGAAGAAGAAATGGTAGAAGGCGGCTTCTCTGCGAGTACAGTATCAGAGGGTCAGGATCTCACACAGCACTCGTGGACAAATTTAGTTGCAAATTTACTAAGATGGGAGTTCTATTTATGATGGGTTGTTGCCCATAGCAAACAATCAGATACCAAGTATTATCTTCTAGAAGGTGCTAGATAAATTTGGAGAATCTGATTGGTTGCTATGGGCAACATCCCTTCTTAAATAGAACTCCCATCTTAGTAAATTTACCCCTTGGACTATCTGCAGGGATTTGTGACATTTCTGTTTCTGATCGCACAGTTTTCCTACATAAGCCTTCTGCTGGTTAGTATAAAATCTTGGGGACTTCTCACCTTATGTTGGCTATTGATTTGAGGGACCCCACACTTAAAAAAAAAAAAAAAAAAAAGCAGTGCTCGGAGTTGGACAAAAAATAATAATAAAAATTGACCTTTTTTTTGTTTAAACCAATTTTTTGGATGATTATAAAAAAAAAGATTGAATCGTATTAGAAACCTTTATCAACCATGTTTTAATGCTTTCTAACATTAGTAATGTTATTAGGCTCTGATTTTATTTATTTTACATCTTTCAATCAAACCAATTTTTATAGCTTCTTATTCCAATTACATCTGAATATATGTAGATAGAATCATACAGAAGACTACAGAGAAGACAAGATAACCCTGGTAGTGAGCACTCTTATCTGAGGTAACAAAATAATTTTTGTGTATTAATGAAACAATCTTAAAATTACAAATTTTATTAGATATGCCTTAAAAATTGAAATCTACATGATCCGTGTGAATTCACTAATAAATATGTGATCATATGCGAAAATATATTGAAAAATATGGTCTTATCTAGATGACCTCAGTCAGAACAATTAGGTATATTCAAGTCCATCTACATAATAATTCCCTTACCACTGGTGTGTGGCTAAGTAAAGATATGTTAAAAATTGGACACTGTGACCATCATCTTATCAATTGTATAGCCCATGTACAAATTCTCAGGGCAATAAATTTGAATCATAGGTCACTGATTGGTTATTTTTGGTTGGGTCACCTATACACCAGTATGAGGCCCAATTATCAAAGGAAAGTGTCTGTGAAGACGTTTCTCAGAAATATAGTGGACATGGACATATCATCAGCCAGCCGTGTAATGGTGCCACCTGTGTGAAAAAATGATTAGTTTATGTTAGATAACACGCATGTACAAAATGAAGGGGTGTTAGGCACCGGTGCTTGAAAACAACTATCCAAAAAAACCCTGGTTGCTCTATGTCAAAGGGTCATGTGTTAATCACTCAGAAAGAAATCAATTTACCTTTAATATAGATTACAGTCGCTGCTGTGTAGAGGTGTGCGGTACATGTGCCTCCATTATCAGCAGTTGTCAACCATTCCACTTGCTGGGTTAAGGCAGGGGTGTGAGGTATCAGTGCTTAATGACAACTATCTGGATAAACAGTTGCTCAGTATCAAACAGTCATGTAATGATCGCACCAAATAAGTTATGCCTCAATTATCAACAGCTGGATACACCCATGTTTTGAGAGATAATTTTTCCTGAAAAAACTCACAGCGTATCACTCCAACTCTCTTTACCATAATTTCTTCTACATACATCCCAACAGTTTAAGCAGGAGAACTCGAAATGATTTGTCAGTGCTTAATGACAGCTATCTGAATAAACAGTTGCTTGATGTCAAACAGTCATATGATGATCGCACCAGAGAAATTGTGCCTCAATTATCAACAGCTGGATCCACCCATGTCTGAGAGATAATCTACTCCTAAGGAACTCACAGCGTACTCACTATCCAAAGATCATATAGTAGTTATAAATATATAGCACACACAGAAAAACAGAAACCTTTTTTAGAATTGTTGATTACAATCGTGCTTTAACAGAGGTGTGAGGCACATAAACCTCAATTTTTCAGCAGCTACCAAGCAGTTTCAGAATGCTGAATTCATAAAGTAGTAATTTCAAATGTTGATTACAATCGTGCTTTGACAAAGGTGTGAGGCATATATATCTCAATTTCTCAGCAACTACCAACCAGTTTCAAAATGCTGAGTTCATAACATAGTAATTTATTCTTTAAACACATAGAGGGTGTGTAAAAGTGGCCAAGATACAGGTAGACCCCCCTTCTGCTGTTCTCCCGTCTTGCCAGCAGGTATTGGACGAGGAATAAGAGAGGGTAGGTGCGCCCAACTTGGCCAGAAGGAAGGAAGAGGAGGTATCAAGCAAGGAGACTATGGCAAGTACTCTCTGGTGCCTTGTAACAGGTAGTGCAGAGGTTTGAACCTGCACATAGGCCTCTAATGCGGTACACTCCCGAATGGTTGAATTTTTAAGAGAGATAAAGGAGAAGTTACCACTATTGACTATTGCCGGTAATAAGATAAATTAATTTTTGTTGTGTATCCCTCCAACTCTCTTTGCCATATTATCTTCCTACATACATCCCAACAGTTTAAGCAAAAAGGATAGTAGAAATAATTACAGCCACTATTAGAGCTCACTGAATATCATAATCAGCTGTTCCCTCCTATGCATTTTCAGCTGCTGCCAGCAACTTAGCAGATTGTGATTGATGTTGATCCTATTTCAATTAAAATGATACAATGTCAAAAAATTACTGTTCTGAAGTGGCCCACTGAAAATAGCACTGGATCAAATTTTCATAGACTATTTATGTCCTCATGGCCATAACCCAAATATCATGGAATGAAACCGTAGTATTTTCAGCGTTGTAGAAAAAATCTATGGAGCCGTTAATAGGTTCACCGGCCGCCACCTTGGCTGTATAGTTACCACTCTTCTAACAAATTGCGGAGAGGAGAGGGGGATGCCGCCCCAGAGTCCCACATGTGAGCGTCCTTAATCACGGATAATCCCCGCCGCTCATCAACCGCACAGGGTCTCATCTACCTGAGCCGCTCTGATCAGCGGCAACCAACTGCTCCCTCTGTTCCTACTGCCACAGTGCTGAGCCGCTGACGGACCAGTGGGTCACGTGTGCGCACCATGTGACTCACACACTTAGACCTGACGTACGTTTCACAAAGCTTGATCACAGGTAATTTGGTTGCCTGTGTCTCATGCTTTTAAAGGGAATTGCTACCCGTTCATAGTCCTCCTTTATTATTAATCAATTCCAAATGCCGGGAGCAATTCTGTGTATATGTATATAGCGAGGTTACCAAATTAAGGGTCATAAATTTCCAAATATGATTAGAAGAGGAAAGTTTAATTAATAAATATAAAAAAAATTTAATAGTAATAAATAAAAATAATAAAGATTGAAAATTAAAGAATCACTGTATAGGTGAACAAAGAATTCACACAGAATATATTGCGGTGAGTAACTACATAAGATCCCACATAGTAAAAAAAGGGAGAAGTAATGATATATAAAACATTCCAAAAGAGATAAAGTTACAGTATAATTGAAAGATTCGAACACGGTTCCATAAGGAAACCTAATTATTAACCAGTCCTATTTTATTTTTTATATTTGTATTTTAGAATTATATATTGGGAAAAACAAGGGGGCGAAAAAATTAAGCTAATAGAATAAAGGTCAAATGAATAAAGTAAAATAAGAAGGTTATTAACAATAAAATGAATATATATATGGGGTAACTTCAAATGTGTATGTACATATGTGTTTACATATCTATACACCCCTGAACGATTACTCATGCCTTCATACCACAAAAATTAGTTGTGAACATTAAAGTGTTAAATGTGTGTCATATATTGACTACCCAGATGTAGGGTAATTATATAATTGATGTGAAATAAAACTAAAACTACATTTTAAAGGGTAAAACTAATGGTGGCACCATTACACGGCTGGCTGATGATATGTCCATATCCACTATATTTCTGAGAAACGGCTTCACAGACACTTTCCTTTGATAATTGGGCCCCATACTGGTGTATAGGTAACCCAACCAAAAATAACCAATCAGTGACCTATGATTCAAATTTATTGCCCTGAGAATTTGTACATGGGCTATACAATTGATAAGATGATGGTCACACTGTCCAATTTTTAACATATCTTTACTTAGCCACACACCAGTGGTAAGGGAATTATTACGTAGACGGACTTGAATATACCTAATTGTTCTGACTGAGGTCATCTAGATAAGACCATATTTTTCAATATATTTTCGCATATGATCACATATTTATTAGTGAATTCACACGGATCATGTAGATTTCAATTTTTAAGGCATATCTAATAAAATTTGTAATTTTAAGATTGTTTCATTAATACACAAAATTATTTTGTTACCTCAGATAAGAGTGCTCCCTACCAGGGTTATCTTGTCTTCTGTATGATTCGTGCTGTTATACCCTTGGGAGCACCACTGACCGTCAAAATTTGTTGTTACCAATAATACCATTCTGGTTATAGGTATACATTTGACCAATCAAGAGAAACAATATCCCAAGAGTGTCAGTTAATTCTGAGGTAGTTATATTTTGTCCAATTAGTTCCTGTGCGGCCTTCCCCAAACCCCCTTTCTCTAACGTCCTAAGTGGATGCTGGGGACTCCGTAAGGACCATGGGGATTAGCGGCTCCGCAGGAGACTGGGCACAACTACAAAGAAAGCTTTTAGACTACTGGTGTGCACTGGCTCCTCCCACTAAGACCCTCCTCCAGACCTCAGTTAGATTCTTGTGCCCGGCCGAGCTGGATGCACACTAGGGGCTCTCCTGAGCACCTAGAAAGAAAGTATATTTAGGTTTTTTATTTTCAGTGAGATCTGCTGGCAACAGACTCACTGCAGCGAGGGACTAAGGGGAGAAGAAGCGAACCTACCTAACAGGTGGTAGTTTGGGCTTCTTAGGCTACTGGACACCATTAGCTCCAGAGGGATCGACCGCAGGACCCGACCTTGGTGTTCGTTTCCGGAGCCGCGCCGCCGTCCCCCTTACAGAGCCAGAAGCACGAAGAAGGTCCGGAAAATCGGCGGCAGAAGACTTCAGTCTTCACCAAGGTAGCGCACAGCACTGCAGCTGTGCGCCATTGCTCCTCATGTACACCTCATACTTCGGTCACTGATGGGTGCAGGGCGCTGGGGGGGGGCGCCCTGAGGGCAATAGATAACACCTTGGCTGGCAAAATATACATCATATATAGTCCCAGAGGCTATATAGATGTAAAATTACCCCTGCCAGTATCACAGAAAAAGCGGGAGAAAGTCCGCCGAAAAGGGGGCGGGGCTTCTCCCTCAGCACACTGGCGCCATTTTTCCCTCACAGTTCCGCTGGAAGGAAGCTCCCTGGCTCTCCCCTGCAGTCTGAGAAACTACAGAAGGGTAAAAAAGAGAGGAGGGGCACTAAATTTAGGCGCAGTATAGATATATATATATATATGCAATATATATAAAAAAAGCAGCTATAGGGAAAACACTCATTGATAGTGGGATCCCAGTGTTATATAGCGCTCTGGTGTGTGCTGGCATACTCTCTCTCTGTCTCCCCAAAGGGCTTTGTGGGGTCCTGTCCTCTGTCAGAGCATTCCCTGTGTGTTTGTGGTGTGTCGGTACGTCTGTGTCGACATGTTTGATGAGGAGGCTTATGTGGAGGCGGAGCAGATGCCTGTAAATGTGATGTCACCCCCTGCGGGGTCGACACCTGAGTGGATGGTGCTGTGGAAGGAATTACGTGATAGTGTCGACTCCTTACATAAAAGGTTTGACGACATACCTAGTGTGGGACAGCCGGCTTCTCAGCCTGTGCCTGCCCACGCGTCTCAAAAACCATCAGGGGCTCTAAAACGCCCGCAACCTCAGATGGTTGACACAGATGTCGACACGGATACTGACTCCAGTGTCGACGACGAAGAGACTAATGTAACTTCCAGTAGGGCCACACGTTACATGATTGAGGCAATGAAAAATGTGTTGCACATTTCTGATGTTACCCCCGGTACCACAAAAAAGGGTATAATGTTTGGAGAGAAAAAACTACCAGTAGCTTTTCCTCCATCTGAAGAGTTAAATGAAGTGTGTGAAGAAGCGTGGGCTTCCCCTGATAAAAAGATGGTAATTTCTAAGAGGTTACTAATGGCGTACCCTTTCCCGCCAGAGGATAGGTCACGCTGGGAAACATCCCCTAGGGTGGATAAAGCGCTCACACGCTTGTCGAAGAAGGTGGCACTACCGTCTCCGGATAAGGCCGCCCTGAAGGAATCTGCTGATAGAAAGCAGGAGGCTATCCTGAAATCTATATATACACACACAGGTGTGATACTGAGACCGGCTATAGCTTCAGCCTGGATGTGCAGCGCTGCTGCGGCGTGGTCAGATTCCCTGTCAGAAAATATAGATACCCTAGACAGGGACACTATTTTGCTTAACGTAGAGCATATAAAAGACGCACTTCTATACATGAGGGATGCACAGAGGGATATTTGCCGGCTGGCATCCAAAATTAGTGCAATGTCCATTTCTGCCAGGAGAGGGTTATGGACTCGGCAGTGGACAGGTGATGCAGATTCCAAACGACACATGGAAGTTCTGCCTTATAAGGGTGAGGAATTGTTCGGGGATGGTCTCTCGGACCTCGTTTCCACAGCAACAGCTGGGAAGTCTACATTTTTGCCCCATGTTCCCTCACAACCTAAGAAAGCACCGTATTATCAGGTACAGTCCTTTCGGCCCAATAGGGGCAAGCGGGTTAAAGGCGCGTCCTTTCTGCCCAGAGGTAGAGGGAAAAAGCTGCAGTATACCGCCAGTTCCCAGGAGCAAAAGTCCTCCCCCGCTTCCTCTAAGTCCAAGCATGACGCTGGGGCTCCACTGGCAGAGCCAGGTACGGTGGGGGCCCGTCTCAAGCATTTCAGCAAGCAGTGGGCTCGCTCACGGGTGGATCCCTGGATCCTTCAAATAGTATCTCAGGGGTACAAACTGGAATTCGAGACGTCTCCCCCCCGCCGTTTCCTCAAATCTGCCTTGCCAACCACTCCCTCAGGCAGGGAGGCAGTGTTACAGGCAATTCAAAAGCTGTATTCACAACAAGTGATAGTAAAGGTGCCCCTACTTCAACAAGGAAGGGGTTACTATTCCACAATGTTTGTGGTACCGAAACCGGACGGTTCGGTGAGACCCATTTTAAATTTGAAATCCTTGAACACATATATCAAAAAATTCAAGTTCAAGATGGAATCGCTCAGGGCGGTTATTGCGAGCCTGGACGAGGGAGATTACATGGTATCGCTGGACATCAAGGATGCTTACCTACATGTCCCCATTTACCATCCTCACCAGGAGTACCTCAGGTTTGTGGTACAAGATTGTCATTACCAATTCCAGACGTTGCCGTTCGGTCTCTCCACGGCTCCGAGGGTCTTTACCAAGGTAATGGCGGAAATGATGATACTCCTTCGAAGGAAGGGAGTTTTAATTATCCCGTACTTGGACGATCTCCTGATAAAGGCGAGGTCCAGAGAGCAGTTGTTGGTAGGGGTAGCACTATCTCGGGAAGTGCTACAACAGCACGGCTGGATTCTAAACATTCCAAAGTCACAGCTGGTCCCTACGACACGCCTTCTGTTCCTAGGGTTGGTTCTGGACACAGAACAGAGAAAAGTGTTTCTCCCGGAGGAGAATGCCAATGAGCTGTCATCTCTAGTCAGAGGCCTCCTAAAACCAAAACAGGTGTCGGTGCATCACTGCACGCGGATCCTGGGAAAAATGGTAGCTTCCTACGAAGCGATTCCATTCGGCAGGTTTCATGCAAGAACCTTTCAGTGGGACCTGTTGGACAAGTGGTCCGGATCGCATCTTCAGATGCATCGTCTGATAACCCTGTCTCCGAGGACAAGGGTGTCTCTGCTGTGGTGGCTGCAGAGTGCTCATCTTCAAGAGGGCCGCAGATTCGGCATACAGGACTGGGTCCTGGTGACCACGGATGCCAGCCTTCGAGGCTGGGGAGCAGTCACACAGGGAAGAAACTTCCAAGGACTATGGTCAAGTCAGGAGACTTCCCTACACATAAATATTCTGGAACTAAGGGCCATTTACAATGCCCTAAGTCAGGCAAAACCCCTGCTTCAAAACCAGCCGGTACTGATCCAGTCAGACAACATCACGGCGGTCGCCCATGTAAATCGACAGGGCGGCACGAGAAGCAGGACGGCAATGGCAGAAGCCACAAGGATTCTCCGATGGGCGGAAAATCACGTGTTAGCACTGTCAGCAGTGTTCATTCCGGGAGTGGACAACTGGGAAGCAGACTTCCTCAGCAGGTACGACCTCCACCCGGGAGAGTGGGGACTTCATCCAGAAGTCTTTCAAATGATTGTAAACCAGTGGGAAAAACCACAGGTGGACATGATGGCGTCCCGCCTAAACAAAAAGCTAGAAAAATATTGCGCCAGGTCAAGAGACCCGCAGGCGATAGCTGTGGACGCTCTGGTAACACCGTGGGTGTACCGATCGGTTTATGTGTTCCCTCCTCTTCCTCTCATACCAAAGGTACTGAGGATAATAAGGAGAAGAGGAGTAAGAACTATACTCATTGTTCCGGATTGGCCAAGAAGAGCGTGGTATCCGGAACTTCAAGAAATGATGTCAGAGGACCCATGGCCTCTACCGCTCAGACAGGACCTGCTGCAGCAGGGGCCCTGTCTGTTCCAAGACTTACCGCGGCTGCGTTTGACGGCATGGCGGTTGAACACCGGATCCTGAAGGAAAAGGGCATTCCGGAGGAAGTCATTCCTACGCTGATAAAAGCTAGGAAAGAAGTAACCGCGAACCATTATCACCGCATATGGCGAAAATATGTTGCGTGGTGTGAGGCCAGGAAGGTCCCAACGGAAGAATTTCAGCTGGGCCGGTTCCTGCACTTCCTACAGTCAGGGGTGACTATGGGCCTTAAATTGGGTTCCATTAAGGTCCAGATTTCGGCTCTGTCGATTTTCTTTCAGAGAGAATTGGCTTCACTACCTGAAGTTCAGACTTTTGTTAAGGGAGTGCTGCATATTCAGCCCCCTTTTGTGCCTCCAGTGGCACCTTGGGATCTCAACGTGGTGTTGGATTTCCTAAAGTCACATTGGTTTGAGCCACTGAAAACCGTGGATTTAAAATATCTCACGTGGAAAGTGGTCATGTTGTTGGCCTTGGCTTCGGCCAGGCGGGTTTCAGAATTGGCGGCTTTGTCATGTAAAAGCCCTTATCTGATTTTCCATATGGATAGGGCAGAATTGAGGACTCGTCCCCAGTTACTTCCCAAAGTGGTATCAGCTTTTCCTCTGAACCAACCTATCGTGGTGCCTGCGGCTACGAATGACTTGGAGGCTTCCAAGTTGTTGGATGTAGTCAGGGCCCTAAAAATTTATGTTTCCAGGACAGCTGGAGTCAGGAAAACTGACTCGCTTTTTATCCTGTATGCGCCCAACAAGTTGGGTGCACCTGCTTCTAAGCAGACTATTGCTTGCTGGATCTGTAGTACGATTCAGCTTGCACATTCTGCGGCTGGACTGCCGCATCCTAAATCAGTAAAAGCCCATTCCACAAGGAAAGTGGGCTCTTCTTGGGCGGCTGCCCGAGGGGTCTCGGCTCTTCAACTTTGCCGAGCTGCTACTTGGTCAGGGGCAAACACGTTTGCAAAATTCTACAAATTTGATACCCTGGCTGAGGAGGACCTTGAGTTCTCTCATTCGGTGCTGCAGAGTCATCCGCACTCTCCCGCCCGTTTGGGAGCTTTGGTATAATCCCCATGGTCCTTACGGAGTCCCCAGCATCCACTTAGGACGTTAGAGAAAATAAGAATTTACTCACCGGTAATTCTATTTCTCATAGTCCGTAGTGGATGCTGGGCGCCCATCCCAAGTGCGGATTGTCTGCAATACTTGTATATAGTTATTGCTTAACTAAAGGGTTATTGTTGAGCTATCTGTTGAGAGGCTCAGTTGTTATCATGCTGTTAACTGGGTATTGTATCACGAGTTATACGGTGTGATTGGTGTGGCTGGTATGAGTCTTACCCGGGATTCAAAATCCTTCCTAATTGTGTCAGTTCTTCCGGGCACAGTATCCTAACTGAGGTCTGGAGGAGGGTCTTAGTGGGAGGAGCCAGTGCACACCAGTAGTCTAAAAGCTTTCTTTGTAGTTGTGCCCAGTCTCCTGCAGAGCCGCTAATCCCCATGGTCCTTACGGAGTCCCCAGCATCCACTACGGACTATGAGAAATAGAATTACCGGTGAGTAAATTCTTATTTTTTTTATATGTAGATAGACTAAACATATTAATTCATACAAAGTACACTCAGATGAAATTGAAAATAAGAACAACGAGTTATTAAGCATTAGTCCTACTAACTACGTATTATAATTAAATAAATCTGAATAGTATTACAAAATAGAAAATGCAAAAGCACTTTTCAGGGAAACAGACACACAAAGGTGTTAGCGCCGGGCATGCCACTGGCATTAAACATTTTGAATAAAACTACTAGTTATTTAGTATACAGGTTGAGTATCCCATATCCATATATTCCGAAATACGGAATTTTTTGACGGAGAGTGAGACAGTGAAACTTTGTTTTCTGATGGCTCAATGTACACAAACTTGGTTTAATAGACAGAGTTATTAAAATTATTGTATTAAATGACCCCCAGGCTGTGTGTATAAGGTGTATATGAAACATAAATGAATTGTGTGAATGTAGACACACTTTGTTTAATGCACAAAGTTATTAAAAATAATGGCTAAAATGACCTTCAGGCTGTGTGTATAAGGTGTATATGAAACATAAATGCATTCTGTGCTTAGACTTGGATCCCATCGCCATGATATCTCATTGTGGTATGCAATTATTCCAAAATACGGAAAAATCCGATATCCAAAATGCCTCTGGTCCCAAGCATTTTGGATAAGGGAGACTCAACCTGTAATAGGTTTGTTTTTTAAGAAGTCACGGCTCCACGCTACAGCATAATAAAAAAAAAAAACCCTCAACATTTGGTTTAAACCAGCCAACCCTGGCCGTGCTTAACTCGGATGGTTTTACTTCTGTTTTGTCAGTGTATCTGGGATCTGCTTGATGCAGATTGCAGGCATACAAACTTTGCAACATCACAAGTTAGCAATTAACCAGAATCATCAGGAAACATGGAGACATCAATGATATTTAGAAATTCTGTGGTATCATGAAATGATCCTGGTAGAACGTGGTGTAAAAATGTATCAATAAAAACCACCAAGGGTTGGTTTAATGACCGCGTTGCAGAAATGATGGGCCTACCAGGTGGGTCCACAGGATTTTTATGTAGTTTAGGGATCATGTAAAGGACAGGTCTGATAGGATATGGGACGATATGAAAATCCTTTGTACTTTTTTCAATCGACCCGCTCTAAAATTACAGATTTATTTATTTATTAACAGTTTCTTATATAGCGCAGCAAATTCTATTGCGCTTTACAACTGGACACAATTAGAAGACAAAACTGGGTTAAAACAAATAGTCATAGAGGTAGGAGGGCCCTGCTCGTAATCTATGGGGAAATAGGCATTGATACACAAGGATAGGTGCTATCTATTGCATAGTTGTACTTCAGATTGTAAAGGTTCTTGGTGGGCTGCATGATATCACATCATAGCAGTGATGAACCAGGGTCAGGAGGAAAAGAGACTGAAGAAAGAAAATATGTGAGGATAAGTGTGGACTGTACTATGGGGATATAATTGGGTAGAAAAGATATGAAGGTAATACGAGCGGTTCTGGAATTTGATAAGCTTGTCTGAATAGGTGAGTTTTCAGGGAACGCTTGAAGGTTTGAAGACTAGAGGAGAGTCTTATTGTACGTGGTAGGATATTCCACAGAGTGGGTGCAGCCTGAAGAAAGTCCTGTAATCGTGCATGGGAGCAAGTAATGAGTGTGGATGAGAGACATAGATCTTGTGAAGAGCGAAGGGGCCGGGTTGGGAGATATTTTGAGATAAGCGAAGAGATGTATGTTGGTGTAGTATGGTTAAGCGGCTCTATTTAGAAACTGTCAGTCTATGGACTTTGCAATTATATGAATGAGAACTGTGGTCCTATGCTAAAGACTGAGTTCTAATACAACGAAGATAAGCAATATTCAATGTTGTGGAAACTGTGTCTTTAAACAGAGAACTGAGTTTTCACCTTGGAAAATCACCGTTTAAACGTTGTGGATACATAAATTATGTTGCATTTTAATCCAGGAGTGTAACTATTAATTGTCTCTGATAGATTTGAGCACTGGATGTCTAAAACAGAGAAATATCATCATTTTTATTATTATAAAATAATTTTTTAGAATGTGCCCCTAATGAGTATGCATACTTAATTTTTTATTATATTGTTGTATGAGATATAACGTTTGTACTAAAATAAACACCAGAGAAGTGAAAAACACGTGTTTTTATTCATATACGCACCTGGAGAAATAGCGCAATCAGTCACTTTTCTTTTTTCTAGTATGGTTAATAGCCTTGTGTGTAAGTAACAGTATTTTATATTGAATACGGTAGAATACAGGTAGCCAATGGAGGGACTGACAAAGTGAGTCTGCAGACAATGAACGTCTAGCGAGGAATATTAGCCTCGCAGCTGCATTCAGAATGGATTGTAATGGTGAGAGTCTCTTCTTAGTAAGAATTAATTAATGCATACATTTTGTGGTTGTATTTGATGGTGGGATTACCATCGAATGCACACAAAATCTAGCATCAGCCAACTGGCTCAGTATCTAATTTTTATAGTAACTATAATCTGTTACCACAATGGTTCTCCCTTTATCAGCCAGGCCTTGCTCGGGATCCTGGCAGTTGAAATGCCGATGCTGGAATCCTCACACTGCTAGGAATGCCAGCACCAGCATCCCAAATGAGATCACAATCCCAGCGCTGTTATCCCAACAGCCAGACTGCTGGGGGAGGGTTTGACTTAGGCTGCGAGAAGGGGGGTGGTTAGGGTTAGGCTGTGGGGAGGGTTTAGTTTTAGGCTACGGTGAGGGATGGTTAATGGGGAGGGTTAGCATACTTGTCGGGATTCTAAACTTTGGGGTGCATTTCAGACCCAACCCTATCAGCCATATGTATTACAATGTTAACATATCTGCTAAGGAATTCAATTGCTTGTTTCTTCACATAGCTACAATTATGTTTGTGCATTTGTAATGGTTTATTGGTTTCATAACGGACCATCTTCATAAAAGTATTAATAGTCACATTGTTGTTTAGTGGATATAACCGGCTTTTGGTGTGGAATGGACTTTTAACAGATTCAACACTATCTTTATAATTCTCACGTAGCTTAAGACTCTTCTGTATTTTAAAGTATTCAACTGCAGAATCCATTTCTTCCTCTACGTAGGAAGGAACAAAGCGCCTAATTCAGACTTGATCGTGGATGTGCGAGACATCGGCAGCGATGCTTTTACATGTTTAGAGTAGCCCTCTGCCTGCGCAGCCTAGCTGTGAAGGCAGACAGCTGCCCGCCATGTTAAGGGTCGCAGCGGCTGCGTGTGGATCTCCAGGTCTTTGGACCTGGTTATCCAGACGCTCATCCTAACTTGAGCTGGTATTGTATTGGCTAAATTTACCATCCCGGTACCATCTGTGCATTTGACTGGCTCTCATGTTTCTAGTGCCAGTCAGTAATACACATGATGTTCCTTATAATCCATAGAGACTTTCTGGATTTTATTCTGAAAGAAATCAAATCCTCACGGTATTTAACCATCTGTTCCTTTAAACATTTTATCAAATCTTGTGTAGTGTCATTATTCAGAATAGTATTGAAATCATACTTGAATTTAATTTCCTCGTTTTGAACGTCTGCAAACTTTGGCTTCCTCTATAACTAACAGCATCAAGTCCACCGAGCATTTGTTTAATATTGCACACCACTCGTAATAAATGTCAGCATTAGTTCAGACAGTCGGTTCAGTCAGATAGAGTAACAGCATGTAGATGTAAATCAATTTGTCTCTTCTGCAATTTTAATAATTGAATAGATAACTCCAGTGTCTTAACAGTGCCGGCATTATCTTGCAAAGTCTCAGATACTACAGTACATTGCTATTGGCCTCCTCTTTGGATAATGACAAAAACTCTGCATGCATCAAATTTGCACCAGCAGCTCAGCCAAAGCTTCCATGGTAGTGATCACAGCAGGTAAAAAGTCCTCATGTAAAAGCAACATTTGAATTGATTAAAAGGTAAAGCTGTGGTCTAAGCCTAGCTACATACAGTACAGTATATACAAAAAATGCACATTCAGTAACATAATAGACAGTACTGCTCACCACTTCCAAATTCAGGTGGGGTGCATGGCAAAATATCCCCTGGCACAAAATCGAAGGTAGAACCAGCAGTCCCCAGACATCAAATGATTTACTTTATCCACTTGCAGCAATGAGTAGATGCAGTGCACACGCGTACTGCGTCTATTCTGTGGAGAGAGAGTGGAGGCATGGGCAGCAGCTCCCCGAACACTGGGCATGCCCCTACCATGACGAAAATGAGGGTGTGAGTAGCATGCATGGCATTTCCTGTGAGGCCTTGCCCTTTCCCGATAGGTCACACCCCCTATTCAAGGGTCCCTTTCAGCAGCAGTTAAATATTGGGAAGTACAGTAGGTATGCATGATTTGTAACCAGGAATGAACTGACAACACAAGTGCTACATACTATAACATACCTCCCAACTGTCCCAATATTAGCGGGACAGTTCCGTTTTCCTGAGACTGTCCAGCTGTCCCACTCCGTGGGTCACAGTGTCCCGTGGTGTGGAGAGGCAGTTGGGAGACCCTCTGTCACTCGCTGCTCTGCTTAGAAGAGAGGGACAGGGGTGATGCACCCCACAGCTGTGAAAACGGGGGGTGGGGGGGTGGGGGGGGGTATTAATTGGCCACGCTCCCTAAATTTGGCCGCGAGCCTTCGATGTGTGAATTTGTCCCTCCTCCACGCCAGGAAAAGTTGGGAGGTATGATATAGTATGGAACTTCATAGTTAGTTGGAAGCAACTTCCATTGAAATGGCTGAAGCCCTCTTCCTCTGCATAAGAGGTGGTTTACTTGTGTAGTCCCGATGTTAAACTGCAAACTCCCAGTCTGACCTTTGGAGCAGTGTGCACTGATTGGCGAGCTTTTTTTTATTATTATTCCTAATGCACTTAAGTATTACAAATTCTATTATTAGTAGATATACGATGCAACCATCGGTGTTGCTACATGACCACATCAAACATAATAGTCCCACTGCTTTTCTATTTAGCCTTGTCTGAATCCTACTGTAGTTTAGATTTTAGAACCATTTGTACCCATACATTTCTTTCTGCATCATCATAACCATTGAGCACCAATGTATTGATGTTGTTTTGCTTTGTTTTATATTGTAAGTACTGGTTTTCTTGAGACAATGCTCTTTTTGCATTCAATTCAAACTCTTCGACACAGAATTATGGCTTTGTGCAGGCTCCTAAAGGTACAATACTTCAGATTCTGACACTGAATCATTAATGAAATTGCTTTTCTTTTTGGCCTATGCAGAGATACACACATAAGTGTCAAATATTTACTTTCTCCTCTAAACCTTAATATAGATTTATACAAAGTTATTGCACAAAAAGCTTTTTGATGGTATAAATGCATATTAATATATGTAATTTTTAAAATGGAGAGGCCTTTTAAAAATCACAGTGTGAACAATAGGCTATTATTTATACCTTTTTACATCCCAGGCAGTTTTTTTTAAAGCATTTTCATTGCTTTGAGGTTTTGTATAATTTGCAAACTGTGACTGCTGATGAATAGTCATAGCATGTTTCCCATCCCATGTAATCGGAATATTTATTTGGATGCTGGTAAATTTCGTATATTTTCCCCTAAGGTGCTTTTCATTTGTTCTCTGGTATTTTATCGTTAAGGATTTGTTTTCCAATTCCTGTTTAAGGACTAGGCTGTTTTGATGGCCGCGTATCTCAGCTATCTTGTTCATAAGGTGAATGTATTTTACTGGTTTAATATACTGTATATTGATTTAAATACTCAATAAGGAAACCAAAAATAGATTGGGGTCATGTATTGGCACAGCTCTCTGACAGTATGGCACTAGCTCATTTTTCTTGACTTGGAATAAGGTTCTACACCATAAATAATAGCGTCTTCATTGTACTGTAATTACTTTGACTTTCATTTGTACTTGTACTTAAAATGCCAAATAGCCAGCTATTAGATTTTTCTTAACAAATTAATTGTATATGAATATGTAAGGGCTTTATGCTTGAGTGTTGCTATTCCCAATCCTTGTTCTCAAGGCCCGATTTGAATATTTGGAGATTTACTTGTTAATCTGTGCCTTTTGGCACATTGATTCCTATGTTACTCATTGACATTTGGATACACTGCTGTCCATCTTTGCAATAAGATTTAGCTGCGGTAATTCCTTTCTTTTTGGTAATGATACAAGTCTCACATATTTCAGTAGTTGAACTTACCGTCTTATCTTGAATATAAATTGCATATTCTCTAAAATAATGTATCTGATTAATCATAATCCTTTAGACATCTTCAATATTTCTTAGAGACGCAACGTTGATATTTTCCTAATGCTTACAGAAATCCCTTTTAGCTCATGAAGTTCTAGCTATTAAGCTATAAATTGAACATTGAATTGTCTATGGTGCTAAGTAAAATTCATCTAAAAACCTGGAATAGAGAAAATAGAATAAAAAAAGCATCTGCTCAAAACAGTAATCTGTAGTATAAAGAGAGCGGTTCTATATATCCCTGCCTAATCCTACAGTAACCAAAATTGACAAATGTAATTGCTTAGTGCAAAAAATCTATACCATATTATAAAATATTATTACAAAGCAAACCATTCTATGCATAAAATGAGTAAGAGTAGTAATAGAGCTACAGTATACAGAGTGTATGTGTCACAGTCTGCTCTCTACAGTCTCACTCGCTATGCGTATGTCACCTAGCTCTGTCTTTATAAAGGTCTGAGCAGCTGATGTGCTTCCTAGACTTTTGCCAAACTAGCTTTTCTCTAACGTCCTAGTGGATGCTGGGGACTCCGAAAGGACCATGGGGAATAGCGGCTCCGCAGGAGACTGGGCACAAAAGTAAAAGCTTTAGGACTACCTGGTGTGCACTGGCTCCTCCCCCTATGACCCTCCTCCAAGCCTCCGTTAGATTTTTGTGCCCGAACGAGAAGGGTGCATACTAAGGGGCTCTCCTGAGCTGCTTAGAGTAAAAGTTTAAAGTAGGTTTTTTATTTTCAGTGAGACCTACTGGCAACAGGCTCACTGCACCGAGGGACTAAGGGGAGAAGAAGCGAACTCACCTGCGTGCAGAGTGGATTGGGCTTCTTAGGCTACTGGACATTAGCTCCAGAGGGACGATCACAGGCCCAGCCATGGATGGGTCCCAGAGCCGCGCCGCCGGCCCCCTTACAGAGCCAGAAGACTGAAGAGGTCCGGAAAATCGGCGGCAGAAGACGTCCTGTCTTCAATAAGGTAGCGCACAGCACCGCAGCTGTGCGCCATTGCTCTCAGCACACTTCACACTCCGGTCACTGAGGGTGCAGGGCGCTGGGGGGGGGGGCGCCCTGAGACGCAATAAAAACACCTTTTTTGGCAAAAAATACATCACATATAGCTCCTGGGCTATATGGATGCATTTAACCCCTGCCAATTTTTCCATAAAAAAGCGGGAGATAGGCCGCCGAGAAGGGGGCGGAGCCTATCTCCTCAGCACACTGGCGCCATTTTTTCCTCACAGCTCCGTTGGAGGAAGGCTCCCTGACTCTCCCCTGCAGTCCTGAACTACAGAAACAGGGTAAAACAAGAGAGGGGGGGCACTAATTTGGCAGATAAATATATACAGCAGCTATATCAGGGAAAAACACTTATATAAGGTTATCCCTATATATATATATATATATATATATATATATATATAGCGCTCTGGTGTGTGCTGGCAAACTCTCCCTCTGTCTCCCCAAAGGGCTAGTGGGGTCCTGTCCTCTGTCAGAGCATTCCCTGTGTGTGTGCTGTGTGTCGGTACGTTGTGTCGACATGTATGAGGAGGAAAATGGTGTGGAGGCGGAGCAATTGCCTGTGTTAGTGATGTCACCCCCTAGGGAGTCGACACCTGACTGGATGGTCTTATGGAAAGAATTACGTGATAGTGTCAGACCTCAGGTCGATACAGACACTGACACGGACACTGACTCCAGTGTCGACGGTGAGGAAACAAACGTATTTTCCAGTAGGGCCACACGTTACATGATCACGGCAATGAAGGAGGTTTTGAACATTTCTGATACTACAAGTACCACAAAAAAGGGTATTATGTGGGGTGTGAAAAAACTACCCGTAGTTTTTCCTGAATCAGATGAATTAAATGAGGTGTGTGATGAAGCGTGGGTTTCCCCCGATAAAAAACTGCTAATTTCTAAAAAATTATTGGCATTATACCCTTTCCCGCCAGAGGTTAGGGCACGTTGGGAAACACCCCCTAGGGTAGATAAGGCGCTCACACGCTTATCAAAACAAGTGGCGTTACCGTCTCCTGATACGGCCGCCCTCAAGGAACCAGCTGATAGGAAGCTGGAAAATATCCTAAAAAGTATATACACACATACTGGTATTATACTGCGACCAGCAATCGCCTCAGCCTGGATGTGCAGTGCTGGGGTGGCTTGGTCGGATTCCCTGACTGAAAATATTGATACCCTGGACAGGGACAATATATTATTGACTATAGAGCATTTAAAGGATGCATTTCTATATATGCGAGATGCACAGAGGGATATTTGCACTCTGGCATCAAGAGTAAGTGCGATGTCCATTTCTGCCAGAAGAGGGTTATGGACGCGACAGTGGTCAGGTGATGCGGATTCCAAACGGCATATGGAAGTATTGTCGTATACAGGGGAGGAGTTATTTGGGGTCGGTCTATCGGACCTGGTGGCCACGGCAACGGCTGGGAAATCCACCTTTTTACCCCAGGTCACCTCTCAGCAGAAAAAGATACCGTCTTTTCAGGCTCAGTCCTTTCGTCCCCATAAGGGCAAGCGGGCAAAAGGCCACTCATATCTGCCCCGGGGCAGAGGAAGGGGAAAAAGACTGCAGCAGACAGCCTCTTCCCACGAACAGAAGCCCTCCCCCGCTTCTGCCAAGTACTCAGCATGACGCTGGGGCCTTACAAGCGGACTCAGGCACGGTGGGGGCCCGTCTCAAGAATTTCAGCGCGCAGTGGGCTCACTCGCAAGTGGACCCCTGGATCCTGCAGGTAGTATCTCAGGGGTACAAATTGGAATTCGAGACGTCTCCCCCTCGCCGGTTCCTGAAGTCTGCTTTACCAACGTCTCCCCCCGACAGGGAGGCGGTATTGGAAGCCATTCACAAGCTGTATTCCCAGCAGGTGATAATCAAGGTACCCCTCCTACAACAGGGAAAGGGGTATTATTCCACGCTGTTTGTGGTACCGAAGCCGGACGGCTCGGTGAGACCCATTTTAAATCTGAAATCCTTGAACACTTACATAAAAAGGTTCAAGTTCAAGATGGAGTCACTCAGAGCAGTGATAGCGAACCTGGAAGAAGGGGACTATATGGTGTCTCTGGACATCAAGGATGCTTACCTCCATGTCCCAATTTGCCCTTCTCACCAAGGGTACCTCAGGTTTGTGGTACAGAACTGTCACTATCAGTTTCAGACGCTGCCGTTTGGATTGTCCACGGCACCCCGGGTCTTTACCAAGGTAATGGCCGAAATGATGATTCTTCTTCGAAGAAAAGGCGTCTTAATTATCCCTTACTTGGACGATCTCCTGATAAGGGCAAGGTCCAGAGAACAGTTAGAGGTCGGAGTAGCACTATCTCAAGTAGTACTACGACAGCACGGATGGATTCTAAATATTCCAAAATCGCAGCTGATTCCGACGACACGTCTGCTGTTCCTAGGGATGATTCTGGACACAGTACAGAAAAAGGTGTTTCTCCCGGAGGAGAAAGCCAGGGAGTTATCCGACCTAGTCAGGAACCTCCTAAGACCAGGCCAAGTGTCAGTGCATCAATGCACAAGGGTCCTGGGAAAGATGGTGGCTTCTTACGAAGCGATTCCATTCGGCAGATTCCACGCAAGAACTTTTCAGTGGGATCTGCTGGACAAATGGTCCGGATCGCATCTTCAAATGCATCAGCGGATAACCCTGTCTCCAAGGACAAGGGTGTCTCTCCTGTGGTGGTTACAGAGTGCTCATCTCCTAGAGGGCCGCAGATTCGGCATTCAGGATTGGGTACTGGTGACCACGGATGCCAGCCTGAGAGGCTGGGGAGCAGTCACACAGGTAAAAAATTTCCAGGGCTTGTGGTCAAGCATGGAAACGTCACTTCACATAAATATCCTGGAACTAAGGACCATTTACAATGCCCTAAGTCAGGCAAGGCCTCTGCTTCAGGGTCAGCCGGTGTTGATCCAGTCGGACAACATCACGGCAGTCGCCCACGTAAACAGACAGGGCGGCACAAGAAGCAGGAGGGCAATGACGGAAGTTACAAGGATTCTTCGCTGGGCGGAAAATCATGTGATAGCACTGTCAGCAGTGTTCATTCCGGGAGTGGACAACTGGGAAGCAGACTTCCTCAGCAGACACGATCTTCACCCGGGGGAGTGGGGACTTCACCCAGAAGTCTTCCACATGATTGTGAACCGTTGGCAAAAAACCAAAGGTGGACATGATGGCGTCCCGCCTCAACAAAAACTGGACAGATATTGCGCCAGGTCAAGGGACCCTCAGGCAATAGCTGTGGACGCTCTGGTAACACCGTGGGTGTACCAGTCAGTATATGTGTTCCCTCCTCTGCCTCTCATACCCAAGGTACTGAGAATCATAAGAAGGAGAGGTGTAAAGACTATACTCGTGGCTCCGGATTGGCCAAGAAGGACTTGGTACCCGGAAATTCAAGAGATGCTCACGGAAGACCCGTGGCCTCTACCTCTAAGAAAGGACCTGCTCCAGCAGGGACCATGTCTGTTCCAAGACTTACAGCGGCTGCGTTTGACGGCATGGCGGTTGAACGCCGGATCCTGAAGGAAAAAGGCATTCCGGATGAAGTTATCCCTACCCTGATCAAAGCCAGGAAGGATGTAACTGTGCAACATTATCACCGTATTTGGCGTAAATATGTTGCGTGGTGTGAGGCCAGGAAGGCCCCTACAGAGGAATTTCAACTGGGTCGATTCCTGCATTTCCTGCAAACAGGACTGTCTATGGACCTCAAATTAGGGTCCATTAAGGTTCAAATTTCGGCCCTGTCAATATTCTTCCAAAAAGAACTAGCTTCAGTTCCTGAAGTTCAGACGTTTGTCAAGGGGGTACTGCATATACAGCCTCCTTTTGTGCCTCCAGTGGCACCTTGGGATCTCAATGTAGTTTTGGGATTCCTAAAATCACATTGGTTTGAACCACTCACCACTGTGGACTTAAAATATCTCACATGGAAAGTGGTAATGCTGTTAGCCCTGGCTTCAGCCAGGCGTGTATCAGAATTGGCGGCTTTATCCTATAAAAGCCCTTACCTAATTTTTCATACGGACAGGGCAGAATTGAGGACTCGTCCTCAATTTCTCCCTAAGGTGGTTTCAGCATTTCACTTAAACCAGCCTATTGTGGTGCCTGCGGCTACTAGGGACTTGGAGGATTCCAAGTTGCTGGACGTAGTCAGGGCTCTGAAAATATATGTTTCCAGGACGGCTGGAGTCAGAAAATCTGACTCGCTGTTTATCCTGTATGCACCCAACAAGCTGGGTGCCCCTGCTTCTAAGCAGACGATTGCTCGTTGGATTTGTAGTACAATTCAGCTTGCACATTCTGTGGCAGGCCTGCCACAGCCAAAATCTGTAAAAGCCCATTCCACACGGAAAGTGGGCTCATCTTGGGCGGCTGCCCGAGGGGTCTCGGCTTTACAACTTTGCCGAGCAGCTACTTGGTCAGGGGCAAATACGTTTGCAAAATTCTACAAATTTGATACCCTGGCTGAGGAGGACCTGGAGTTCTCTCATTCGGTGCTGCAGAGTCATCCGCACTCTCCCGCCCGTTTGGGAGCTTTGGTATAATCCCCATGGTCCTTTCGGAGTCCCCAGCATCCACTAGGACGTTAGAGAAAATAAGAATTTACTTACCGATAATTCTATTTCTCATAGTCCGTAGTGGATGCTGGGCGCCCATCCCAAGTGCGGATTGTCTGCAATACTTGTACATAGTTATTGTTACAAAAATCGGGTTATTATTGTTGTGAGCCATCTTTTCAGAGGCTCCTCTGTTATCATGCTGTTAACTGGGTTCAAATCACAAGTTGTACGGTGTGATTGGTGTGGCTGGTATGAGTCTTACCCGGGATTCAAAATCCTTCCTTATTGTGTACGCTTGTCCGGGCACAGTATCCTAACTGAGGCTTGGAGGAGGGTCATAGGGGGAGGAGCCAGTTCACACCAGGTAGTCCTAAAGCTTTTACTTTTGTGCCCAGTCTCCTGCGGAGCCGCTATTCCCCATGGTCCTTTCGGAGTCCCCAGCATCCACTACGGACTATGAGAAATAGAATTATCGGTAAGTAAATTCTTATTTTAGTCTTTATCCTACAGGGAGCTCTTCAGTGTTGGTGTCCTGATGATCCTCACACACCATAGGGTCTGTGCACGCGCAACCGGCCATAGTGTGCATGCATGACACTTCACCATGCGAATGCATCCCAAAAGTATCCAATCGTATGATTGACAGGCAATGAACTTCCGGGGGCAGTGACGCGGCATTGGGGGGGGATTTGGAAAAACAGGCGTGTCTTGGTCGTTTTCTGAGACGGCCTATGATGTCGTCTGCGTTTCCTGCATATGGAAACATGGCAGCGGTGCCCCTGCCAGACTGCACGGCAGGGGTCAACCTCTATTCGAAGAATTTGCTATTTAATTGCGAACGCATCGTGGGGCGGTGCCACATATGCTGGACAGCCTTGCCCTGTGCTGGGCGGCCCCCAGCATGTGAGTATATGAATGCAGATTTTGCTGCTGGAGCAAAATCTGCATCCATCTCTGGATAACCCCCCTATGTATGTACAAACGCTGCCTCTTTATAAAAGGTAGCTATTAGTATATACTGTACATTTTACTAGATTATTGTGTCCCATATCATCACGCTATAAATGATGCTCTTTGGCTATGTCGTGTTTGAATATTACGCTCTGCTACTTACTCCAGCTCTGCAACATCCCTCTCTGCTAACGTTATCCTGTGCCACTAGAAACATACCAAACCTTAGACCAGGCATGTTAAACTCAAAATCCCGACTGGGCCGAATAAGCAAGGTCTAAAGGGGTCATTCAGATCTGATCGCTGGGCTGCGTTTTTTACTGCCCTGCGATCAGATAGTTGCCGCCTACACATGGAGGGGGAAATCGCTGTGTAAGTGTGCGATCGTTTCGTTAGCAGAGCTGCACAAAAATCAGTTTGTGCAGTCTCTGCGCAGCCCAGGATTTACTCAGCCGCTGCGATGTAATCCTGCTGGTCGGGGCCGGAGCTGACGTCAGACATTATTCCTCAAAACGCCTAAGCCCGTCTGCGAATTTCCAGACACTCCTGGAAAACGGTCAGTTGCCATTCACAAATAGCCTCTTCCTATCAATCTCCTTGCGAACGCCCGTGCATTCGGATTTTTCGCACCATCCCGTCGTTAGGCGCCGATGGCTGTCGCTGTTGTGCGACACACCGGCGCATACATGTATGCATACATGTATGCGCCGTTCAGATGTGATCGCCCACTGTGGGCAAAGGCACAGCAGCGATCAGATCTGAATTACCCCCTAAGTCTTGTGTCGGCTGGAAGAAAAAAAAATATTATATGCAGTTTTCAAAGGTTTATTAAAAAAAAAAACAACCAATAAAGTATAATCAAAGAGATGTCAAGTATCAAGAAGAAAGCAACTTTAACATTGTGAGCTTGGGAGCTGTGTTATTCCCCCTCATACAGTATATCACTGTGCGGTCCCCTCTCCTGTATAATACATATGCAGTAAGTGTGAGCTAGTAAAATTTGTCACTTCCAGCCCCCCTACAGCCACATACCCCCTGCTATCCTCTCTTGCTCCTTGTGTCCCCTCCAGCCACAAGCCCGCTTTGTCTCCTGCACCAGCCCCCTCCAATTTACCATCTTCATTGAGAGACATTTTTCTATCCAGATTCCAGAAGAATCCTCCTGCAATTAGGGCAGCTGTGTATACATGGCAGTCGAGCACACACACATACAGGGCGTGACAGCTTCGGTGCTAATGGTGCTGCTGAGCAGGCGGGATGCAGTGGGGGGCAGAGCTTTGCAAAGGCAGCCGGGCATGCGCAGCAGCTCCCCCCGTGGACATTTCCCCATCTCTATCACTAACTTCTCGCGTAAGTGCAGAACGGTGAATGCTGCCCGATCGGAGCTATGTGCCAACAGTAACTCATCCAATGGTGGCGGGCCGCATTCTATTGGTTTTTAAAATGTAAACTTGGGCCACAAAAGTTTGTGTTGTGGGCCGCACGCGGCCCGCAGGCCAGAAGTTTGACATATCTGCCTTAGACTGTTACTGGCTGTTGCATTTGTTGCGTCCCTGCCTGTTATACATACAAGTGTAGCACCTTCCATTGGACACTTAGCGGTTCCCAGCATGAGGGAAATTCAGTCTAATACAACAGGTGCTGTTAGTCTGCTAACCTGCAGAATGAGACTTTGTAATTATGTGTAAAGAAATTGTAAATAAAATATGACACCAATATTCTGTGTTTTCCTTTTAGGGATGCACATCTAGTGAATTGTTGCTAGATAAGGTATTCCATGTTTTCTCTTTTAGGGATGCAGACCTAATGATTTGTTGCTCCATACTGTAAGCTGAAAGCTTTGGAGCCATCAGAATGATCACTTTTAGGAACATAAATGGCCAGCAAGAGGAAAACCTTTAATGAAAAGCTGTAAAGAAACTCATTCGTTTTAAATCCAGTTTGAGATTTGTGCTTAGCACCACAATATTACTAGACTGCTGCTCTACAAACGGTTATCGTTGTAATTTCTTATTTGGTTATCACTATTTTGTACCACTGCCTTGCCACTAAATGGATGCACACTCTTGATACTAGGGTTTGTGAGTATAGAGAGCTGGTACTATATGGTGAGCCACAATCCAGCTTTTACTCTCCGCTTCTATTTAAGATAAGATGTACTTTTTGAATTTACCGTAACCCTTTATTTCCTATTTGAAGATGATCTCCTGCATTTTGTGGCGGGGGTTTGCATTCTATTGCACTAGCTGTTATATTAATGTACGTTACTTCAGCATCCCTGTATTACTGTGTTCATCAACTTCTGTATCACCACTTTCTGTAATGATTCTCCAGCCTCTAAATCCTCTAGTATGTACTAGTGCCCTATTGGGTTTTGGTTAATTGACTACATTTCTGGTTACGCTACTGGACTGTCTTCTTTCTCCATATATCATATGTGCATTAATTGTCCAAAATCTTATGTATGCATTATCTACCCCAGTACTACTTTAATTTAACTCTCACAAATTATTTAACTGCCCTACTGTTTTATTACACTGTTCATGCTAATGCATCTGCAAATTACCTTTGACCATGAGAAGGATAACCTTCAAAAATTACCTAATTATTAAGATATTCTAAAGACTTTGTCACATCTTAGATAGTTACCACCAGTGGCGGCTCCATAGGAGGGGCTGCAGCGCAGTTCAAAATTCAGATATGGGAGCCACACCAACTGTCATCCCAAACTAACTCCCTGGCAGTTGGTGTGGCTCACCTATTTGAATTTTGGACTGTGCTGCAGCCCCACCTCTGGAACCGCCACTGGTTACCACCCTTTAAAACAGAAATTGTTTAAATTGCTGCTGCAAATTTTAATGATTGGACCACCTATAAACACTTTAGAACCACTTTCCGTTCTCTAAAGCTAGACAAGACATCCTGTACCTGTCTGCAGCAGTCACCTGGTCGGAGGACACAAGCTTACAAATTCTGTCATGTACCTGGAACCGTTAGCTGAGAAATGACTGCACTGGACACACCCAGGAAATTCTGCCTGACAGTATGAGAATGTTGTTTTTTAGGGTGGTAAAATAAAGAAAAAAATGTTGTTGCATTTTATCCCAGGCAACAACAATAACCCAGGCTGTGGGTTCATCATAAAGAAATTTGCCCAGTACAGTACAGTACAGCATTACATGTACAGTACAGCATTAGAGAGACGGGATTGTCACTCGCCAGACTGGCAAACCCTGTTACTGTACCCAGCGATGTCGCTCTATGGTGGTTCATCTCTTTACTAAGCTGTCAGGACAAGTCCCAAGTAGTAACAATGGCAACATCTGTTTGTTTTCTTCATGTGGAGCCAGGACACGGGCACCACTATTTTGTCTGAGATCAGCTGATTGCTATTCTACCAATCTCTGAGTTGATTACCCGCACCTGACTCTGGTGCCCTATATAAATCTCTCCCTGTCCATAATCCTTTGCCAGAACAACTTCTGCTGTAATCTGCTTGCTAGCTTCCACTCTGCAGTTTATAGACCCACAGTCCAGTGTGCTCGTGCTCCATCTGCTGCTATGAAATTCGAAGCACCAGCCATTACTGCTGATTACTGTTCAGTCTCCTGTGTGTTCCTCTGATACTCTAATTACTGGTCATTACTACTGAGGGTGCTCACAGTTTCCAGTGTGTTGCTGTTGTGTTCCAAGTATCAGCTAGTATTACTGAACGCTCTCACAGTCTTCAGTGTGTTCCAGTGTTCTCCAAGTGTTAGTCACTATTACTGAGCACATCTAAACAGTCTCCAATATTTTCTGTTTCTCCACGTATCAGTCATTATTACTGAGCGCACCTACAGTCTTCATTGTGTGTCTGTAACACTCCAAGTGCCAGTACTACTGATTGTGTTTTTGTTAATCCCCACACAAGTTACTACTAGTGGTTGTTGCTCACAGTCTCCTGTACTTTCTTCATTAGTCCATGCAATTGACACACTATGCAAGTTCCAGAAAACTATGTACTGCTGAGCAACCTTTATAGAGTGAATATCCACTGACTCCTGTGCTTTGACTGGCTCTAATTTTTCCTCAGAGACTCTCTCTTTCAAATATGTACTGGGTATTTTCCACAGTCCCCTGTCCCCTGCAAGTTTCGCCAGTCCCTATTAGTAATCAGTTTGCCCTACCAGATCTCTACTTGTTCTGTCAGTACCAATAAACAAATTTCTTTTCATCTGTCGAAGTAAAAAATATTACATAAAGAGAACATACAAACTACACACATTTAAGTTGCTATACTTGCAAATATGCGCAGCGAGCACAGCAATATATGGTAACACCCGCATTTACACGGACATGCCACAGAGATGGATTCGACACTTATCTCATACAGTACATAATTATAATAATATCAAGCGCCAGACATGATGATTTAAAATTATCTAATGAATTAATGTCATGAATGTGTATTATTTGAACGAAACAAGATTGACCTGTCATATTTACTATTAAAACAACCAGATTAATGTGTGGATTCATTTGATACTTGTTATTAAGTTGTAGGACATTGCAACACGGAATTATGATTAAATGTATAAAAGCTAAAATCACTTTTATTAGAACAATAGATATTCCAAACAGGTAATGAACAGGAAACTCAGGCCAGCCCCTTTGGACATTCCCAAGGCTGAACCTGTTCAGCATATACAAAGAAACTAGTGACTCAATCATGAATGAGAGAGAGTCCACTCCCCCAGAAACTAGTTAACACATTTTGCTGATCACACAGGAAGGTAGTTCCTGTTTTGGTCTCAGAGTTGCTGTAAGGTCTCAGAGGAAGATGGAGTCCCAGCATTACATTACAGAGAGAGAGAGTGATATGGAAAGACGAATTTATATAACTTAAGGATAATGGTATTGTATCGCTGGCATGTAACTGAAACTGTATGTAACTATATGTAATTGTATGTTTTAACTGCTTACTGTGTGAGTTGTAATCATGTAACTATAGGTATACTGTACTTTGTAATATATATTGAATCCATATCCTTTTTAATAACAAATATATACATCAATGAGCTTTGGAACTCAGATAATGTGCGGGTGTATTGTTTTCTCTTATGGGATGCAGTGTTTTGCGATGTATAGCGCACATTCATGGGATATGGTAATAAGAGGTGCAGGCGTTTACAATATATATTAGAGCAGGCATTTTAAATATTTGTGAGAAATCAATTTGGCATTCTTACATCTATGAGGAGAAATCTCATTAAATAAGCAGCAGCACTCGGAGTCTTCCAAATAACAAATATATTATGGTGTCAGCATGCAAATGCCAACGTTTCGGGGGTCACACGCCCCTTTGTCAAGGTGAATGAACAAAATGTTTTGTTCATTCACCTTGACAATGGAGCAGTCTATGGAGTGCCAGGCTATTTGAATTCACCTTGACAATGGAGCAGTCTATGGAGTGCCAGGCTATTTGAATATATGTGACAAAGATTTAGGCACAAGGAAACAGCTCTTGGACACATTATGGGCAATACGGGATGTAGTCCGGCAGCACTGCCACAGCTGTTCCCACTCCTGGGTGTCCACGACACCCATGGAGTGGAAATAGGACCTGTGGTGAATGCAGCGAGCCCGCAAGGGGCTTCGGTGCGCTCGCACCCGGCCGGCATTCTGCCGGTCGGTATCCCGGTGTCTGTATTTTGACCGCCGGGATCCCGACTGTCAGGATCCCGCACCCAACCCGGCAATACACCGTTAATTTCTACATTGACCGCACTAAGTACCAGTGTTTCTCTTACGTCCTAGAGGTACTGGGGCCCATTTAGTACCATGGGGGGTATAGACGGGTCCACTAGGAGCCATGGGCACTTTAAGAATTTGTGTGGGCTGGCTCCTCCCTCTATGCCCCTCCTACCAGACTCGGTTTAGAAAATGTGCCCGGAGGAGCCGGTCACGCTTATGGAAGGTCCTAAAGAGTTTTCTACATTTGTTTTAAATGTTTGTTATTTTCAGACAGGGCTGGATGGCACCAGCCAGCCTGCTTCGTGGGACTTAGGGGGGGAAACGGCCCAACCTCTTGAAGGGTTAATGGTCCCATTCCCCGCTGACAGGACACTGAGCTCCTGAAGGAACTATTCGCAAGCCCATCACGGCGAGCATGCAGTCCCGCAGCACGCTGCCACCCCTAACAGAGCCAGAAGAATGAAGAGTGGTGAGTACTGAGCCAGCGTCCCGGTTAGCGGGGCGACGGCAATTAAGGTATGAGGGTACGCACGGCTTCTAAATGGGGTGGAATGCGTCTCCGGACACAGTACACAACTGCGTCCCCGTACACTGTACACAGTACCCATACTGGCACAACAGCCTTAAAACGGTTTTCTCCATTTTAAGCAACAGATTCCTCAGCCAGTATAAAAAAAAGCAGGAAGGCCACGCGCCATTAAAGGGGCGGGGCTTCACTATGAGAAGATCCAGCTGCTCACCAGCGCCTTTTTCCATGTGCATTGGACACAGACGCTGACAGGACAGGGATGCGCAGCTCCTCCAGTGTGACTCCAAATTACCTCAGCGGTACCAGGGGGTCATAGCATGGGGGGAGCGATTATTGGTGTACTAAGTCCCCTATCAGGGGACTTAGTCTGCGACCCACCTAAGCTTGGCATTAGCGATAAGGGTGCGGTGGGGGCTGGCTCCAAACATCTTTGTGTCTCCCAGAAGGGCTCTTTGTGAGTTAATTGTGCTTAACCTTTACTCTCTGTGTGTGTGCTGTCACATTACATTATGTCCGGAAAAAGAGTGTGTGTCTTGTACCACAGAGTGTTCCTCTTCACCAGGGGGCTCACTACTGGGTACTCAGGGTTCACAGACTAGCGGGCTGAACCGGAATGGGTTAATTCTCTTAAGGGAATTATCTCAACTCTTTTTACAAAATTGTCCCGCAATGAGAAAGAGACACAATACTTAAAACAGACTGTGGATGAGTTTATGAACAGAGACTCAGTCCCCAAGACAGTGTCTCAGTCCCCTCCCATTTGTCCGCAAAAGCGATCTCTGGCCCATATCCTGCAGTCTGACTCTGACGCTGACGGGTCAGACATGGAGGAGGGGGAGGTGGACTCGGGAAAGGGGGGGGGGGGGGGGTTGCAGCTGTGTCACAGGGAATAGAGGCTCTTATAGAGGCTATCAGAGATGTTCAGCATACTCCTGATAAGGTGTCAGAGGAGTGTGAGGAATCTTATTTTAATGTAAAAAAGAAGTACTCAGTCACTTTTCCTGCATTTAAGGAATTGAATACCCTGTTTGAAGAACCTTGGGTTCATCCTGATAAGAATTTTCAGATCCCTGAAAGGTTGCTCTCATCTTTTCCTTTTCCTCTGGAGGATAGGAAAAAATAGGAAAATCCACTGATAGTGGACGCATCAGTCTCTAGGCTGTCACGTAAAATCGTATTGCCTGTTCCTGGTGCAGCCTCCCTGAAAAAGACACCTGATCGTAAAATTGAGACTACACTCAAATCATTGTACACTGCTGGGGTGGCCCAAAGACCCACTATTGCATGTGCATGGATCACTAAAGCCATTTTCAAAATGGTCAGGTAACCTAACTGAGGGATTAGATTCCTTATCTAGGGGGATGTTGTCTTACTCCTGCAGCATATACAGGACTCTGCGAACATTATAGTGGAAGCCATAAAAGAAATAGGCGCGCTTAACGCGCGCACTACCGCTATGTCAGTGTCTGCACGCAGAGGCTTGTGGCTACGCCAGTGGACTGCTGACGCATATTCCAGGAAAGGCATTGAAGGCCTACAATTCACAGGAAAGGCCTTGTTCGGAGATGAATTAGACAAATGGATCTCCACAGCTACTGCGGGTAAGTCTACATATCTTCCTTCCGCAGCCCCCCCAACTTAGAAGACTTATTCAGCTTCTAAGTTACAGTCCCTTCAGACAGCCAAGTTCAAGGGCAAATCCAGATGTGCTTCTACGTCCTTCAGCGGTGCAAGAGGTAAACCAGGCAAACCAGCAGCAGCAGGTGCTCAGGAACAGAGCTCAGGCTCTGCTTCCTCAAATACTTCAGCATGACAGTGAACCGCAATGCCTGGAAGGCTGTCAGGTGGGAGCTCGCCTACAATTCTTCAGTCAAATCTGGTCAAATTCGTGGCAGGATCCCTGGGTCATAAATCTTATTTCCCAGGGCTACAGACTGGAATTCCAAGAGCTCCCACCTCACAGATTCTTCAAATCAGGCTTGTCAGTTTCACAAGCGGCAAGTATAACTTTACAACATGCCATCCAAAAACTGGTACAGACTCACGTCATTGTTCCAGTTCCACCTCATCAGCTAATCAAGGGGTACTATTCCAACTTATAGTACCGAAACCAGATGGTTCGGTAAGACCAATTTTGAACCTCAAGTCGTTGAACCCGTACTTACGAGTGTTCAAATTCAAGATGGAGTCTCTGAGAGCAGTGATCTCATGTCTGGAGGACGGGGAATTCCTAGTGTCTCTGGATATCAAGGATGTGTACCTACACATTCCGATCTGGCCGCATCATCAGGCTTAACTATGGTTTTCACTGCAGGACTGTCACTACCAGTTCCAGGCACTGCCATTTGGTCTCTCAACGGCACCGAGAGTGTTCACCAAGGTGATGGCAGAGATGATGTTTCTACTCTGCAAACAGGGAGTGAACCTAATTCCGTACCTGGACGATCTCCTGATAAAAGCACCGTCCAGGGAAAGATTGCTGGACAGCATTGTTCTCTAAACCAAACTCCTCCAGGATCACGGGTGGATTCAGAATCTTGCGAAATCTCACCTAGAGCCAACATGGAGGCTCCCATTCATGGGAATGATACTGGTTACGGAGTCGCAGAAGGTGTTCCTTTCCGTTAGAAAAGGCATTAGTGATCCAGTCGATGGTTCGGGATGTCCTGAAGCCAACCCAGATATCTGTGCATCTGTGCATTCGCCTGCTGGGGAAAATGGTGGCCTCTTACGAGGCTCTTCAATACAGAAGGTTTCACGCAAGACCCTTCCAGCTCGATATGTTGGACAAATGGGCCGGATCGCATCTTCACATGCACCAGAGGATTCGTATGTCGCCAAAAGCCAGTAGCTTCTGTGGTGGCTACAGATTTCTCACCTCGTTGAGGGTCGGAGGTTCGAGTTTCATAATTGGATTCTGTTAACCACAGACGCAAGCCTCAGAGGTTGGGGAGCAGTCACTCAGGGGGTGCAGTTTCAAGGAAGATGGTCCAGTCAGGAAGTCATCCTTCCTATCAACATTCTGGAACTCAGGACCATATACAACACCCTTCTGCAGGCCTCACATCTTCTTCAAGATCAGGCCATTCAGGTCCAGTCGGACAATGTGATGGCAATAACGTACATAAACCGACAGGGCGGAATAAAAAGCAGAGCAACAATGTCAGAGGTGTCAAGAATTCTCCTCTGGGCAGAGAGAAATTCTGTGGCGTTGTCAGCGGTCTTCATTCCGGGAGTAGAAAACTGGGAAGCAGACTTCCTCAGCAGACACGACCTCCACCCGGGGGAGTGGGGTCTTCACTCGTAAGTTTTCAGGTGCTTGATAAGTCGATGGGGATATCCACAGATCGACATGATGGCCTCTCATCTCAACAAGAAGCTCAAGCGGTATTGTTCCAGGTCGAGAGACCCACAGGCGGTAGTGGTAGACGCCTTGACGACTCCATGGGTCTATCAGATGGTGTACGTGTTTTCTCCACTTCCTCTGATCCCAAGAATTGTAAAGAGAATAAAAAGGGAAAAGGTTCAAGCAATTCTAATTGCTCCAGACTGGTCAAGAAGGGCCTGCTACGCGGACTTTCTGGAGATGATCCTCGAAGATCCGTGGCCTCTTCCTCTTCGCGAGGATCTTCTGCAACAGGGCCCGTTCATCTATCAGGACTTACCGTGGCAACGTTTAAAGGCATGGAAGTTCAACGGCTGATTCTGGCCACCAGAGGGATCCCTAACAACAAGGTTATCCCGACTATGGTCCAAGCCAGGAAGGGGGTAACGTCTAAGAATTACCATCGTATTTGGAAGAAATACGTCTCTTGGTGTGAGAGCGGAACATTTTCTGCGGTGTAATTCCATCTAGGACGTTTCCTGCTTTCTCTACAAGCAGCAGTAGATGTGGGCCTACGTCTGGGATCCATAAAAGTCCAGATTTCGGCCTTGTCCATTTTCTTTCAGAAACAACTGGCTTCTCTCCCTGAGGTCCAGATGTTCTTGAAAGGTGTTCTGCACATCCAACCTCCCTTTGTGCCTCCCACGGCACCTTGGGATCTCGATATGGTGCTTCATTTCCTCCAATCGAACTGGTTTGAGCTGTTACAGGAGGTGGACGTAAAATATCTTACGTAGAAGACCGTCACACTGTTGGCCTTGGCTTCAGCAAGACATGTGTCGGAGCTGGGGGCTTTGTCTCACAAAAGTCCCTATTTAATTTTCCATGAGGACAGACCAGAACTCAGAACTCGTCAGCAATTTCTTCCGAAAGTGCTTTCTGCGTTTCACATCAACCAGCCTATTGTGGTTTCGGTTGTCACCGACACCTCTGCTACTTCAAAGTCTTTGGATGTCGTGAGGGCTTTGAAGGTGTATGTGAAAATCACAACTTGTCACAGAAAGACGGACTCGCTGTTTGTTCTTTATGATCCCAATAAGATTTGGTGTCCTGCTTCAAAGCAGACAATTACACGCTGGATCAGATTTACTATCCAGCATGCTTATTCCAAGGCAAGTTTGCCATGTCCAAAATCTGTACAGGCCCACTCTACTAGGTCGGTGGGTTTTTCCTGGGCAACTGGCTGGAGTGTCTCAGCTTTGCAGCTCTGCCGAGTAGCTTCTTGGTCAGGTTCAAACACATTTGCAAAGTTCTACAAGTTTGATACTTTGGCCTCTGAGGACATTCAGTTTGGTCAATCAGTTCTGCAGGAACCTCAGCACTCTCCCACCTGGTTTGGGAGCTTTGGTACATCCCCATGGTACTAAATGGACCCCAGTATCCTCTAGGACGTAAGAGAAAATAGGATTTTAACTACCTACCAGTAAATCCTTTTCTCGTAGTCCGTAGAGGATACTGGGTGCCTACCCAGTGCTTCGTTCTTCCTGCACTGTTACTTGGTTAAGTAATGTTGGTTCAGCCGTTATTGTTCCTGTTTCAAGTTTGGTTAGCTTGGCTCTCCTCTTGTTGTGTGTGCCGGTTCGGAATCTCACCACTATCCTTATCTATCCTTCTCTCTAAATATGTCCGTCTCCTCGGGCACAGTTACCTGGATTGAGTCTGGTAGGAGGTGCATAGAGGGAGGTGCCAGCCCACACTATCAAATTGTTAAAGTGCCCATGGCTCCTAGTGGACCCGTCTATACTCCCATGGTACTAAATGGAACCCCAGGATCCTCTACGGACTACGAGAAAAGGATTAACCGGTAGGTAATTAAAATCCTATTTTTTGCTACTCAGTGGCTGCAAGTTTGTTCATGCTTTTATTGCATTACATTTGTACTGTGATATCAGGCTGGTATGCTGGTCAGTCTATTATTACTGAACCCCTGATGGAGTGGTGATATGTGTCCCACTACAGCCTTGCTATTTTTAGCAGCAAGCTGTAGAGAAACTGCTATGTGTGCACAGCGCGGCATGCAGTACGCATTGCAAGCCGCTCCCATTCACTACAGTGATCGCAGCAACAGATAAAGAGTACACATCTGTGTGTGTATATATATATATATATATATATATATATATATATATATATATACATACACTGCTCAAAAAAATAAAGGGAACACTAAAATAACACATCCTAGATCTGAATGAATGAAATATTCTTATTAAATACTTTGTTCTTTACATAATTGAATGTGCTGACAACAAAATCACACAAAAATTATCAATGGAAATCAAATTTATTAACCCATGGAGGTCTGGATTTGGAGTCACCCTCAAAATTAAAGTGGAAAAACACACTACAGGCTGATCCAACTTTGATGTAATGTCCTTAAAACAAGTCAAAATGAGGCTCAGTAGTGTGTGTGGCCTCCACGTGCCTGTATGACCTCCCTACAACCCACACAAGTGGCTCAGGTAGTGCAGCTCATCCAGGATGGCAAATCAATGCGAGCTGTGGCAAGAAGGTTTGCTGTGTCTGTCAGCGTAGTGTCCAGAGCATGGAGGCGCTACCAGGAGACAGGCCAGTACATCAGGAGATGTGGAGGAGGCCGTAGGAGGGCAACATCCTAGCAGCAGGACCGCTACCTCCGCCTTTGTGCAAGGAGGAACAGGAGGAGCACTGCCAGATGTTAGGTTCCTGGTGCTCAGAACAAGGGAGATGTTGCGTAGTGAGTCCTGAGCACCAGAACGTGACGCTGAAACGAGGTGTGGTGTGGAAATAGCCCCTAGCACCCTACCTCCGTTGTTTCACCCGTGTGGTCCGTTCACGCCTGAGTGACTATGGTTTCTTGGGCCCACGGCAGCCGCGTTTGAAGGGCGGATTAGGTCTGCCCAACTCCGATGCCCCAAGGTCTTAGATTGAGACAAGGCGTGAACCGAGACAGGATAATAACAAGGGGACCTCTAGCTAAAACAAACAGAAGGCTAGGGGCTACTAACAACCCTAAACCTAAATATATGTGCGGCACGCCGCCAAAGGAAAAGAACAACAAAGGAAATGCTGTCCACTTGCCGTCACAATACCGTTGTGTACCGGCGGTGACAGCACAAGCAGAACCCTCTGCAAAACACCAGAAACAAATTATAACCAAAGAATACTGCGGCCTGAGCCGACGGACGCGGCAAAGCCGCTACTCACGGAACCGGTACAAATACTGGCAAACGGACAGGAACCCCCAATGTAGCCGACACAGACTCTCAGAACTGGAGGACAGGCAGAATCCCAAACGACAGACCGGTGGACACCAAGAAGCCAGATATTCGACCAGGCACAGACAAAGCCACAGGACTCCTGGACAGGAACGCTTCACGGCAGGACACAGGATCAGTCACTGGAATCGACACTGGAATCGACACAGGAACCGACACTCAAAGCAGCTAGACAGACACTGCTAGACAGGAGCTCAGGAACTGGCAGGGACTAGCTCAGAACTCAAGAACTCTGGAACCCAGGAAACCTGGAAATCTGGAAATATCACCAGCGTCTGTGTATTGCACTCAGCCAGAATATAACAGAGAGCCCTAATTAATTATGTCGTGCAGCTGCCCTATTGCATGACTCCAAACTGACAAGATGCAATTAGCAGACAGGTGAGGCCAAACACATGGAAACAGGCTGCAATTACACAGACTCACCACCGACAGCAAACAATAATCTTCTAAACCAGAGAAACGGGAAATCCTGGCCTGCAAGACTACTTATAAACATAAAATAGGAATGAACCACTACCTGTGGTTCATAACAGTACCCTCTCTTTAAGGGTGGGCTCCGAACACCCCATGACACCCACGGGGAACAGAAACAGAAGTACAACATAAAATACATAACCAAAAATACAAAACAGGAATGAGCCACAGCCGTGGCTCATAACATTACCCCCCCCCCTTGAGGAGGGGTCAAAGGACCCCAAAATTCAGACTTTCCAAAACAAGGGATACAAAAAAAAACCTGACACACTGGTCTAACAGAAACAAGCTGTAACAACAGCTTGTAACGGTGCCCCCCCCCCCCCCCCCCCTTGACGGTGGCCACTGGACACAAGACAAGGAAAGAAAGAATTTTTTTTTTTTTTTTACAAGGCAAGAGTCAATAATCATTTCTTTTTCTTCTTCTTATTTTTACAAAGTTCTTGAGGTCTGACCAAGGTAATTCCCCAAACATTGTCTGAACTGATGGTACCTCCCAGCAAGGCTGGGTTCAAATCAGAGATTGGTTTCTTAACCTTGGGAGCTGAACTTTCAGGCAAAGTACTACTATTAGAAGAAGAGAGAAAAGCACATCCTGCAGTCAAAACAACGGGCTGAGACTCTTGTGCCGAATTTACAGAATACGGTGAACTCTCAGCAGATAAGACGGGTGACCTAGAGGAACCTGAACCAATTTCTTTGGAACCATATCTCTTAATAACTGCATCACTGAATGCCGGGGGATCCTGAAGAATGGGATCTTCAGCTTTCATTAGGCTGCTTGCCCACTCAAAAGGCTCTCCTCTAAAGGAATATATCAGATAGAGCACAAGGTTCTCTGAAGTGATGCCCAGAAATGGTCTAAACAACAAAATGGTGTAATAGTGTTTGTAAAGCGCCAGAAATTGGACTAAGTCCCCATCAAAGATTATAGATGTTGAGATATCAACAGAGTCAGGATCTGCTTCCTTCGCAACTGACTGACTAGAGTGCTTTGCTAGGACCTGGTCACTATTGACCTTACTCGAGGCTAAGACTTTCTGAACCCCACCTGGGGCAGTGACTTTCTGAACCCCACCTGGGGCAGTGACCCTCAGAACCCCACCTGGGGCAGTGGCCCTCGGAACCCCACCTGGGGTAGTGACTTTCTGAACCCCACCTGGGGTAGTGACTTTCTGAACCCCACCCGGGGCAGTGACTTTCTGAACCCCACCCGGGGCAGTGACTTTCTGAACCCCACCCGGGGCAGTGACTTTCTGAACCCCACCCGGGGCAGTGGCCTCTGGGAACTCCGCTGGGGAAGTGACCTCCGGGAACCCCGCTGGGGCAGTGGCCTCCGGGAACCCCGCTGGGGCAGTGGCCTTTGGGAACCCCGCTGGGGCCAGCACCTCGGATTCTTTTACTGGGACCGGGCCGTTGGCCTCCCTCACTGGGACCGAGCCGTCGGCCTCCCTCTCTGGGACCGAGCCGTCGGCCTCCCTCTCTGGGACCGAGCCGTCGGCCTCCCTCTCTGAGTCGATAATTATCGAAACTTCTCCCGGGACTAAGACTTCCGGGACCTTTGCTGAAGCTATAACCTTCATAACCTCCACTAACGCTATGCCTCTTTAGTCCTTTCCTGGGGAAGCTACCTCTAGACCCTTCTCTGGGGCTGCGTCTCTTGAGACCCCACTTGGGGATATTACTTCAAAGATGCCTTCTGGGGTTTTGCTTCTCGAGTTCCCTTCTAGAACTATGGTTTTAGACACCTTCTCTGGAGTTGCGCTTTTCAAGTCTCTACCTGGGTTAACAGCTTCTGAGACCCCTTCTGGTATTGACACCTGAGCAATAATATTCGATGTCCCTCTATTACCTAGAGCATCGGGCACTGCTCCAGGACCCTGGGCATCGGGCACTGCTCCAGGACCCTGGGCATCGGGCACCACTCCAGGGGTTTGCAACTCTGCTTCCACAGGAAAATCAAGAGAGGAGAGAAACATTCTCCTTTTGGTTCCTGAATCTATAATGGGGCTCCCTAGCCCAAGGACCCCAATTATAGGACAGAGTGCTTTTTAGTGTGGGTTGTGTGACAAGTACCTCTGCCACAGTAGAGACAGGAGTAGGTCTTGTATCTTCTCAACTTGGCCAGAGGGCAGGACTTGTCGCCACACTTTGGCTTGCGCAACTCACAGGTCTGCAGATAGTGGCCTAAACCCCCACAATATAGGCATAAATCTAAGTTTCTGCTACGCAGACGCTTCTCTTCTGAGAGCCTGGGCCACAGAAAACTTTCAAACTTTTTCTCTCTAATTAAACCTGAGGATTCACTTGTCACCATACTGTGAACAAGAGTCTCTTTAGAGAATGAACTCTCAAGAACTTCTGGCAAAATAAGCAAAATTTTGGTCAGAAGGTTTTGCAGTTGCTTTAAGGATTGCTGCAAAACTTCCAGCAGCTCAGGTTTCAAAGCACTGAAAGCAGAGTTCAGGGCTGAGAGAGACGCCTGCAGGGCTTGCATAGTTGGCATAGGAGGATTTTAAACTAGACAAGACAAGACTAGACTAGACAAGACTGGACTGGATTTTTAAACTAGACAAGACAAGACTGGATTTTTAAACACCGGACTGGATTCTGCACACTGAATTCTAGACAGGACTGGATTCTAAACACCGGACTGGATTCTGCACACTGAATTCTAGACAGGACTGGATTCTAGACAAGACACTGGACTGGGCCAAAAAAGAAAAAGTTTTATTTCTTTTTTGTTGTATGGCTGGTGATAATGTTAGGTTCCTGGTGCTCAGAACAAGGGAGATGTTGCGTAGTGAGTCCTGAGCACCAGAACGTGACGCTGAAACTAGGTCTGCCCAACTCCGATGCCCCCAGGTCTTAGATTGAGACAAGGCGTGAACCGAGACAGGATAATAACAAGGGGACCTCTAGCTAAAACAAACAGAAGGCTAGGGGCTACTAACAACCCTAAACCTAAATATATGTGCAGCACGCCGCCAAAGGAAAAGAACAACAAAGGAAATGCTGTCCACTCGCCGACACAATACCGTTGTGTACCGGCGGTGACAGCACAAGCAGAACCCTCTGCAAAACACCAGAAACAAATTATAACCAAAGAATACTGCGGCCTGAGCCGACGGACGCGGCAAAGCCGCTACTCACGGAACCGGTACAAATACTGGCAAACGGACAGGAACCCCCAATATAGCCGACACAGACTCTCAGAACTGGAGGACAGGCAGAATCCCAAACGACAGACCGGTGGACACCAAGAAGCCAGATATTCGACCAGGCACAGACAAAGCCACAGGACTCCTGGACAGGAACGCTTCACGGCAGGACACAGGATCAGACACTGGAATCGACACAGGAACCGACACTCAAAGCAGCTAGACAGACACTGCTAGACAGGAGCTCAGGAACTGGCAGGGACTAGCTCAGAACTCTGGAACCCAGGAAACCTGGAAATATCACCAGCGTCTGTGTATTGCACTCAGCCAGAATATAACAGAGAGCCCTAATTAATTATGTCGTGCAGCTGCCCTGTTGCATGACTCCAAACTGACAAGATGCAATTAGCAGACAGGTGAGGCCAAACACATGGAAACAGGCTGCAATTACACAGACTCACCACCGACAGCAAACAATAATCTTCTAAACCAGAGAAACGGGAAATCCTGGCCTGCAAGACTACTTATAAACATAAAATAGGAATGAACCACTACCTGTGGTTCATAACAGTACCCTCTCTTTAAGGGTGGGCTCCGAACACCCCATGACACCCACGGGGAACAGAAACAGAAGTACAACATAAAATACATAACCAAAAATACAAAACAGGAATGAGCGACAGCCGTGGCTCATAACACCAGAGCCCTGCAAAATGACCTCCAGCAAGCCACAAATGTGCATGTGTCTACTCAAACGATCAGAAACAGACTCCATGAGGGTGGTATGAGGGCCCGACGCCCACAGGTGGGGGTTGTGCTTACAGCCCAACACCGTGCAGGACGTTTGGCAATTGCCAGAGAACACCAAGATTGGCAAATTTGCCACTGGCGCCCTGTGCTCTTCACAGATGAAAGCAGGTTCTCACTGAGCACATGTGACAGTCGTGACTGAGTCTGGAGACGCCAAGGAGAACGTTCTGCTGCCTGCAACATCCTCCAGCATGACCGGTTTGGCAGTGGGTCAGTAATGGTGTGGGGTGGCATTTCTTTGGGGGGCCGCACATCCCTCCATGTGCTCGCCAGAGGTAGCCTGACTGCCATTAGGTACCGAGATGAGATCCACAGACCCCTTGTGAGACCATATGCTGGTGCGGTTGGCCCTGGGTTCCTCCTAATGCAAGACAATGCTAGACCTCATGTGGCTGGAGTGTGTCAGCAGTTCCTGCAAGACGAAGGCATAGATGCTATGGACTGGCCCGCCCGTTCCCCAGACCTGAATCCAATTGAGCACATCTGGGACATCATGTCTCGCTCCATCAACCAATGCCACGTTGCACCACAGACTGTCCAGGAGTTGGCGGATGCTTTAGTCCAGGTCTGGGAGGAGATCCCTCAGGAGACCATCCGCCACCTCATCAGGAGCATGCCCAGGCATTGTAGGGAGGTCATACAGGCACGAGGAGGCCACAGACACTACTGAGCCTCATTTTGACTTGTTTTAAGGACATTACATCAAAGTTGGATCAGCCTGTAGTGTGTTTTTCCACTTTCATTTCGAGGGTGACTCCAAATCCAGACCTCAATGGCTTAATAAATTTGATTTCCCTTGATAATTTTTGTGTGATTTTGTTGTCAGCACATTCAACTATGTAAAGAACAAAGTATTTAATAAGAATATTTCATTCATTCAGATCTAGGATGTGTTATTTTAGTGTTCCCTTTATTTTTTTGAGCAGTGTGTATATATATATATATATATATATATATATATATATATATATTACACACACAGTATATATCATTGCAGTAAATAAAAATTTTGGTAAATGTGTAAAGACTGTAATTATATGTGCAACTTATAGATAATAGGCATCAGGGGCAGCTCGAGGGCGAATCAATTTACTTCTGTTTCATGCTCTTGGTTGGTTACAGGTTAATTGTAGAACTGTGTCAAGCTGCTGGAAAGGTCAGTGGGTTTGTGAAATGACAGAAATAAGTCACACTATCAATAAACAGAGCCTTTGGCAATCAGTTTGTATACTGAACAATATAAACAGCACAGGACAGAATGCAAATTCATTTCATCAAAGGAAAGACCTGCTAGTCACAGTATTCAGTATTTGGGAAAACATTAAAAAATTGAGTCCTCCCATCTCCGTTTCTCAAATGGCTGATATCCACTGTAGACCTTATGGCAGGCTTTTTCAACCAGTGTGCCGTAGCACACTAGTGTGTCGCGACCAGTTGCAAGGTGTGCCGCGGAGCCAGAGCAGCTTCCTGCACCTTCAGAGTGAACTGTTGGCCCGGGCTCTTCTTAGAGGATCAGTCGTGCTCTGGCCATGACCTATACCTTGAAAATGATGTGATATCATAGGTCACGGCCGCCGCTTCTCACCACCCAGCCAGCCCACCCGCCTGCATACACATCTTCCAGTTCCCTCCTGCATACACACCTTTCTTTGCCCACCCACATCCACACCCGCCAGACCGCCTGCTTCTCAGTATTCGCAGAACTCCACTATGAACAACCCCCGCTACTGAGGGACAGAGAGGAGGACAGCTGATAATATTATTTATTTTATTTCTCCTGTGGGGAACAATAGGATTTCAATAGAATTTATGTGGGAAGAATAAGAATTTATGGGGGGAACAATGAATAATTCATGTGGGGAGCAATAGGATTTATGTGGGGAGAAATGTGATTGATTTATGTGTGAGCAACATGATTTATGTGCGGAGCAATAGGATTTATGTGGGGAGCAATGTGATTGATTTATGTGTGGAGCAATAGGATTTATGTTGGGCAACATGATTTATGTGGGGAGCAATGTGATTGTTTTTTCTGTGTAGGCCAATGTATGTGTGGATTTTTATTTTTTCTTTCTCTTACGTCCTAGAGGATGCTAGGGACTCCAAAAGGACCATGGGGGTATAGACGGGATCCGCAGAAGTAATGTTGGTTCAGCCGTTATTGTTCCTGTTTCAAGTTTGGTTAGCTTGGCTCTCCTCTTGTTGTGTGTGCCGGTTCGGAATCTCACCACTATCCTTATCTATCCTTCTCTCTAAATATGTCCGTCTCCTCGGGCACAGTTACCTGGATTGAGTCTGGTAGGAGGTGCATAGAGGGAGGTGCCAGCCCACACTATCAAATTGTTAAAGTGCCCATGGCTCCTAGTGGACCCGTCTATACTCCCATGGTACTAAATGGAACCCCAGGATCCTCTACGGACTACGAGAAAAGGATTAACCGGTAGGTAATTAAAATCCTATTTTTTGCTACTCAGTGGCTGCAAGTTTGTTCATGCTTTTATTGCATTACATTTGTACTGTGATATCAGGCTGGTATGCTGGTCAGTCTATTATTACTGAACCCCTGATGGAGTGGTGATATGTGTCCCACTACAGCCTTGCTATTTTTAGCAGCAAGCTGTAGAGAAACTGCTATGTGTGCACAGCGCGGCATGCAGTACGCATTGCAAGCCGCTCCCATTCACTACAGTGATCGCAGCAACAGATAAAGAGTACACATCTGTGTGTGTTTATATATATATATATATATATATATACATACACTGCTCAAAAAAATAAAGGGAACACTAAAATAACACATCCTAGATCTGAATGAATGAAATATTCTTATTAAATACTTTGTTCTTTACATAATTGAATGTGCTGACAACAAAATCACACAAAAATTATCAATGGAAATCAAATTTATTAACCCATGGAGGTCTGGATTTGGAGTCACCCTCAAAATTAAAGTGGAAAAACACACTACAGGCTGATCCAACTTTGATGTAATGTCCTTAAAACAAGTCAAAATGAGGCTCAGTAGTGTGTGTGGCCTCCACGTGCCTGTATGACCTCCCTACAACCCACACAAGTGGCTCAGGTAGTGCAGCTCATCCAGGATGGCAAATCAATGCGAGCTGTGGCAAGAAGGTTTGCTGTGTCTGTCAGCGTAGTGTCCAGAGCATGGAGGCGCTACCAGGAGACAGGCCAGTACATCAGGAGATGTGGAGGAGGCCGTAGGAGGGCAACATCCTAGCAGCAGGACCGCTACCTCCGCCTTTGTGCAAGGAGGAACAGGAGGAGCACTGCCAGATGTTAGGTTCCTGGTGCTCAGAACAAGGGAGATGTTGCGTAGTGAGTCCTGAGCACCAGAACGTGACGCTGAAACGAGGTGTGGTGTGGAAATAGCCCCTAGCACCCTACCTCCGTTGTTTCACCCGTGTGGTCCGTTCACGCCTGAGTGACTATGGTTTCTTGGGCCCACGGCAGCCGCGTTTGAAGGGCGGATTAGGTCTGCCCAACTCCGATGCCCCAAGGTCTTAGATTGAGACAAGGCGTGAACCGAGACAGGATAATAACAAGGGGACCTCTAGCTAAAACAAACAGAAGGCTAGGGGCTACTAACAACCCTAAACCTAAATATATGTGCGGCACGCCGCCAAAGGAAAAGAACAACAAAGGAAATGCTGTCCACTTGCCGTCACAATACCGTTGTGTACCGGCGGTGACAGCACAAGCAGAACCCTCTGCAAAACACCAGAAACAAATTATAACCAAAGAATACTGCGGCCTGAGCCGACGGACGCGGCAAAGCCGCTACTCACGGAACCGGTACAAATACTGGCAAACGGACAGGAACCCCCAATGTAGCCGACACAGACTCTCAGAACTGGAGGACAGGCAGAATCCCAAACGACAGACCGGTGGACACCAAGAAGCCAGATATTCGACCAGGCACAGACAAAGCCACAGGACTCCTGGACAGGAACGCTTCACGGCAGGACACAGGATCAGTCACTGGAATCGACACTGGAATCGACACAGGAACCGACACTCAAAGCAGCTAGACAGACACTGCTAGACAGGAGCTCAGGAACTGGCAGGGACTAGCTCAGAACTCAAGAACTCTGGAACCCAGGAAACCTGGAAATCTGGAAATATCACCAGCGTCTGTGTATTGCACTCAGCCAGAATATAACAGAGAGCCCTAATTAATTATGTCGTGCAGCTGCCCTGTTGCATGACTCCAAACTGACAAGATGCAATTAGCAGACAGGTGAGGCCAAACACATGGAAACAGGCTGCAATTACACAGACTCACCACCGACAGCAAACAATAATCTTCTAAACCAGAGAAACGGGAAATCCTGGCCTGCAAGACTACTTATAAACATAAAATAGGAATGAACCACTACCTGTGGTTCATAACAGTACCCTCTCTTTAAGGGTGGGCTCCGAACACCCCATGACACCCACGGGGAACAGAAACAGAAGTACAACATAAAATACATAACCAAAAATACAAAACAGGAATGAGCCACAGCCGTGGCTCATAACACCAGAGCCCTGCAAAATGACCTCCAGCAAGCCACAAATGTGCATGTGTCTACTCAAACGATCAGAAACAGACTCCATGAGGGTGGTATGAGGGCCCGACGCCCACAGGTGGGGGTTGTGCTTACAGCCCAACACCGTGCAGGACGTTTGGCAATTGCCAGAGAACACCAAGATTGGCAAATTTGCCACTGGCGCCCTGTGCTCTTCACAGATGAAAGCAGGTTCTCACTGAGCACATGTGACAGTCGTGACTGAGTCTGGAGACGCCAAGGAGAACGTTCTGCTGCCTGCAACATCCTCCAGCATGACCGGTTTGGCAGTGGGTCAGTAATGGTGTGGGGTGGCATTTCTTTGGGGGGCCGCACATCCCTCCATGTGCTCGCCAGAGGTAGCCTGACTGCCATTAGGTACCGAGATGAGATCCACAGACCCCTTGTGAGACCATATGCTGGTGCGGTTGGCCCTGGGTTCCTCCTAATGCAAGACAATGCTAGACCTCATGTGGCTGGAGTGTGTCAGCAGTTCCTGCAAGACGAAGGCATAGATGCTATGGACTGGCCCGCCCGTTCCCCAGACCTGAATCCAATTGAGCACATCTGGGACATCATGTCTCGCTCCATCAACCAATGCCACGTTGCACCACAGACTGTCCAGGAGTTGGCGGATGCTTTAGTCCAGGTCTGGGAGGAGATCCCTCAGGAGACCATCCGCCACCTCATCAGGAGCATGCCCAGGCATTGTAGGGAGGTCATACAGGCACGAGGAGGCCACAGACACTACTGAGCCTCATTTTGACTTGTTTTAAGGACATTACATCAAAGTTGGATCAGCCTGTAGTGTGTTTTTCCACTTTCATTTCGAGGGTGACTCCAAATCCAGACCTCAATGGCTTAATAAATTTGATTTCCCTTGATAATTTTTGTGTGATTTTGTTGTCAGCACATTCAACTATGTAAAGAACAAAGTATTTAATAAGAATATTTCATTCATTCAGATCTAGGATGTGTTATTTTAGTGTTCCCTTTATTTTTTTGAGCAGTGTGTATATATATATATATATATATATATATATATATATTACACACACAGTATATATCATTGCAGTAAATAAAAATTTTGGTAAATGTGTAAAGACTATAATTATATGTGCAACTTATAGATAATAGGCATCAGGGGCAGCTCGAGGGCGAATCAATTTACTTCTGTTTCATGCTCTTGGTTGGTTACAGGTTAATTGTAGAACTGTGTCAAGCTGCTGGAAAGGTCAGTGGGTTTGTGAAATGACAGAAATAAGTCACACTATCAATAAACAGAGCCTTTGGCAATCAGTTTGTATACTGAACAATATAAACAGCACAGGACAGAATGCAAATTCATTTCATCAAAGGAAAGACCTGCTAGTCACAGTATTCAGTATTTGGGAAAACATTAAAAAATTGAGTCCTCCCATCTCCGTTTCTCAAATGGCTGATATCCACTGTAGACCTTATGGCAGGCTTTTTCAACCAGTGTGCCGTAGCACACTAGTGTGTCGCGACCAGTTGCAAGGTGTGCCGCGGAGCCAGAGCAGCTTCCTGCACCTTCAGAGTGAACTGTTGGCCCGGGCTCTTCTTAGAGGATCAGTCGTGCTCTGGCCATGACCTATACCTTGAAAATGATGTGATATCATAGGTCACGGCCGCCGCTTCTCACCACCCAGCCAGCCCACCCGCCTGCATACACATCTTCCAGTTCCCTCCTGCATACACACCTTTCTTTGCCCACCCACATCCACACCCGCCAGACCGCCTGCTTCTCAGTATTCGCAGAACTCCACTATGAACAACCCCCGCTACTGAGGGACAGAGAGGAGGACAGCTGATAATATTATTTATTTTATTTCTCCTGTGGGGAACAATAGGATTTCAATAGAATTTATGTGGGAAGAATAAGAATTTATGGGGGGAACAATGAATAATTCATGTGGGGAGCAATAGGATTTATGTGGGGAGAAATGTGATTGATTTATGTGTGAGCAACATGATTTATGTGCGGAGCAATAGGATTTATGTGGGGAGCAATGTGATTGATTTATGTGTGGAGCAATAGGATTTATGTTGGGCAACATGATTTATGTGGGGAGCAATGTGATTGTTTTTTCTGTGTAGGCCAATGTATGTGTGGATTTTTATTTTTTCTTTCTCTTACGTCCTAGAGGATGCTAGGGACTCCAAAAGGACCATGGGGGTATAGACGGGATCCGCAGAAGTAATGTTGGTTCAGCCGTTATTGTTCCTGTTTCAAGTTTGGTTAGCTTGGCTCTCCTCTTGTTGTGTGTGCCGGTTCGGAATCTCACCACTATCCTTATCTATCCTTCTCTCTAAATATGTCCGTCTCCTCGGGCACAGTTACCTGGATTGAGTCTGGTAGGAGGTGCATAGAGGGAGGTGCCAGCCCACACTATCAAATTGTTAAAGTGCCCATGGCTCTTAGTGGACCCGTCTATACTCCCATGGTACTAAATGGAACCCCAGGATCCTCTACGGACTACGAGAAAAGGATTAACCGGTAGGTAATTAAAATCCTATTTTTTGCTACTCAGTGGCTGCAAGTTTGTTCATGCTTTTATTGCATTACATTTGTACTGTGATATCAGGCTGGTATGCTGGTCAGTCTATTATTACTGAACCCCTGATGGAGTGGTGATATGTGTCCCACTACAGCCTTGCTATTTTTAGCAGCAAGCTGTAGAGAAACTGCTATGTGTGCACAGCGCGGCATGCAGTACGCATTGCAAGCCGCTCCCATTCACTACAGTGATCGCAGCAACAGATAAAGAGTACACATCTGTGTGTGTTTATATATATATATATATATATATATATATATATATACATACACTGCTCAAAAAAATAAAGGGAACACTAAAATAACACATCCTAGATCTGAATGAATGAAATATTCTTATTAAATACTTTGTTCTTTACATAATTGAATGTGCTGACAACAAAATCACACAAAAATTATCAATGGAAATCAAATTTATTAACCCATGGAGGTCTGGATTTGGAGTCACCCTCAAAATTAAAGTGGAAAAACACACTACAGGCTGATCCAACTTTGATGTAATGTCCTTAAAACAAGTCAAAATGAGGCTCAGTAGTGTGTGTGGCCTCCACGTGCCTGTATGACCTCCCTACAACCCACACAAGTGGCTCAGGTAGTGCAGCTCATCCAGGATGGCAAATCAATGCGAGCTGTGGCAAGAAGGTTTGCTGTGTCTGTCAGCGTAGTGTCCAGAGCATGGAGGCGCTACCAGGAGACAGGCCAGTACATCAGGAGATGTGGAGGAGGCCGTAGGAGGGCAACATCCTAGCAGCAGGACCGCTACCTCCGCCTTTGTGCAAGGAGGAACAGGAGGAGCACTGCCAGATGTTAGGTTCCTGGTGCTCAAAACAAGGGAGATGTTGCGTAGTGAGTCCTGAGCACCAGAACGTGACGCTGAAACGAGGTGTGGTGTGGAAATAGCCCCTAGCACCCTACCTCCGTTGTTTCACCCGTGTGGTCCGTTCACGCCTGAGTGACTATGGTTTCTTGGGCCCACGGCAGCCGCGTTTGAAGGGCGGATTAGGTCTGCCCAACTCCGATGCCCCAAGGTCTTAGATTGAGACAAGGCGTGAACCGAGACAGGATAATAACAAGGGGACCTCTAGCTAAAACAAACAGAAGGCTAGGGGCTACTAACAACCCTAAACCTAAATATATGTGCGGCACGCCGCCAAAGGAAAAGAACAACAAAGGAAATGCTGTCCACTTGCCGTCACAATACCGTTGTGTACCGGCGGTGACAGCACAAGCAGAACCCTCTGCAAAACACCAGAAACAAATTATAACCAAAGAATACTGCGGCCTGAGCCGACGGACGCGGCAAAGCCGCTACTCACGGAACCGGTACAAATACTGGCAAACGGACAGGAACCCCCAATGTAGCCGACACAGACTCTCAGAACTGGAGGACAGGCAGAATCCCAAACGACAGACCGGTGGACACCAAGAAGCCAGATATTCGACCAGGCACAGACAAAGCCACAGGACTCCTGGACAGGAACGCTTCACGGCAGGACACAGGATCAGTCACTGGAATCGACACTGGAATCGACACAGGAACCGACACTCAAAGCAGCTAGACAGACACTGCTAGACAGGAGCTCAGGAACTGGCAGGGACTAGCTCAGAACTCAAGAACTCTGGAACCCAGGAAACCTGGAAATCTGGAAATATCACCAGCGTCTGTGTATTGCACTCAGCCAGAATATAACAGAGAGCCCTAATTAATTATGTCGTGCAGCTGCCCTGTTGCATGACTCCAAACTGACAAGATGCAATTAGCAGACAGGTGAGGCCAAACACATGGAAACAGGCTGCAATTACACAGACTCACCACCGACAGCAAACAATAATCTTCTAAACCAGAGAAACGGGAAATCCTGGCCTGCAAGACTACTTATAAACATAAAATAGGAATGAACCACTACCTGTGGTTCATAACAGTACCCTCTCTTTAAGGGTGGGCTCCGAACACCCCATGACACCCACGGGGAACAGAAACAGAAGTACAACATAAAATACATAACCAAAAATACAAAACAGGAATGAGCCACAGCCGTGGCTCATAACACCAGAGCCCTGCAAAATGACCTCCAGCAAGCCACAAATGTGCATGTGTCTACTCAAACGATCAGAAACAGACTCCATGAGGGTGGTATGAGGGCCCGACGCCCACAGGTGGGGGTTGTGCTTACAGCCCAACACCGTGCAGGACGTTTGGCAATTGCCAGAGAACACCAAGATTGGCAAATTTGCCACTGGCGCCCTGTGCTCTTCACAGATGAAAGCAGGTTCTCACTGAGCACATGTGACAGTCGTGACTGAGTCTGGAGACGCCAAGGAGAACGTTCTGCTGCCTGCAACATCCTCCAGCATGACCGGTTTGGCAGTGGGTCAGTAATGGTGTGGGGTGGCATTTCTTTGGGGGGCCGCACATCCCTCCATGTGCTCGCCAGAGGTAGCCTGACTGCCATTAGGTACCGAGATGAGATCCACAGACCCCTTGTGAGACCATATGCTGGTGCGGTTGGCCCTGGGTTCCTCCTAATGCAAGACAATGCTAGACCTCATGTGGCTGGAGTGTGTCAGCAGTTCCTGCAAGACGAAGGCATAGATGCTATGGACTGGCCCGCCCGTTCCCCAGACCTGAATCCAATTGAGCACATCTGGGACATCATGTCTCGCTCCATCAACCAATGCCACGTTGCACCACAGACTGTCCAGGAGTTGGCGGATGCTTTAGTCCAGGTCTGGGAGGAGATCCCTCAGGAGACCATCCGCCACCTCATCAGGAGCATGCCCAGGCATTGTAGGGAGGTCATACAGGCACGAGGAGGCCACAGACACTACTGAGCCTCATTTTGACTTGTTTTAAGGACATTACATCAAAGTTGGATCAGCCTGTAGTGTGTTTTTCCACTTTCATTTCGAGGGTGACTCCAAATCCAGACCTCAATGGCTTAATAAATTTGATTTCCCTTGATAATTTTTGTGTGATTTTGTTGTCAGCACATTCAACTATGTAAAGAACAAAGTATTTAATAAGAATATTTCATTCATTCAGATCTAGGATGTGTTATTTTAGTGTTCCCTTTATTTTTTTGAGCAGTGTGTATATATATATATATATATATATATATTACACACACAGTATATATCATTGCAGTAAATAAAAATTTTGGTAAATGTGTAAAGACTGTAATTATATGTGCAACTTATAGATAATAGGCATCAGGGGCAGCTCGAGGGCGAATCAATTTACTTCTGTTTCATGCTCTTGGTTGGTTACAGGTTAATTGTAGAACTGTGTCAAGCTGCTGGAAAGGTCAGTGGGTTTGTGAAATGACAGAAATAAGTCACACTATCAATAAACAGAGCCTTTGGCAATCAGTTTGTATACTGAACAATATAAACAGCACAGGACAGAATGCAAATTCATTTCATCAAAGGAAAGACCTGCTAGTCACAGTATTCAGTATTTGGGAAAACATTAAAAAATTGAGTCCTCCCATCTCCGTTTCTCAAATGGCTGATATCCACTGTAGACCTTATGGCAGGCTTTTTCAACCAGTGTGCCGTAGCACACTAGTGTGTCGCGACCAGTTGCAAGGTGTGCCGCGGAGCCAGAGCAGCTTCCTGCACCTTCAGAGTGAACTGTTGGCCCGGGCTCTTCTTAGAGGATCAGTCGTGCTCTGGCCATGACCTATACCTTGAAAATGATGTGATATCATAGGTCACGGCCGCCGCTTCTCACCACCCAGCCAGCCCACCCGCCTGCATACACATCTTCCAGTTCCCTCCTGCATACACACCTTTCTTTGCCCACCCACATCCACACCCGCCAGACCGCCTGCTTCTCAGTATTCGCAGAACTCCACTATGAACAACCCCCGCTACTGAGGGACAGAGAGGAGGACAGCTGATAATATTATTTATTTTATTTCTCCTGTGGGGAACAATAGGATTTCAATAGAATTTATGTGGGAAGAATAAGAATTTATGGGGGGAACAATGAATAATTCATGTGGGGAGCAATAGGATTTATGTGGGGAGAAATGTGATTGATTTATGTGTGAGCAACATGATTTATGTGCGGAGCAATAGGATTTATGTGGGGAGCAATGTGATTGATTTATGTGTGGAGCAATAGGATTTATGTTGGGCAACATGATTTATGTGGGGAGCAATGTGATTGTTTTTTCTGTGTAGGCCAATGTATGTGTGGATTTTTATTTTTTCTTTCTCTTACGTCCTAGAGGATGCTAGGGACTCCAAAAGGACCATGGGGGTATAGACGGGATCCGCAGAAGACATGGGCACACTAAAAGACTTTGACTGGGTGTGAACTGGCTCCTCCCTCTATGCCCCTCCTCCAGACCTCAGTTAGATTCTGTGCCCAGGAGTGACTGGACACACACTAGGGGAGCTCTACTGAGTTTCTCTGGAAAGACTTTTGTTTGGTTTTTTATTTTCAGGGAGACCTGCTGTCTACAGGCTCCCTGCATCGTGGGACTGAGGGGAGAGAAGTCAGACCTACTTCTTAGTTCAAAGGCTCTGCTTCTTAGGCTATTGGACACCATTAGCTCCAGAGGGTTCGATCACTTGGTGCGCCTAGCTGCTTGTTCCCGGAGCCACGCCGTCACCCCCCTCACAGAAGCCAGAAGAAAGAAACCGGGTGAGTATTAGAAGAACAGAAGACTTCAGACAGCAGAAGACTTCAGTAACGGAGGTACAGCGCAGCGCTCCATGCTCCCACACACACATCAACGGCACTCACAGGGTGCTGGGGGAGAGCGCCCTGGGCAGCAGTTACTGAGGGTCTTTTTAACTGGCAAGAGGCATATTCGGTGCCCGGGCACCGTATACGATACCCCCGCCAGTATAAATAAATTCAAATTTGAGCGGGACTACAGCGCACCGGGAATGGGCAGGGTTTAGCCGCACAGCTCACCAGCGCCATTTTATCTCCACAGCCGCCGCAGAGACACTGGCCCGGACCTCCAAGCTCCTTACAAGTAACAAGGGAGCAAAACGGGGAAGGGGGGGGGTCACAGGCAATTTGGTGCTTTATATGTGTATATAACAGCGCAAACAACATATATTATTTGTAGTATATGGGCGCTGGGGTGTGAGCTGGCATACTCCCTCTGTGTTCTCTCTACAGGCTTCCTTGTGGGTCTGTCCACTTCTTTTGGCCGGTGTGAGTGTGGGTGTGTCGGTACTGCGTGTCGACATGTCTGAGGCTGAGTGTTCCTCCCCGGAGGAAGTTACGGGGCACGCAGAAAAAGAGTTGGGAATGACTCTGTCGGCACAGCCGACTGCTGATTGGGTGAATATGTTGAGTACACTGAATGCTAATGTGGCTTTATTGTCTGAGAGGCTGGATAAATCTGATTCTAAGACACAACTTTACATCCAAAGGTAGTTAATAGTATTCAGTACATGATTGTGGCTATTAAAGATGTTTTGCGTATTTCTGAAGAGCCCCCTGTTCCAGATAAGAGGGTTTGTTTGTATAAGGGAAAAAAGCCTGAGGTGACGTTTCCCCCCTCTCATGAGCTGAACGCTCTTTGTGAAAAGGCTTGGGAGTCGCCTGACAAAAGGTGGCAGATTCCCAAGAGAATTTTTATGGCTTATCCTTTCCCCTCTGACGACAGGGAGAAATGGGAGTCGTCTCCCAATGTGGACAAGGCTCTATCCTGATTGTCCAAGAAGGTGGCGCTTCCGTCTCCTGACACAGCTGCCCTCAAGGATCCAGCGGATCGCAAGTAGGAGACTACATTGAAGGCCATTTTCTTTACTACTGGTGCATTACTCAGACCTGCTGTGGCGTCGGCGTGGGTGAGTAGTGCTATTGCTAAGTGGGCTGATAATTTAGCTTCTGATATGGATACCCTTGATAAGGATAACATTCTTTTGACTCTTGGTTATATCAAGGACGCTGCAGATTACCTAAAGGATGCCGCAAGGTATATTGGCCCCTTGGGATCAAGAGCCAATGCCATGGCGGTCTCGGCCAGGAGGGCGCTGTCGATTCATCAATGGAATGCTGATGCTGACTCCAAGAAAGCTATGGAAGCTCTTCCTTTTAAAGGTAGTGTCTTGTTTGGTGATGGCCTGGCTGACCTGGTGTCTACCGCTACTGCGGGTAAGTCATCTTTTCTTCCTTATGTTCCCACACAACAGAAAAAGGCGCCCCATTATCAGATGCAGTCCTTTCAGCCTAATAAATACAAAAAAGGAAAGGGCTCGTCCTTCCTCACTTCAAAGGGTAGAGGAAGGGGAAAGAGGTCACCTGCCGTGTCTGGCACCCAGGACCAAAAGTTCTCCCCCGCCTCTACCAAGTCCACCGCATGATGCTGGGGCTCCACTGCGGGAGTCCGTGCCGGTGGGGGGCCGTCTCCGATTCTTCAGTCAGGTCTGGTTTCAATCGGCCCTGGATCCTTGGCTCTTAGACATAGTGTCCCAAGGGTACAAGCTGGAGTTTCAGGAGATCCTCCCCACTTTTTCAAGTCGGCCTTGCCAGTTTCTCTTCCAGAGAGGGAAGTAGTAAATGCTGCAATACAAAAGCTGTGTCAACAGAGGGTCATTGTACCGGTCCCCCCGTCCCAACGGGGGGAAGGGTTCTATTCGAGCCTCTTTGTCCTGCCGAAGCCGGACGGCTCGGTCAGACCGATTCTGAACCTAAAATCCCTCAATCCATACTTGAAAACTTTTAAGTTCAAGATGGAATCTCTCCGAGCTGTGATCTCCAGCCTAGAAGGGGGGGGGGGGGGGGGATTTTATGGCGTCAGTCGACATAAAGGATGCCTACTTAAACGTCCTGATTTATCCTCCTCATCAGGCCTTCCTAAGATTTGCGGTGCAGGATTGTCATTACCAATTTCAGACATTGCCGTTTGGGCTTTCCACGGCCCCGAGGGTTTTCACCAAGGTAAGGGCGGAAATGATGGTACTCCTTCGCAACAGGGGGTCACAATTATCCCGTACTTGGACGATCTCCTGATAAAGGCGAGATCAAAGGAAAAGTTGCTAAGAAATGTGGAACTCTCCCTGTCGATTCTGCAAAATCACGGTTGGATTCTAAATTTGCCAAAGTCTCAGTTGATCCCGACAACTCGGCTGCCCTTCTTGGGCATGATCCTAGACACGGAACTACAGAGAGTATTTCTTCCGGCGGACAAAGCTCTGGAAATACAGACCATGGTCAAGGAGCTTCTGAGACCGCCAAGAGTGTCGATTTATCAATGCACCAGAGTGCTAGGGAAGATGGTTGCGGCTTACGAAGCCATTCCGTTTGGCAGGTTTCACGCCCGGGTGTTTCAGTGGGATCTGCTGAGCAAATGGTGCGGGTCTCACCTGCACATGCACCGGAAAATAAGTCTATCTTCCAGGACCAGGATTTCTCTCCTGTGGTGGCTGCAAGGTTCTCACCTTCTGGAGGGACGCCGATTCGGAATCCAGGACTGGGTCCTGCTGACCACAGATGCAAGTCTCCGAGGCTGGGGTGCAGTTACACAAGGAAGAAGTTCCAGGGAAAATGGTCAAGCCTGGAATCTTGTCTCCATATAAATGTTCTCGAGTTAAGAGCCATTTACAACGGCCTCCTGCAAGCGAAGAACCTTCCTCAGGGTCTCCCTGTCCTGATCCAGTCGGACAACATAACAGCGGTGGCATACGTAAACCGCCAGGGCGGAACAAGGAGCAGGGCGGCAATGGCAGAGGCCACAAGAATTCTCCGCTGGGCGGAACAGCACGTGAGCGTGCTGTCAGCAGTCTTCCTTCCGGGCGTGGACAACTGGGAAGCAGATTTCCTCAGCAGACAAGATCTCCATCCAGGAGAGTGGGCTCTTCATCAAGTGGTATTTGCAGAAGTGACAAGGCGTTGGGGAATTCCTCAAATAGACATGATGGCGTCTCACCTCAACAAGAAGCTTCCAAGGTTTTGTTCCAGGTTGAGGAACCCCCAAGCCAGTGCAGTGGACGACCTGGTAACTCCGTGGGTGTTTAAGTCAGTGTATGTGTTCCCTCCACTTCTTCTCATTCCAAGAGTGTTGAGGATTATAAAACGAACAAGGGTTCAGGCAATTCTTGTCGTTCTAGATTGGCCACGGAGGGCCTGGTATCCGGATCTTCAGGAATTACTCGTAGAAGATCCTTGGCCACTTCCTCTAAGAGAGGACCTGTTACTGCAGGGGCCATGCTTGTTTCCGGACTTACCGCGGCTGCGTTTGACGGCGTGGAGGTTGAATGCCAAATCCTAGCTCGGAAAGGTATTCCTGGGGAAGTCATCCCCGCTCTCCTTAAGGCTAGAAAGGAGGTCACGGCAAAACATTATCACCGTATTTGGAGAGAATATGTGTCGTGGTGTGAAACCAAAGCAGCCCCTGCGGAGGAGTTTCACTTGGGTCGTTTCCTCCATTTTTTGCAGGAAGGCGTGGATGCAGGCCTGAAATTGGGTTCCATCAAAGTGCAGATTTCGGCTTTATCTATTTTCTTTCAAAAAGATTTGGCCGCCCTTCCTGAGGTTCATACTTTCGTGAAAGGAGTGCTGCATATCCATCCCCCGTTTGTGCCACCCGTGGGATCTTGAAGTGGTGTAACAGTTTCTTATGTCTCACTGGTTTGAACCTTTGCGAAAGGTTGAGTTAAAGTTTCTCACTTGGAAAGTGGTCATGCTTTTGGCTTTGGCGTCTGCCAGACAAGTGTCCGAATTGGCGGCTTTGTCTCACAAGAGCCCATATTTGATTTTTCATGTGGATAGAGTGGAATTGAGGACTCGTCAACAATTTTTGCCGAAGGTGGTTTCTTCGTTTCACATAAACCAACCTATTGTGGTGCCTGTGGCTACGGATGCTGTGGCGGTCCCAAAATCTCTTGATGTCTTAAGAGATTTGAAAATTTATGTTGCCAGAACGGCTCTTGTTAGGAAAACGGAAGCTCTGTTTGTCCTGTATGCTTCCAACAAGATTGGAAATCCTGCTTCTAAGCAGACTATTGCACGCTGGATTTGTAATACGATTCAGCACGCTCATTCTTTGGCTGGGTTGCCGTTGCCGAAGTCAGTAAAGGCCCATTCTACCAGGAAGGTGGGCTCTTCTTGGGCGGCTGCCCGAGGGGTCCCGGCACTTCAACTTTGCCGAGCAGCTACGTGGTCGGGTTCAAACACTTTTGCTAAGTTCTATAAGTTTTATACCCTGGCCGAGGAGGACCTCATGTTTGCTCAATCGGTGCTGCAGAGTCGTCCGCACTCTCCCGCCCGGTCTGGAGCTTTGGTATAGACCCCATGGTCCTTTTGGAGTCCCCAGCATCCTCTAGGACGTAAGAGAAAATAGGATTTTAATACCTACCGGTAAATCCTTTCTCCTAGTCCGTAGAGGATGCTGGGCACCCATCCCAGTGCGGACTGTTCCTTGCAGTTGTATTGATACTTGTTGTTTTCGGTTACACAAAGGTTGTGTATCAGTTAGATTCAGCTTGTTGCTGTTGTTGGTTCATACTGTTATCTGGTATTCCTGCTAATCCAGTTGTACGGTGTGTTTGTGGTGTGAGCTGGTATGTCTCTCGTCCTTATTTTAACAAAAATCCTTTCCTCGAAATGTCCGTCTCCCCTGGGCACAGTTCCTATAACTGAGGTCTGGAGGAGGGGCATCGAGGTAGGAGCCAGTTCACACCCAGTCAAAGTCTTTTAGTGTGCCCATGTCTCCTGCGGATCCCATGGTCCTTTTGGAGTCCCCAGCATCCTCTACGGACTAGGAGAAAAGGATTTACCGGTAGGTATTAAAATCCTATTTTTCTTTTCTGTGAGGGCCAATGTGTATGTTTTGTTTTTTTTCTGTGGGGAACTGATGGTGTGCCTTGGCAATTTTAAAATATTGTTTGGTGTGCCTCGAGTAAAAAAAGGTTGAAAATCACTGCCTTATGGTATCATGAAAAATTGTGCATCGATTGTGCTTTGCCCTTTATAGACTCCACCTTATGAATGCCTCCGTTTCAGAGCTTTGTTGGCATTTCATGTCCATCTGGGGAGATTTATTCCTTGCAAAGGACAGCTCGCACCCAGTGGTTTAATGTACCAAGGTGGTGTTCAGGGTTGGTAGAGTATCAGAGCATATTATGTCCAGATAATGTAGCTCTGACTTATTTTTACCTTAAAAGGGATCATGTTACTCCACCTACTCAAAATTTTTGGATAAAGTGAATAAACCGCACGTTACCACTATACATTATGTGAGTATGTCAAGGGCTGCACCCAGGAATAAAAATCACTAAAATGTGTTCACTCTTCATAGAGAACCCAGCAAAGTATGTACCCCATTTATACCTCTGTAGCCATGTATTTTTCCCAGTCACATCATGAAGAAATAATACATGTACAAAGAGTGCTTCATTTGTATCTCCCTGATTTATGTGCTAGAGTTGTGGCTTTTTTTTTTGTGTGTGTTTTTTTTATGTTTGTTTGTTTTTATATTTGTAGATGTGTACGCTTTTTGTTTTTGTCTTCCTCTTCTGCCTAATTACTTTTTCCTCCCCGTTTTTCTCACTTAATTGCGTTTACTGTACAAAACAAAGCTACTTTATAAGGAAGCGCCTAATATAAATAAAAATGTTTGCAATGTTACCCAGTGTACCTGAGCAACAATGGTGTAAAACTACAATTGTCTTTGATTTAAGCTACGGGAGGAATTGCTAAAAAACTTTTTGGACCAAGATTGCAAATCGCCACTTATTGCCGGAACAGAAACCGCAAATTTACTAAGAAGCATGTTGTGCAGAATAGTGTTGTCCGATGGTGATGGGAATCATGTCGTGTTGTGCCATGATGTGCCATTTTACCTGTGATAAAGCTCCATGTTGGCAGTGTGTTTAATGCCCTGCATGCTGGTACTTGTGGTTCTAAAAGTACCAGCATGCGGGGGAGCCTTGCTGGGACCCATAGTCCTCCTGTAAAATACAATAGTATTTCTCTTACGTCCTAGAGGATGCTGGGGACTCCGTAAGGACCATGGGGTATAGACGGGCTCCGCAGGAGATATGGACACTATAAAGAACTTTAGAATGGGTGTGCACTGGCTCCTCCCTCTATGCCCCTCCTCCAGACCTCGGTTAGATCCTGTGCCCAGAGGAGATTGGGTGCACTACAGGGGAGCTCTTCTGAGTTTCTCTGAAAAATTATTTTGTTAGGTTTTTTATTTTTAGGGAGCACTGCTGGCAACAGGCTCCCTGCATCGTGGGACTGAGGAGAGAGAAGCAGACCTACTTAAATGATAGGCTCTGTTTCTTAGGCTACTGGACACCATTAGCTCCAGAGGGAGTCGGAACGCAGGTCTCCCCCCGCCGTTCGTCCCAGAGCCGCGCCGCCATTCTCCTCACAGAGCCGGGAAGATTGAAGCCGGGTGAATATAAGAAGAAAAGAAGACTTCAAGGCGGCAGAAGACTTCTGATCTTCACTGAGGTAAGCTGCGCGCCATTGCTCCCACACACTACACACACTAGCGGGCACTGATGGGTGCAGGGCGCAGGGGGGGCGCCCTGGACAGCAATAATAACCTATATATCTGGCATTCTAATAGGCACTGCGGAGGCAGTAATTCTTTAAATTCCCCGCCAGTTTTGAGATTGAGCAGGACCGAAGCCCGCCGCTGGAGGTGGCGGAGCTTGGTCCCTCAGCACTAACCAGCGCCATTTTCTCCACAGAGATCTGCAGAGAAGCTGGCTCCCCGGTATCTCCCCTGCTGAACACGGTGACACAGGGCTGAAAAGAGGAGGGGGGGCACTTGTAAGGCGCAGTGAGTGTATTAACACAGTGAGTAATATAAAAAGCGCTATTATCTGGGAGTTTATTTTCCAGTGTCAGTTGGCGCTGGGTGTGTGCTGGCATACTCTCTCTCTGTCTCTCCAAAGGGCCTTATTGGGGAACTGTCTCCTTATAGCTTTTATCCCTGTGTGTGTGGGGGTGTCAGTACGAGTGTGTCGGCATGTCTGATGCGGAAGGCTCAGCTAAGGAGGAGGTGGAGCAGATGATTGTGGTGTCTCCGTCGGCAACGCCGACTCATGATTGGATGGACATGTGGAATGTTTTAAATGCAAATGTCACCTTATTACATAAGAGATTGGACAAAGCAGAGTCCAGGGAAAAAGCAGGGAGTCAATCCATGGCTTCGGCTGGGTCACCGGGCCCTTCTGGGTCTCAGAAACGTCCCCTATCCCAAATAGCAGACACTGATACCGACACAGATTCTGACTCCAGTGTCGACTACGATGAGGCGAGGTTACACCTAAGGGTGGCCAAAAGTATTCCTTATATGATTCTTGCAATAAAAAATGTTTTGCACATCACAGATGACCCCCCCGGTCCCTGACACGAGGCTGCGCATGTATAAGGAAAAGAAACCTGAGGTAACCTTTCCCCCATCCCATGAGCTTAACGAGTTATTTGAAAAAGCTTGGGAAACTCTGGATAAAAAACGGCAGATTCCCAAGAGGATTCTTATGGCGTATCCTTTCCCTGCTCAGGACAGGGTACGTTGGGAATCCTCACCCAGGGTGAACAAGGCTTTAACACGCCTGCCCAAGAAAGTGGCGCTACCGTCTCCGGACACGGCAGCCCTCAAGGATCCTGCTGATCGCAGACAGGAAACTACTTTAAAGTCTATTTATGCGCATACAGGTGCTTTGCTTAGACCGGCAATAGCATCGGCATGGGTGTGTAGTGCATTTGCAGCTTGGACAGATACCTTGTCAGCTGACCTTGATACCCTAGATAGGGATACCATTTTATTGACCTTAGGCCACATTAAAGACGCAGTCTTATATATGAGGGACGCTCAGAGAGACGTTGGGCTGCTGGGTTCGAGAGCCAACGACATGGCGATTTCTGCTAGGCGAGCCCTGTGGACCCGCCAATGGACGGGTGATGCTGACTCAAAGAAGCATATGGAGGTTTTGCCATACAAAGGTGAAGTTTTATTTGGGGAAGATCTCGTGGACCTGGTTGCCACAGCTACTGCGGATAAATCTACCTTTTTGCCTTTTGTTCCCCCGCAGAAAAAGAAAACTCCACAATATCAGATGCAGTCCTTTCGGTCGCATAAGTCCAGAAGAGGTCGGGGCTCATCTTTCCTCGCCAGAGGTAAGGGTAGAGGAAAGAGAGCACCTGCTCCGGCTAGTTCCCAGGAGCAGAAGTCCTCACTGGCTTCTACTAAATTCACCGCATGACGCTGGGGCTTCACTGAGGGAGTCCGCACCGGTGGGGGCACGTCTTCGACTCTTCAGCCAGGTCTGTGTTCTGTCAGACGTGGATCCTTGGGCGATGGATATTGTATCCCAAGGCTACAAACTGGAATTCGAAGAGGTGCCCCCTCGCCGATTTTTCAAGTCGGCCTTGCCAGCTTCTCCCCCAGAGAGGGAAGTAGTGTTCGCTGCAATTCAAAAGCTGTATCAACAGCAAGTTATTGTCAAGGTTCCCCTAGTCCAACAGGGGAAAGGGTACTATTCGACCCTGTTCGTGGTCCCGAAGCCGGATGGTTCGGTCAGACCCATTTTAAATCTAAAATCCCTAAACCTGTACTTGAAAAAGTTCAAATTCAAGATGGAATCTCTCCGGGCTGTGATCTCCGGTCTGGAAGGGGGGGGATTTTATGGTAATAGAAAATAATCCCTCTCTTGGCGCCGCACAAAAAGAGCTGCAAATGAAAAGCACCAAATAGACCACCAATCTATCACAACCTGCAAGAAAGAAAAAGATACTCTCACTTTTGCGCTCAATGTACCAGAAGTCCAAGTTTGTCCCAGTAGACAGATGTCATCCAATCAATATGAAAGGATGAAGGTGTTGATATAGTCCCAGATAGGAAGTTCATACATCCACCTCTTTTTCAAAGGCACCCCGTGTGGTATACAGGAATTAAGGTGATGAACTCTTACATGTATGCTTACTTCTATAAGCGTGTTGAAGGCACACAAACGGATGAACCCCGTTATTTCTCGTGCCAAATAAAAAGCCAGAGATATAATCCAATTAGGAAAAAAACACTCCTTTTAATATCAGAGTAGAATAAAAGTGGGAAGCAAAACAGTCATACCATATGGGGAAAGTCAAGTTGGTATTCAGTTAACAGCAAAGGATCCGGATATCAATTACTGATATATCCCCACTATGGATAGGCTGATATGCGACCCACCAAATACACTGTGTCGACGCGTTTCGACGCTATGCAGGGAGGAGATCAGACAGGACACGCTGCACTCCAGGGTTTGTCACACTGTGAATCTTGAAAAAGACGCTGCATAGAGTTCATCACCTTAATTCCTGTATACCACACGGGGTGCCTTTGAAAAAGAGGTGGATGTATGAACTTCCTATCTGGGACTATATCAACACCTTCATCCTACGTGTTACACAGTGGTGAAAGATCCATCTTCGTTGCAGGATTACACTATGTTGTATTTCTATTTTTATTTTTCATATTGATTGGATGACATCTGTCCACTGGGACAAACTTGGACTTCTGGGACATTGAGCGCAAAAGTGAGGGGATTTTATGGTGTCACTCGACATAAAGGATGCATACCTTCATGTCCCCATATATCCTTCTCATCAGGCGTACCTGAGATTCGCTGTACAGGACTGTCATTACCAGTTTCAGACGTTGCCGTTTGGGCTTTCCACGGCCCCGAGGATTTTCACCAAGGTGATGGCGGAGATGATGGTGCTCCTGCGCAGGCAGGGAGTCACAATTATCCCATACTTGGATGATCTCCTGATAAAAGCAAGATCGAGAGATCAATTGCAGAAGAGCGTGTCGCTCTCCCTGAGAGTGCTACAACAACACAGTTGGCTTCTCAATCTGCCAAAGTCACAATTGATTCCAACGACTCGACTATCATTCCTAGGCATGATTCTGGACACGGAGCAGAAGAGGGTTTTTCTCCCGATGGAAAAAGCCCAGGACCTCCAGAACATGGTCAGAGACTTGCTAAAACCAAAAAGAGTGTCTGTTCATCAATGCACTCGTGTTCTGGGGAAAATGGTGGCAGCCTACGAGGCCATCCCCTACGGCAGGTTTCATGCAAGGACGTTTCAGTGGGACCTCCTGGACAAGTGGTCCGGGTCCCATCTACTAATACATCAGAAGATAAGCCTGTCCTCACGGGCCAGGGTGTCTCTCCTGTTGTGGCTGCAAAGTGCTCACCTTCTAGAGGGTCGCAGGTTCGGCATTCAGGACTGGGTTCTGGTGACCACGGACGCGAGCCTCCGAGGATGGGGAGCAGTCACACAAGGAAGAAATTTTCAGGGGCTATGGTCAAGCCAGGAGGCTTGTCTACACATCAATGTACTGGAATTGAGGGCCATATACAACGACCTACGACAAGCGGAGGATCTTCTACACGACCTGCCGGTTCTGATTCAATCAGACAACGTCACAGCCGTGGCTCATGTAAACCGCCAAGGCGGGACAAGGAGCAGAGTGGCAATGGCGGAAGCCACCAGGATTCTTCGCTGGGCGGAAAATCACGTAAGCGCTCTGTCAGCGGTCTTCATTCCGGGAGTGGACAACTGGGAAGCAGACTTCCTCAGCAGACACAATCTACATCCAGGAGAGTGGGGACTTCATCAAGAAGTTTTTACAGAGATAACAAGTCTTTGGGGAATTCCTCACATAGACATGATGGCGTCAAACCTCAACAAGAAGCTTCGGAGGTATTGTGCCAGGTCAAGGGACCCTCAGGCAGTAGCGGTGGATGCCCTGGTGACACCTTGGGTAGTTTCAGTCGTTCTATGTGTTCCCCTCTCTTCCTCTCATCTCAAAAATATTGAGAATCATACGACAAAAAAGAGTAAAAACAATACTCATTGTTCCAGATTGGCCTCGAAGATCCTGGTATTCAGATCTTCAGGAGATGCTCACAGGGGATCCCTGGCCTCTTCCTCTCAGGGAGGACCTGTTACAACAGGGGCCCTGCGTGTTCCAAGACTTACCATGGTTACGTTTGACGGCATGGCGGTTGAACGCCGAATCCTAGCTGGGAAAGGTATTCCGGAGGAAGTCATCCCTACTCTGATAAAGGCTAGGAAGGACGTGACGGCAAAACATTATCACCGTATCTGGAGGAAGAATGTTTCTTGGTGTGAAGCCAAGAATGCGCCTACGGAAGATTTCCATCTGGGCCGTTTTCTCCACTTTCTACAGACAGGAGTGGATATGGGCCTAAAATTAGGCTCCATTAAGGTATAGATTTCGGCCCTGTCTATTTTCTTTCAGAAGGGATTGGCTTCTCTCCCAGAAGTCCAGACTTTTGTAAAGGGAGTGCTGCACATCCAGCCTCCTTTTGTGCCCCCAGTGGCACCTTGGGACCTTAACGTGGTGTTACGGTTCCTGAAGTCTCACTGGTTTGAACCTCTTCAAACGGTTGAATTTAAATTTCTCACTTGGAAGGTGGTCATGCTGTTGGCCTTGGCATCTGCAAGGCGGGTGTCCGAATTGGCGGCCTTGTCTTACAAGAGCTCCTATTTGATCTTCCATGTGGATAGAGCAGAGTTGAGGACTTGTCCTCAATTTTTGCCTAAGGTGGTTTCTTCATTTCATATGAACCAACCTATTGTGGTTCCTGTGGCTACGAGTGACTTGGAGGATTCCAGGTCCCTAGATGTAGTCAGGGCCTTAAAAATCTATGTAGCCAGGACGCACTGTTTGTCCTGTATGCAGCCAACAAAGTTGGCGCTCCTGCTTCGAAACAAACTATTGCTCGCTGGATCTGTAACACGATTCAGCAGGCTCATTCTACAGCAGATTGCCGTTAACAAATTTGGCAAAGGCCCATTCCACTAGGAAGGTGGCCTCTTCTTGGGCGGCTGCCCGAGGCGTCTCGGCATTACAGCTTTGCCGAGCTGCTACCTGGTCAGGTTCAAACACTTTTGCAAAGTTCTATAAGTTTGATACCCTGGCTGATGAGGACCTTGCGTTTGCTCAGTCGGTGCTGCAGAGTCGTCCGCACTCTCCCTCCCGGTCTGGAGCTTTGGTATAAACCCCATGGTCCTTACGGAGTCCCCAGCATCCTCTAGGACGTAAGAGAAAATAAGATTTTAAACCTACCGGTAAATCTTTTTCTCCTAGTCCGTAGAGGATGCTGGGCGCCCGTCCCGGTGCGGAAAAAATCTGCAAGGCTTGTATATAGTTATTGCTTACATAAGGGTTATGTTACAGTTGAGATCAGTCTTTAGCTGATACTGTTTTGTTCATACTGTTTACTGGTTGCGTATGTTTCCAGGTTGTACGGTGTGGATGGTGTGGGCTGGTATGAATCTTGCCCTTAGATTTACAAAATCCTTTCCTCGTATTGTCCATCTCCTCTGGGCACAGTTTCTCTAACTGAGGTCTGGAGGAGGGGCATAGAGGGATGAGCCAGTGCACACCCATTCTAAAGTTCTTTATAGTGCCCATATCTCCTGTGGAGCCCGTCTATACCCCATGGTCCTTACAGAGTCCCCAGCATCCTCTACGGACTAGGAGAAAAAGATTTACCGGTAGGTTTAAAATCTTATTTTTTTCTTTTTACTATCATCGACACGCACCGCCAAGGGGTGCCAAGGAAAGCCATGGGCTTCACCCTTGCCAGGGGGATCCTAGGGAGGGGAAACCCCCGTTTTTAGGAATCCCAAGGCTGGGGTGTGACTAGTTTGGGGGGGGGGGAATGTTTTGGGCAGGGGCACCAATATAACCATGTTCCCTGGCTGTGGCATTACACCCACCGCTAGTAAGAGCCCTTTTTGGGGTGGGGGGCAGGGAGGGGGGACACGCATTTTTTTTTTTATACAATGAAACCATTAATTCACTTTAAACACAGAAGTGTTACAACTGAAGAATTCTTTTCTTTGACGAATTTGTGTTCTCAAAAAATCTTCAGGACAGTGACCCTTGTACACCTGAGTTTGAGACTCGTAGAACTCACCAGCAGGTCTTCTTGCCTATAATAGCTGCTTTTCCCATAAGGCAAAACGTGCCTGGTGGTAGTACGAACTCAATCCCAAGTGACCCAAATCAATACCTGTAAAGTAGAAGACACTAATGGGCCCTACACACTGGGCGATAATACTGAAAGATATGATCGATCTCGTTCATTAATGAAAGAGATACCGTTCATATCTTTCAGTTTGGAGGCACCAGCGATGAACGATGCGCGGCCCCGCGCTCGTTCATCGCTGGTGCCCCGACGCTTGTGCATGCAGGCCAATATGGACGAGATCGTCCATATTTGCCTGCACTGCTATGGAGCCGGGTGACGGGGGATTGAAGTAACTTCACTCCCCCGTCACTGCCTCCCCTCAGCCGGGTCGCCCGTCGGCCATATACGCCGTCGGTCAGCTCGGCGGCGGATCGCAACACGTGTAGGGCCCATAAAACTAACCAAAATATGAAGACTAGGGAATACAAGTCAGGAGAAAAGACAACACTGCGGAGAGGAAGGAGACCAGAAAACCATGAGAAGTATGTTTGGCGTGTTTAGAGTATGAATGAGGAAGAGGATTTTACTGAAGAGAATGAGGATAAACAATATACACTTTAACACAGAACTCTCCCAAACTCTGGGCAACTTTCGGGTGAAGGGATGAAAAACGATGAAAAAGCCGTGAGTAAAATTGCTAATCCAATGAGAGTCACAGCACAGCTGGACTCCCCTAATTACCAACTCTTTGCAGCTATGTTGCTGCATGTCCACCAGCCTCCTGACTTACACAAGAGACACAGAACTCTCCCAAACTCTGGGCAACTTTCGGGTGAAGGGAGTACATAAAATATGCAAGCAAACAATACACTAGAGAAAGAACACCAAAGAGAGAGAACCACTGTCAGTGGGATTACTGAAGGTATGCAGGAGATATAGGGGGTAATTCTGAGTTGATAGCAGCAGGAACTTTGTTAGCAGTTGGGCAAAACCATGGGGGTCATTCCGAGTTGTTCGCTCGGTAAAAATCTTCGCATCGCAGCGATTTTCCGCTTAGTGCGCATGCGCAATGTTCGCACTGCGACTGCGCCAAGTAAATTTGCTATGCAGTTAGCAATTTTACTCACGGCTTTTTCATCGTTCTGGCGATCGTAATGTGATTGACAGGAAATGGGTGTTACTGGGCGGAAACAGGCCGTTTTATGGGCGTGTGGGAAAAACGCTACCGTTTCCGGAAAAAACGCAGGAGTGGCCGGAGAAACGGGGGAGTGTCTGGGCGAACGCTGGGTGTGTTTGTGACGTCAAACCAGGAACGACAAGCACTGAAATGATCGCAGATGCCGAGTAAGTCTGGAGCTACTCAGAAACTGCTACGAGGTGTGTAATCGCAATATTGCGAATACATCGTTCGCAATTTTAAGATGCTAAGATTCACTCCCAGTAGGCGGCGGCTTAGCATGAGCAAATCTGCTAAAATCCGCTTGCGAGCGAACAACTCGGAATGACCCCCCATGTGCACTACAGGGGAGGCAGATATAACATGTGCAGAAAGAGTTAGATTTGGGTGGGGTGTGTTCAATCTGCAATCTAAATTGCAGTTTAAAAATAAAGCAGCCAGTACTTACCCTGCACAGAAACAAAATAACCCACCCAAATCTAACTCTCTCTGCACATGTTATATCTGCCTCCCCCTGCAGTGCACATGGTTTTGCCCAATTGCTAACAAACTTGCTGCTGCGATCAACTCAGGATTACCCCCATAGATAGCAGAGGAAACACAAGACTGTATAGCAAGAAGACGAGTAATATTAGCAGAAATAACAAAAGCAACAAGACAGATTATGCAACTGACGCAGAGTTGGTTGCTGATAATTATGTAACTGACACAGAGCTGGACACAGGAATACTGCAGTGTTGGATGCTGATAATTATGCAATTGACACTGAGCTGAACACAGGAACACTGCAGATTTGGATGCTAACAATTATGCAAGTGACACAGAGCTGGACACAGGAATACTGCAGAAGGACGGTAGAAGAATCACCAAACAAAGATATCCACGGCTAGTACTAGAACCTAGAGACAAGGCTCCTGCTGTATCCAGGAACTATGACCAGCAGGGAGTGAGAGGCAGACAACACATACAGTATATAGGAGACAAGAGCCAATGAGAGTCACAGCACAGCTGGACTCCCCTAATTACCAACTCTTTGCAGCTATGTTGCTGCATGTCCACCAGCCTCCTGACTTACACAAGAGACAACAGGCTACAGTAGGGGTGGGCAAAATACGGCCCGCGGGCCGGATGCGGCCCGCAAACCGATCCTGCCCGGCCCACTGCCTCCCACCAGCGAGCAATGACAAGCGGCCCGACCGGCTGAGCTGCTTGTCATTGCTCTGCACTGCAGTACCTCCAAGCTGCCAGCGGCGCCTCTCTCCCCTGATGCTCCTGCTGCTGCGTTGTAGCAGCCTCCTCCAGAGTCCCCAGTGACAACGGCTGTGTTCAGCCGAGAAGGGGGCGGGGCTACGTGCTGGTGAGGGGGCGGGGCTACACGGGACCTCAGGGGGCGGGGCTACCCGGGACAAGAGCCAGACTGCTACAGATCCATCCTTCCTGCCACTGCCAGCCAGATCAGTAAGTTAATGGGAAAAGTGAAAGAAAGTGTGTGTGTGTGTGTGTGTGTGTGTGTGTGTGTGTGTGATAGTGTGCATATATTTGTGTGTGCGGGCAGTGGCGTCAGACTGTTTTTAGGTTTGGGGGAGAGATCTTTAGCTCTCGCTGTATCAACCCCTCCCGTGTTCTGTCACCATGTCACCCCCATGTTCTGTCACTATGTCACCCCCCCCGTGTTTTGTCACTGTGTCACCCCCCCCCCGTGTTCTGTCACTATGTCACACACCCCCGTGTTCTGTCACTGTCACCCCCCCGTGTTCTGTCACTATGTCACACACCCCCGTGTTCTGTCACTATGTCACACCCCCCGTGTTCTATCACTGTGTCACCTCCCCGTGTTCTGTCACTGTGTCACCTCCCCGTGTTCTGTCACTGTGTCACCTCCCCGTGTTTTGTTACTGTGTCACCTCCCTGTGTTCTGTCACTGTGTCACCTCCCCGTGTTCTGTCACTGTGTCACACCCCCCATGTTCTGTCACTGTGTCACCTCCCCGTGTTCTGTCACTATGTCACACCCCCCGTGTTCTGTCACTGTGTCACCTCCCCGTGTTCTGTCACTGTGTCACACCCCCGTGTTCTGTCACTGTGTCACCTCCCCGTGTTCTATCGCTGTCAACCCCACCATGTTCTGTCACCATGTCACACCCCCCGTGTTCTGTCACTGTCTCCCCCACCGTGTTCTGTCACCCCCCCCTCCCCATGTTCTTTCACTGTGTCACACCCCCCGTGTTCTGTCACCGTGTCACACATCCGTGTTCTGTCACTGTCACCCCCACCGTGTTCTGTCACTGTGTCACAACCCCCGTGTTCTGTCACTGTCACCCCCCCTACCCGTGATCTGTCACCGTGTCACCCCCACCATGTTCTGTCACTGTCACCCCCCTCCCCGTGTTCTTTCACTGTGTCACACCCTTGTGTTCTGTCACTGTGTCACCTCCCCGTGTTCTGTCACTGTGTCACCTCCCCGTGTTCTGTCACTGTGTCACACCCCCCGTGTTCTGTCACTGTGTCACCTCCCTGTGTTCTGTCACTGTGTCACACCCCCCGTGTTCTGTCACTGTGTCACCTCCCCGTGTTCTGTCGCTGTCAACCCCACCATGTTCTGTCACCATGTCACCCCCCCGTGTTCTGTCACTGTCACCCCCACCGTGTTCTGTCACCCCCCCTCCCCGTGTTCTTTCACTGTGTCACACCCCCCGTGTTCTGTCACCGTGTCACACATCCGTGTTCTGTCACTGTCACCCCCACCGTGTTCTGTCACTGTGTCACACCCCCCGTGTTCTGTCACTGTCACCCCCCTCCCCGTGTTCTGTCACCGTGTCACCCCCACCATGTTCGGTCACTGTCACCCCCCCCCCTCCCCGTGGTCTTTCACTGTGTCACACCCCCGGTGTTCTGTCACCGTGTCACACATCCGTGTTCTGTCACTGTCACCCCCCCTCCCCGTGTTCTGTCACCGTGTCACACCCCCCATGTTCTGTCACCCCCCCCCCCCGTGTTCTGTCACCCCCACCGTGTTCTGTCACTGTGTCACCCCCACCGTGTTCTGTCACTGTGTCACCCCCACCGTGTTCTGTCACTGTGTCACCCCCACCGTGTTCTGTCACTGTGTCACCCCCACCGTGTTCTGTCACCGTGTCACACCTTTCCCCAGGGGCCATAAGACACTGGATAATTTGCTTGCTGCACAATAATTATCCTGAATAAAATGTTAATGTGTAAAAAGGCTCTCTACCTGCCGTAATGTGTGTAAAAGGGGCTCTACCTGGTGTAATGTGTGTAAGTGGCGCTGTATGGCGCAATTTGAATAATGGAGACTATTGTGCAGCCTAATATGAATCTGTATTATTTTTTGCCCACACCCCTTCCACATGAAGCCACGTCCCTATATTTTTGGCAAGTGGGGCGAGCTGCTATTTTGTATGTGGCCCTCGGATACTGACAGGAAATGTCCAGTGGCCCCTCAGCTGAAATAATTGCCCACCCCTGGGCTACAGTCTCGAACTGAAGCATTCCAAATAGGTGTGCTGCTACACGTAGTAGCCAGCTTCCAGGTTGCTAGGAGACAACCAGGAAAACAAATAGAAATGAGCAGCAGCAGCAGCGACTCATCACAAAAACTCTGCGCTGATCTCATTGATCCATGCAGGCTTCACATCAGATACACTTATTTTTTTCAGTGCATTTGCCTAGTGAATTGTGAGATTTTGCAAAAATTATTCTTCGTAAATTTGCGATCTTCATTGATACCAATGTTATTCTGACGATGGTTGTTCTGAAGGTGATTTGCTGCAGTTTGGTTTGCAAATTCATTTTTGACGTGATTTCTATGTGATTTGGTCTTTTGAAATTTTGCAAATCGCAAATTTACTGAAGAGGGGCAAATCGATATTTAGTAATTTACCCTCATGTCTTTTAAGGCCTCATTTAAGGTACAGTATGACACACTTTGTGCCCTGCTCGTACATGTGATCAAACAGGTGCAAAGATTGTTGTCTTACATGTTATTTTGAGTTACTGGTACATCAAGATTTGTCCAGCTCAAGACAGAGATGTGTTTCTATTTCAGATTTATGGATCTATAAATGTATGCCCAAAGAGTATAGAATTGCATGTTGAAAGTATTTGTTATCAAACAAAGTGAAAGTGAGAAATTGAGAGTATGTCCTATTTGGGGACTGTTATATTGGGTTCTTTCTGGACCTCACCGCGCCCAGCACAAGTTCTGTATATGTGCCAGGAATCAGCAGCTTAACGACCAGTCGTGAGAGAATAATCAACACACAGGCAAGGGGTGGTTTCAGATATTCTCTAATGTGTATCAATTTCAGTTACAGTTATATAGCACTCTGGTTACTTTCTGTTCCATTACCCCCCAACAAGCCCACTCACTAGATATTCTGCCTAGCAATAAGATAAGAAGCTGCATCTGTTAGCTTTCTGTAGTCTTGCACAGCCTGGCACAGGAATTTGCACATACTAGCCTTGAAACTGTTTCAAGGAAAAGATGTTTCTCTTAAACTAAACATTCCTTGTCTCTTGCGAATCACGTAGTTAAAGCAAATAGGTTCATGAATATCATACAGTTTATAGAAATTGGCTGCCGTGTTACAAAATGGCGGCTGCACATTGAGAACATATTGTTAATTTTCTCAGGGCCTTATACTGTATCTAATAGAGTGTTAAGCTCAATGGAGACCCCCTGCTCCCCCCCAGCCCCACCCCCACAAACACACACACACAAATGCAAAGAGAGAATAGAAAGTAAATTACTCTAATTAATTTAAAGCAATGTACCTCTAAAGGTTGGGAAATTCATTAATAGTGAACAAAAATAGAAAACCTTGAGGAACACGCTACCATATTAGGATAGATATGTCTCTATAACTGAGCTTGCAGAATGTGATTGACCGCATTATAGAATGGATTTTCATAAATTAGGTATGTCCATCGACCATCAAAGGTTATCAACTATCAATGGTTTGATAACGATGGTCCATGGTTTTTCTATTAATGGTGGTGATCAGATGGTTCTCCAGCAACATTGATGACAGGGTTGCAATGTTTTTATTTTCTCCCCTGGCATGTGGAGTACGACACTTAGCACCGTATCCTTCCCCAATTGGCTCACCACTCATGTCCTACCTCCCACTGTGTTATAGCTGTTGCCTGCACTGTGATAGTTCCTGATGGAAGCTGGTTCTTTGGATATACAGGTTTTAATGAGACGCACAAGGTGACACTAGTCCCAACAAATGCAGGTTATCAAGAAACAAATTCAATTATACTTAGCTCAGTGTAGTATTCAGTTTGGTATCCCAGAGAGTCAGTTTGATAAAGCACCTTTGCATGCAATCTCAGGTTCCTAAATGAGGCTGCTGCTAACTTGCAAATGGCATCTTATATACCCTGATCTTTGGAATAGCTCCATAATAAGCATTTTAAAAGGTACAACATTCAACAAGAAACTACACATGAATAGTAAGAGACAGTAGGAATCCATGTTGCCTCAATTATAAGTATAAGCAATAATATAATTTACACTTTATATACCTGGATTAGTGCAAGTATATCCAATATTTAACTATACTTGCAACTCAAACATTTGTCTATCTGGTCACATACGAACCAGACAGTGATCTATGTCCTTTCTTGGGAAACACACTTTTCTGTCAAAACACACTTTTAAATCCGCTTGTAGTATATAAGCATTTAACCCTAACTGTCCTATAAAAGACACCATTCTATATCCATATGGCAGTGATGTTAATGGTCAGTTTATCCACTCCCCTCTTATTAACACTGAGCTTTTTACTTTGACAATAACATCAACAACCTGTCATCATAAAAAACATTAACACGCCTCTTATATCTAGATGTATCTATCTCACCTGCTTCTATTAGCTGGTGACATTTCACCATATCCAGGCCCCAATCACTTGCTCCACTCACATTCACCTGATTAGCAGCAATATAGAAATCCAGCTGACCTCATAAACATCACATGTCTCCCATCACCCTCCAAGTCACTAAAATGTGCCTTATGGATTGCATGCTTTGTTTGTAACAAATTCACATCCATCCATGACCTCTTCATAACAGCTTCAACCTGCTGTCTATAATAGCAACCTGGCTCACACAACCAGATACAGCCTCCCCTGCAGCACTGTCTATCCCAATCTTTCACATACACAGTTCTACCACAGGTTCCATCACTCACATTCACATAATTTGAAGTATAGTCTATCAGGATTTGCACTCCTTTTTTTCTCTGCGTGTTGCAGCTATCTATTGCCAACCTGGGTAACCCAAACAATTTCTAGAACATATTTATGAGACAAATTGTTCCTAGAAAGAGATCAGGGAACAAAGAAGTAAACCTCTTTGTGGGGGCACTCTTTATATATTAATGTAATTATTATTTAAAACGTAACTTTTATTCTTATCAAATAAAATATAGTGTTTATCCTTTCCTTAGCAGGGTTTTTTGAGATTTTTGTATATTTTTATTTGTTTAAAAATACTCAAGAGAATAAATCCAAAAACAAAAAGGTAGATATTTTAAATCCCTAAGGTAGAGGTTTTATATCTTAATAATTCAGACCTCTATATGCGGGTTACCCACGGGTGAAAATATAAGAGACTGTATAATGAATAGAAAATTCACAGCCAATCAAAAAAGATAATAGAAAAATTTATATTTGTAAAAAAAGTGGTCAGAAAATAATATTTTGACCACAATGGCACTTTAGTAATTTAAACGGGGCAGCCTGCCTACAGCATATTTCCCAAAGTATAAACAGAAAGAATTGTATTGTTTTTTGTATCTACCGTATATACTCGAGTATAAGTCGACCCGAATATAAGCCGAGGCACCTAATTTTACCACAAAAACCTGGGAAAACTCATTGACTCGAGTATAAGCCTAGGGTGGGAAATGCAGATCTAGCCGTACACAGCCCTCATACTGCCAGATATGCCCCACAGTGCCAGATATGCCCTCATGCTGCCAGATATGCCCCACAGTGCCAGATATGCCCTCATGCTGCCAGATATGCCCCACAGTGCCAGATATGCCCTCATGCTGCCAGATATGCCCCACAGTGCCAGATGTGCCAGATGTGCCCTCATGCTGTCAGATGTGCCCTCATGCTGCCAGATATGCCCCACAGTGCAAGATATGCCCTCATGCTGCCAGATATGCCCCACAGTGCCAGATATGCCCCACAGTGCCAGATATGCCCCACAGTGCCAGATATGCCCCACAGTGCCAGATGTGCCCTCATGCTGCCAGATATGCCCCACAGTGCCAGATGTGCCCTCATGCTGCCAGATATGCCCCACAGTGCCAGATGTGCCCTCATGCTTCCAGATATGTCAGATATGCCCCACAGTGCCAGATGTGCCCTCATGCTGCCAGATATGCCCCACAGTGCCAGATGTGCCCTCATGCTGCCAGATATGCCCCACAGTGCCAGATGTGCCCTCATGCTGCCAGATGTGCCCTCATGCTGCCAGATATGCCCCACAGTGCCAGATGTGCCCTCATGCTGCCAGATATGTCAGATATGCCCCACAGTGCCAGATGTGCCCTCATGCTGCCAGATATGCCCCACAGTGCCAGGAAGGGTACTTACCCTCCATCGCTCCCGCGTTGTCTTCTGAAGGAGGGACACGGAGGGCACAGCGCGTGGCTCTCCTATGTCCCTCCTGCGTCTCCGTCTCCGGCGGCGTATGTGTGTTAAATGAAGTGCCGGTTCGTGAGCCAATCAGAGCTCACGAACGGGCAGTTCATTTAACACACACACACGCCGCCGGAGACGGAGACGCAGGAGGGACACAGGAGAGCCGCGCGCTGTGCCCTCCGTGTCCCTCCTTCCACTGACTCGAGCACAAAAAAACGTGCTGAAAAAGTCGGCTTATACTCTAGTATATACGGTAAGCAGTGGGAGAGCTAGGTACACCAATTGATATTAATGTCGGATTATCAATCACGTCTTAGTTTCCAACATACTCATAAAGTACCCTATTGTTGAATTTCATTAAAGACATAGGGCCTGAATGCCGCTAGCAATAATCATGTATTACCCAGAGTAGGACAACAAATATTTTCTGTTTAAAGCCCTGTTAACAGAGTGTCATCGCAGGGCTTGGCAAGTACCGCCGTGCGGACGAGAGCACACATTGGAGGTCATTCCGAGTTGTTCGCTCGCAAGGCGATTTTAGCAGAGTTGCTCACGCTAAGCCGCCGCCTACTGGGAGTGAATCTTAGCATCTTAAAATTGCGAACGAAGTAATCGCAATATTGCGATTACACACCTCGTAGCAGTTTCTGAGTAGCTTCAGACTTACTCGGCATCTGCGATCAGTTCAGTGCTTGTCATCCCTGGTTTGACGTCACAAACACACCCAGCGTTCGCCCAGACACTCCTCCGTTTCTCCGGCCACTCCTGCGTTTTTTCCAGAAACGGTAGCGTTTTTTCCCACACGCCCATAAAACGGCCTGTTTCCGCCCAGTAACACCCATTTCCTGTCAATCACATTACGATCGCCAGACCGATGAAAAAGCCGTGAGTAAAATTACTAAGTGCATAGCAAATTTACTTGGCGCAGTCGCAGTGCGGACATTGTGCATGCGCATTAAGCGGAAAATCGCTGCGATGCGAAGATTTTTACCGAGCGAACAACTCGGAATAAGGGCCATTATACCTAGCGGGGAGAGAGTGTCCCCGTGTGAAGCAGCCGCGGCAAGTGTCTCCGTCAGTGCCGATGGTCCGGTCCCAGTGACGTGTTGCGGGATTTCCGGAAGTAGCGTCACATGACGCTCAAGAACAGGTGCTGGACGTACGTTTCACCCTCTACAGGGGCTTGATCACCATCTGCCTGGAGCTTTTCTCTTTTTTTCTCTTCCCAATAGGAAACAGATAATTACTTGCAAAATGCCCACATAATAAGATCTACTGTTTATTGGAAGGTTATATCCATCAGCTTTCTTCCTGTTTGCTTTATCTCTAGCTGGAATACCGATTGATTATACATCCTCATTAGGCCTGTTTTATTTACAGGGAATTATAAATAATTGTTTGCAATACGTTTGAATATTGTATACTCTTGTGGGGTCCTTTTTTCCTTCCTTTTTTTCTCCTTTAAACAGAAAATATTTGTTGTCCTACTCTGGGTAATACATGATTATTGCTAGCGGCATTCAGGTCCTATGTCTTTAATGAAATTGAACAATAGGGTACTTTTTGAGTATGTTGGAAACTAAGACGTGATTGATAATCCGACATTAATATCAATTGGTGTACCTAGCTCTCCCACTGCTTAGATACAAACAATACAATTCTTTCTGTTTATACTTTGGGAAATATGCTGTAGGCAGGCTGCCCCGTTTTGGATTACTAAAGTGCCATTGTGGTCAAAATATTATTTTCTGACCACTTTTTTTTACAAATATAAATTCTTCTATTATCTTTTTTGATTGGCTGTGAATTTTCTATTCATTATACAGTCTCTTATATTTTCACCTGTGGGTAACCCGCATATAGAGGTCTGAATTATTAAGATATTAAACCTCTACCTTAGGGATTTAAAATATCTACCTTTTTGTTTTTGGATTTATTCTCTTTAGTATTTTTAAACAAATAAAAATATACAAAAATCTCAAAAAAATCTCAAAAAAACCCTGCTAAGGAAAGGATAAACACTATATTTTATTTGATAAGAATAAAAGTTACGTTTTAAATAATAATTACATTAATATATAAAGAGCGCCCCCACAAAGAGGTTTACTTCTTTGTTCCCTGATCTCTTTCTAGGAACAATTTGTCTCAGTGATTCATTTGTCATTTACCTCGGGGAGCACCACCAGCAGGTTGATTAAATCTAGATTATTTCCATTGACTATTTTCCATATTGCTGGCTTAGCATATATATTGTGAAACCGTTGATTTATATTTGACAATTGGTTGTGCAGGAACATTCCCCCTTTCTCTCCATAGAACATATCTATGCCTGGCTCCTTCACTTCTTCTCCTCTGACATCTCCACCATCATCATGGGTGATTTTGATATCGCTATTGATAGTCCAAAATCTGCTGCTCATGCCTCCAAACTACTCTCTCCTCTCTCGGCCTCTTCCAATGGACTGACTCCTCCACTCATCAGGAGGGCCACTGCCTTGATCTTGTATTCACCAGACTATAGACCTTATTCAGGTTTGTTAGCAATCCAAAAAAGCAAGCAAATGGGCAAAACCATGTTGCAATGCAGGTGGGGTAGATGTAATGTGCAGAGAGAGTTAGATTTGGGTAGGTTGTGTTCACACTGCAATCTAAATTGCAGTGAAAAAATTAACCAGCCAGTATTTACCCTGCACAGAAACATTATAACCTCGGGTGCACCAGCGCTAGGCCTGAGGGATCATAGGCTCCAGATTTGTATGAAGCCGCGATCCCTAGGGTTGATGTCAGTAGTGGGGAGTCAGATGCTCTCCTGGTTGCCCCTCTCTCCGGTTCATGACCTCCTAGTCTCCCACCATGAACTGTTTCCTGCTTCCGTCTCAGACGCTGTATACGTAGGGGACCCAATCGCAGCATAGACGGCTGTGTCACTGGTGCGTCCGTGTTCACTGAACGTCTGTGTTCACTAAAGGTTCATCAAACAGCAGTGTACACTAGTAGTATCTGGATCCACTCAGCATTCGCTAAGACATTGATCGGTCCTCGAAGCGATGCGAGTCTCCCTGTATCCCACTCTACTGAGTACGGGTTATACAGCACTAAGGTCTCTATCTACCTTTTGAGTACGAATAGTTAGATAAGTGCCTATTGCATATGAGTCTGTATACATTTACTGTTGTTTCTTTCGCATTTGCATCCGAATACATTAGATCTATTTAAAAAGTAATATGTTCTCCTACATGCTTAAAATGTAGTTGTAGTTGATGATGTGCTCGTATTGCTTAATATACTAATGTATAACATGTGACTGCTAGTGTGATTGCTGACTTTACTATATTTCTTTTTCATCCACTAGGGGTCACTGGAGTACTCTTGGGATATGGACGGCTTCCACAGGAAGTAGGCACTGAATGAATTAATTTTGAAACTACACCTCCCCTCCATATCCCTGAGTACCTCAGTGTTTTTTCTGTGCTCGACACAGTTAGTAGGCTTGTGGCTTTGCTGCCACAGAGGTCCACATTTCATTGGAATTTTTTCTAAGTTTTTTCTTTTTTCAACGATTTACCACATCCCTTCCCCCCTTCTAATAGGCGTGGGTCCGGGATAGTGAAGGCTGCTTTAGCAGCTGTGGGTGTCGGACCTCTCTAAAAAGAGCTCCCTCACTACCATGTGCAGGACTAAAACCTGCAGTAAAGGCTGGACGGAACTTACAGAGAAGGCCCGTCATAGCCCTCACCACAGGGTCCAGGTATGTTGAACGGGGCGGTCAGCTCACGCTGCCGCCCCACTGTGTGGGATACTGTGTGTGTGTGTGTGTGGTCCCCCGCCGCTCTGAGCTGCGTCAGCCACATGGTTTTATGCATAGGCCGCTCCATGAGTAACTTTGCTGCCACAGTGATGTTCCCTGCACACAGAAATGTCAGGGTCACTGGATAAAAGATCATGATTCAACTCTTATTGATAAAGGGAATACAGCAGCGCTGCATATGTATTACAATAGGCTATGAAGTCTTTGTTAAAACATGATACAAGTTACATGTGCAGGTTTGAGTGCAACATAAGATGTTTATTAAATCTGCCTACATAATTATAAGTCGGCACTTTGTGTTATACTGTGAGCATGGGGACATATTAACCATGCTTCCTGTTGTTTTCCTGTTGTATTTCCAGAAATTTCCTGTGTTACATCTCTCCTCCATTGAAGGCGCAGGGGAGTTAAGGGGAATTTGGGATCAGGCATATTGCTGGCGTGCACTGCACTTGGCCAGATATATATTTATAGAGACACCTTAGTGCTATTTACTGAGTCGTGCAAGTTGTCTGTCTTTGTTTTTTTTTTTTGTATTGTCTGTCTGCATTGGTAAGACACCAGCAATTACTAATAAGCAGTTTCCCTGCCATGTCTAAAACATGGGTATACACTTACTAATTATTTATTTCATAAACTGTTTATAATGATCCTAAAGACTGCAAATCTGAATCATGGCTGTGGCAGCCAAATACTGGCTTGGTTCACTGTTGTAAAGTAAGATATGTTATATCAATTGGTCAGCACATGGTGCTTATAAAACAGTATCTGTAGAGCACTGCAAAGCCTGCAGCAGCTTTGGCTTGATTCACTTGGCCACACCACACTGGATACGCCCAATCTCATCTGATTTTGGAAGCTAAGCAGTGTTGGGCCTGATTAGCCACCTGGGAGTACAAGGTGCTGTAGGTATTTTTAATCTACAGCCACACCAATCTGGATACGCCCAAACTCATCTGAGCTTGGAAGCTAAGCAATGTGCATAGTGTTTTGCCATCTGGGGGAAACTGGTGATCCAACTAGATTGCATACTAATACATGCTAGTTCAAACTGTTAAAAATAGCTCAGTTGGGGCTTACACTATCAATATAAACCTACCATAGGTTTATCAGTCAGGATAGCTCTCCAGAGGCTGCTCCCAAGAGCGCGCTCCCGGCGCCGGCCACTAGATAGGGCCCATTAACTAAGCTGTGGTTAAGCAGCAGTCATCTCAGGTTTTAAGCCTGTGTGAGCTCACATTTAGTTTCAGACTTCTAAAAAATGTATTATACCTCTGTATCAGGATATATCTGGATATTTGTATATGGGTATATAATATATATGTGTATGTATACATATATGGAATATATATATATATTTATTAAGGTCTGAGTATGTGTGAATATACATTGTTGTATGTTTGTGTAGATATATATATATATATATATATATATAATATGCTGACATTAAAAATCTATTTTGCAGTAAGCAAGACTAATTGGTCAGCACACAGTGCTTATTAAACAGTATCTGTTGAGCACGGCAAACATGGTGAGTTCAGGCCTCATCTGCAGCAGCTTTGCTTATTGTTTTTACAGGTGGCTCTGTAGCTAAGTGGTTAGGCTTTCAGGCCACAGTGAACATTGTGATTGCATGGACACTGGTTCAGATCCTGGTTTAACAGGTGTTAAAAAAAAAACAAAAAAAAAAACATGGTAGGACACCATTTTCTTTTAACGTTACTTCCTGGTTCTTTCCCGGAGGTTGCTGCTCTACAACACTTAGCATCTGGAGGAGCGGTGTGTTGTTAGGAGTTTAATTTATTAATTGTTTTTTGTACAGCATGACTCTACAGGAAGATTCACTATTGCTGGTAACCACATGCACGGTAATGCAGGTTAATACACACGTTACTTCCGTGGTGTACTTACTGGTTGGAGTACATGATCACTAAGTCTAATGCATAGTCAAACAAGCAGCTTCGCTGCAAAGTCGGTCACACAGTGTGTCGGACAAATACGAATCTGGGCCAAAGGCGCAATGTATAACGCATCTGACTATAGATAACAAGATTGTAGGTTCGTCTCCTACCTGGCTCATTTAAGTTGTCGTGATCGTATAGTGGTTAGTGCTCTGCGTAAAAACTGCACAGACAGACCCTTACCGGTCCTCTTTTGGGGGAATACGGGGGCATGTACTGCCTGAAAGGAAAAAAAAGAAAAAATTTATATTTTTTTTTTTACTGTTTCAGTTAGATTGTTGCGGTCGATTTACCGCCAGCCCTCATAGCACCAGGCCAGTGCGTCAGGTTCTCAGCGAAGGCTGAACGATTTCCAATGAGAGACAATTACAATTATTGGGTGTTTTACTACCTATCGGAGTGTACCCTACACAGCAGTAGGGCTGTTGCTTCGCCCTGCTTTGGTAAGGGTTTTGAGGTAACAAGGCTGTAGGGGCAGGGCACTCCAGTTCAGGTTTGCCCTAAATAAAGACCACCTTACACTTCTTGCTACCTACAGCTTCTTTGGACGTTGGCAGTTGGTTCTTGCGTTTTCAGCTTCGCTAGTGGCGCATAACGTCCACTTTGGCTACGTTCCTAACAGGCGGAGTCGGATTCCAAACGAGATAGATCGCAGACCAAGTGGGGGGGGGGGAAATCTGATTTCCTACCATTGTCTACGCGAATTCCTGAACGATTCCGTCTCAACGACTTCAATTCCTAGGCATGATTCTCGATACGGTAAATCAAAGAATTTACCTACCCGAACAGAAAGTACAGGTCATTCGTCATCTGGTACAATTAGTGCTCAAGCCACGCACAGTCGCGGTTCATTTGTGCATTCGCCTATTAGACACAATAGTGGCGGCTTTCGAAGCGCTTCAGTTCGGAGGACTTCACTCACGTCCTTTTCAATTGGATGTGCTCGCACAGTGGTCGGGCTCGCATCTGCAGATTTACCGCAGGGTGAGGTTGTCTCCAAGGGCCAGAGTGTCTCTACTCTGGTGGCTCAAAGTACAGAATCTAACCGCAGGGAAACGGTTCGGTGCCTGGAATTGGATAATTCTCACGGCGGACGCGAGTCTCAGAGGTTAGTGAGCTGTAGTTCAAAATTATCAGCTCCAGGGTCTCTGGGCGGTTCACGAAAGATTGCGGTCTATAAATGTCCTGGAACTCCGGGCAATTTACAATGCGCTACAACAAGCAGTGCACAGGCTGCAGGCTCAGGCTGTTCAGGTGCAGTCAGACAATGCGACGGCGGTCGCATACATCAACAAACAAGAAGGAACGAAAAGCCGTATGGCAATGCGGGAAGTAGCTTAAATCCTCTATTGGGCCGAGTATTACCAAATGATATTGTCGGCAGTAGTCATTCCGGGAGTGGACAACTGGGAGGCGGATTATCTCAGCCGTCTGAATTTTCAAGGAGAATGGGCATTAAATCCAGAAGTATTTCACATGCTGGTCCAGAAATGAAGTTACCCGCAGGTGGACCTGATGGCTTCTCGCCACAATCATCAAACGCCCCAGGTCGTGTCCAGAACGAGAGATCCAAAGGCAGTGGCAGTGGATGCTCTCACAATCACGTGGCCATACAGTCTCGTGTATCTGTTTCCACCATTTCCACTGCTCCCTCTGTGGCTAAAACGGATCAAAGGAGAGTCCGTCACAGTTATACTAGTGGCGCTTCTTTGGCCTCGGAGAGCTTGGTTCTCGGATCTCCGCGGTCTACTCGCAGTCGGTCTTTGGCCGCTCCCACTACGTTCTGACCTGTTTCAGCAGGGTCCGTTCCTTTACCCCGATTTAGCGCGGCCGCGTTTGACGGGGTGGCTGTTGAGACAGCCCTCTTAAGAAGAGAGGGCATTCCAGAATCGGTTATACCAACCATGTTACGAGCTAGGAAGCCGGTTACGGCAGCTCATTATTACAGAATTTGGCGTGCCTATGTAGGTTGGTGTGAAGCTCGGAAGTTTCCGACATCATCTTTTAAGTTATCCCGTCTTTTGTTATTTCTACAGATGGGGTTAGATAGAGGTCTGAGTTTATTCACACTTAAAGTGCAGATATCGGCGTTGTCCATTTATTTTCATGGTAGATTGGCCCTATTGCCGTCGGTTCACACCTTTATGCAGGGTGTCCTCAGAGTTCAGCCTCCATTCACTCCACCTACTGCGCCATAAGACTTGAATCTGGTTTTTAGATTTCTTACAGTCTTTTTATTATGAACCCTTACAACAAGTGGATATTAAATTTCTCAATTGGGAAAAAAAATTTCTTTTAGCCTTAGCGTCAGCAAGGCGTGTTTCAGATTTGGGTGCTTTGTCGTGCAAGCCACCGTATTTAGTGTTTCATGATGACAGAGCGGAACTCCGGACGAATTCCGCTTTTCTACCAAAGGTGGTGTCATCTTTTCACATCAATCAACCAATAGTAGTTCCTGTGTTACAGGAGACTCTGGTAGGTTGGATGTGGTACGCGCATTACGCATTTATGTATCCCGAACGTCGACCGTTCGTAAGACGGATACGTTGTTTGCTCTCTCTGATGCTGCCAAGATGAGTTGGCCAGCTTCTAGGCAGACCTTATCCAGTTGGATTAAACTGACCATACGTCAGGCTTACCTTCATGCTAGGTTACAGCCGCCTACATCAGTAACAGCTCATTCCACACGGGCTGTGGGAACATCATGGGCAGCGAGTCGTGGAGCTTCTACGACACAGCTTTGCCGGGCGGCCACATGGTCTTCGGTCCACATGTTTGTGCACCTCTACAAGTTTGATACGTTGGCGGCATCAGCATCTAGCTTTGGCCGCCTAGTGTTACAGGTGCCAAACAGCTCTCCCGCCCACGGGGGGAAACTTTGGTACGTCCCAAGAGATCTCCAGTGACCCCTAGTGGATGAAAAAGAAAATAGGATTTTGGTACTTACCAGGTAAATCCTTTTCTTTGAATCCATAGGGGGCACTGGACGCCCACCCAGAGCAGTTTACCTGGTTTGGGGTAGGTTCAGTAGATCTTATGGTAACACATTTTCACCGACTGGTTCAGATTAACAAGTTCTAATCAGTTATGGTGTCAACTGTTTAGTTGTCAGTAATGTTGTGTCAACTTTATTGTTGTCCGTTATGTTATATGTAATTCTACACTGTCAACCTCTCTATCGCTCCTGTTCGGCTCAGTAAAAAACACTGAGGTACTCAGGGATATGGAGGGGAGGTGTAGTTTCAAAATTAATTTATTCAGTGCCTACTTCCTGTGGAAGCCGTCCATATCCCAAGAGTACTCCAGTGCCCCCTATGGATTCAAAGAAAAGGATTTACCTGGTAAGTACCAAAATCCTATTTTCTGTCAGTTTGTTTATTCCGATCCTCAATGCCGGTGCATGGGTAGGGTCGGATTGTATATCACTTTAAGAAATTGATTGAAGTGATTACAGTCACAAATTGTGTAGTACACTGTGGAAGTGTTGATTATTTATCATGTCTAAGAGCGGCAAAGGTGAGGAAGGTACACTCACAGCAACACCAACACTCATATCATGTTTGTCTTGCGAAAAGGTGTTATCCTCTCAGGATCTGGTTCAGGATGGTTTGTGTGCAAATTGTTTTAGCTTTCATTGGGGTTAATGAACAATTACAAGGCAGATTCAGGTACAGACGGATCCACCTTGGGCTATGTTTGCACAGACTTTATCCAGTATAGCTGAACGGATAATTCCTCCAACTCCTGTACCAGGGATAGGTCACACTATTAACCCTTACATTATTTATTTATTAACAGTTTCTTATATAGCGCAGCACATTCCGTTGCGCTTTACAATTAGAAGCAGCTCCCCACCTATGGTGTATCACTTCCAGCAGCAACTTCTCAAAAGAAACAAGCTGATAAACTGGTGGTAAGTAAATCTTCACCTTCACAGGCTACACATGATGCAGATGAGGATTCATCGGAAGATCAAAGCTCAATTCTACTTTGGCATACGAAGAGGAGGAGGAAAATCTCAGCTCAGTGGATATAGCTGAGTTAATTAAAGCAATGAAAGCCATTCTATCCTTAGAGGATTCAGCAGAGCCTGTGTTAAAGGCCAAGGCACCTGTGTTTAAACGTCCCAAATCAGTTAAGACTGAGTTTCCAGGGTCAGATCAGCTGACAGAAATTATGGAAGAGGCTTGGGCTACGCCCAATAAAAAGTATAGAATTCCTAAGAAATGGAATTCCAATTATCCTCTTCAGGCTGGCGATTGTTTAAAAAGGGAGGTGGCTCCTAAAGTAGATTTGCATGTGAGTCGATTAGTGCGAAAATCTATATTACCTTTGCCTTCAACATCATTAAATGATGTCACGGATAGGAGAGTGGATAGTTTTCTAAAAAAAAACATTTTTTCCCTGTCTGGGGCAGTCATAAGGCCAGCCATGGCTTCAGTTTGGATGGCAAAGGCAGTGGCTTTCTGGGCTGATGCATTGGAGGAGGATTTTTCTATAGCTTCTAGAGAGCAAAAATCCCATATAACTCATATAAAACAGGCTGCAATTTTCCTGGAAGAAGCAGCATTGGATATGGGTACTATTGCCTCCAGGGCATCAGCTTCAACAATAGCTGCTCGCAGAGCAGTTTGTCTACGTACGTGGAAAGCTGATTCAGAATATAAGAAGGTTTTGGAATCGTTACCTTTTTCTGGAGATATTCTTTTTGCTAAAGAATTGACAGATATTCTGGAGTCAGAAGCAGACTCCAAGAAGGTCAAGTTTCCTTACACATACAATTTCAAACCTAAAGTTCCGGCTTTTTGGCCCTTCAGTCTCAAGGAAAAGCTAAAGGAAAAAGTGATAGTAAGCAGGCCCAATACAAGAAGTCTGGTAAGACTAAAAAGCATTGGGCTACCAGAGGACCAGTTGGGAAGACAGATAATAAACCATCAGCCTGATAGTGCGGGACTCCACCTGGGGGACCCCAGGGTGGGGGGCCGACTTCTTCAGTTTGCACAGATCTGGCAGCAGTCTACAACAGATGCCTGGGTGCAGAAAGCAGTATCTCTAGGTTATGCTTTTGCCTTCAAGAAGCACCCTCCTCGAAGGTTTTTTAGTACCAGCCCATATCAGGTAGAGACGAAGGCCAGGGCTTTGTTAGAGGCAGTTCAGAAATTTCTTTACTCAGGAGTAATCATTCCAGTTCCTCCTGCACAACGGGGACAGGGTTTTTACTCCAACTCGTTTTTAGTTCAGAAGTCAAATGGGTCTTTTCGGCCCATTCTCAATCTCAAAGTACTGAACAAATACATTTGGGTACCTTGGTTTCACATGAAGACGTTACGTTACATCATTTTGGCCATGGAACCAGGGGATTATATAGTATCCCTGGATATACAGGATGCTTACCTACATGTACCTATAGCACTGTCCCATCAGTGCTATCTCAGGTTCGCTATCCTCCGACAGCATTTTCAGTTCAAGACCCTACCTTTTGGGTTAGCCACAGCCCCCCAGAGTATTTACCAAGATTATGGTGGTAATGGCAGCTTATCTCCGCCAGCAGGGGATAAGAATTTTTCTATTACTCAATGATCTTTTAATCCTGGCACAGATGCAGGATTTGCTTTTATGTCATCTGCAACAGACAATAACGTGTCTGCAGAACCACAGGTGGCTCAAACTGGGCAAAATCGGCCCTGGTTCCTTTACAACGGATGACTCACTTGGGGGCTGTACTGGGTTCAGGTCTTCAGAGAGTAAGTTTACCTCTGAACAAGATATCCAAGGTCCAGTCAAGGATTCAGGACTTGTTACACAGTCAAAAGGTATCCATTCACGCAGCAATGCGCATGATGGGTTTGATGGTGTCAACATTCGACATGGTGGAGTAAGCATAATTCCACTTGAGGCCTCTACAGCGTCTCATTCTTGCCAAATGGAATGAGTTGCATCAGACGATAAAAACACAGACCATGTCTCTTACGATAGAAGTAAGAAGGTCATTAGCCTTGTGGCTACAGACATCCCATCTGGACAAGGGGAGACCCTTTTGGATATCAGATTGGAAAACTCTGACGACAGACGCCAGTCTCCTGGGCTGAGGAGCAGTATCAGGAAGGTTGTGTTTTCAGGGGCAATGGACCAGGGAAGAAAGTTGCCTGCCAATAAACATATTGGAACTTCGGGCCATATACATGGCACTGATTCAGGCAAAGGACATTCTTCGGGGAAAACCAGTCCAGATTCGCTCGGACAATACGACGGCAGTAGCGTACCTCAACCATCAGGGAGGAACTCGCAGCCAAAAAGCGATGAAGGAGGTAAGTCACATACTAAAGTGGGCAGAACTTCATCATCCAGCCTTGAATGCAATGTACATTCCGGGAGTCCTAAACTGGGAAGCAGACTTTCTCAGTCAACACACCATTCAGGCAAGCGAATGGGCTCTACACCCGGAGGTCTTCCAGACTCTAGTAGACAAGTGGGGGTTGCCAGAGATAGATCTCATGGCAATCCCGTCTGAACAACAAAGTTCTCGTATACGGGTCAAGAACAAAGGATTCCAGAGCGATCTTTGTGGATGCCCTGTCGGTGAGATGGGATTTTCTTCTGGCTTATGTGTTTCCTCCAATCACCCTATTACCCAGGGTGGTGAGAAAGATAAAGCAAGGGAAAGGTGCCGTGATACTAATAGCTCCGGCTTGGCCCAGAAGACATTGGTACACAGATCTGCAGAGGATGTCGATGGATGTTCCACTTCTACTCCCTCAACGTCCAGATCTTCTGATGCAGGGTCCTTGTTATCCCAGACATCTGGATCAACTGTCTTTGACGGCGTGGCTCTTGAAACCTCTATCCTGAAGTCAAGAAGATTCTCACAACAGGTAATTCAAATGATGCTCAGAGCAAGGAAAGCTTCCTCAGCTCTCATTTATCACTGAATATGGCAAACCTATATTCATTGGTGCAGTGAACGGAAAATGGACACTAAGGCTTTCCGAGTTTCCAGGGTCTTAGCATTCTTTCGGGCAGGAATGGATAAAGGTTTGAAGGTGGGTTCCTTGAGAGTGCAAGTGTCGGCATTGACTGTATGGTTCCAAAAGAAAATTGCCAATTTGCAGGATGTGCATACTTTTTTCCAGGGAATGCTGTGCATTCAACCTCCTTTTGATCCTCCTACAGTGCCTTGGAACTTAAGTCTAGTCCTGGAAGCCCTTCAAGTTGCCCCATTTGAACCACTTAATAAAGTGAATCTTCAATGGTTGACAGCTAAAGTTCTCTTTCTACTGGCTATGGCGTCAGCTAGAAGAGTATCAGATTTAGGGACATTATCATGTTGTTCCCCATTTCTGATTTTTTTATGCAGATAAAGCAGTTCTCAGAACTAGATCTGGGTATCTTCCGAAGGTGGTGTCTAAATTCCGCCTTAATGAAGAAATTGTAGTCTCGGCTTTCCAGGTACCCGGCCTTTCTGCGGGAGATGCATCGCTGGACGTGGTCCGTTCATTAAGAATCTATGTGGATCATACCAGTGCCATCAGAAAGACAGATTCTCTCTTCATTCTCTACGGATTTCACAAGAGAGGATGGCCTGCTGATAAGCAGACACTGGCAAGATGGCTTCAGATGACGTTTTCAGAAGCATGTTCTCAGGCTGATCTCCCTGTTCTGGCTAATGTCTCTGCTCACTCTACTCGTAAGGTAGGTCCATCATGGGCAGCACAACGTGGTGCTTCAGCAGAACAGATTTGTAAGGCAGCCACATGGTCTTGCCTTGGATACCTTTGCCTCTCATGATGCTAAATTCGGGTGAAGGATTCTCCTGTCCAATCAGGAGTGTCCCCACCACTAAATTGCTTTGGGAAATCCCATTGTTATCCTGTGGATAATCTATGGATCCTGCCGGAGAAATATACATTATGGTAAGAACTTACCATTGATAACGGTATTTCTCCTAAGTCCACAGGATCCACGGGGATCCCACCCTGACACACCTGATTTGGGGATCCTTTTACTCACTAACCTTGTACAGAAGGGTGTGCATGTGTATTCTTATCGCCAAATTAGGGATATCTATGATGCTCCTGCCTTGAGCCTTGGAATACAACTGATTTGAATGAGCATATATGGACGGGCCCGTTGCATGCTGGGAGGCCGGAAAAGCTTTGACTGATTGTTGCAAATCCGCTGTCGCTTCATCATATCCCATTGTTATCCTGTGGACTTAGGGGAAATACCATTATCAACGGTAAGTTCTTACCATAACATATATTTTTGGTTTGCTAACAAAACTGAATAACTCCCTTTGCTCAGTTTCTGAATTCACTAACACTCCTTTCCCTCTCTCAGATCACAACCTTATCACCTGCATGCTCTCCTCCATTACTTCTAACTCAATGTCACTGAAGTCCTCCAACCCTCCTCAAATCCGCTGAAATATTAATACAGTTAATTTTTAAGAACTTTCCAGCTCTCTGCAAAACTGCTGTCACCTATTTATGTATTCACTTCTGATATAGCTGTAATACACCTGAACAAGACTCTAGAGATAGCCCTTGATGAAGTGGCTCCAGCTACCCAGTATACTCCATGTAGGCCTAGGTGTCAACCGTGGCACTCTAAATTAACAATTCACTTACAAAAACTTTCACGTAAAGTTGAATGTCAGTGGTGTAAATCTCATACACCAAGCTACTTCCTCACGTATAAGATATCTATCAACCACTCCTATTGTAATGCCCTGGATGCTGCTAAACAAACTAATTACCAAACTCTCATCTCTCCCCAAGCAACTTTTTTTAAATACATTTAAACTATTATTTCAACCCTATCTCAGCCACTCATCCACCAGCCACTATCAATGCGCAAGATCTTGCTTCCTAGTTCAAGGACAAGATTGATAAGATCTGAGATGAAATGGTATGCACTTTCTCAGTCAGTGACCTGCTCAATTTCCTTATTGGACCCTCTGGCACTTTCTGTCATTTGATCTTACAAATGAAGATGACGAATCAACACTCTTCTCATTCTCCTACTCTACAACCTCTCCTCTTGATCTGTACCCTCAGAAATAAGTATAGCTGTGTCTCCTGTGCTCATCCCAACCTAATCTTAAATCTGTAATCTCTCTCTCTCCTGGTATCTTTCCATCTTTTCCAGTTTGGAAAACTGGGGCAGCCTCAGCCTCATTTTCTGGGTGTGGTGAAGCCTGTGTCTGTGTCCACGTACACAGCTTTACTGGTTTCAGTAGTGTGATTTAACCATGCATCCTAAGTAACTTGAGGGTTACCCAGATGTCCAGTGGTCAAGCAGATGATCCGATTCTACATCTTCGGACGCACCAGTGGATCACACAAGCCGTCAGTGGGAGTCTTTTAACCCAAGACGCCTTGGAGGCTTCAGAATCAGGCCCTATGTTAGTACGTCACAAACACATACAATATTTGAAATCCAGCGATGACATAAACCAAACCATGCCCAGAATTACTTATCACTGTTCTGTAATACATGCCATATACAATTTCATTATACTCACACTATACTGGATACATCTCTGATTATAATCTGATATGCTCTACCAGTGCTTGCTTTCACAACTTTAAGAACATGATACCTGGTACTACTGTCTTGTAATATCTAATGATCTGGGATGTTTATGTTTCAAGTTTTGTCCATACTTAACTTGATCGTTTTAAATAAATCTATGTTCCAACCGTGGTGTGTAATATGGATGGCGGCCATTAGGTCGACATGAGTTAAGTCGACATACATTGGGTCGGCCACATTTGTTCGACATGCATTAGGTCGTCATGCTCACTAGGTCGACATGGTCATTAGGTCAACATGTACTGGGTCGACATGGAAAAAGGTCGACATGAGTTTTTCACAATTTTTTTTTTTTTTAACCTTTCTCATACTTAACGATCCACGTGGACTACAATTGGGAATGGTAACGTGCCTAGCACGGTGGTAGCACTGTGGGGGGACACAGTGCACTAATTGGGGTTCCCAGTCACTTTACGAAAAAAAGACACCAAAAAAAGTTAAAAAGAAACCTCATGTCAACTTTTTTCCATGTCGACCTAATGACCATGTCAACCTAGTGATCATGTCGACCTAATGCAAGTCGACCCACTGTATGTCAACCGAATGAACCACACCCGTGTCCTATATTCACATATGATCTATTTATATTAGTTGTCTAAAAATTGAAGTTACAGTATAGCAAAATATTTTCTCTTATTTCCTAGAGGATACTTGGGTTCCATTTAGTACCATGGGGGTATAGACTGGTCCACTAGGAGCCATGGGCACTTTAAGAATTTGATAGTGTGGGCTGGCTCCTCCCTCTATTCCCATCCTACCAGGCTCAGTTTAGAAAATGTGCCCGGAGGAGCCGGTCACGCTTATGGAAGTTCCTGAAGCGTTTTTGGCATTTATTTTATATGTTTGTTATTTTCAGGCAGGGCTGGTTGGCACCAGCCTGCCTGTTTCGTGGTACTTAAGGAAGGGAACGGCCCAACCTCTTAAAGGGTTAATGGTCCTGTTCCCCGCTGACAGGACACTGAGCTCCTGAGGGAACAATTCGCAAGCCCCATCACGGCGAGCGTACATTCCCGCATCATGCCGCCACCCCTAACAGAGCCAGAAGAATGAAGAGTGGTGAGTACTAAGCCGGCGGCATGAGGGTACGGAGACGCACGGCTTCTAACCGAGGCGGATTGCGTCTCCATCACAGTACACAGCTGCGTCTCAGTACACTGTACACAGTACCCATACTGGCAAAAACAGCCTTAAAACGGTTTTCTCTCCATTTTGAGCACCAGATTACCTCAGCCAGTATAAAAAAGCGGGAAGACCGCATGCCATTGAAGGGGGGGGGGGGCTTCACTATGAGCGGATCCAGCAGTTCACCAGCGCCATTTTCCCTCTGCAGTGGACACAGACGCTGACTGACAGGGACGCGTAGCTCCTCCAGAGAGACTCCAGATTACCTCAGCGGTACCAGGGGATCATAGCAGGGGGGGGGGAGTGATTATTAGTGTACTAAGTCCCCTATCAGGGTACATAGTCTGCGACTCGGCTAAGCTTGGCAATAGCGATAAGGGCGCTGTGGGGACTAACTCCAAATTACTCTGTGTCTCCCTGAAGGGCTCTTTGTGGGTTAATTGTGCTTAACCTTTTCGTGTGTGTGTGTGTGTGTGTGTGCTGTCACATTTACATTATGTCAGGCAAAGAGTCTGTTTCTTGTACAGTGGAGTGTTCCTCTGGCAGTGCCCCTTCCCAGAATAGCAGGACTGAACCGGAGTTGGTTAATTCCATTAAGGGAATGATCTCAAATATTTTTACAAAACTATCTCGCAATGAGAAGTCGTCAGTTACTTTTCCTGCGTCAAAGGAATTGAATTCCCTGTTTGAAGACCCGTGGGTTAATCCTGATAAGAAATTTCACATACCTAAAAGGTTGCTCTCATCTTTTCCTTTTCCTCTGGAGGATAGGAAAAAATGGGAAAATTCACAGATAGTGGACGAATCAGTCTCTAGGCTGTCAAGAAAAATTGTATTGCCTGTTCCTGGTGCAGCCTCCCTAAAAGATACGGCTGATCGTAAAATTGAGACTACACTCAAATCATTGTACACAGCTGCTGGGGTGGCCCAGAGACCCACTATTGCATGTGCGTGGATCACAAAAGCCATTGCTAAATGGTCAGGTAACCTAATTGAGGGGTTAGATTCCTTATCTAGGGGGGATGTTGTTTTACTCCTGCAGCATATACAGGACTCTGCAAACTTTAGGGTGGAAGCAGTGGCGGTTCTTGCCACGGGCAAGCAGTACTTTTGCCCGGGGCGCCGCCTTCCGGAGGGCGCCGGCGCCATCCGGAGGGCGCCGCACCAGGGCAAGATCTGCCACTGTGCCCCCCGCAGTGCCCTGCTGTGCCCCCCGCTTTGAAGGGAACCAGACGCGTAGCGTCTAGTTTCCCTTCATTGAGAGGACCTTAGTTGTGCGGTGCGCGATGACGTCATCGCGCACCGCACAGCAAAGGTCCTCTCCATGAAGGGAAACTAGACGCTACGGTCTAGTTTCCCTTCGTGTAGAGGACCTTTGCTGTGCGATGCGCGATGACGTCATCGCGCACCGCACAGCATTGTGGCACAGACACTAGGGGTCATAATTGACCTCTAGTGTCTATGCTGTTCTATGGGAGAGACGTAATAACGTCTCTCCCATAGATCAAAGAGAGGAGAGGAGAAGAGCGGCGCCGCCGGCGGAGGGGGTCTGGATCAGGAACGGGGATGGTAAGTATACTTTTTATTTATTTTTATTTTTTTCTTTCAGCGTCGTGACCACGCCCCCAATTGAAGCCACGCCCCCATATTTTGCCCGGGGCGCAAAAAGTCTTAGAACCGGCCCTGGGTGGAAGCCATAAAAGAGATTGGTTTGCTTAATTCACGCAACACCGCTATGGCTGTGTCAGCACACAGGGGCTTGTGGCTACGCCAGTGGACTGCTGATGCAGACTCCAGGAAAGGCGTGGAAGGCTTACCATTCACAGGAGAGGCCTTGTTTGGAGACGAACTAGAGAAATGGATCTCCAAAGCTACTGCAGGTAAGTCTACGTATCTTCCTTCCACAGCTCCCACAGCCAGAAAAGCTTATTCAGCTTCAACTTTACAGTCCTTTCGGACAGCCAAGTCTAAGGGAAAAACCAAGGGGTGCTTCTACGGCCTCCAGAAGCGCAAGAGGTAAACCACGCAAACCAGCAACTGCAGATGCTCAGGAACAGAGCTCAGGCTCTGCTTCCTCAAAGCCTTCAGCATCACGGACCGTGAGGCCTGGAGAACTGTCAGGTGGGAGCTCGACTAAAACTCTTTAGTCACATCTGGTCAAGTTCGTGCCGGGATCCCTGGGTAATAGATCTTATTTCCCAGGTCTACAGACTGGAGTTCCAAGAGCTCCCACCTCACAGATTCTTTGAATCAGACTTACCAGCTTCACAAGAGGCAAGTATAACTTTACAGCAGGCCATCAAAAAAGTAGTACAGACTCAAGTCATTATTTCAGTTCCACCTCATCTACAAAACATGTGGTACTATTCCAACTTGTTTGTAGTACCGAAACCGGACTGTTCTGTAAGGCCGATTCTGAACCTCAAGTCCTTGAACCCGTTCTTAAGAGTGTTCAAGTTCAAGATGGAGTCTCTGAGAGTGGTGATCTCAGGTCTGGAGGAAGGGGAATTCCTAGTGTCCCTGGATATTAAGGATGCGTACCTTCACATTCCAATCTGTCCGCCTCGTGAGGCTTATCTACGGTTTGCACGGCAGGATTGTCACTACCAGTTCCAGGCCCTGCCATTTGGGCTCTCTATGGCACCAAGGGTGTTCACCAAAGTGATGGCAGAGATGATGTTTCTACTCCGCAAGCAGGGAGTGAACATAATTCCGTACCTGGACGATCATCTGATAAAGGCGCCGTCCAGGGAGAGGTTGCTGGACAGCATTGGCCTCTCAGACAAACTTCTCCAGGATCACAGGTGGATTCTGAACCTTCCGAAATCTCACCTAGAGCCAACACGGAGGCTCCCATTCCTGGGAATGATACTGGACATGGAGTCGCAGAAAGTGTTCCTTCCGTTAGAAAAGGCATTGGTAATCCAGTCGATGGTTCGGTATGTCCTGACGCCAACTCTGATATCGGTGCATCTATGCATTCGCCTTCTGGGGAAAATGGTGGTCTCTTACGAGGTGCTTCAACATGGAAGGTTTCACGCAAGACCCTTCCAGCTCGATCTGTTGGACAAATGGTCCAGATCGCACGTTCACATGCACCAGAAGATTTGTCTGTCGCCAAAAGCCAGGATCTCCCTCCTGTCGTGCCTACAGATCTCTCATCTCATCGAGGGTCGGAGGTTCGGAATTCACGACTAGATCATGTTAACCACGGACGCAAGCATCCGAGGTTGTGGGGCAGTCACCCAGGGGGTGCAGTTTCAAGGAAGATGGTCCAGTCAGAAAGTCATCATTCCTATCAACATTCTGGAACTCAGGGCCATATACAACGCCCTTCTGCAGGCCTCTTATCTTCTTCAGGATCGGGCCATTTATGTCCAGTCGGACAATGTGACGGCAGTGACGTACATAAACCGACAGGGCGGAACAAAAAGCAGAGCAGCAATGTCAGAGGTTTCAAGAATTCTTCTCTGTGCAGAAAAAAATGCTGTGGCGTTGTCAGTGGTCTTCATTCCGGGAGTAGACAACTGGGAAGCAGACTTCCTCAGCAGACGTGACCTGCACCCGGGGGAGTGGGGACTTCACCCAGAGGTGTTCAGGTGCTTGACACGTCGGTGGGGGTATCCACAAATCGACATGATGGCCTCTCGTCTCAACAAGAAGCTCAAGCGGTATTGTTCCAGGTCGAGAGACCCAGAGGCAGTGGCGTTAGATGCTCTGACAAGTCCATGGGTCTATCAGATGGTGTACGTGTTTCATCCACTTCCTCTGATCCCAAGAATTCTCAAAAGAATAAAAAGGGAAAAGGTTCAAGCAATACTCATTGCTCCTGACTGGCCAAGAAGGGCCTGGTATGCGGACCTTCTGGAGATGCTCCTCGAGGATCCGTGGCCTCTACCTCTTCGCGAGGGTCTTCTGCAATAGGGCCCATTCATCTATCAGGACTTACCGTGGCAACGTTTGACGGCATGGAAGTTGAACGACTGATTCTAGCCAGAAAACAATTGGCTTCTCTCCCTGAGGTCCAGATGTTTTTGAAAGGTGTTCTGCACATACAACCTCCCTTTGTGCTTCCCACGGCACCTTGGGATTTCAATTTGGTGCTGCAGTTCCTCCAATCGGACTGGTTTGAACCATTACAGGAGCTGGACTTAAAATATCTTACGTGGAAGACCGTCACACTGTTGGCCTTGGCTTCAGCAAGACGTGTGTCGGAGCTGGGGCTTTGTCTCACAAAAGCCCCTATTTAATTTTCCATGAGGACAGAGCTGAACTCAGAACTCGTCAGCAATTTCTTCCGAAAGTGGTGTCTGCGTTTCACATCAACCAACCTATTGTGGTTCCAGTTATCACCGACACTTCCACTACTTCAAAGTCTTTGGATGTTGTGAGGGCTTTGAAGGTATATGTAAAGAGGACAGCTAGTCACAGGAAATCTGACTCGCTGTTCGTTCTATATGATCCCAATAAAATTGTGTGTCCTGCTCCAAAGCAGACAATTGCACGTTGGCTGGATCAGGCTCACTATCCATCATGCTTTTTCCACGGCAGGCTTGCCGGTTCCAAAATCTGTACAGGCCCACTCTACTATGTCGGTGGGTTCTTCCTGGGCGGCTGCCCGGGTGTCTCGGCTTTACAGCTCTGCCGAGCGGCTACTTGGTCAGGTTCGAACACGTTTGCTAAGTTCTACAAGTTCGATACTTTGGCCTCTGAGGACATTCAGTTTGGTCAATCAGTTCTGCAGGAATCTCAGCACTATCCCACCCGGTTTGGGAGCTTTGGTACATCCCCATGATACTAAATGGAGCCCCAGTATCCCCTAGGACGTAAGAGAAAATAGGATTTTAATTACCTACCGATAAATCCTTTTCTTGTAGTCCGTAGAGGATACTGGGCACTCACACGGTGCTTCGTTCTTCCTGCACTGTTACTTGGTTAAGTATTGTTGATCCAGCTGTTACTGTTCCTGTTTAAAGTTGGGTTAGCATAGCTTTCCTCTGTTTTGTGTGTGCTGTTCGGAATCTCACCTCTTACCATATCTATCCTTCTCTCAAAGTATTTCCGTCTCCTCAGGAACAGTTTCCTAGACTGACTCTGGTAGGAGGGGCATAGACGGTGGAGCCAGCCCACACTATCAAATTCTTAAAGTGCCCATGGCTCCTAGTTGACCCGTCTATACCCCCATGATACTAAATGGAATCCCTGTATCCTCTACGGCAGGCTTTCCCAACCACGGTCCTCAAGGCACACCAACAGTGCAGGTTTTAGTGATATCCAGGCTGCAGCACAGATGGTTAAATCAAAATAACTGAGCTACTAATTAAGTCACCTGTGCTGAAGCCTGGATATCACTAAAACATGCACTGTTAGTGTGCCTTGAGGACCGTTGTTGGGAAAGCCTGCTCTACGGACTACGAGAAAAGGATTTACCGGTAGGTAATTAAAATCCTATTTTCATATTGGTTTAATTTGAATTTGTGGTTCCAAGACACATTAATTAGTCACTGATTTATTTTGATGATTGTACTTGTTATTATCCAGTAATACACTAATTATGAGAACTGTTGAGTGTTGTGATTACTGTAGCAAAAATGTTAAACAGTGTAACAGGGATGGATACATCTTGTATTTAGCCAACACATTTCTGCTGTGAGAAGTGCTATAATATGAATAACAGTCACTGTTTGATCTCTTGTAAATCTTTGTCTCTGAAGTGTAAACTGTGTTCATGTTAATGCTATGTTTCAGCAAAGAAGGCAATTCCAGTGTGCCATTTTAGCAAATAGCATTGCTTACAGCTAATCTCGCAGAAGATTATGGGTTTTGAAGATGTTCTGTGAACTGATCACTGCCTTTATCCTATAGTCAGCTTTTTAGATATTATACTCCTTGCTGAATTTAAGCTTCAGAACTAGTCTGCTGGTTTATAGTCTGGCTTCTGTGTAGTGCTCATTAAGATGAAACCAACTGCATCTAAATAAAAAACGCCAGTTTGTTTCCGCCGACTGTGCTGTACCACTAGAGACATGTGCTGGCTACAGTACAGTGACACTGCTTTGAATTGTCTTATTTATGACTATACAGTACTTGCTATGGGTATGCTTAATATCTCTGTATTAGTCTACTTGCATTTTCATTACATTTTATGCAGCATATAAAAATGGTGTCTTGATTTGCAAATCTCTATCATACCAACTGGTGAACTGGTTGTTGCTGTTTTCTGTATAATTTTGTATACATTTTACAGTGGTTTCATCTCTATGCAATGTACAATTATTATTTTTTATTGTAAAATTTCACATCACTGAAAATGTAAATTACCTGAATATGCAACCACACCCTATGAGCTCTTTTATGTGCTATTTATTTTTGACTGTATGTGGGGAATTCAATTGTTTCTAAAATGGGTGCAGCTCCCATAGTTCTATTCAGCTGTTTGTGCCACTGGTCGCCAGGGCCAGATGAACAATCCGGATGAACAATGGTGCTGATGGAGCTGCAGCTCCAGGCCCACTCTCCGAAATAAGCCCACAACTTCTGCAGTTCTCTCTGCTGCTGTAGATGAGAAACAAATGTTACCATCTAATGCTGAAAGGTGACCAAGGGGTCTATTTACTAAGCCTTGGCTGGAGATAAAGTAGGCGGAGATGAAGTCCCAGCCAATCAGCTCCTAACTACCATGCCACAGGCTGGCTTTGAAAAATTACAGTTAGGAGTTGACTGGCTGGTACTTTATCTCCATGCACTTTTTCTCCATCCAAGGCTTAGTAAATAGACCCCCAACTCTCATATCAATAAGTCTTTATTGCAAGCCTATTGGACTATGGGCCTGTCTATGCCTGGCAAACAGTTGTCATGAGATTTGTGCCACATATTGATTATTTATTATGTCCTACAGCTTCCTTTATATGTCATCATCAGCCTTGTTTAAGCACTCATCAGGCAAGGAAATGAAACTAAGAAACTCGGCCAGGAGTATGGATAGCTTACTACAGTACATGGGCAACCTGTTTTTCTGTGCTGTTTGCTGAACATGTTGAACATACTAAAAACTCAGGTCTCTATGCAATTATTAAAAAATATATAAACTGAAAAGTATTAGGCAGTGGTGGAACTGGTGGCTGTGCAGCCGATGCATTGCATTGGGGCCCACCGCTGTGATGGGATTCTCAGCCACTGATGCCAGGGCAGTTAGGAAAAGAAACTACACTAGAGTACAGTAGTACAAGTGGCAAGTGCTGGCCAGCTTCTCTTTCTCTTCTCTCTCTCCTCTTCCCTCCCCCCTACTCTCTCTCCCTCCCTTTCTCCCCCTCTCTCCCTCGCTCTCACTCTCTTCCTCTCACTCTACCTCTGTCTTCCTCTCTCCCTCCCCCCTACATCTTTCTCTCCATCTCCCCCTCTCTTTACTCTCTGTCTAGCCTCTCTCTCCCTCCCTTTGTCTCTCTCTCACTCCCTGCCATTGTGTATCATTGCTTCTTTCCTTAGCTCTCATGTTACAGCCACTGTTTTTTCTCTGCCTGTCTCCCCTCTGATACTTTCCCTTCATGTCCCAGTGAACCTTTCCAACCCAGTTTACCCCCTTTACTCCCTCCTAGAGAGACTTCTCATACCCTCTGCCTCTCCTCTTTACCTTCTCCCTGATTTTTTTAATCAGGCTGTGACTGCCAACAATTACAATGTCCATGTAGACATGTTTACAGTTCAACCATGTTGAAATTCTGAATGTCGACATAATGACTGGATTAGGTCCATAAGAGTGGCAAATAGGAAGAGAAATTACATTATGTCTTATTTGTGATGTCTGACACTGGAATTTGTGTTGGAGTAGTAGGAGATATACTGTAGTCACTGTAATAAAGTATGTAGAATATATAAGGTCTGCTCAGATACAGTTCATGAATCTATGAACCTATAGTACTGGGGCGGGAGTCAGTATTGGCCCAGACACATTTCATAGGAGAGTCCTTTTTAAATCTACTCTGATCCCAGAGTTTATAGAAATTTTACCAGTGGGATCATGTTTAATAATTAAGGAAACCCTATAGAGATTACTTGTGTATTAGCAGCCTTTTTCCCTATAGATTGTAAGCTTGCAAGCATGGCCTTCCTACCTCTGACTGCTTGTTATTACCAAGTTTTGTTCTATTACTGTTTCCAACTGTAATGCCCAACAGAATTTCCTGTGCTATATAAGGAGCTGATAAGAAAAAATATCAAGGAGGTCATGGCTGCCTCTAGATTGAGGCCTCTTACTGAAAGTATTTTTGTGAATTTTCTCTCGGAGGGAAGGGGGACGCTACCACTTTAGATACTACTATTAGTTGACCAGATATTGATACTGTTTGAAAAATGTGTAACCACTTGGGGATAATGCTAATTTTGGCTAATCTGATCCTTGCCCAACCATAAAATCAATAAGCTATTCTATAATCAGCCAGGAATTTGGTTAAGAGTGTGGGGGTAATATTACTTAGTATAGTTACATAGTTAGTGAGGTTTAAAAGAGGCAAAATGCCCATCGGTTTCAACCTGTATCCATATTAAGAAGTGCATATTATAATGCACCAGCCAAAATAATGGTTTCATACCTATTGACAACTATATTTCGTATCACACCCATATACATAATATTATATTAAATGCTATAACCTTGTATATCTTTTTCAGCTAGAAAACTGTCCAATCCGTTTTTAAATGCATTTAAAGAGTCTGACATTATTATCTTTTCTGGCAGGGAGTTCCAAATCCTTATTGCCCTTACGGTGAAGAACCCTTTCCTACATTGTGTACGGAATTTTCTCTCCTCTATCCTCAGTGAGTGCCCACGTGTCCTATACAGAGATTTATTAATAAACAAATCCACTGCTAACTCTTTGTATTGACCCTTTACATATTTGAAGATATTAATAATGTCTCCTCTTTTCAAGGGAATACAAATTTAACCTAGTAAGCCTTACCTCATACTCCAGTGTCTCTAACCCTTTGATCAATTTAGTACTGTAGCTCACCTTTGAACTCTTTCGAGCTCCCCTATACCTTTTTTATAATATGGTGCCATACGCGCACGCAGGGGGGGTTTCCGAGTACCTAGAAACCCCCCCTGGCCGCCGATCCATCAGTGCTGCTGTCCGTTTTTTTTAGCATTTATTTGTAATTAGCAGCAGCAGCAGCTCCTTCCTCCTTACACTGTCCGAGTGACAGTGAGAACCTGGCTGCTGCTGCTGGCTGCCTGTAGGGGGAGCTGCAGCGGAAGCGCACGGGACAGCTCCTCTCTCTGCTGTCTTCGGCTCCCACTGTGTGTGACTCTGCAGAAGCAAGGTGTGTGTCTCACATTCTGTATGTGTGTGGGATCATGGATGGAGGGGTAGTTTATAATAAATTGTACTGCAGCAGTTTGTGAGTAGCCATGTATGTGTATAAGGTGCGGGGGTGAGGAGGGGGGTGTTGTGTTTACTGTTAATGGGTGTGACTGTGTACATGGCTATGTACATGGATACTATGTGAGTAACTAAGTATGTATGTATGTATGCTGTGTGCATGTATAGTGTGTGTGTGTGTGTGTGTGTGTGTGTGTATGCTGTGTGCATTTATTCTGTGTGTGTTTTTATGTATGCTGTGTGCATGCCTGTGTAGTGTGTGTGTATGTATGCATCTATTTTGTGTATGTAAGGATGCCTGTGTGCATGTATACTATGTATGTATGTATGTATGTATGTATGCATGCTGTGAGTATGTATGCATGCATGTGTACTGTGTATGCTGTGTGCATGTATACTGTGTGTGTATGTATGCTGTGTGCATGTATAGTGTGTGTGTGTACGTATGTATCCTGTGTGCATGTATACTGTGTATATGTATGCTACTGTACAGTATGTGTGTGTGTATGTACAGTATGCCTATGTACAGATGTGCGGTATGTAATATATATATATATATATATATATATATATATATATTGTACACAGGTCGAGCAGTGTGCTGGCTACTCAATTACACACACACGTACGGAAACCCCCCTGTGAAAATCCTGCGTTTGCCACTGGGTGCCCAAAATTGAACACAATGTGGACGTACCAATTATTTATACAGAGGCAGGATTACATCCTCGTCCCTTGACTCAATACCCCGTTTTATGCATGCAAGGACTTTACTTGCCTTTTCTCTGACGTCCTAGTGGATGCTGTGGACTCCGTAAGGACCATGGGGAATAGACGGGCTCCGCAGGAGACTGGGCACTCTATAAGAAAGATTTGTTACTATCTGGTGTGCACTGGCTCCTCCCTCTATGCCCCTCCTCCAGACCTCAGTTAGATTTCTGTGCCCGGCCGAGCTGGATGCACACTAGGGGCTCTCCTGAGCTCCTAGAAAGAAAGTATATGTTAGGTTTTTTATTTTACAGTGAGATCTGCTGGCAACAGGCTCACTGCAACGAGGGACTAAGGGGAGAAGAAGCGAACCTACCTGCTTGCAGCTAGCTTGGGCTTCTTAGGCTACTGGACACCATTAGCTCCAGAGGGATCGACCGCAGGACCCGTCCTTGGTGTTCGTTCCCGGAGCCGCGCCGCCGTCCCCCTTACAGAGCCAGAAGCATGAAGATGGTCCGGAAAATCGGCGGCAGAAGACTTCAGTCTTCACCAAGGTAGCGCACAGCACTGCAGCTGTGCGCCATTGCTCCTCATATACACTTCACACTCCGGTCACTGAGGGTGCAGGGCGCTGGGGGGGGGCGCCCTGAGCAGCAATAAAAACACCTTGGCTGGCAAAATAACCACAATATATAGCCCCAGAGGCTATATATGTGGTAATTACCCCTGCCAGAATCCATAAAAAAGCGGGAGAAAAGTCAGCCGAAAAAGGGGCGGAGCCATCTCCCTCAGCACACTGGCGCCATTTCTCCCTCACAGTTCCGCTGGAAGGAAGCTCCCTGACTCTCCCCTGCAGTCTACACTACAGAAAGGGTAAAAAAGAGAGGGGGGGCACTAAATTTAGGCGCAGTATAACTTATAGCAGCTATAAGGGGACATAATTCAGTTAGTCCCTGTATTATATAGCGCTCTGGTGTGTGCTGGCATACTCTCTCTCTGTCTCCCCAAAGGGCTTTTGTGGGGTCCTGTCTCTTTTAAGAGCATTCCCTGTGTGTGTGCGGTGTGTCGGTACGGCTGTGTCGACATGTTTGATGAGGAGGCTTATGTGGAGGCGGAGCAGATGCCTATAAATGTGATGTCACCCCCTGCGGGGCAGACACCGGAGTGGATGGACTTATGGAAGGAATTACGTGCAAGTGTCAACTCCTTACATAAAAAATTTGACGACATGCCAAATGCGGGACAGCCGGCTTCTCAGCTCGTGCCTGCCCAGACAATTCAAAGGCCATCAGGGGCTCTGAAACGCCCACTACCTCAGATGGCAGACACAGATGTCGACACGGATACTGATACCAGTGTCGACGACGATGAGTCAAATTTAATGTCCACTAGGGCCATTCGTTGCATGATTGAGGCAATGAAAGAGGTATTACACATTTCTGATATAAACTCAGGTACCTCAAAAAAGGGTATTATGTTTGGGGAGAAAAAACTACCAATAGTTTTTCCCCCATCTGAAGAATTAAATGAAGTGTGTGAAGAAGCGTGGGCTTTCCCCGATAAAAAATTGGTGATTTCAAAAAAATTACTAATGGCGTTCCCTTTCTCGCCAGAGGATAGGTCACGTTGGGAAACTCCCCCTAGGGTGGATAAAGCGCTCACACGTTTGTCAAAAAAGGTGGCACTACCGTCTCCGGATACGGCCGCCCTGAAGGAACCTGCTGATAGAAAGCAGGAGGCTATCCTAAAGTCTATATATACACACACTGGTGTTATACTGAGACCAGCTATTGCTTCAGCGTGGATGTGCAGTGCTGCTGCTGCTTGGTCCGATTCCCTGTCGGAAAATATTGACACCCTAGACAGGGACACTATATTGCTAACCGTAGAGCATATAAAAGACTCAGTCTTATACATGAGAGATGCACAGAGGGAGATCTGCCGGCTGGCATCTAGAATAAGTGCATTGTCCATTTCTGCTAGGAGAGGCTTATGGACTCGGCAGTGGACAGGGGATGCAGATTCGAAAAGGCACATGGAAGTTTTGCCTTATAAGGGTGAGGAGTTATTCGGGGATGGTCTCTCAGACCTTGTTTCCACAGCAACAGCTGGGAAGTCAGCATTTTTGCCCCATGTCCCCTCACAGCCTAAGAAAGCGCCGTATTATCAGGTACAGTCCTTTCGACCCCAGAAAAACAGGCGGGGAAAAGGCGGGTCCTTTCTGTCTAGAGGCAGAGGAAGGGGAAAAAAGCTGCAACACACAGCAGGTTCCCAGGAACAAAAGTCCTCCCCCGCTTCTTCCAAATCCGCCGCATGACGGTGGGGCTCCACAGGCGGAGCCAGGTACGGTGGGGGGCCGCCTCAAAAATTTCAGCGATCAGTGGGTTCGCTCACGGGTGGATCCCTGGATCCTTCAAGTAGTATCTCAGGGGTACAAGCTGGAATTCGAGGCGTCTCCCCCCCCGCCGTTTCCTCAAATCGGCCTTACCGACAACTCCCTCGGGCAGGGAGGCTGTGCTAGAGGCAATTCATAAGCTGTATTCCCAGCAGGTGATAGTCAAGGTACCCCTACTTCAACAAGGACGGGGTTACTATTCCACACTGTTTGTAGTACCGAAACCGGACGGTTCGGTGAAACCCATTTGAAATTTGAAATCCTTGAACACATACATAAAAAGATTCAAGTTCAAGATGGAATCGCTCAGGGCGGTTATTGCAAGCCTGGACGAGGGGGATTACTTGGTATCCCTGGACATCAAGGATGCTTACCTGCATGTCCCCATTTACCTTCCTCACCAGGAGTACCTCAGATTTGTGGTACAGGATTGCCATTACCAATTCCAGACACTACCGTTTGGACTGTCCACGGCACCGAGGGTGTTTACCAAGGTAATGGCAGAAATGATGATACTCCTTCGAAAAAAGGGAGTTTTAATTATCCCGTACTTGGACGATCTCCTAATAAAGGCGAGGTCCATGGAGCAGTTGCTGGTCGGAGTAGCACTATCTCGGGAAGTGCTACAACAGCATGGCTGGATTCTAAACATTCCAAAGTCACAACTGGTTCCTTCCACACGCTTACTGTTCCTGGGGATGATTCTGGACACAGAACAGAAAAAAGTGTTTCTCCCGCAGGAGAAAGCCAAGGAGCTGTCATCTCTAGTCAGAGACCTCCTGAAACCAAAACGGGTATCGGTGCATCACTGCACACGAGTCCTGGGAAAAATGTTGGCTTCATACGAAGCAATTCCATTCGGCAGGTTCCATGCAAGGACCTTCCAGTGGGACCTCTTGGACAAGTGGTCGGGATCGCATCTTCAGATGCATCGACTGATAACCCTGTCTCCAAGGACCAGGGTGTCTCTACTGTGGTGGCTGCAGAGTGCTCATCTTCTAGAGGGCCGCAGATTCGGCATACAGGACTGGGTCCTGGTGACCACGGATGCCAGCCTTCGAGGCTGGGGGGCAGTCACACAGGGAAGAAATTTCCAGGGCCTTTGGTCAAGTCAGGAGTCGTCCCTACACATAAATATTCTGGAACTGAGGGCCATTTACAATGCCCTAAGTCAGGCAAGGCCCCTGCTTCAAAACCAGCCGGTTCTGATCCAGTCAGACAACATCACGGCAGTCGCCCATGTAAACCGACAGGGCGGCACAAGAAGCAGGATGGCGATGGCAGAAGCCACAAGGATTCTCCGATGGGCGGAAAATCACGTACTAGCACTGTCAGCAGTGTTCATTCCGGGAGTGGACAACTGGGAAGCAGACTTCCTCAGCAGACACGACCTTCACCCGGGAAAGTGGGGACTTCATCCAGAAGTCTTCCTACTGTTGGTAAACCGTTGGGAAAGGCCACAGGTGGACATGATGGCGTCCCGCCTCAACAAAAAGCTAAAGAGATATTGCGCCAGGTCAAGGGACCCTCAGTCGATAGCTGTGGACGCTCTCTAGTGACACCGTGGGTGTACCAGTCGGTTTATGTGTTCCCTCCTCTGCCTCTCATACCAAAGGTACTGAGAATAATAAGAAGGCGAGGAGTAAGAACGATACTCGTGGTTCCGGATTGGCCAAGAAGAGCTTGGTACCCAGAACTTCAAGAAATGATATCAGAGGACCCATGGCCTCTACCGCTCAGACAGGATCTGCTACAGCAGGGGCCCTGTCTGTTCCAAGACTTACCGCGGCTGCGTTTGACGGCATGGCGGTTGAATTCCGGATCCTAAAGGAAAAGGGCATTCCAGGGGAAGTCATTCCTACGCTGATAAAAGCCAGGAAAGAAGTAACCGCAAACCATTATCACCGTATTTGGCGAAAATATGTTGCGTGGTGTGAGGCCAGGAAGGCCCCTACAGAGGAATTTCAGCTGGGTCGTTTTCTGCACTTCCTACAGTCGGGAGTGACTATGGGCCTAAAATTGGGTTCCATTAAGGTCCAGATTTCGGCTCTGTCGATTTTCTTCCAGAAAGAACTGGCTTCACTGCCTGAAGTTCAGACTTTTGTAAAGGGAGTGCTTCATATTCAGCCCCCTTTTGTGCCTCCTGTGGCACCTTGGGATCTCAATGTGGTGTTGAGTTTCCTGAAATCACATTGGTTTGAGCCACTTAAAACTGTGGATTTGAAATATCTCACGTGGAAAGTGGTCATGTTATTGGCCTTGGCTTCTGCCAGGCGGGTGTCAGAATTGGCGGCTTTGTCATGTAAAAGCCCTTATCTGATTTTCCATATGGATAGGGCAGAATTGAGGACTCGTCCCCAGTTTCTCCCTAAGGTGGTATCAGCTTTTCACTTGAACCAACTTATTGTAGTGCCTGCGGCTACTAGGGACTTGGAAGATTCCAAGTTACTAGATGTAGTCAGGGCCTTGAAAATTTATGTTTCCAGGACGGCGGGAGTCAGGAAGACTGACTCGCTTTTTATCCTGTATGCACCCAACAAAATAGGTGCGCCTGCTTCTAAGCAGACTATTGCTCGCTGGATTTGTAGCACAATTCAGCTGGCGCATTCTGCGGCTGGATTGCCGCATCCTAAATCAGTAAAAGCCCATTCCACAAGGAAGGTGGGCTCATCTTGGGCGGCTGCCCGAGGGGTCTCGGCTTTACAACTTTGCCGAGCTGCTACTTGGTCAGGGGCAAACACGTTTGCAAAATTCTACAAATTTGATACCCTGGCTGAGGAGGACCTTGAGTTCTCTCATTCGGTGCTGCAGAGTCATCCGCACTCTCCCGCCCGTTTGGGAGCTTTGGTATAATCCCCATGGTCCTTACGGAGTCCCCAGCATCCACTAGGACGTCAGAGAAAATAAGAATTTACTCACCGGTAATTCTATTTCTTGTAGTCCGTAGTGGATGCTGGGCGCCCATCCCAAGTGCGGATTGTCTGCAATACTTGTATGTAGTTATTGCCTAACTAAAGGGTTATTGTTGAGCCATCTGTTGAGAGGCTCAGTTATATTTCATACTGTTAACTGGGTATAGTATCACGAGTTATACGGTGTGATTGGTGTGGCTGGTATGAGTCTTACCCGGGATTCAAAATCCTTCCTTATTGTGTCAGCTCTTCCGGGCACAGTATCCTAACTGAGGTCTGGAGGAGGGGCATAGAGGGAGGAGCCAGTGCACACCAGATAGTACCAAATCTTTCTTATAGAGTGCCCAGTCTCCTGCGGAGCCCGTCTATTCCCCATGGTCCATACAGAGTCCCCAGCATCCACTACGGACTACGAGAAATAGAATTACCGGTGAGTAAATTCTTTATTATTTGCTGCATTTTGACATTGTGTACTATTAATAAGCCTATTATCTATGAGCACTCCATTAAGAGTTTAGGATGCAAGTTTGTTTCTAATCCCAAAGTGCTTAGCTTTGCATTTTTTCAATATTGAATCTCATTCCCCATTTAGACGCCCAAGTTTCAAGTTTATGTAAGTCATTCTGTAGAGACTTCACATCGATTTCTGAATTAATTACCTTACACAGTTTAGTATCATCTGCAAAGATTGACACTGTGCTTCCTAGGCCTATTCCTAGATCATTAATAAATATATTGAACAGTAGCGGGCCAATTACGGACCCTTGTGGTATTCCGCTGACTACTGGTGCCAAGCTGGAGAACATCCCGTTAACCACTACTCGTTGTACCCTGTTATCCAGCCAATTTCCTATCCATGTACAAATAGTATTTTCTAGTCCAAGTTCCCTTAATTTGATGATCCTCCTGTGAGGCACTGTATCGAAGGCTTTTGCAAAATCTAAAAAGACCACATCCACTGCTTTACCCTGGTCGAGATTATCGCTCACTTCCTCATAGAAGCTAATTAAGTTAGTTTGACACGATCTGTCCTTCACAAACCCATGCTGACTATTGCTAATACAATTCCGCAGATAATCCTCTATGCTATTCCTCAAAATTCCTTCCAATATTTTACCCACTATAGAGGTTATACTAACTGGCCGATAGTTCCCAGGATGATTTTTAGATCCCTTTTTAAGTAATGGCACTACCTCAGCTATACGCCAATCCTTCGGTACCATACTTGATCTAATTGAACAATAGAAAATCAAGTATAAGGGTTTTGATAGCTGAGCCCTAAGCTCCATAATAACCCTCGAGTGAAAGCCATCTGGGCCTGGTGATTTATTAATCTTTATGTTGCTTAGTCTCTCCAGAACTAATTCCTCACTTAAACAATTATCTAGCCACGAATCATTATCGTCACTGTCGTTATGCACTACTGTCACCGTCTGATTCTCCCTGGTGAATACTGATGAAAAAAAATTGTTCAGCATATACGCTTTTATTTTGTCATCATTTATCAAGGCTCCCAGTTCATCTTTTAATGGACCTACATTCTCCTTTTTTAACCTTTTACTGTTTATGTATTTATAAAACATTTTAGGATTACTCTCTATAGCTATTTGCTTTTCGTTTAAAATTTTAGCTGCTCTAATTACCTTTTTTGCTTCTTTTATTGCATTCCTTGTAATACTGGAATACCTCCTCCCCTCCAATTGATTTAAATGCTTTGAAAGCACGCCTCTTATTAGCCATTTTTTTTGACCTCCTCATTAAGCCACATTGGTTTGTGTTTAGTACTCCTGCATTTATTGCCCACGGGAATGAATTTGTGAATATTGCTATCAAGCAACCCTTTTAAAGCATCTCACATTTCCGAAGTGTCTTTACCCTGAAACAAAACTTCCCAGTCAATGTTGTTTAGTGCTTGCCTCAGCATATTGAAGTTAGCTTTCTAAAGTTTAATGTTTTGGTTGATCCCTTATAGCTTTGTTTCTTGAAACTAATGTCGAATGAGATCATACAGTGGTCATTGTTTCCCAAGGTCTCCCCTACTGTAATGTTTAATATAATGTACACATTATTGGCAATAACTAGGTCCAGAATATTATTACATCTGGTTGAGTTCTCAACTAATTGAGACAAGTACTGATCCTTTAACGTGTTTAGAAACCTCCTGCTCCTAGCTTTTACCCACGAATCGTTACTCCAATTTATATCAGGATAGTTGAAATCCCTATCACTAGCATGTCCCCCATTCCCGCAGCTTTTTCATTTTGCTGCCAGAGTTATTCCTCGTCATGTACGCTAATATCCGGTTGTTTGTAGCATGTGCCAATGACTAGTTTTTTTGCTTCAATGCCCCCGCTTGCGATCACAACCCATATCGATTCCACGTTATCTCCAGTCCCCTCGTAAAAGCATCTATTATATTTGGCTTTAGAGATGGTTTTACATAGAGACATACCCCACCTCCCCTTTTGGTAGCCCTATCTTTCCTGAAAAGTGAATATCCCTCCAAATTTTCAACCCAGTCGTGGGAGTCGTCCCACCATGTTTCCGTAATGCCTATAATATCATACTGATTTTTTGATACAAGCCGTTCCAATTCCCCATTTTACCGATAGGCTTCTTGCGTATGCATATAGAACAGAAGAGCCTGATGTTATGAACCCTTCTATAGGATTGGATACGGAATCCCGGCACTAGGGATGCTGTCTGTCAAAATACCAACAGCGTCATCCCAGCTGTCAAGATACCGAAAGCTACTATTAAGTAAGTTAACCCAGATCCCTTAACCCCCTTACTCTGACCTACCTTACCCACAGCCTGACCTTAACTACACGTCCCCCGCGTTGTCCCCCTGCAGACTATCTCTAACCCTTCCCAGTGGTGCTTAACCATAACCTCTCCTCCTGCAGCCTAAACTTAACCCTCCCTTCCCCGCATCCTAACCCTCCCTGGTGGTGCCTAACCCAACCCCCCTTCCCCCGCAGCCTAACCTTTCCCAACCACAACCTAACCTTCCCCCGTAGCCTTAACCCCAAACTCTCCTCATCCCCGGCGGCTTACCAATGCGATGTCCTGGCAGTCCTTGATTGGGATTTCAGTCAATGTCAGGATACCGTCGTCGGCATTCCGAGCTGTGTCAGGATTCCAGCATCTATATTCTGACTGCCGGGATACTGACCGTATCCCCTTTAATTTTTTTATAGTTGCTAGTTAAAATTATTTCTGCTGCGGGGTACACTGTGCTCCACAAGGAATGACATTTGGGTGTAGAGTAGGATCTTGATCCGAGGCACCAACAGGCTCAAAGCTTTGACCTTCCCAAGATGCATAGCGCTGCCTCCTATATCACCCGGTCTCCGGTGCACAGGAGCTCAGTTTTGTAGTTGGTGCCATGCAGTAAGCAGGCACATAACAGGGCGGCTGCTCCAACAGCCCCGATAGAAGCTTTTAAAGAATATTGAAGACTTCAAGGGCTGCAGCAGAGACACTGACTGTGTTAGATGTCAGTCAGACATCTCCTGCTGCAGCTCCATCACCTCCCCCAGCGGCGCTGTACACTCCTGCGCCCTGGTTGCCGGGTCCTTACAGCGGAGGCTCCGGTTTTCTTCCAAGTTAGTCACACACACGACCGCTGTTCTCCCGGATCGCGTGGCCGCACTCAGGGAGGAGGTAAGGTGCCCCCTCGACGGGACCCGCTGTAAATCGCGATCCCGCGTGGCCGGTGGGAGGCGGACCGCACGCGCTGGGCGGACACTGTGGTAGTACAGGGACCCCACTATCCCACCAGGGCATGGGCACAGGTCGGTTTTTTCTCACAAAACTGTCTTATTAAGCCCCCAGTACCCGGTGGTGAAGTCCAGTAGGGGATAAGGCTTTGACCTGTAGCCCCTCCCCCAGCCCCAGGGTGCCATTTAGAGTAAATGTTCCCGCCCTGGAGCCGCATATCTCTCTCTCCCTCACTCCCTGTCATCGTTTGGGCGCCATTATAGCAAGCAGAGCTGATCCTGGGACTGTTTGGGCAAATCCTCCTCTGTAAAGCCGCCTGCCTGTCAGCGCTGTGCATTTTACAAGACACTGATAGTCGCTGATAGTGTTAGTTAAGAAAGAGTGCATTTAGTCAGGGTTATTTAGTACAAGTACCCTGTGATATACATCCAGTCTTTGCTGTGCATTGTTATATCTATTAAGTGTATAGCTATACATAGTACTACTCTGTATTGCTAGTCCAGTGCAGTTTTATTGCATGTCATAATTTCTGCATTGTACAAACTGTGACTCTGTGTGTGTGCATATAGCTGCTGTGTGACCTCCATTTCGTGTATCTCACTCAGATTGCTATCCCTATATTCTATAACCTGAGGGAGCTAAGTGTGTCAGATTTATCATAATATAGGCAGTTCACAGGATATACTCAGTGTGTATTTTTCTCTGTGATTTTTAGTCACCATATACCTCTTGAATTCCCTTGAATTTGTGCTGATACACTACACAGGGGGTTCTTGTCAGGTATTGTGCTGCTGATATTGTACTGTGTTGCCTTGCATTGAGCTTTTGATTATGTCAGCTACAAAGGGCAATGGAGCTGGGGCTGATCCCACATTGCGTAGTGTTGACGCTGCAGACACATTTGAGGATAACATAGCAGCTGAGGGTTCAGGTTCTGGGGGTTCCTTACCCCCCAGTGGGACTGTAGCAACGGGGGTGCAGAATGACCCACCTTGGGCTACCTTCTCCACGCTATTGAATACGCTGGTAACTAGACTAACGCACCCTATGGGACCTCCTGTGCCGGTACAACCGCTTATGGTCCCCGTGGTTAACCCGCCGTGGGCAGATCAACTGTCCAATCAGTTACAGCAATTGAACCAATCACTGACTGCTCAAAAGTCTAACCCTCGCCCGCCTAAGACCAAGGGGTCCTCTAAGCGGGCAATTACTTCCTCACAATCCACCAACGTCCCAGACACCTTGTCTGATGAGGATGGCGTTTATACGGACCCCACAGATTCTGATCCTGATGCTTCTGATGGGGAAGTTGTTTCGCAGGTAGATGTTCCTGACTTTTTAGAGGCTATCAGGCCCATTCTTCAGGTTGATGATGAACCGGAGCCTGACACTGCCCCTAAGAAACCGGACAGGTTTAAATGTCAGAAGGTGCTTAAACAAGTTTTACCTCACTCTGAACATTTAGTTGACATACGTCAGGAGTCCTGGAAAAATCCAGGAAAGAAGTTCACGCCTCACAAGAAGATGCTGGCTCGCTACCCCCTCGCTACAGAGCTTAGTAAAATGTGGGAAACACCCCCGCCAGTGGATTTGCAAGTGGCCCGGCTGGTAGTATCCTCAGCTCTGCCTGTAACTACCGTCACGTCCTTGAGAGAGCCGACGGACAAGCGTGTGGAGGGCTGTTTGAAGGCAATCTACAACCTAAACGGAGCGGTGCATAGGCCCACTATTGCAGCGACATAGGCTGCAGAAGCTGTGGAAGCGTGGGCTCAGGAGCTGGAGGCGGAGTTGCCTTCTAATGCTTCTGATCATGCTAGAGAATGCCTGTCGTATATTGTTACAGCGTCTCATTACATTAAAGAGGTGGCTTCTGATGCCGGTATTCTGGCGGCCAAGGCTTCTACTATGTCCATTTTGGCTCGTCGAATTCTCTTGTTATTGTCCTGGTCTGTGGACATGGACTCTAAGAAAACCCTGGAGGTACTCCCCTTCAAAGGAGACATTCTTTTCGGAGAAGACCTCAACAAGATAGTGGCTGACTTAGTGTCTGCTAAAACAGCATGTCTTCCTAGTACTGCTCCTTCGGTGCCAAAGGCTAAGAGTACTTCCTTTCGCTCCTTTTGTCCTTCAGGGAAAGCAAAAGGTCTGGCATACCCAAAACAGGTTCGCACTTCCACACCCAATAAGCCCAAACCCAAACGGGCCTGGGCTGCCCGTCAGCCTGCTTCCAAAACTGACAAGCCTGCTGCATGACTGGGCGGCCCTCCCTCTGGGGGATCCCAGAGTGGGGGGCCAACTTCTAGGGTTTACCCAGGAATGGTTGAAAACAACTTCCGATGCCTGGGTACGGGAAGTCGTCACTCGAGGTTACGCTGCATCCCTCAAGAATCGTCCCCCTCATCGATTTTGCCTGACAGACGTCCCTTTGGATCAGGTGAAGGCAAAGACTCTTCATTCAGTGGTACAGTCCCTCCTGGACACAGGAGTGGTAGTTCAGGTGCCTCTGGCTCGGAGAGGCAAGGGGTACTATTCACCGCTGTTCCTAGTCCCGAAACCGAATGGGTCTTCCCGGCCCATTCTCAAACTCAAGTCCTTGTACAAATTTGTGAAGGTCTCCAAGTTTCGTATGGAAACTCTTCGCTCTATTGTTCTGGCCTTGGAGCCTGGGGACTATATGGTCTCCCTGGACATACAGGATGCTTACCTGCATATTCCCATTGCAGTGTCACATCAGCAGTACCTGAGGTTTGCGGTCGGCAACCTCCATTACCAATTTCAGGCGTTGCCTGTTGGTTTGACAACGGCTCCGCGAGTTTTCACCAAGGTCATGGCGGTAATGACGGCTGTACTCTGCCGTCAAGGGGTCAGGATCCTACCGTACTTGGACGACTTGTTGATCCTGGCAAATTCCCCAGAGATTCTCCTACGCCATCTGGATCTGACTATCCAGTTTCTGCAAGCCCACGGGTGGCTCATCAACTGGAAGAAATCCTCCCTGGTCCCTGCTCAGAGCATGGTGCACCTGGGGGCGTTGTTGGACTCTCACAACCAGAGGTTGTTCTTGTCTCAGGAGAAAGTCCTGAAGCTTCAGGACAGGATCCGATGCTTCCTATCTTGTCCGCAAGTGTCGATACATTCGGCAATGCAAGTGCTAGGTTTCATGGTGTCGGCTTTCGACATGGTGGAGTACGCTTAATTCCATTCCCGCCCTCTCCAGAAGTTGATTCTTGCCAAGTGGCAAGATCAGGTCTCAAATGATCTCATTGTCTCTGGAGGTCCGTCTGTCACTGAGCTGGTGGCTTCAGGACCAACGATTGAGCAGGGGTCGTCCTTTCTGGATCTCCAACTGGGTTCTTCTGACGACGTACGGGGTTGGGGCACGGTGTTGGAGCAACACTCCCTTCAGGGTCGGTGGACCAGGGTGGAGTCTCTCCTCCCGACAAACGTTCTGAAACTGCGGGCGGTGTTCAACTCATTGAACTTGGCCCAGCATTTAATACAGAACAGACCTGTTCAAGTACAGTCCGAAAACGCCACCACGGTGGCATACATCAATCATCAAGAGGGCACTCGATGCCTCATAGCAATGAGGGAAGTATCTCGTATTCTTCAGTGGGCGGAACGCCATCTACCAGCCATATCGGCAGTGTTCATTCCGGGGGTCCTAAACTGGGAAGCAGACTTTCTCAGTCGTCAGGACGTACACGCCGGAGAGTGGTGTCTCCATCCATAAGTGTTTCAACTCCTTGTGGACAAGTGGGGCCTTCCAGATGTGGACCTGATGGCATCTCGGCACAATCGCCAGGTTCTGGTCTTCGGAACAAGGACAAGGGATCCTCAAGCAGTGTTCTTGGACGCACTACCAATTCCATGGAACTTTCGGCTGCCATACGTATTTCCTCCGGTGTCACTCCTGCCCAGAGTAATAAGGAAGTTCAAGCAAGAAGGAGGAATCCTACTTCTAATCGCTCCAGCGTGGCCCAGACGGCATTGGTTCTCAGACCTCCAGGGTCTCTCAATAGAGCATCCCCTTCTACTTCCGCAGTGCCCAGATCTCATTCAGGGCCCATGTGTATATCAGGATTTAGCCCGATTGGCTTTGACGGTGTGGCTCTTGAAGCTTCCATCCTAAGGGCCAAAGGATTTTCTGAGGCGGTCATTTAAACCATGTTGAAGGCCCAGGAAACCGGCTTCTGCTCAGATTTATCATAGGGTCTGGAATTCTTACTTTGCTTGGTGCGCATCTAACAATCATGACGCTCACAAGTTTAGTACGGCCAAACTTTTGGCCATTCTACAACAAGGCCTGGACTTGGGCCTTCGTCTGGCCTCCATCAAGGTTCATATTTCTGCCTTGTCGGTTTGGTTTTAGAGAAAAATTGCGACCTTACCTGATGTGCATACGTTCACTCAGGGTGTGTTGCGGATTCAAACTCCTTTTGTCCCGACGGTGGCTCCTTGGGACTTATCGATGGTTCTGGAGGCATTGCAAGGGTCACCGTTTGAGCCTCTTGAATCTGCAGACCTTAAGTGGCTTTCTCTTAAGGTACTGTTTCTACTGGCTATTGCCTCTGCTAGACTGGTGTCTGATTTGGGTGCCTTGTCATGTAGGTCACCATATCTGATTTTTCACCGTGATCGGGCGGTTCTTAGAACATGTCCCGGATATTTACCTACGGTGGGGTCTTCTTACCACCTTAATCAGGAGATTGTGGTTCCGGCCTTTGCCTCTCCTGATTTGTCTTCCAAACAAAGGTCTTTGGATGTGGTACGGGCTCTCCGTATCTGCGTGAAGAGAACTGCCTCCATCAGTAAGTCGGATTCTCTCTTTGTTCGGTTTGGTTTTCACAAACGTGGCTGTCCTGCTCACAAGCAGACCCTGGCCAGATGGATTAGAATGGTGATTGCACATGCTTATGTACAGGCTGGCCTTCCAGCTCCTGGTACCATCAGGGCCTATTCTACTCGGTCGGTTGGACCTTCTTGGACGGCCTGCCGTGGTGCGACCCTTGAACAATTGTGCAAGGCGGCTACGTGGTCCTCAGTGAACACGTTCATAAGGTTCTATGCCTTAGATACTTCCGCCTCCCAGGATGCTTCCTTAAATGCCGGGTTCTTGTGCCCGCTACAGTGCGTCCCCTCCCATAAGGAACTGCTTTAGGACATCCACAATGTCATTCCTTGTGGAGCCCAGTGTACCCCGTAGCAGAAAACGAGATTTATGGTAAGAACTTACCATTGTTAAATCTCTTTCTGCGAGGTACACTGGGCTCCACAAGGCGCCCACCCTGACGCACTTAGCTTCTTTGGGTTGGTATGGCATTAGCCGCTGACACTTTCTCCTGTCGTGAGAGTGTGGTGTATGTGGCTACTAACGGTTGCCGTCTCTTTTACCTGCTGCTGCATTGGGCTGGTTAACATAACTGAGCTCCTGTGCACGGAGGCGGTGTGACATAGGAGGCGGCGCTATGCATCTTGGGAAGATGGTCAAAGCTTTGAGCCTGTTGGTGCCTCGGATCAAGATCCTACTCTACACCCCAATGTCATTCCTTGTGGAGCTTTGTGTACCTCGCAGAAAGAGATTTAACAACGGTAAGTTCTTACCATAAATCTCATTATCTGTTCGTGAAGCAAACTTAAATCTGGGGGAGGTCATGAAGAAGCAAAAACTCAGATCTTGAATAGTTGATTTTATATCCAGATTTTGCACTGCATTGGTGCATATAGATTCTCAGAGGGTATATCGTCTTCATCAGCTAGATTATTATTTTTCTCATTTATTTCTATATTGTAACTGGGACTCAGTTAATTTCCTAAACAACGGGATCCTGGCAGTTGAAATACCGGCGCCGGAAACCCGACAGCAGGGAAAATGTTGGCTGTCGAAATCTCCGACCGCCCCCCGATATTCCCACTCGGGTAGTGGTCCACGCCACCACCCGAGGGGGAAAATAATAGTGTGTCGAATGAAGCTTGCCACCAAGCCCGCGAGTGGACACCCTGCGCTCGAGGTCGGGATTCTGGCGACAGGATCCCGACTGTCTGGATTTCATACCAAATCCGTGTTTCCATGTTATACAGCACCATACAGGTATATTTGTTATTCATATCTGTCCCAGCCCCATAGGAGTTTATAGTATAAATTCCCTATTGCATTCCTTGCACACACAGGCCCTCATTCCGAGTTCTTCGCTCGCTAGCTGCTTTTAGCAGCATTGCACACGCTAAGCCGCCGCCCTCTGGGAGTGTATCTTAGCTTAGCAGAATTGCGAACGAAAGATACGCAGAATTGCGAATAGAAATTTCTTAGCAGTTTCTGAGTAGCTCCAGACTTACTCAGCCATTGCGATCAGTTCAGTCATTTTCGTTCCTGGTTTGACGTCACAAACACACCCAGTGTTCGCCCAGACACTTCCCCGTTTCTTCAGACACTCCCGCGTTTTTCCAAGAAACGCCAGCGTTTTTTCGCACACGCCCAGAAAACGGCCAGTTTCCGCCCAGAAACACCCACTTCCTGTCAATCACACTACGATCACCAGAACGATGAAAAAGCTTTGTTATGCCGTGAGTAAAATACCTAACTTTTGTGTAAAATAACTAAGCGCATGCGCTCTGCGAACCTTGCGCATGCGCAGTAAGCGACTAATCGCAATATAGCGAAAATCGTCAACGAGCGAACAACTTGGAATGACCACCACAATCTCTAAGTTTTTAGTCAACAGCCAATTAACCTAAATACAGTATTACACACATACCACTCTGCACACTTTGAATGTTAGGGTCTAATGATTGATGCCAGTGGCTCCACCACCAGGGCAAACATTTGGCACAATAGTAGACAACCTTATCTGGGTCCATTTCACATGAGTATGACGAGCATCTACTGTGCAGTAGCCGCAGCTTTTTCTCGCGCCAAGTTCTGTTGTGTGTCATCCATGACTTTGTATGTGTTTAAAACTAATTTCTGTGCATTTAAAGTCACAGCCCACTGTGTCTAGCACACTGTGCGTGGTGTTTCATCCATCAGTTTTATTGAGGCTAGGTGTATGAGGACACATCTGTACTTATGGCGGCAACTAAAATTCACTCTTGGGAGTATATTTATGAAGTGGCAGTTATTGCAACTCACCACTTCTCGGGTAGTGTAAAAGCCCTAATGCACTTTAAATATGAGGACAATCTTTCAGAGAAGCGACTGCATGAAAACCTGCTGCTTCATAAATATACTGTACCTCCTGGTGTGCTTTGCTGCAAATAAGATATTAAAAGAGCTGATCATGGTACGAGCAAGAAGTGAAAGGAAATAAAGGAATTTATATTTATATATAGAAGCACAGAATCCACGGCACTCACAAATCCCAAAGGTACATGAAGTCAGATGGTATTGCCGGTGCCCTCCCAGTGGTAACAGCGATGCTGTGTCCGATAATATATACTGCAGAGACAGGCGGCACTCTCTGCGTTTGAAATAAAGACAGACAAGCAAGTCTGATGTTCAACGTTTCAATATATGCCACTTTGACATTGAAACGTTGAACATCAGACTTGCTTGTCTGTCTTTATTTCAAACGCCGAGAGTGCCGCCTGTCTCTGCAGTATATATATATATATATATATATACCAAACAGAAAACCCAGCACTCTCCTAAGCAGCTTCATTCACCTTAATGCTTTAATATACAACTAAATAAACAATGGGGTTTTGGTTTATGAATTGTACAATGCATGTAAGCTTACATGCATTGTACAATTCATAAACCAAAAACCCATTGTTTATCTAGTTGTATATTAAAGCATTAAGGTGAATGAAGCTGCTTAGGAGAGTGCTGGGTTTTCTGTTTGGTATATTTGAGTTCGGTAGTCACAGCCCACCGCACCCCAACCCCTGGGAATGGCGAGTGCAGTGGTTCCTCGTGTTTGTTTGTACAACAGGGTTAATTTTTAATTGGCCCATTTGTGACCATATCTCTCTCATGCACCCCTAAGCTCATTTACCTTTAACCTGGATCAGCTGCTATTTAGGTGTGTTGGTGACTGTCTCACTTTGAAAGCCAGTAGTCTGTTGGCAGGTGAGCTGTAAACCAGGTAAGCAAACTTGTGTAGTTGTGTTTTCTCTTACGTCCTAGAGGATGCTGGGGACTCCGTAAGGACCATGGGGATATACGGGCTCCGCAGGAGACATGGGCACTTTAAGAAAGACTTTAGGTATGGGTGTGCACTGGCTCCTCCCTCTATGCCCCTCCTCCAGACCTCAGTTAGAGAAACTGTGCCCAGAGGAGACGGACAGTACGAGGAAAGGATTTTTGTTAAACCAAGGGCAAGATTCATACCAGCCCACACCATTCACACCGTATAACTTGTGATAAACTAACCAGTTAACAGTATGAAAAAACAACATAGCATCAGTCGGAGACCGATGAAAACTATAACATAACCGTTATGTAAGCAAAACTATATACAAGTCTTGCAGAAGTAGTCCGCACTTGGGACGGGCGCCGAGCATCCTCTACGTACTACGAGAAAAAGATTTACCGGTAGGTTTAAAATCTTATTTTCTCTTACGTCCTAGAGGATGCTGGGGACTCCGTAAGGACCATGGGGATTATACCAAAGCTCCCAAACGGGCGGGAGAGTGCGGATGACTCTGCAGCACCGAATGAGCAAACAGGAGATCCTCCTCAGCCAGGGTATCAAACTTATAGAACTTTGCAAAGGTGTTTGAACCCGACCAAGTAGCAGCTCGGCACAGCTGTAGTGCCGAGACCCCCCGGGCAGCCGCTCAAGACGAGCCCACCTTCCTAGTGGAATGGGCCTTGACCGATTTTGGTAACGGCAATCCAGCCGTCGCATGTGCCTGCTGAATCGTGTCACAGCGAGCAATAGTCTGCTTTGAAGCAGGAGCGCCAACCTTGTTGGCTGCATACAGGACAAACAGTGCTTCTGTTTTTCTGACTCTAGCCGTTCTGGCCACGTAAATTTTCAAAGCCCCGACCACATCAAGGGACTCGGAATCCTCCAAGTCTCGTGTAGCCACAGGCACCACAATAGGTTGGTTCATATGAAAAGATGACACCACCTTAGGCAAAAATTGAGGACGGGTCCGCAATTCCGCTCTATCCATATGGAAAACTAGATAGGGGCTTTTATGAGACAAAGCCGACAATTCCGACACTCGCCTAGCCGAAGCCAAGGCTAACAACATGACCACTTTCCAAGTGAGATATTTTAACTCCACCATTTTAAGTGGTTCAAACTAGTGCGACTTAAAGAAACTCAACACCACGTTAAGGTCCCAAGGCGCCACCGGAGGTACAAAAGGAGGCTGAATATGCAGCACTCCCTTCACAAAAGTCTGTACTTCTGGGAGAGAAGCCAATTCTTTTTGAAAGAAAATGGATAAGGCCGAAATCTGAACCTTAATGAAGCCTAATTTTAGGCCCAAATTCACTCCAGTCTGTAGGAAGTGAAGGAAACGGCCCAGATGTAATTCTTCCGTAGGAGCATTCCTGGCCTCACACCAAGAAACATATTTTCGCCATATATGGTAATAATGTTTAGCTGTCACGTCCTTCCTAGCCTTTATCAGAGTAGGAATGACCTCATCAGGAATGCCCTTTTCCGCTAGGATCCGGCGTTCAACCGCCATGCCGTCAAACGCAGCCGCGGTAAGTCTTGGAACAGACAGGGCCCCTGTTGCAACAGGTCCTGTCTTAGAGGAAGAGGCCACGGATCTTCTGTGAGCATCTCTTGCAGATCCGGATACCAGGCCCTTCGTGGCCAATCTGGAACAATGAGAATTGTCTGTACTCCTCTTTTTCTTATTATTCTCAACACCTTTGGGATGAGAGGAAGAGGAGGATCATGAAAATGAATGTTCCAGTAGAACTACAGGTACCAGCGGGCCCGTTTTTCTCCCGCATGCTGGTACTTGTGGTTCTCCAAGTACCAGCTTGTGGGGGAGTCTTGCTGGGACTTGTAGTACTACTGGAAAAAACAATATTCTTTCACATTTCTCAAGGCTATCAGCCCCCCATCCGCAGCCCTTGGATGGGGGGGACAGCCTCGGGCTTCACCCCTGGCCCTTGGGTGGCTGGGGGGGGACCCCTTGATTGAAGGGGTCCCCACTCCCCCAGGGTACCCCGGCCAGGGGTGACTAGTTGGATATTTAATGCCACGGCCGCAGGGCACTGTATAAGAGTGACCCCCGGCTGTGGCATTATCTGTCCAGCTAGTGGAGCCCGATGCTGGTGTAAAAAATACGGGGGAACCCTACTCTTTTTGTCCCCCGTATTTTTTGCACCAGGCGCAGAGCCCGGTGTTGGTTTTAAAAATACGGGGGATCCCCTGTCCGTTTTCCACCCGGATTTTTAGAACCAGGACCGGCTCGAAGAGCCCGGGGCTGGTTATGCTTAGGAGGGGGGACCCCACGCATTTTTTTTTCTGACTTTTCCCATTCCATTAAAAATGACATTAATGACATAGAGATCCAGTGGCATTGTGCATTACATATTTAGGGCTATTTGAAGCAAATGAACCGGAAATGATGTCCGAAATGTACATGCTGTTTATGATAGTCAACGGGTGCACCGTGGTTGGGGTTAGTGCTTTGTTACAACGAGCTCAGCTGGAAATAATAAACAGACCAAACAAGTGTATTTCTTTAAAAAAAAATATATAAAAATAAATTCACCAAAAAAAAAAAAAATCTCTGGTGTCGACAGGATTCGAACACGGGATGCACACATTGCAGGCGGACACTGTAACCGTTATACCACTGCTGACCACAATATGAGTAGGCACTCCAGGTAAATATATGATGTGTTATGATGTGTTCTACTCTTAGTGAACGCGCGGCACCGTGCTTAACATGGAGCATTCGCCACCTAGCGGTGAAAATGTGTATTACATGGCGTGGGACACAACACACGCCATAACGTTATTACAACTCGCGATTCAGGACCCTAAATAGCGCGCTATGAGCAACGGTGTATGAGGATACATCTGTATATATATATATATATATATATATATATATATATATATATAT